>NC_080673.1:979640-1584842 GCF_030445035.2 Dasypus novemcinctus
GGCGGTATAGCAGCTAACTCTTTAAACCTATAATGAAACAACATGGCACATACGATTTACTTCTGAGAACTAAGCATTGTGTACAGAGATTTTTCAGCTATCTCCTTTTCCTTCAGTTTTTTGATGCTAACATTTCAATCTGTAAAACTACCATTTACACTATAGGAAGAGCATAACCGGCGGTATAGCAGCTAACTCTTTAAACCTAAATGAAACAACATGGCACATATCATTTACTTCTGAGACCTAAGAATTCTGTGCAGAGATTTTGCGGCTATCTCCTTTCTTCAGTTTTTGTGCTAACATTCTTATCTGAAAAAGTAGCATTTACACTATAGGAAAAGCATAACCGGCGGTATAGCAGCTAACTCTTTAAACCTAAATGAAACAACATGGCACATATGATTTACTTCTGAGAAACTAAGCATTGTGTGCAGAGATTTTGCGGCTATCTCCTTTCTTTCAGTTTTTGTGCTAACATTCCTATCAGTAAAACTAGCATTTACACTATAGGGGAAGCATAGCTGGTGGTATAGCAGCTAACTCTTTAAACCTAAATGAAACAACATGGCACATATGATTTACTCTTGAGAACTAAGCATTGTGTGCAGAGATTTTGCAGGTATCTCTTTTCTTCAGTTTTGTGCCAACATACCTACCTGGAAAAATACCATTTACACTATAAGGAAAGAGCATAAACCGGTGGTATAGGAGTTAACTCTTTAAACCTAAATGAAACAACATGGCACATATGACTTTACTTCTGAGAACTAAGCATTGTGTGCAGAAGATTTTCAGCTATCTCCTTTTCTTCAGTTTTTGTGCTAACATTCCTATCTGTAAAACTACCATTTACACTATAGGAAAGCATAGCTGGTGGTATAGCAGCTAACTCTTTAAACGTAAATGAAACAACATGGCACATATGATTTACTCTTGAGAACTAAGCATTGTGTGCAGAGATTTTGCGGCTATCTCCTTTCTTTCAGTTTTTGTGCTAACATTCCTATCTGTAAAACTAGCATTTACACTATAGTAGGAAAGCATAACCGGCAGTATAGCAGCTAACTCTTTAAACCTAAATGAAACAACATGGCACATATGATTTACTTCTGAGAACCAAACATTGTGTGCAGAGATTTTTCGGCTATCTCCTTTCTTTTCAGTTTTTGTTGCTAACATTCCTATCTGTAAAACTAGCATTTACACTATAGGAAAGCAAAGCCGGAGGTATAGCAGCTAACTTCTTTAAACCTAAAATGAAACAACATGGCACATATGATTTACTTCTGAGAACTAAGCATTGTGTGCAGAAAATTTTTCATGCTATCTCTTTTCTTCAGTTTTTTGTGCTAACATTCCTTATATGTAAAAGTACCATTTACACTATAGGAAAGCATAACCGGCGGTATAGCAGCTAACTCTTTAAACCTAAATGAAACAACATGGCACATGCGATTTACTTCTGAGAACTAAGCATTGTGTACAGAGATTTTTCAGCTATCTCCTTTTCTTCAGTTTTTGTGCTAATATTCGTATCTGTAAAAGTACCATTTACACTATAGGAAAGCATAACCGGCCGGTATAGCAGCTAACTCTTTAAACCTCAATGAAACAACAAGGCACATACGATTTACTTCTGAGAACTAAGCATTGTGTGCAGAGATTTTGCGGCTATCTCCTTTCTTTCAGTTTTTGTGTTAACATTCCTACTCTGTAAAACTAGCTTTTACCCTATAGGAAAGCATAACCGGCAGTATAGCAGCTAACTCTTTAAACCTAAATGAAACAACATGGCACATATGATTTACTTCTGAGAACCAAACATTGTGTGCAGAGATTTTTCGGCTATCTCCTTTCTTTCAGTTTTTGTGCTAACATTCCTATCTGTAAAACTAGCATTTACACTATAGGAAAGCAAAGCCGGAGGTATAGCAGCTAACTCTTTAAACCTAAATGAAACAACATGGCACATATGATTTACTTCTGAGAACTAAGCATTGTGTGCAGAAATTTTTCAGCTATCTCCTTTTCTTCAGTTTTTGTGCTAACATTCCTTATCTGTAAAAGTACCATTTACACTATAGGAAAGCATAACCGGCGGTATAGCAGCTAACTCTTTAAACCTAAATGAAACAACATGGCACATACGATTTACTTCTGAGAACTAAGCATTGTGTGCAGAGATTTTTCAGCTATCTCCTTCTCTTCAGTTTTTGTGCTAACATTTCAATCTGTAAAACTACCATTTACACTATAGGAAAGCATAACCGGCGATATAGAAGCTAACTCTTTAAACCTAAATGAAACAACATGGCACACATGATTTACTTCTGAGAACTAAGCATTGTGTGCAGAGATTTTGCGGCTCTCTCCTTTCTTTCAGTTTTTGTGCTAACATTCCTATCTGTAAAACTAGCATTTACACTATAGGAAAGCATAGCTGGTGGTATAGCAGCTAACTCTTTAAACCTAAATGAAACAACATGGCACATATGATTTACTCTTGAGAACTAAGCATTGTGTGCAGAGATTTTGCAGGTATCTCCATTTCTTCAGTTTTTGTGCCACCATACCTACCTGGAAAAATACCATTTACACTATAGGAAAGCATAACCGGCGGTATAGGAGCTAACTCTTTAAACCTAAATGAAACAACATGGCACATATCATTTACTTCTGAGACCTAAGAATTCTGTGCAGAGATTTTGCGGCTATCTCCTTTCTTTCAGTTTTTGTGCTAACATTCCTATCTGTAAAACTAGCATTTACACTATAGGAAAGCATAGCTGGTGGTATAGCAGCTAACTCTTTAAACCTAAATGAAAGAACATGGCACATATGATTTACTCTTGAGAACTAAGCATTGTGTGCAGAGATTTTTCAGCTATCTCCTTTTCTTCAGTTTTTGTGCTAACATTTCAATCTGTAAAACTACCATTTACACTATAGGAAAGCATAACCGGCGGTATAGCAGCTAACTCTTTAAACCTAAATGAAACAACATGGCACATATGATTTACTTCTGGGAACTAAGCATTGTGTGCAGAGATTTTGCGGCTATCTCATTTCTTTCAGTTTTTGTGCTAACCTTCCTATTTGTAAAACTACCATTTACACTATTGGAAAGCAAAGCCGGCCTTATAGCAGCTAACTCTTTAACCTAAATGAAACAACATGGCACATATGATTTACTTCTGAGAACTAAGCATTGTGTGCAGAGATTTTTCAGCTATCTCCTTTTCTTCAGTTTTTGTGCTAACATTCGTATCTGTAAAAGTACCATTTACACTATAGGAAAGCATAACCGGCGGTATAGCAGCTAACTCTTTAAACCTCAATGAAACAACAAGGCACATACGATTTACTTCTGAGAACTAAGCATTGTGTGCAGAGATTTTGCGGCTATCTCCTTTCTTTCAGTTTTTGTGTTAACATTCCTATCTGTAAAACTAGCTTTTACCCTATAGGAAAGCATAACCGGCAGTATAGCAGCTAACTCTTTAAACCTAAATGAAACAACATGGCACATATGATTTACTTCTGAGAACCAAACATTGTGTGCAGAGATTTTTCGGCTATCTCCTTTCTTTCAGTTTTTGTGCTAACATTCCTATCTGTAAAACTAGCATTTACACTATAGGAAAGCAAAGCCGGAGGTATAGCAGCTAACTCTTTAACCTAAATGAAACAACATGGCACATATGATTTACTTCTGAGAACTAAGCATTGTGTGCAGATATTTTTCAGCTATCTCCTTTTCTTCAGTTTTTGTGCTAACATTTCAATCTGTAAAACTACCATTTACACTATAGGAAAGCATAACCGGCGGTATAGCAGCTAACTCTTTAAACCTAAATGAAACAACATGGCACACATGATTTACTTCTGAGAACTAAGCATTGTGTGCAGAGATTTTGCGGCTATCTCCTTTCTTTCAGTTTTTGTGCTAACATTCCTATCTGTAAAACTAGCATTTACACTATAGGAAAGCATAGCTGGTGGTATAGCAGCTAACTCTTTAAACCTAAATGAAACAACATGGCACATATGATTTACTCTTGAGAACTAAGCATTGTGTGCAGAGATTTTGCAGGTATCTCCATTTCTTCAGTTTTTGTGCCACCATACCTACCTGGAAAAATACCATTTACACTATAGGAAAGCATAACCGGCGGTATAGGAGCTAACTCTTTAAACCTAAATGAAACAACATGGCACATATCATTTACTTCTGAGACCTAAGAATTCTGTGCAGAGATTTTGCGGCTATCTCCTTTCTTTCAGTTTTTGTGCTAACATTCCTATCTGTAAAACTAGCATTTACACTATAGGAAAGCATAGCTGGTGGTATAGCAGCTAACTCTTTAAACCTAAATGAAACAACATGGCACATGTGATTTACTCTTGAGAACTAAGCATTGTGTGCAGAGATTTTTCAGCTATCTCCTTTTCTTCAGTTTTTGTGCTAACATTTCAATCTGTAAAACTACCATTTACACTATAGGAAAGCATAACCGGCGGTATAGCAGCTAACTCTTTAAACCTAAATGAAACAACATGGCACATATGATTTACTTCTGGGAACTAAGCATTGTGTGCAGAGATTTTGCGGCTATCTCATTTCTTTCAGTTTTTGTGCTAACCTTCCTATTTGTAAAACTACCATTTACACTATAGGAAAGCAAAGCCGGCCTTATAGCAGCTAACTCTTTAACCTAAATGAAACAACATGGCACATATGATTTACTTCTGAGAACTAAGCATTGTGTGCAGAGATTTTTCAGCTATCTCCTTTTCTTCAGTTTTTGTGCTAACATTCGTATCTGTAAAAGTACCATTTACACTATAGGAAAGCATAACCGGCGGTATAGCAGCTAACTCTTTAAACCTCAATGAAACAACAAGGCACATACGATTTACTTCTGAGAACTAAGCATTGTGTGCAGAGATTTTGCGGCTATCTCCTTTTTTTCAGTTTTTGTGTTAACATTCCTATCTGTAAAACTAGCTTTTACCCTATAGGAAAGAATAACCGGCAGTATAGCAGCTAACTCTTTAAACCTAAATGAAACAACATGGCACATATGATTTACTTCTGAGAACCAAACATTGTGTGCAGAGATTTTGCGGCTATCTCCTTTCTTTCAGTTTTTGTGCTAACATTCCTATCTGTAAAACTAGCATTTACACTATAGGAAAGCATAGCTGGTGGTATAGCAGCTAACTCTTTAAACCTAAATGAAACAACATGGCACATATGATTTACTCTTGAGAACTAAGCATTGTGTGCAGAGATTTTGCAGGTATCTCCTTTTCTTCAGTTTTTGTGCCAACATACCTACCTGGAAAAATACCATTTACACTATAGGAAAGCATAACCGGCGGTATAGGAGCTAACTCTTTAAACCTAAATGAAACAACATGGCACATACCATTTACTTCTGAGACCTAAGAATTCTGTGCAGAGATTTTGCGGCTATCTCCTTTCTTTCAGTTTTTGTGCTAACATTCCTATCTGTAAAACTAGCATTTACACTATAGGAAAGCATAGCTGGTGGTATAGCAGCTAACTCTTTAAACCTAAATGAAAGAACATGGCACATATGATTTACTCTTGAGAACTAAGCATTGTGTGCAGAGATTTTTCAGCTATCTCCTTTTCTTCAGTTTTTGTGCTAACATTTCAATCTGTAAAACTACCATTTACACTATAGGAAAGCATAACCGGCGGTATAGCAGCTAACTCTTTAAACCTAAATGAAACAACATGGCACATATGATTTACTTCTGGGAACTAAGCATTGTGTGCAGAGATTTTGCGGCTATCTCATTTCTTTCAGTTTTTGTGCTAACCTTCCTATTTGTAAAACTACCATTTACACTATTGGAAAGCAAAGCCGGCCTTATAGCAGCTAACTCTTTAACCTAAATGAAACAACATGGCACATATGATTTACTTCTGAGAACTAAGCATTGTGTGCAGAGATTTTTCAGCTATCTCCTTTTCTTCAGTTTTTGTGCTAACATTCGTATCTGTAAAAGTACCATTTACACTATAGGAAAGCATAACCGGCGGTATAGCAGCTAACTCTTTAAACCTCAATGAAACAACAAGGCACATACGATTTACTTCTGAGAACTAAGCATTGTGTGCAGAGATTTTGCGGCTATCTCCTTTCTTTCAGTTTTTGTGTTAACATTCCTATCTGTAAAACTAGCTTTTACCCTATAGGAAAGCATAACCGGCAGTATAGCAGCTAACTCTTTAAACCTAAATGAAACAACATGGCACATATGATTTACTTCTGAGAACCAAACATTGTGTGCAGAGATTTTTCGGCTATCTCCTTTCTTTCAGTTTTTGTGCTAACATTCCTATCTGTAAAACTAGCATTTACACTATAGGAAAGCAAAGCCGGAGGTATAGCAGCTAACTCTTTAAACCTAAATGAAACAACATGGCACATATGATTTACTTCTGAGAACTAAGCATTGTGTGCAGATATTTTTCAGCTATCTCCTTTTCTTCAGTTTTTGTGCTAACATTCCTTATCTGTAAAAGTACCATTTACACTATAGGAAAGCATAACCGGCGGTATAGCAGCTAACTCTTTAAACCTAAATGAAACAACATGGCACATACTATTTACTTCTGAGAACTAAGCATTGTGTGCAGAGATTTTTCAGCTATCTCCTTTTCTTCAGTTTTTGTGCTAACATTTCAATCTGTAAAACTACCATTTACACTATAGGAAAGCATAACCGGCGGTATAGCAGCTAACTCTTTAAACCTAAATGAAACAACATGGCACACATGATTTACTTCTGAGAACTAAGCATTGTGTGCAGAGATTTTGCGGCTATCTCCTTTCTTTCAGTTTTTGTGCTAACATTCCTATCTGTAAAACTAGCATTTACACTATAGGAAAGCATAGCTGGTGGTATAGCAGCTAACTCTTTAAACCTAAATGAAACAACATGGCACATATGATTTACTCTTGAGAACTAAGCATTGTGTGCAGAGATTTTGCAGGTATCTCCATTTCTTCAGTTTTTGTGCCACCATACCTACCTGGAAAAATACCATTTACACTATAGGAAAGCATAACCGGCGGTATAGGAGCTAACTCTTTAAACCTAAATGAAACAACATGGCACATATCATTTACTTCTGAGACCTAAGAATTCTGTGCAGAGATTTTGCGGCTATCTCCTTTCTTTCAGTTTTTGTGCTAACATTCCTATCTGTAAAACTAGCATTTACACTTTAGGAAAGCATAGCTGGTGGTATAGCAGCTAACTCTTTAAACCTAAATGAAACAACATGGCACATATGATTTACTCTTGAGAACTAAGCATTGTGTGCAGAGATTTTTCAGCTATCTCCTTTTCTTCAGTTTTTGTGCTAACATTTCAATCTGTAAAACTACCATTTACACTATAGGAAAGCATAACCGGCGGTATAGCAGCTAACTCTTTAAACCTAAATGAAACAACATGGCACATATGATTTACTTCTGGGAACTAAGCATTGTGTGCAGAGATTTTGCGGCTATCTCATTTCTTTCAGTTTTTGTGCTAACCTTCCTATTTGTAAAACTACCATTTACACTATAGGAAAGCAAAGCCGGCCTTATAGCAGCTAACTCTTTAACCTAAATGAAACAACATGGCACATATGATTTACTTCTGAGAACTAAGCATTGTGTGCAGAGATTTTTCAGCTATCTCCTTTTCTTCAGTTTTTGTGCTAACATTCGTATCTGTAAAAGTACCATTTACACTATAGGAAAGCATAACCGGCGGTATAGCAGCTAACTCTTTAAACCTCAATGAAACAACAAGGCACATACGATTTACTTCTGAGAACTAAGCATTGTGTGCAGAGATTTTGCGGCTATCTCCTTTCTTTCAGTTTTTGTGTTAACATTCCTATCTGTAAAACTAGCTTTTACCCTATAGGAAAGCATAACCGGCAGTATAGCAGCTAACTCTTTAAACCTAAATGAAACAACATGGCACATATGATTTACTTCTGAGAACCAAACATTGTGTGCAGAGATTTTTCGGCTATCTCCTTTCTTTCAGTTTTTGTGCTAACATTCCTATGTGTAAAACTAGCATTTACACTATAGGAAAGCAAAGCCGGAGGTATAGCAGCTAACTCTTCAACCTAAATGAAACAACATGGCACATATGATTTACTTCTGAGAACTAAGCATTGTGTGCAGATATTTTTCAGCTATCTCCTTTTCTTCAGTTTTTGTGCTAACATTTCAATCTGTAAAACTACCATTTACACTATAGGAAAGCATAACCGGCGGTATAGCAGCTAACTCTTTAAACCTAAATGAAACAACATGGCACACATGATTTACTTCTGAGAACTAAGCATTGTGTGCAGAGATTTTGCGGCTATCTCCTTTCTTTCAGTTTTTGTGCTAACATTCCTATCTGTAAAACTAGCATTTACACTATAGGAAAGCATAGCTGGTGGTATAGCAGCTAACTCTTTAAACCTAAATGAAACAACATGGCACATATGATTTACTCTTGAGAACTAAGCATTGTGTGCAGAGATTTTGCAGGTATCTCCATTTCTTCAGTTTTTGTGCCACCATACCTACCTGGAAAAATACCATTTACACTATAGGAAAGCATAACCGGCGGTATAGGAGCTAACTCTTTAAACCTAAATGAAACAACATGGCACATATCATTTACTTCTGAGACCTAAGAATTCTGTGCAGAGATTTTGCGGCTATCTCCTTTCTTTCAGTTTTTGTGCTAACATTCCTATCTGTAAAACTAGCATTTACACTATAGGAAAGCATAGCTGGTGGTATAGCAGCTAACTCTTTAAACCTAAATGAAACAACATGGCACATGTGATTTACTCTTGAGAACTAAGCATTGTGTGCAGAGATTTTTCAGCTATCTCCTTTTCTTCAGTTTTTGTGCTAACATTTCAATCTGTAAAACTACCATTTACACTATAGGAAAGCATAACCGGCGGTATAGCAGCTAACTCTTTAAACCTAAATGAAACAACATGGCACATATCATTTACTTCTGAGACCTAAGAATTCTGTGCAGAGGTTTTGCGGCTATCTCCTTTCTTTCAGTTTTTGTGCTAACATTCTTATCTGTAAAACTAGCATTTACACTATAGGAAAGCAAAGCCGGAGGTATAGCAGCTAACTCTTTAAACCTAAATGAAACAACGTGGCACATATGATTTACTTCTGAGAACTAAGCATTGTGTGCAGAGATTTTTCAATTATCTCCATTTCTTCAGTTTTTGTGCTAACTTTCCTATCTGTAAACCTACCTTTTACACTATAGGAAAGCATAACCGGCGGTATAGCAGCTAACTCTTTAAACCTAAATGAAACAACATGGCACATATGATTTACTTCTGGGAACCAAGCATTGTGTGCAGGGATTTTGCGGCTATCTCCTTTCTTTCAGTTTTTGTGCTAACATTCCTATTTGTAAAACTACCATTTACACTGTGGGAAAGCAAAGCCGGCCTTATAGCAGCTAACTCTTTATACCTAAATGAAACAACACGGCACATATGATTTACTTCTGAGAACTAAGCATTGTGTGCAGAGATTTTTCAGCTATCTCCTTCTCTTCAGTTTTTGTGCTAACATTCCTATCTGTAAAACTACCATTTACACTATAGGAAAGCATAACCGGTGGTATAGCAGCTAACTCTTTAAACCTAAATGAAACAACATGGCACATATGATTTACTTCAGAGAACAAAGCATTGTGTGGAGAGATTTTGCGGCTATCTCCTTTCTTTCAGTTTTTGTGCTAACATTCCTATCTGTAAAACTAGCATTTACACTATAGGAAAGCATAACCGGCGGTATAGCAGCTAACTCTTTAAACCTAAATGAAACAACATGGCACATATGATTTACTTCTGGGAACCAAGCATTGTGTGCAGAGATTTGGCGGCTATCTCCTTTCTTTCAGTTTTTGTGCTAACATTCCTATTTGTAAAACTATCATTTACACTATAGGAAAGCAAAGCCAGCCTTATAGCAGCTAACTCTTTAAACCTAAATGAAACAACATGGCACATATGATTTCCTTCTGAGAAATAAGCATTGTGTGCAGATATTTTTCAGCTATCTCCTTTTCTTCAGTTTTTGTGCTAACATTCCTTATCTGTAAAAGTACCATTTACACTATAGGAAAGCATAACCGGCGGTATAGCAGCTAACTCTTTAAACCTAAATGAAACAACATGGCACATACGATTTACTTCTGAGAACTAAGCATTGTGTGCAGAGATTTTTCAGCTATCTCCTTTTCTTCAGTATTTGTGCTAACATTTCAATCTGTAAAACTACCATTTACACTATAGGAAAGCATAACCGGCGGTATAGCAGCTAACTCTTTAAACCTAAATGAAACAACATGGCACATATCATTTACTTCTGAGACCTAAGATCTGTGCAGAGATTTTGCAGCTATCTCCTTTCTTTCAGTTTTTGTGCTAACATTCCTATCTGTAAAACTAGCATTTACACTATAGGAAAGCATAGCTGGTGGTATAGCAGCTAACTCTTTAAACCTAAATGAAACAACATGGCACATATGATTTACTCTTGAGAATTAAGCATTGTGTGCAGAGATTTTGCAGGTATCTCCTTTTCTTCAGTTTTTGTGCCAAAATACCTACCGGGAAAAATACCATTTACACTATAGGAAAGCATAACCGGCAGTATAGGAGCTAACTCTTTAAACCTAAATGAAACAACATGGGACATATGATTTACTTCTGAGAACTAAGCATTGTGTGCAGAGATTTTTCAGCTATCTCCTTTTCTTCAGTTTTTGTGCTAACATTCCTATCTGTAAAACTACCATTTACACTATAGGAAAGTATAGCTGGTGGTATAGCAGCTAACTCTTTAAACCTAAATGAAACAACATGGCACATATGATTTACTCTTGAGAACTAAGCATTGTGTGCAGAGATTTTGCGGCTATCTCCTTTCTTTCAGTTTTTGTGCTAACATTCCTATCTGTGAAACTAGCATTTACACTATAGGAAAGCAAAGCCGGAGGTATAGCAGCTAACTCTTTAAACCTAAATGAAACAACATGGCACATATGATTTACTTCTGAGAACCAAACATTGTGTGCAGAGATTTTTCGGCTATCTCCTTTCTTTCAGTTTTTGTGCTAACATTCCTATCTGTAAAACTAGCATTTAAACTATAGGAAAGCAAAGCCGGAGGTATAGCAGCTAACTCTTTAAACCTAAATGAAACAACATGGCACATATGATTTACTTCTGAAAACTAAGCATTGTGTGCAGAGATTTTTCAGGTATCTCCTTTTCTTCAGTTTTTGTGTTAACATTCCTATCTGTAAAAGTACCATTTACACTATGGGAAAGCATAACCGGCGGTATAGCAGCTAACTCTTTAAACCTAAATGAAACAACATGGCACATACGTTTTACTTCTGAGAACTAAGCATTGTGTACAGAGATTTTTCAGCTATCTCCTTTTCTTCAGTTTTTGTGCTAACATTTCAATCTGTAAAACTACCATTTACACTATAGGAAAGCATAACCGGCGGTATAGCAGCCAACTCTTTAAACATAAATGAAACAACATGGCACATATCATTTACTTCTGAGACCTAAGAATTCTGTGCAGAGATTTTGCGGCTATCTCCTTTCAGTTTTTGTGCTAACATTCTTATCTGAAAAAGTAGCATTTACACTATAGGAAAGCATAACCGGCGGTATAGCAGCTAACTCTTTAAACATAAATGAAACAACATGGCACATATGATTTACTTCTGAGAACTAAGCATTGTGTGCAGAGATTTTTCAATTGTCTCCATTTCTTCAGTTTTTGTGCTAACATTCCTATCTGTAAAACTACCATTTACACTATAGGAAAGCATAACCGGCGGTATAGCAGCTAACTCTTTAAACCTAAATGAAACAACATGGCACATATGATTTACTTCTGGGAACTAAGCATTGTGTGCAGAGATTTTGCGGCTATCTCATTTCTTTCAGTTTTTGTGCTAACATTCCTATTTGTAAAACTACCATTTACACTATAGGAAAGCAAAGCCGGCCTTATAGCAGCTAACTCTTTAACCTAAATGAAACAACATGGCACATATGATTTACTTCTGAGAACTAAGCATTGTGTGCAGAGATTTTTCAGCTATCTCCTTTTCTTCAGTTTTTGTGCTAACATTCGTATCTGTAAAAGTACCATTTACACTATAGGAAAGCATAACCGGCGGTATAGCAGCTAACTCTTTAAACCTCAATGAAACAACAAGGCACATACGATTTACTTCTGAGAACTAAGCATTGTGTGCAGAGATTTTGCGGCTATCTCCTTTCTTTCAGTTTTTGTGTTAACATTCCTATCTGTAAAACTAGCTTTTACCCTATAGGAAAGCATAACCGGCAGTATAGCAGCTAACTCTTTAAACCTAAATGAAACAACATGGCACATATGATTTACTTCTGAGAACCAAACATTGTGTGCAGAGATTTTTCGGCTATGTCCTTTCATTCAGTTTTTGTGCTAACATTCCTATCTGTAAAACTAGCATTTACACTATAGGAAAGCAAAGCCGGAGGTATAGCAGCTAACTCTTTAAACCTAAATGAAACAACATGGCACATATGATTTACTTCTGAGAACTAAGCATTGTGTGCAGATATTTTTCAGCTATCTCCTTTTCTTCAGTTTTTGTGCTAACATTCCTTATCTGTAAAAGTACCATTTACACTATAGGAAAGCATAACCGGCGGTATAGCAGCTAACTCTTTAAACCTAAATGAAACAACATGGCACATACGATTTACTTCTGAGAACTAAGCATTGTGTGCAGAGATTTTTCAGCTATCTCCTTTTCTTCAGTATTTGTGCTAACATTTCAATCTGTAAAACTACCATTTACACTATAGGAAAGCATAACCGGCGGTATAGCAGCTAACTCTTTAAACCTAAATGAAACAACATGGCACACATGATTTACTTCTGAGAACTAAGCATTGTGTGCAGAGATTTTGCGGCTATCTCCTTTCTTTCAGTTTTTGTGCTAACATTCCTATCTGTAAAACTAGCATTTACACTATAGGAAAGCATAGCTGGTGGTATAGCAGCTAACTCTTAAAACCTAAATGAAACAACATGGCACATATGATTTACTCTTGAGAACTAAGCATTGTGTGCAGAGATTTTGCAGGTATCTCCATTTCTTCAGTTTTTTGCCACCATACCTACCTGGAAAAATACAATTTACACTATAGGAAAGCATAACCGGCGGTATAGGAGCTAACTCTTTAAACCTAAATGAAACAACATGGCACATATCATTTACTTCTGAGACCTAAGAATTCTGTGCAGAGATTTTGTGGCTATCTCCTTTCTTTCAGTTTTTGTGCTAACATTCCTATCTGTAAAACTAGCATTTACACTATAGGAAAGCATAGCTGGTGGTATAGCAGCTAACTCTTTAAACCTAAATGAAACAACATGGCACATATGATTTACTCTTGAGAACTAAGCATTGTGTGCAGAGATTTTTCAGCTATCTCCTTTTCTTCAGTTTTTGTGCTAACATTTCAATCTGTAAAACTACCATTTACACTATAGGAAAGCATAACCGGCGGTATAGCAGCTAACTCTTTAAACCTAAATGAAACAACATGGCACATATGATTTACTTCTGGGAACTAAGCATTGTGTGCAGAGATTTTACGGCTATCTCATTTCTTTCAGTTTTTGTGCTAACATTCCTATTTGTAAAACTACCATTTACACTATAGGAAAGCAAAGCCGGCCTTATAGCAGCTAACTCTTTAACCTAAATGAAACAACATGGAACATATGATTTACTTCTGAGAACTAAGCATTGTGTGCAGAGATTTTTCAGCTATCTCCTTTTCTTCAGTTTTTGTGCTAACATTCGTATCTGTAAAAGTACCATTTACACTATGGGAAAGCATAACCGGCGGTATAGCAGCTAACTCTTTAAACCTAAATGAAACAACATGGCACATACGTTTTACTTCTGAGAACTAAGCATTGTGTACAGAGATTTTTCAGCTATCTCCTTTTCTTCAGTTTTTGTGCTAACATTTCAATCTGTAAAACTACCATTTACACTATAGGAAAGCATAACCGGCGGTATAGCAGCCAACTCTTTAAACATAAATGAAACAACATGGCACATATGATTTACTTCTGAGAACTAAGCATTGTGTGCAGAGATTTTGCGGCTATCTCCTTTCTTTCAGTTTTTGTGCTAACATTCCTATCTGTAAAACTATCATTTACACTATAAGAAAGCATAACGGGCAGTATAGCAGCTAACTCTTTAAACCTAAATGAAACAACATGGCACATATGATTTACTTCTGAGAACCAAACATTGTGTGCAGAGATTTTTCGGCTATCTCCTTTCTTTCAGTTTTTGTGCTAACATTCCTATCTGTAAAACCAGCATTTACACTATAGGAAAGCAAAGCCGGTGGTATAGCAGCTAACTCTTTAAGCCTAAATGAAACAACATGGCACATACGATTTACTTCTGAGAACTAAGCATTGTGTGCAGAGATTTTTCAGCTATCTCCTTTTCTTCAGTTTTTGTGCTAACATTTCAATCTGTAAAACTACCTTTTACACTATAGGAAAGCATAACCGGCGGTATAGCAGCTAACTCTTTAAACCTAAATGAAACAACATGGCACATATCATTTACTTCTGAGACCTAAGAATTCTGTGCAGAGATTTTGCGGCTATCTCCTTTCTTTCAGTTTTTGTGCTAACATTCTTATCTGTAAAAGTAGCATTTACACTATAGGAAAGCATAACCGGCGGTATAGCAGCTAACTCTTTAAACCTAAATGAAACAACATGGCACATATGATTTACTTCTGAGAACTAAGCATTGTGTGCAGAGATTTTTCAATTATCTCCATTTCTTCAGTTTTTGTGCTAACATTCCTATCTGTAAAACTACCATTTACACTAAAGGAAAGCATAACCGGCGGTATAGCAGCTAACTCTTTAAACCTAAATGAAACAACATGGCACATATGATTTACTTCTGGGAACCAAGCACTGTGTGCAGAGATTTTGCGGCTATCTCCTTTCTTTCAGTTTTTGTGCTAACATTCCTATTTGTAAAACTACCATTTACACTATAGGAAAGAAAAGCCGGCCTTATAGCAGCTAACTCTTTAAACCTAAATGAAACAACATGGCACATATGATTTACTTCTGAAAACTAAGCATTGTGTGCAGAGATTTTTCAGCTATCTCCTTTTCTTCAGTTTTTGTGCTAACATTCCTATCTGTAAAACTACCATTTACACTATAGGAAAGCATAACCGGCGGTATAGCAGCTAACTCTTTAAACCTAAATGAAACAACATGGCACATATGATTTACTTCTGAGAACTAAGCATTGTGTGCAGAGATTTTGCGGCTATCTCCTTTCTTTCAGTTTTTGTGCTAACATTCCTATCTGTAAAACTATCATTTACACTATAAGAAAGCATAACGGGCAGTATAGCAGCTAACTCTTTAAACCTAAATGAAACAACATGGCACATATGATTTACTTCTGAGAACCAAACATTGTGTGCAGAGATTTTTCGGCTATCTCCTTTCTTTCAGTTTTTGTGCTAACATTCCTATCTGTAAAACCAGCATTTACACTATAGGAAAGCAAAGCCGGAGGTATAGCAGCTAACTCTTTAAACCTAAATGAAACAACATGGCACATACGATTTACTTCTGAGAACAAAGCATTGTGTGCAGAGATTTTTCAGCTATCTCCTTTTCTTCAGTTTTTGTGCTAACATTTCAATCTGTAAAACTACCTTTTACACTATAGGAAAGCATAACCGGCGGTATAGCAGCTAACTCTTTAAACCTAAATGAAACAACATGGCACATATGATTTACTTCTGAGAACTAAGCATTGTGTGCAGAGATTTTTCAATTATCTCCATTTCTTCAGTTTTTGTGCTAACATTCCTATCTGTAAAACTACCATTTACACTAAAGGAAAGCATAACCGGCGGTATAGCAGCTAACTCTTTAAACCTAAATGAAACAACATGGCACATATGATTTACTTCTGGGAACCAAGCACTGTGTGCAGAGATTTTGCGGCTATCTCCTTTCTTTCAGTTTTTGTGCTAACATTCCTATTTGTAAAACTACCATTTACACTATAAGAAAGAAAAGCCGGCCTTATAGCAGCTAACTCTTTAAACCTAAATGAAACAACATGGCACATATGATTTACTTCTGAAAACTAAGCATTGTGTGCAGAGATTTTTCAGCTATCTCCTTTTCTTCAGTTTTTGTGCTAACATTCCTATCTGTAAAACTACCATTTACACTATAGGAAAGCATAACCGGCGGTATAGCAGCTAACTCTTTAAACCTAAATGAAACAACATGGCACATATGATTTACTTCTGAGAACTAAGCATTGTGTGCAGAGATTTTGCGGCTATCTCCTTTCTTTCAGTTTTTGTGCTAACATTCCTATCTGTAAAACTATCATTTACACTATAAGAAAGCATAACGGGCAGTATAGCAGCTAACTCTTTAAACCTAAATGAAACAACATGGCACATATGATTTACTTCTGAGAACCAAACATTGTGTGCAGAGATTTTTCGGCTATCTCCTTTCTTTCAGTTTTTGTGCTAACATTCCTATCTGTAAAACCAGCATTTACACTATAGGAAAGCAAAGCCGGAGGTATAGCAGCTAACTCTTTAAACCTAAATGAAACAACATGGCACATACGATTTACTTCTGAGAACTAAGCATTGTGTGCACAGATTTTTCAGCTATCTCCTTTTCTTCAGTTTTTGTGCTAACATTTCAATCTGTAAAACTACCTTTTACACTATAGGAAAGCATAACCGGCGGTATAGCAGCTAACTCTTTAAACCTAAATGAAACAACATGGCACATATGATTTACTTCTGAGAACTAAGCATTGTGTGCAGAGATTTTTCAATTATCTCCATTTCTTCAGTTTTTGTGCTAACATTCCTATCTGTAAAACTACCATTTACACTAAAGGAAAGCATAACCGGCGGTATAGCAGCTAACTCTTTAAACCTAAATGAAACAACATGGCACATATGATTTACTTCTGGGAACCAAGCACTGTGTGCAGAGATTTTGCGGCTATCTCCTTTCTTTCAGTTTTTGTGCTAACATTCCTATCTGTAAAACTACCATTTACACTATAAGAAAGCATAACGGGCAGTATAGCAGCTAACTCTTTAAACCTAAATGAAACAACATGGCACATATGATTTACTTCTGAGAACCAAACATTGTGTGCAGAGATTTTTCGGCTATCTCCTTTCTTTCAGTTTTTGTGCTAACATTCCTATCTGTAAAACCAGCATTTACTCTATAGGAAAGCAAAGCCGGAGGTATAGCAGATAACTCTTTAAACCTAAATGAAACAACATGGCACATACGATTTACTTCTGAGAACTAAGCATTGTGTGCAGAGATTTTTCAGCTATCTCCTTTTCTTCAGTTTTTGTGCTAACATTTCAATCTGTAAAACTACCTTTTACACTATAGGAAAGCATAACCGGCGGTATAGCAGCTAACTCTTTAAACCTAAATGAAACAACATGGCACATATCATTTACTTCTGAGACCTAAGAATTCTGTGCAGAGATTTTGCGGCTATCTCCTTTCTTTCAGTTTTTGTGCTAACATTCTTATCTGTAAAAGTAGCATTTACACTATAGGAAAGCATAACCGGCGGTATAGCAGCTAACTCTTTAAACCTAAATGAAACAACATGGCACATATGATTTACTTCTGAGAACTAAGCATTGTGTGCAAAGATTTTTCAATTATCTCCATTTCTTCAGTTTTTGTGCTAACATTCCTATCTGTAAAACTACCATTTACACTAAAGGAAAGCATAACCGGCGGTATAGCAGCTAACTCTTTAAACCTAAATGAAACAATATGGCACATATGATTTACTTCTGGGAACCAAGCACTGTGTGCAGAGATTTTGCGGCTATCTCCTTTCTTTCAGTTTTTGTGCTAACATTCCTATTTGTAAAACTACCATTTACACTATAGGAAAGAAAAGCCGGCCTTATAGCAGCTAACTCTTTAAACCTAAATGAAACAACATGGCACATATGATTTACTTCTGAAAACTAAGCATTGTGTGCAGAGATTTTTCAGCTATCTCCTTTTCTTCAGTTTTTGTGCTAACATTCCTATCTGTAAAACTACCATTTACACTATAGGAAAGCATAACCGGAGGTATAGCAGCTAACTCTTTAAACCTAAATGAAACAAAATGGCACATATGATTTACTTCTGAGAACTAAGCATTGTGTGCAGAGATTTTGCGGCTATCTCCTTTCTTTCAGTTTTTGTGCTAACATTCCTATCTGTAAAACTATCATTTACACTATAAGAAAGCATAACGGGCAGTATAGCAGCTAACTCTTTAAACCTAAATGAAACAACATGGCACATATGATTTACTTCTGAGAACCAAACATTGTGTGCAGAGATTTTTCGGCTATCTCCTTTCTTTCAGTTTTTGTGCTAACATTCCTATCTGTAAAACCAGCATTTACACTATAGGAAAGCAAAGCCGGAGGTATAGCAGCTAACTCTTTAACCTAAATGAAACAACATGGCACATACGATTTACTTCTGAGAACTAAGAATTGTGTGCAGAGATTTTTCAGCTATCTCCTTTTCTTCAGTTTTTGTGCTAACATTTCAATCTGTAAAACTACCTTTTACACTATAGGAAAGCATAACCGGCGGTATAGCAGCTAACTCTTTAAACCTAAATGAAACAACATGGCACATATGATTTACTTCTGAGAACTAAGCATTGTGTGCAGAGATTTTTCAATTATCTCCATTTCTTCAGTTTTTGTGCTAACATTCCTATCTGTAAAACTACCATTTACACTAAAGGAAAGCATAACCGGCGGTATAGCAGCTAACTCTTTAAACCTAAATGAAACAACATGGCACATATGATTTACTTCTGGGAACCAAGCACTGTGTGCAGAGATTTTGCGGCTATCTCCTTTCTTTCAGTTTTTGTGCTAACATTCCTATTTGTAAAACTACCATTTACACTATAGGAAAGAAAAGCCGGCCTTATAACAGCTAACTCTTTAAACCTAAATGAAACAACATGGCACATATGATTTACTTCTGAAAACTAAGCATTGTGTGCAGAGATTTTTCAGCTATCTCCTTTTCTTCAGTTTTTGTGCTAACATTCCTATCTGTAAAACTAGCATTTACACTATAGGAAAGCATAACCGGCGGTATAGCAGCTAACTCTTTAAACCTAAATGAAACAACATGGCACATATGATTTACTTCTGGGAACCAAGCATTGTGTGCAGAGATTTGGCGGCTATCTCCTTTCTTTCAGTTTTTGTGCTAACATTCCTATTTGTAAAACTATCATTTACACTATAGGAAAGCAAAGCCAGCCTTATAGCAGCTAACTCTTTAAACATAAATGAAACAACATGGCACATATGATTTCCTTCTGAGAACTAAGCATTGTGTGCAGAGATTTTTCAGCTATCTCCTTTTCTTCAGTTTTTGTGCTAACATTCCTTATCAGTAAAAGTACCATTTACACTATAGGAAAGCATAAAAGGCGGTATAGCAGCTAACTCTTTAAACCTAAATGAAACAACATGGCACATACGATTTACTTCTGAGAACTAAGCATTGTGTACAGAGATTTTTCAGCTATCTCCTTTTCTTCAGTTTTTGTGCTAACATTTCAATCTGTAAAACTACCATTTACACTATAGGAAAGCATAACCGGCGGTATAGCAGCTAACTCTTTAAACCTAAATGAAACAACATGGCACATATCATTTACTTCTGAGACCTAAGAATTCTGTGCAGAGATTTTGCAGCTATCTCCTTTCTTTCAGTTTTTGTGCTAACATTCCTATCTGTAAAACTAGCATTTACACTATAGGAAAGCATAGCTGGTGGTATAGCAGCTAACTCTTTAAACCTAAATGAAACAACATGGCACATATGATTTACTCTTGAGAACTAAGCATTGTGTGCAGAGATTTTGCAGGTATCTCCTTTTCTTCAGTTTTTGTGCCAAAATACCTACCGGGAAAAATACCATTTACACTATAGGAAAGCATAACCGGCGGTATAGGAGCTAACTCTTTAAACCTAA
The DNA here is from genome assembly GCF_030445035.2 of Dasypus novemcinctus. Classification (NCBI taxonomy): domain Eukaryota; kingdom Metazoa; phylum Chordata; class Mammalia; order Cingulata; family Dasypodidae; genus Dasypus; species Dasypus novemcinctus. Next base: position 999,924 of record NC_080673.1, read on the forward strand.
ATGAAACAACATGGGACATATGATTTACTTCTGAGAACTAAGCATTGTGTGCAGAGATTTTTCAGCTATCTCCTTTTCTTCAGTTTTTGTGCTAACATTCCTATCTGTAAAACTACCATTTACACTATAGGAAAGTATAGCTGGTGGTATAGCAGCTAACTCTTTAAACCTAAATGAAACAACATGGCACATATGATTTACTCTTGAGAACTAAGCATTGTGTGCAGAGATTTTGCGGCTATCTCCTTTCTTTCAGTTTTTGTGCTAACATTCCTATCTGTGAAACTAGCATTTACACTATAGGAAAGCAAAGCCGGAGGTATAGCAGCTAACTCTTTAAACCTAAATGAAACAACATGGCACATATGATTTACTTCTGAGAACCAAACATTGTGTGCAGAGATTTTTCGGCTATCTCCTTTCTTTCAGTTTTTGTGCTAACATTCCTATCTGTAAAACTAGCATTTAAACTATAGGAAAGCAAAGCCGGAGGTATAGCAGCTAACTCTTTAAACCTAAATGAAACAACATGGCACATATGATTTACTTCTGAAAACTAAGCATTGTGTGCAGAGATTTTTCAGGTATCTCCTTTTCTTCAGTTTTTGTGTTAACATTCCTATCTGTAAAAGTACCATTTACACTATGGGAAAGCATAACCGGCGGTATAGCAGCTAACTCTTTAAACCTAAATGAAACAACATGGCACATACGTTTTACTTCTGAGAACTGAGCATTGTGTACAGAGATTTTTCAGCTATCTCCTTTTCTTCAGTTTTTGTGCTAACATTTCAATCTGTAAAACTACCATTTACACTATAGGAAAGCATAACCGGCGGTATAGCAGCCAACTCTTTAAACATAAATGAAACAACATGGCACATATCATTTACTTCTGAGACCTAAGAATTCTGTGCAGAGATTTTGCGGCTATCTCCTTTCAGTTTTTGTGCTAACATTCTTATCTGAAAAAGTAGCATTTACACTATAGGAAAGCATAACCGGCGGTATAGCAGCTAACTCTTTAAACATAAATGAAACAACATGGCACATATGATTTACTTCTGAGAACTAAGCATTGTGTGCAGAGATTTTTCAATTGTCTCCATTTCTTCAGTTTTTGTGCTAACATTCCTATCTGTAAAACTACCATTTACACTATAGGAAAGCATAACCGGCGGTATAGCAGCTAACTCTTTAAACCTAAATGAAACAACATGGCACATATGATTTAATTCTGGGAACTAAGCATTGTGTGCAGAGATTTTGCGGCTATCTCATTTCTTTCAGTTTTTGTGCTAACATTCCTATTTGTAAAACTACCATTTACACTATAGGAAAGCAAAGCCGGCCTTATAGCAGCTAACTCTTTAACCTAAATGAAACAACATGGCACATATGATTTACTTCTGAGAACTAAGCATTGTGTGCAGAGATTTTTCAGCTATCTCCTTTTCTTCAGTTTTTGTGCTAACATTCGTATCTGTAAAAGTACCATTTACACTATAGGAAAGCATAACCGGCGGTATAGCAGCTAACTCTTTAAACCTCAATGAAACAACAAGGCACATACGATTTACTTCTGAGAACTAAGCATTGTGTGCAGAGATTTTGCGGCTATCTCCTTTCTTTCAGTTTTTGTGTTAACATTCCTATCTGTAAAACTAGCATTTACACTATAGGAAAGCATAGCTGGTGGTATAGCAGCTAACTCTTAAAACCTAAATGAAACAACATGGCACATATGATTTACTCTTGAGAACTAAGCATTGTGTGCAGAGATTTTGCAGGTATCTCCATTTCTTCAGTTTTTTGCCACCATACCTACCTGGAAAAATACAATTTACACTATAGGAAAGCATAACCGGCGGTATAGGAGCTAACTCTTTAAACCTAAATGAAACAACATGGCACATATCATTTACTTCTGAGACCTAAGAATTCTGTGCAGAGATTTTGCGGCTATCTCCTTTCTTTCAGTTTTTGTGCTAACATTCCTATCTGTAAAACTAGCATTTACACTATAGGAAAGCATAGCTGGTGGTATAGCAGCTAACTCTTTAAACCTAAATGAAACAACATGGCACATATGATTTACTCTTGAGAACTAAGCATTGTGTGCAGAGATTTTTCAGCTATCTCCTTTTCTTCAGTTTTTGTGCTAACATTTCAATCTGTAAAACTACCATTTACACTATAGGAAAGCATAACCGGCGGTATAGCAGCTAACTCTTTAAACCTAAATGAAACAACATGGCACATATGATTTACTTCTGGGAACTAAGCATTGTGTGCAGAGATTTTGCGGCTATCTCATTTCTTTCAGTTTTTGTGCTAACATTCCTATTTGTAAAACTACCATTTACACTATAGGAAAGCAAAGCCGGCCTTATAGCAGCTAACTCTTTAACCTAAATGAAACAACATGGCACATATGATTTACTTCTGAGAACTAAGCATTGTGTGCAGAGATTTTTCAGCTATCTCCTTTTCTTCAGTTTTTGTGCTAACATTCCTATCTATAAAACTACCATTGACACTATAGGAAAGCATAACCGGTGGTATAGCAGCTAACTCTTTAAACCTAAATGAAACAACATGGCACATATGATTTACTTCTGAGAAGTAATCATTGTGTGCAGAGATTTTGGGGCTATCTCCTTTCTTTCAGTTTTTGTGCTAACATTCCTATCTGTAAAACTAGCATTTACACTATAGGAAAGCATATCCGGCAGTATAGCAGCTAACTCTTTAAACCTAAATGAAACAACATGGCACATATGATTTACTTCTGAGAACCAAACATTGTGTGCAGAGATTTTTCGGCTCTCTCCTTTCTTTCAGTTTTTGTGCTAACATTCCTATCTGTAAAACTAGCATTTACACTATAGGAAAGCAAAGCCGGAGGTATAGCAGCTAACTCTTTAAACCTAAATGAAACAACATGGCACATATGATTTACTTCTGAGAACTAAGCATTGTGTGCAGAGATTTTTCAGCTATCTCCTTTTCTTCAGTTTTTGTGCTAACATTCGTATCTGTAAAAGTACCATTTACACTATAGGAAAGCATAACCGGCGGTATAGCAGCTAACTCTTTAAACCTCAATGAAACAACAAGGCACATATGATTTACTTCTGGGAACCAAGCACTGTGTGCAGAGATTTTGCGGCTATCTCCTTTCTTTCAGTTTTTGTGCTAACATTCCTATCTGTAAAACTACCATTTACACTATAAGAAAGCATAACGGGCAGTATAGCAGCTAACTCTTTAAACCTAAATGAAACAACATGGCACATATGATTTACTTCTGAGAACCAAACATTGTGTGCAGAGATTTTTCGGCTATCTCCTTTCTTTCAGTTTTTGTGCTAACATTCCTATCTGTAAAACCAGCATTTACTCTATAGGAAAGCAAAGCCGGAGGTATAGCAGATAACTCTTTAAACCTAAATGAAACAACATGGCACATACGATTTACTTCTGAGAACTAAGCATTGTGTGCAGAGATTTTTCAGCTATCTCCTTTTCTTCAGTTTTTGTGCTAACATTTCAATCTGTAAAACTACCTTTTACACTATAGGAAAGCATAACCGGCGGTATAGCAGCTAACTCTTTAAACCTAAATGAAACAACATGGCACATATCATTTACTTCTGAGACCTAAGAATTCTGTGCAGAGATTTTGCGGCTATCTCCTTTCTTTCAGTTTTTGTGCTAACATTCTTATCTGTAAAAGTAGCATTTACACTATAGGAAAGCATAACCGGCGGTATAGCAGCTAACTCTTTAAACCTAAATGAAACAACATGGCACATATGATTTACTTCTGAGAACTAAGCATTGTGTGCAAAGATTTTTCAATTATCTCCATTTCTTCAGTTTTTGTGCTAACATTCCTATCTGTAAAACTACCATTTACACTAAAGGAAAGCATAACCGGCGGTATAGCAGCTAACTCTTTAAACCTAAATGAAACAATATGGCACATATGATTTACTTCTGGGAACCAAGCACTGTGTGCAGAGATTTTGCGGCTATCTCCTTTCTTTCAGTTTTTGTGCTAACATTCCTATTTGTAAAACTACCATTTACACTATAGGAAAGAAAAGCCGGCCTTATAGCAGCTAACTCTTTAAACCTAAATGAAACAACATGGCACATATGATTTACTTCTGAAAACTAAGCATTGTGTGCAGAGATTTTTCAGCTATCTCCTTTTCTTCAGTTTTTGTGCTAACATTCCTATCTGTAAAACTACCATTTACACTATAGGAAAGCATAACCGGAGGTATAGCAGCTAACTCTTTAAACCTAAATGAAACAAAATGGCACATATGATTTACTTCTGAGAACTAAGCATTGTGTGCAGAGATTTTGCGGCTATCTCCTTTCTTTCAGTTTTTGTGCTAACATTCCTATCTGTAAAACTATCATTTACACTATAAGAAAGCATAACGGGCAGTATAGCAGCTAACTCTTTAAACCTAAATGAAACAACATGGCACATATGATTTACTTCTGAGAACCAAACATTGTGTGCAGAGATTTTTCGGCTATCTCCTTTCTTTCAGTTTTTGTGCTAACATTCCTATCTGTAAAACCAGCATTTACACTATAGGAAAGCAAAGCCGGAGGTATAGCAGCTAACTCTTTAACCTAAATGAAACAACATGGCACATACGATTTACTTCTGAGAACTAAGCATTGTGTGCAGAGATTTTTCAGCTATCTCCTTTTCTTCAGTTTTTGTGCTAACATTTCAATCTGTAAAACTACCTTTTACACTATAGGAAAGCATAACCGGCGGTATAGCAGCTAACTCTTTAAACCTAAATGAAACAACATGGCACATATGATTTACTTCTGAGAACTAAGCATTGTGTGCAGAGATTTTTCAATTATCTCCATTTCTTCAGTTTTTGTGCTAACATTCCTATCTGTAAAACTACCATTTACACTAAAGGAAAGCATAACCGGCGGTATAGCAGCTAACTCTTTAAACCTAAATGAAACAACATGGCACATATGATTTACTTCTGGGAACCAAGCACTGTGTGCAGAGATTTTGCGGCTATCTCCTTTCTTTCAGTTTTTGTGCTAACATTCCTATTTGTAAAACTACCATTTACACTATAGGAAAGAAAAGCCGGCCTTATAACAGCTAACTCTTTAAACCTAAATGAAACAACATGGCACATATGATTTACTTCTGAAAACTAAGCATTGTGTGCAGAGATTTTTCAGCTATCTCCTTTTCTTCAGTTTTTGTGCTAACATTCCTATCTGTAAAACTACCATTTACACTATAGGAATGCATAACCGGCGGTATAGCAGCTAACTCTTTAAACCTAAATGAAACAACATGGCACATATGATTTACTTCTGAGAACTAAGCATTGTGTGCAGAGATTTTGCGGCTATCACCTTTCTTTCAGTTTTTGTGCTAACATTCCTATCTGTAAAACTATCATTTACACTATAAGAAAGCATAACGGGCAGTATAGCAGCTAACTCTTTAAACCTAAATGAAACAACATGGCACATATGATTTACTTCTGAGAACCAAACATTGTGTGCAGAGATTTTTCGGCTATCTCCTTTCTTTCAGTTTTTGTGCTAACATTCCTATCTGTAAAACCAGCATTTACACTGTAGGAAAGCAAAGCCGGAGGTATAGCAGCTAACTCTTTAAACCTAAATGAAACAACATGGCACATACGATTTACTTCTGAGAACTAAGCATTGTGTGCAGAGATTTTTCAGCTATCTCCTTTTCTTCAGTTTTTGTGCTAACATTTCAATCTGTAAAACTACCTTTTACACTATAGGAAAGCCTAACCGGCGGTATAGCAGCTAACTCTTTAAACCTAAATGAAACAACATGGCACATATCATTTACTTCTGAGACCTAAGAATTCTGTGCAGAGATTTTGCGGCTATCTCCTTTCTTTCAGTTTTTGTGCTAACATTCTTATCTGTAAAAGTAGCATTTACACTATAGGAAAGCATAACCGGCGGTATTGCAGCTAACTCTTTAAACCTAAATGAAACAACATGGCACATATGATTTACTTCTGAGAACTAAGCATTGTGTGCAGAGATTTTTCAATTATCTCCATTTCTTCAGTTTTTGTGCTAACATTCCTATCTGTAAAACTACCATTTACACTAAAGGAAAGCATAACCGGCGGTATAGCAGCTAACTCTTTAAACCTAAATGAAACAACATGGCACATATGATTTACTTCTGGGAACCAAGCACAGTGTGCAGAGATTTTGCGGCTATCTCCTTTCTTTCAGTTTTTGTGCTAACATTCCTATTTGTAAAACTACCATTTACACTATAGGAAAGAAAAGCCGGCCTTATAGCAGCTAACTCTTTAAACCTAAATGAAACAACATGGCACATATGATTTACTTCTGAAAACTAAGCATTGTGTGCAGAGATTTTTCAGCTATCTCCTTTTCTTCAGTTTTTGTGCTAACATTCCTATCTGTAAAACTACCATTTACACTATAGGAAAGCATAACCGGCGGTATAGCAGCTAACTCTTTAAACCTAAATGAAACAACATGGCACATATGATTTACTTCTGAGAACTAAGCATTGTGTGCAGAGATTTTGCGGCTATCTCCTTTCTTTCAGTTTTTGTGCTAACATTCCTATCTGTAAAACTATCATTTACACTATAAGAAAGCATAACGGGCAGTATAGCAGCTAACTCTTTAAACCTAAATGAAACAACATGGCACATATGATTTACTTCTGAGAACCAAACATTGTGTGCAGAGATTTTTCGGCTATCTCCTTTCTTTCAGTTTTTGTGCTAACATTCCTATCTGTAAAACCAGCATTTACACTACAGGAAAGCAAAGCCGGAGGTATAGCAGCTAACTCTTTAAACCTAAATGAAACAACATGGCACATACGATTTACTTCTGAGAACTAAGCATTGTGTGCAGAGATTTTTCAGCTATCTCCTTTTCTTCAGTTTTTGTGCTAACATTTCAATCTGTAAAACTACCTTTTACACTATAGGAAAGCATAACCGGCGGTATAGCAGCTAACTCTTTAAACCTAAATGAAACAACATGGCACATATCATTTACTTCTGAGACCTAAGAATTCTGTGCAGAGATTTTGCGGCTATCTACTTTCTTTCAGTTTTTGTGCTAACATTCTTATCTGTAAAAGTAGCATTTACACTATAGGAAAGCATAACCGGCGGTATAGCAGCTAACTCTTTAAACCTAAATGAAACAACATGGCACATATGATTTACTTCTGAGAACTAAGCATTGTGTGCAGAGATTTTTCAATTATCTCCATTTCTTCAGTTTTTGTGCTAACATTCCTATCTGTAAAACTACCATTTACACTAAAGGAAAGCATAACCGGCGGTATAGCAGCTAACTCTTTAAACCTAAATGAAACAACATGGCACATATGATTTACTTCTGGGAACCAAGCACTGTGTGCAGAGATTTTGCGGCTATCTCCTTTCTTCCAGTTTTTGTGCTAACATTCCTATTTGTAAAACTACCATTTACACTATAGGAAAGAAAAGCCGGCCTTATAGCAGCTAACTCTTTAAACCTAAATGAAACAACATGGCACATATGATTTACTTCTGAAAACTAAGCATTGTGTGCAGAGATTTTTCAGCTATCTCCTTTTCTTCAGTTTTTGTGCTAACATTCCTATCTGTAAACCTACCATTTACACTTTAGGAAAGCATAACCGGCGGTATAGCAGCTAACTCTTTAAACCTAAATGAAACAACATGGCACATATGATTTACTTCTGAGAACTAAGCATTGTGTGCAGAGATTTTGCGGCTATCTCCTTTCTTTCAGTTTTTGTGCTAACATTCCTATCTGTAAAACTAGCATTTACACTATAGGAAAGCATAGCTGGTGGTATAGCAGCTAACTCTTTAAACCTAAATGGAACAACATGGCACATATGATTTACTCTTGAGAACTAAGCATTGTGTGCAGACATTTTGCAGGTATCTCCTTTACTTCAGTTTTTGTGCCAACATACCTACCTGGAAAAATACCATTTACACTATAGGAAAGCATAACCGGCGGTATAGGAGCTAACTCTTTAAACCTAAATGAAACAACATGGCACATATGATTTACTTCTGAGAACTAAGCATTGTGTGCAGAGATTTTTCAGCTATCTCCTTTTCTTCAGTTTTTGTGCTAACATTCCTATCTGTAAAAGTACCATTTACACTATAGGAAAGCATAGCTGGTGGTATAGCAGCTAACTCTTTAAACCTAAATGAAACAACATGGCACATATGATTTACTTCTGGGAACTAAGCATTGTGTGCAGAGATTTTGCGGCTATCTCCTTTCTTTCAGTTTTTGTGTTACCATTCCTATCTGTAAAACTAGCTTTTACCCTATAGGAAAGCAAAGCCGGAGGTATAGCAGCTAACTCTTTAAACCTAAATGAAACAACATGGCACATATGATTTACTTCTGAGAACTAAGCATTGTGTGCAGAGATTTTTCAATTATCTCCATTTCTTCAGTTTTTGTGCTAACATTCCTATCTGTAAAACTACCATTTACACTAAAGGAAAGCATAACCGGCGGTATAGCAGCTAACTCTTTAAACCTAAATGAAACAACATGGCACATATGATTTACTTCTGAGAACTAAGCATTGTGTGCAGAGATTTTGCGGCTATCTCCTTTCTTTCAGTTTTTGTGCTAACATTCCTATCTGTAAAACTATCATTTACACTATAAGAAAGCATAACGGGCAGTATAGCAGCTAACTCTTTAAACCTAAATGAAACAACATGGCACATATGATTTACTTCTGAGAACCAAACATTGTGTGCAGAGATTTTTCGGCTATCTCCTTTCTTTCAGTTTTTGTGCTAACATTCCTATCTGTAAAACCAGCATTTACACTATAGGAAAGCAAAGCCGGAGGTATAGCAGCTAACTCTTTAAACCTAAATGAAACAACATGGCACATACGATTTACTTCTGAGAACTAAGCATTGTGTGCAGAGATTTTTCAGCTATCTCCTTTTCTTCAGTTTTTGTGCTAACATTTCAATCTGTAAAACTACCTTTTACACTATAGGAAAGCATAACCGGCGGTATAGCAGCTAACTCTTTAAACCTAAATGAAACAACATGGCACATATCATTTACTTCTGAGACCTAAGAATTCTGTGCAGAGATTTTGCGGCTATCTACTTTCTTTCAGTTTTTGTGCTAACATTCTTATCTGTAAAAGTAGCATTTACACTATAGGAAAGCATAACCGGCGGTATAGCAGCTAACTCTTTAAACCTAAATGAAACAACATGGCACATATGATTTACTTCTGAGAACTAAGCATTGTGTGCAGAGATTTTTCAATTATCTCCATTTCTTCAGTTTTTGTGCTAACATTCCTATCTGTAAAACTACCATTTACACTAAAGGAAAGCATAACCGGCGGTATAGCAGCTAACTCTTTAAACCTAAATGAAACAACATGGCACATATGATTTACTTCTGGGAACCAAGCACTGTGTGCAGAGATTTTGCGGCTATCTCCTTTCTTCCAGTTTTTGTGCTAACATTCCTATTTGTAAAACTACCATTTACACTATAGGAAAGAAAAGCCGGCCTTATAGCAGCTAACTCTTTAAACCTAAATGAAACAACATGGCACATATGATTTACTTCTGAAAACTAAGCATTGTGTGCAGAGATTTTTCAGCTATCTCCTTTTCTTCAGTTTTTGTGCTAACATTCCTATCTGTAAAACTACCATTTACACTTTAGGAAAGCATAACCGGCGGTATAGCAGCTAACTCTTTAAACCTAAATGAAACAACATGGCACATATGATTTACTTCTGAGAACTAAGCATTGTGTGCAGAGATTTTGCGGCTATCTCCTTTCTTTCAGTTTTTGTGCTAACATTCCTATCTGTAAAACTAGCATTTACACTATAGGAAAGCATAGCTGGTGGTATAGCAGCTAACTCTTTAAACCTAAATGGAACAACATGGCACATATGATTTACTCTTGAGAACTAAGCATTGTGTGCAGACATTTTGCAGGTATCTCCTTTACTTCAGTTTTTGTGCCAACATACCTACCTGGAAAAATACCATTTACACTATAGGAAAGCATAACCGGCGGTATAGGAGCTAACTCTTTAAACCTAAATGAAACAACATGGCACATATGATTTACTTCTGAGAACTAAGCATTGTGTGCAGAGATTTTTCAGCTATCTCCTTTTCTTCAGTTTTTGTGCTAACATTCCTATCTGTAAAAGTACCATTTACACTATAGGAAAGCATAGCTGGTGGTATAGCAGCTAACTCTTTAAACCTAAATGAAACAACATGGCACATATGATTTACTTCTGGGAACTAAGCATTGTGTGCAGAGATTTTGCGGCTATCTCCTTTCTTTCAGTTTTTGTGTTACCATTCCTATCTGTAAAACTTGCTTTTACCCTATAGGAAAGCAAAGCCGGAGGTATAGCAGCTAACTCTTTAAACCTAAATGAAACAACATGGCACATATGATTTACTTCTGAGAACTAAGCATTGTGTGCAGATATTTTTCAGCTATCTACTTTTCTTCAGTTTTTGTGCTAACATTCCTTATCTGTAAAAGTTCCATTTACACTATAGGAAAGCATAACCGGCGGTATAGCCGCTAATTGTTTAAACCTAAATGAAACAACATGGCACATACGATTTACTTCTGAGAACTAAGCATTGTGTACAGAGATTTTTCAGCTATCTCCTTTTCTTCAGTTTTTGTGCTAACAGTTCAATCTGTAAAACTACCATTTACACTATAGGAAAGCATAACCGGCGGTATAGCAGCTAACTCTTTAAACCTAAATGAAACAACATGGCACATATCATTTACTTCTGAGACCTAAGAATTCTGTGCAGAGATTTTGCGGCTATCTCCTTTCTTTCAGTTTTTGTGCTAACATTCTTATCTGTAAAAGTAGCATTTACACTATAGGAAAGCATAACCGGCGGTATAGCAGCTAACTCTTTAAACCTAAATGAAACAACATGGCACATATGATTTCCTTCTGAGAACTAAGCATTGTGTGCAGAGATTTTTCAATTATCTCCATTTCTTCAGTTTTTGTGCTAACATTCCTATCTGTAAAACTACCATTTACACTAAAGGAAAGCATAACCGGCGGTATAGCAGCTAACTCTTTAAACCTAAATGAAACAACATGGCACATATGATTTACTTCTGGGAACCAATCACTGTGTGCAGAGATTTTGCGGCTATCTCCTTTCTTTCAGTTTTTGTGCTAACATTCCTATTTGTAAAACTACCATTTACACTATAGGAAAGAAAAGCCGGCCTTATAGCAGCTAACTCTTTAAACCTAAATGAAACAACATGGCACATATGATTTACTTCTGAAAACTAAGCATTGTGTGCAGAGATTTTTCAGCTATCTCCTTTTCTTCACTTTTTGTGCTAACATTCCTATCTGTAAAACTACCATTTACACTATAGGAATGCATAACCGGCGGTATAGCAGCTAACTCTTTAAACCTAAATGAAACAACATGGCACATATGATTTACTTCTGAGAACTAAGCATTGTGTGCAGAGATTTTGCGGCTATCTCCTTTCTTTCAGTTTTTGTGCTAACATTCCTATCTGTAAAACTATCATTTACAATATAAGAAAGCATAACGGGCAGTATAGCAGCTAACTCTTTAAACCTAAATGAAACAACATGGCACATATGATTTACTTCTGAGAACCAAACATTGTGTGCAGAGATTTTTCGGCTATCTCCTTTCTTTCAGTTTTTGTGCTAACATTCCTATCTGTAAAACCAGCATTTACACTATAGGAAAGCAAAGCCGGAGGTATAGCAGCTAACTCTTTAAACCTAAATGAAACAACATGGCACATATGATTTACTCTTGAGAACTAAGCATTGTGTGCAGAGATTTTGCAGATATCTCCTTTTCTTCAGTTTTTGTGCCAACATACCTACCTGGAAAAATACCATTTACACTATAGGAAAGCATAACCGGCGGTATAGGAGCTAACTCTTTAAACCTAAATGAAACAACATGGCACATATGATTTACTTCTGAGAACTAAGCATTGTGTGCAGAGATTTTTCAGCTATCTCCTTTTCTTCAGTTTTTGTGCTAACATTCCTTTCTGTAAAACTACCTTTTACACTGTAGGAAAGCATAGCTGGTGGTATAGCAGCTAACTCTTTAAACCTAAATGAAACAACATGGCACATATGATTTACTTCTGGGAACTAAGCATTGTGTGCAGAGATTTTGCGGCTATCTCCTTTCTTTCAGTTTTTGTGCTAACATTCCTATCTGTAAAACTGGCATTTACACTATAGGAAAGCATAACCGGCGGTATAGCAGCTAACTCTTTAAACTTAAATGAAACAACATGGCACATATAATTTACTTCTGAGAACTAAGCATTGTGTGCAGAGATTTTGCACGTATCTCCTTTTCTTCAGTTTTTGTGCCAACATACCTACCTGGAAAAATACCATTTACACTATAGGAAAGCACACCGGCGGTATAGGAGCTAACCCTTTAAACCTAAATGAAACAACATGGCACATATGATTTACTTCTGAGAACTAAGCATTGTGTGCAGAGATTTTTCAGCTATCTCCTTTTCTTCAGTTTTTGTGCTAACATTCCTATCTGTAAAACTACCATTTACACTATAGGAAAGCATAACCGGTGGTATAGCAGCTAACTCTTTAAACCTAAATGAAACAACATGGCACATATGATTTACTCTTGAGAACTAAGCACTGTGTGCAGAGATTTTGTGGCTATCTCCTTTCTTTCAGTTTTTGTGCTAACATTCCTATCTGTAAAACTAGCATTTACACTATAGGAAAGCATAACCGGCAGTATAGCAGCTAACTCTTTAAACCTAAATGAAACAACATGGCACATATGATTTACTTCTGAGAACCAAACATTGTGTGCAGAGATTTTTTGGCTATCTCCTTTCTTTCAGTTTTTGTGCTAACATTCCTATCTGTAAAACTAACATTTACACTATAGGAAAGCAAAGCCGGAGGTATAGGAGCTAACTCTTTAAACCTAAATGAAACAACATGGCACATATGATTTACTTCTGAGAACTAAGCATTGTGTGCAGAGATTTTTCAGCTATCTCCTTTTCTTCAGTTTTTGTGCTAACATTCCTATCTGTAAAAGTACCATTTACACTATAGGAAAGCATAACCGGCGGTATAGCAGCTAACTCTTTAAACAGAAATGAAACAACATGGCACATACGATTTACTTTTGAGAACTAAGCATTGTGTACAGAGATTTTTCAGCTATCTCCTTTTCTTCAGTTTTTGTGCTAACATTTCAATCTGTAAAACTACCATTTACACTATAGGAAAGCATAACCGGCGGTATAGCAGCTAACTCTTTAAACCTAAATGAAACAACATGGCACATATCATTTACTTCTGAGACCTAAGAATTCTGTGCAGAGATTTTGCGGCTCTCTCCTTTCTTTCAGTTTTTGTGATAACATTCTTATTTGTAAAAGTAGCATTTACACTATAGGAAAGCATAACAGGCGGTATAGCAGGTAACTCTTTAAACCTAAATGAAACAACATGGCACATATCATTTACTTCTGAGAACAAAGCATTGTGTGCAGAGATTTTTCAATTATCTCCATTTTTTCAGTTTTTGTGCTAACATTCCTATCTGTAAAACTACCATTTACACTATAGGAAAGCATAACCGGCGGTATAGCAGCTAACTCTTTAAACCTAAATGAAACAACATGGCACATATGATTTACTTCTGGGAACCAAGCATTGTGTGCAGAGATTTGGCGGCTATCTCCTTTCTTTCAGTTTTTGTGCTAACATTCCTATTTGTAAAACTACCATTTACACTATAGGAAAGCAAAGCCGGCCTTATAGCAGCTAACTCTTTAAACCTAAATGAAACAACATGGCACATATGATTTACTTCTGAGAACTAAGCATTGTGTGCAGAGATTTTTCAGCTATCTCCTTTTCTTCAGTTTTTGTGCTAACATTCCTATCTGTAAAACTACCATTTACGCTATAGGAAAGCATAACCGGTGGTATAGCAGCTAACTCTTTAAACCTAAATGAAACAACATGGCACATATGATTTACTTCTGAGAACTAAGCATTGTGTGCAGAGATTTTGCGGCTATCTCCTTTCTTTCAGTTTTTGTGCTAACATTCCTATCTGTAAAACTATCATTTACACTATAGGAAAGCATAACCGGCAGTATAGCAGCTAACTCTTTAAACCTAAATGAAACAACATGGCACATATGATTTGCTTCTGAGAACCAAACATTGTGTGCAGAGATTTTTCGGCTATCTCCTTTCTTTCAGTTTTTGTGCTAACATTCCTATCTGTAAAACTAGCATTTACACTATAGGAAAGCAAAGCCGGAAGTATAGCAGCTAACTCTTTAAACCTAAATGAAACAACATGGCACATATGATTTACTTCTGAGAACTAAGCATTTTGTGCAGAGATTTTTCAGCTATCTCCTTTTCTTCAGTTTTTGTGCTAACATTCCTATCTGTAAAAGTACCATTTACACTATAGGAAAGCATAACCGGCGGTAGAGCAGCTAACTCTTTAAACCTAAATGAAACAACATGGCACATACGATTTACTTCTGAGAACTAAGCATTGTGTGCAGAGATTTTTCAGCTATCTCCTTTTCTTCAGTTTTTGTGCTAACATTTCAATCTGTAAAACTACCTTTTACACTATAGGAAAGCATAACCGGCGGTATAGCAGCTAACTCTTTAAACCTAAATGAAACAACATGGCACATATCATTTATTTCTGAGACCTAAGAATTCTGTGCAGACATTTTGCGGCTATCTCCTTTCTTTCAGTTTTTGTGCTAACATTCTTATCTGTAAAAGTAGCATTTACACTATAGGAAAGCATAACCGGCGGTATAGCAGCTAACTCTTTAAACCTAAATGAAACAACATGGCACATATCATTTACTTCTTAGAACTAAGCATTGTGTGCAGAGATTTTTCAATTATCTCCATTTCTTCAGTTTTTGTGCTAACATTCCTATCTGTAAAATTACCATTTACACTAAAGGAAAGCATAACCGGCGGTATAGCAGCTAACTCTTTAAACCTGAATGAAACAACATGGCACATATGATTTACTTCTGAGAACCAAACATTGTGTGCAGAGATTTTTTGGCTATCTCCTTTCTTTCAGTTTTTGTGCTAACATTCCTATCTGTAAAACTAACATTTACACTATAGGAAATCAAAGCCGGAGGTATAGGAGCTAACTCTTTAAACCTAAATGAAACAACATGGCACATATGATATACTTCTGAGAACTAAGCATTGTGTGCAGAGATTTTTCAGCTATCTCCATTTCTTCAGTTTTTGTGCTAACATTCCTATCTGTAAAATTACCATTTACACTAAAGGAAAGCATAACCGGCGGTATAGCAGCTAACTCTTTAAACCTGAATGAAACAACATGGCACATATGATTTACTTCTGAGAACCAAACATTGTGTGCAGAGATTTTTTGGCTATCTCCTTTCTTTCAGTTTTTGTGCTAACATTCCTATCTGTAAAACTAACATTTACACTATAGGAAATCAAAGCCGGAGGTATAGGAGCTAACTCTTTAAACCTAAATGAAACAACATGGCACATATGATATACTTCTGAGAACTAAGCATTGTGTGCAGAGATTTTTCCGCTATCTCCTTTTCTTCAGTTTTTGTGCTAACATTCCTATCTGTAAAAGTACCATTTACACTATAGGAAAGCATAACCGGCGGTATAGCAGCTAACTCTTTAAACCGAAATGAAACAACATGGCACATACGATTTACTTTTGAGAACTAAGCATTGTGTACAGAGATTTTTCAGCTATCTCCTTTTCTTCAGTTTTTGTGCTATCATTTCAATCTGTAAAACTACCATTTACACTATAGGAAAGCATAACCGGCGGTATAGCAGCTAACTCTTTAAACCTAAATGAAACAACATGGCACATATCATTTACTTCTGAGACCTAAGAATTCTGTGCAGAGATTTTGCGGCTCTCTCCTTTCTTTCAGTTTTTGTGCTAACATTCTTATCTGTAAAAGTAGCATTTACACTATAGGAAAGCATAACAGGCGGTATAGCAGCTAACTCTTTAAACCTAAATGAAACAACATGGCACATGTCATTTACTTCTGAGAACTAAGCATTGTGTGCAGAGATTTTTCAATTATCTCCATTTTTTCAGTTTTTGTGCTAACATTCCTATCTGTAAAACTACCTTTTACACTATAGGAAAGCATAACCGGCGGTATAGCAGCTAACTCTTTAAACCTAAATGAAACAACATGGCACATATGATTTACTTCTGGGAACCAAGCATTGTGTGCAGAGATTTGGCGGCTATCTCCTTTCTTTCAGTTTTTGTGCTAACATTCCTATTTGTAAAACTACCATTTACAGTATAGGAAAGCAAAGCCGGCCTTATAGCAGCTAACTCTTTAAACCTAAATGAAACAACATGGCACATATGATTTACTTCTGAGAACTAAGCATTGTGTGCAGAGATTTTTCAGCTATCTCCTTTTCTTCAGTTTTTGTGCTAACATTCCTATCTGTAAAACTACCATTTACACTACAGGAAAGCATAACCGGTGGTATAGCAGCTAACTCTTTAAACCTAAATGAAACAACACGGCACATATGATTTACTTCTGAGAACTAAGCATTGTGTGCAGAGATTTTTCAGCTATCTCCTTTTCTTCAGTTTTTGTGCTAACATTCCTATCTGTAAAACTACCATTTACACTATAGGAAAGCATAACCGGTGGTATAGCAGCTAACTCTTTAAACCTAAATGAAACAACATGGCACATATGATTTACTTCAGAGAACTAAGCATTGTGTGCAGAGATTTTGCGGCTATCTCCTTTCTTTCAGTTTTTGTGCTAACATTCCTATCTGTAAAACTAGCATTTACACTATAGGAAAGCATAACCGGCGGTATAGCAGCTAACTCTTTAAACTTAAATGAAACAACATGGCACATATGATTTACTTCTGAGAACTAAGCATTGTGTGCAGAGATTTTGCAGGTATCTCCTTTTCTTCAGTTTTTGTGCCAACATACCTACCTGGAAAAATACCATTTACACTATAGGAAAGCACACCGGCGGTATAGGAGCTAACCCTTTAAACCTAAATGAAACAACATGGCACATATGATTTACTTCTGAGAACTAAGCATTGTGTGCAGAGATTTTTCAGCTATCTCCTTTTCTTCAGTTTTTGTGCTAACATTCCTATCTGTAAAACTACCATTTACACTATAGGAAAGCATAACCGGTGGTATAGCAGCTAACTCTTTAAACCTAAATGAAACAACATGGCACATATGATTTACTCTTGAGAACTAAGCACTGTGTGCAGAGATTTTGTGGCTATCTCCTTTCTTTCAGTTTTTGTGCTAACATTCCTATCTGTAAAACTAGCATTTACACTATAGGAAAGCATAACCGGCGGTATAGCAGCTAACTCTTTAAACCTAAATGAAACAACATGGCACATATGATTTACTTCTGAGAACCAAACATTGTGTGCAGAGATTTTTTGGCTATCTCCTTTCTTTCAGTTTTTGTGCTAACATTCCTATCTGTAAAACTAACTTTTACACTATAGGAAAGCAAAGCCGGAGGTATAGGAGCTAACTCTTTAAACCTAAATGAAACAACATGGCACATATGATTTACTTCTGAGAACTAAGCATTGTGTGCAGAGATTTTTCAGCTATCTCCTTTTCTTCAGTTTTTGTGCTAACATTCCTATCTGTAAAACTACCATTTACACTATAGGAAAGCATAACCGGTGGTATAGCAGCTAACTCTTTAAACCTAAATGAAACAACATGGCACATATGATTTACTTCAGAGAACTAAGCATTGTGTGCAGAGATTTTGCGGCTATCTCCTTTCTTTCAGTTTTTGTGCTAACATTCCTATCTGTAAAACTAGCATTTACACTATAGGAAAGCATAACCGGCGGTATAGCAGCTAACTCTTTAAACTTAAATGAAACAACATGGCACATATGATTTACTTCTGAGAACTAAGCATTGTGTGCAGAGATTTTGCAGGTATCTCCTTTTCTTCAGTTTTTGTGCCAACATACCTACCTGGAAAAATACCATTTACACTATAGGAAAGCACACCGGCGGTATAGGAGCTAACCCTTTAAACCTAAATGAAACAACATGGCACATATGATTTACTTCTGAGAACTAAGCATTGTGTGCAGAGATTTTTTGGCTATCTCCTTTCTTTCAGTTTTTGTGCTAACATTCCTATCTGTAAAACTAACTTTTACACTATAGGAAAGCAAAGCCGGAGGTATAGGAGCTAACTCTTTAAACCTAAATGAAACAACATGGCACATATGATTTACTTCTGAGAACTAAGCATTGTGTGCAGAGATTTTTCAGCTATCTCCTTTTCTTCAGTTTTTGTGCTAACATTCCTATCTGTAAAACTACCATTTACACTATAGGAAAGCATAACCGGTGGTATAGCAGCTAACTCTTTAAACCTAAATGAAACAACATGGCACATATGATTTACTTCAGAGAACTAAGCATTGTGTGCAGAGATTTTGCGGCTATCTCCTTTCTTTCAGTTTTTGTGCTAACATTCCTATCTGTAAAACTAGCATTTACACTATAGGAAAGCATAACCGGCGGTATAGCAGCTAACTCTTTAAACTTAAATGAAACAACATGGCACATATGATTTACTTCTGAGAACTAAGCATTGTGTGCAGAGATTTTGCAGGTATCTCCTTTTCTTCAGTTTTTGTGCCAACATACCTACCTGGAAAAATACCATTTACACTATAGGAAAGCACACCGGCGGTATAGGAGCTAACCCTTTAAACCTAAATGAAACAACATGGCACATATGATTTACTTCTGAGAACTAAGCATTGTGTGCAGAGATTTTTCAGCTATCTCCTTTTCTTCAGTTTTTGTGCTAACATTCCTATCTGTAAAACTACCATTTACACTATAGGAAAGCATAACCGGTGGTATAGCAGCTAACTCTTTAAACCTAAATGAAACAACATGGCACATATGATTTACTCTTGAGAACTAAGCACTGTGTGCAGAGATTTTGTGGCTATCTCCTTTCTTTCAGTTTTTGTGCTAACATTCCTATCTGTAAAACTAGCATTTACACTATAGGAAAGCATAACCGGCGGTATAGCAGCTAACTCTTTAAACCTAAATGAAACAACATGGCACATATGATTTACTTCTGAGAACCAAACATTGTGTGCAGAGATTTTTTGGCTATCTCCTTTCTTTCAGTTTTTGTGCTAACATTCCTATCTGTAAAACTAACTTTTACACTATAGGAAAGCAAAGCCGGAGGTATAGGAGCTAACTCTTTAAACCTAAATGAAACAACATGGCACATATGATTTACTTCTGAGAACTAAGCATTGTGTGCAGAGATTTTTCAGCTATCTCCTTTTCTTCAGTTTTTGTGCTAACATTCCTATCTGTAAAAGTACCATTTACACTATAGGAAAGCATAACCGGCGGTATAGCAGCTAACTCTTTAAACAGAAATGAAACAACATGGCACATACGATTTACTTTTGAGAACTAAGCATTGTGTACAGAGATTTTTCAGCTATCTCCTTTTCTTCAGTTTTTGTGCTAACATTTCAATCTGTAAAACTACCATTTACACTATAGGAAAGCATAACCGGCGGTATAGCAGCTAACTCTTTAAACCTAATTGAAACAACATGGCACATATCATTTACTTCTGAGACCTAAGCATTGTGTGCAGAGATTTTGCGGCTCTCTCCTTTCTTTCAGTTTTTGTGCTAACATTCTTATTTGTAAAAGTAGCATTTACACTATAGGAAAGCATAACAGGCGGTATAGCAGGTAACTCTTTAAACCTATATGAAACAACATGGCACATATCATTTACGTCTGAGAACTAAGCATTGTGTGCAGAGATTTTTCAATTATCTCCATTTTTTCAGTTTTTGTGCTAACATTCCTATCTGTAAAACTACCATTTACCATATAGGAAAGCATAACCGGCGGTATAGCAGCTAACTCTTTAAACCTAAATGAAACAACATGGCACATATGATTTACTTCTGGGAACCAAGCATTGTGTGCAGAGATTTGGCGGCTATCTCCTTTCTTTCAGTTTTTGTGCTAACATTCCTATTTGTAAAACTACCATTTACACTATAGGAAAGCAAAGCCGGCCTTATAGCAGCTAACTCTTTAAACCTAAATGAAACAACATGGCACATATGATTTACTTCTGAGAACTAAGCATTGTGTGCAGAGATTTTTCAGCTATCTCCTTTTCTTCAGTTTTTGTGCTAACATTCCTATCTGTAAAACTACCATTTACACTATAGGAAAGCATAACCGGTGGTATAGGAGCTAACTCTTTAAACCTAAATGAAACAACATGGCACATATGATTTACTTCTGAGAACTAAGCATTGTGTGCAGAGATTTTGCGGCTATCTCCTTTCTTTCAGTTTTTGTGCTAACATTCCTATCTGTAAAACTATCATTTACACTATAGGAAAGCATAACCGGCAGTATAGCAGCTAACTCTTTAAACCTAAATGAAACAACATGGCACATATGATTTGCTTCTGAGAACCAAACATTGTGTGCAGAGATTTTTCGGCTATCTCCTTTCTTTCAGTTTTTGTGCTAACATTCCTATCTGTAAAACTAGCATTTACACTATAGGAAAGCAAAGCCAGAGGTATAGCAGCTAACTCTTTAAACCTAAATGAAACAACATGGCACATATGATTTACTTCTGAGAACTAAGCATTGTGTGCAGAGATTTTTCAGCTATCTCCTTTTCTTCAGTTTTTGTGCTAACATTCCTATCTGTAAAAGTACCATTTACACTATAGGAAAGCATAACCGGCGGTATAGCAGCTAACTCTTTAAACCTAAATGAAACAACATGGCACATACGATTTACTTCTGAGAACTAAGCATTGTGTGCAGAGATTTTTCAGCTATCTCCTTTTCTTCAGTTTTTGTGCTAACATTTCAATCTGTAAAACTACCTTTTACACTATAGGAAAGCATAACCGGCGGTATAGCAGCTAACTCTTTAAACCTAAATGAAACAACATGGCACATATCATTTACTTCTGAGACCTAAGAATTCTGTGCAGATATTTTGCGGCTATCTCCTTTCTTTCAGTTTTTGTGCTAACATTCTTATCTGTAAAAGTAGCATTTACACTATAGGAAAGCATAACCGGCGGTATAGCAGCTAACTCTTTAAACCTAAATGAAACAACATGGCACATATGATTTACTTCTTAGAACTAAGCATTGTGTGCAGAGATTTTTCAATTATCTCCATTTCTTCAGTTTTTGTGCTAACATTCCTATCTGTAAAACTACCATTTACACTAAAGGAAAGCATAACCGGCGGTATAGCAGCTAACTCTTTAAACCTAAATGAAACAACATGGCACATATGATTTACTTCTGGGAACCAAGCATTGTGTGCAGAGATTTGGCGGCTATCTCCTTTCTTTCAGTTTTTGTGCTAACATTCCTATTTGTAAAACTACCATTTACACTATAGGAAAGCAAAGCCGGCCTTATAGCAGCTAACTCTTTAAACCTAAATGAAACAACATGGCACATATGATTTACTTCTGAGAACTAAGCATTGTGTGCAGAGATTTTTCAGCTATCTCCTTTTCTTCAGTTTTTGTGCTAACATTCCTATCTGTAAAACTACCATTTACACTATAGGAAAGCATAACCGGTGGTATAGCAGCTAACTCTTTAAACCTAAATGAAACAACATGGCACATATGATTTACTTCTGAGAACTAAGCATTGTGTGCAGAGATTTTGCGGCTATCTCCTTTCTTTCAGTTTTTGTGCTAACATTCCTATCTGTAAAACTATCATTTACACTATAGGAAAGCATAACCGGCAGTATAGCAGCTAACTCTTTAAACCTAAATGAAACAACATGGCACATATGATTTGCTTCTGAGAACCAAACATTGTGTGCAGAGATTTTTCGGCTATCTCCTTTCTTTCAGTTTTTGTGCTAACATTCCTATCTGTAAAACTAGCATTTACACTATAGGAAAGCAAAGTCGGAAGTATAGCAGCTAACTCTTTAAACCTAAATGAAACAACATGGCACATATGATTTACTTCTGAGAACTAAGCATTTTGTGCAGAGATTTTTCAGCTATCTCCTTTTCTTCAGTTTTTGTGCTAACATTCCTATCTGTAAAAGTACCATTTACACTATAGGAAAGCATAACCGGCGGTATAGCAGCTAACTCTTTAAACCTAAATGAAACAACATGGCACATACGATTTACTTCTGAGAACTAAGCATTGTGTGCAGAGATTTTTCAGCTATCTCCTTTTCTTCAGTTTTTCTGCTAACATTTCAATCTGTAAAACTACCTTTTACACTATAGGAAAGCATAACCGGCGGTATAGCAGCTAACTCTTTAAACCTAAATGAAACAACATGGCACATATCATTTATTTCTGAGACCTAAGAATTCTGTGCAGACATTTTGCGGCTATCTCCTTTCTTTCAGTTTTTGTGCTAACATTCTTATCTGTAAAAGTAGCATTTACACTATAGGAAAGCATAACCGGCGGTATAGCAGCTAACTCTTTAAACCTAAATGAAACAACATGGCACATATCATTTACTTCTTAGAACTAAGCATTGTGTGCAGAGATTTTTCAATTATCTCCATTTCTTCAGTTTTTGTGCTAACATTCCTATCTGTAAAATTACCATTTACACTAAAGGAAAGCATAACCGGCGGTATAGCAGCTAACTCTTTAAACCTGAATGAAACAACATGGCACATATGATTTACTTCTGAGAACCAAACATTGTGTGCAGAGATTTTTTGGCTATCTCCTTTCTTTCAGTTTTTGTGCTAACATTCCTATCTGTAAAACTAACATTTACACTATAGGAAATCAAAGCCGGAGGTATAGGAGCTAACTCTTTAAACCTAAATGAAACAACATGGCACATATGATATACTTCTGAGAACTAAGCATTGTGTGCAGAGATTTTTCAGCTATCTCCTTTTCTTCAGTTTTTGTGCTAACATTCCTATCTGTAAAAGTACCATTTACACTATAGGAAAGCATAACCGGCGGTATAGCAGCTAACTCTTTAAACCGAAATGAAACAACATGGCACATACGATTTACTTTTGAGAACTAAGCATTGTGTACAGAGATTTTTCAGCTATCTCCTTTTCTTCAGTTTTTGTGCTATCATTTCAATCTGTAAAACTACCATTTACACTATAGGAAAGCATAACCGGCGGTATAGCAGCTAACTCTTTAAACCTAAATGAAACAACATGGCACATATCATTTACTTCTGAGACCTAAGAATTCTGTGCAGAGATTTTGCGGCTCTCTCCTTTCTTTCAGTTTTTGTGCTAACATTCTTATCTGTAAAAGTAGCATTTACACTATAGGAAAGCCTAACAGGCGGTATAGCAGCTAACTCTTTAAACCTAAATGAAACAACATGGCACATATCATTTACTTCTGAGAACTAAGCATTGTGTGCAGAGATTTTTCAATTATCTCCATTTTTTCAGTTTTTGTGCTAACATTCCTATCTGTAAAACTACCTTTTACACTATAGGAAAGCATAACCGGCGGTATAGCAGCTAACTCTTTAAACCTAAATGAAACAACATGGCACATATGATTTACTTCTGGGAACCAAGCATTGTGTGCAGAGATTTGGCGGCTATCTCCTTTCTTTCAGTTTTTGTGCTAACATTCCTATTTGTAAAACTACCATTTACAGTATAGGAAAGCAAAGCCGGCCTTATAGCAGCTAACTCTTTAAACCTAAATGAAACAACATGGCACATATGATTTACTTCTGAGAACTAAGCATTGTGTGCAGAGATTTTTCAGCTATCTCCTTTTCTTCAGTTTTTGTGCTAACATTCCTATCTGTAAAACTACCATTTACACTACAGGAAAGCATAACCGGTGGTATAGCAGCTAACTCTTTAAACCTAAATGAAACAACACGGCACATATGATTTACTTCTGAGAACTAAGCATTGTGTGCAGAGATTTTTCAGCTATCTCCTTTTCTTCAGTTTTTGTGCTAACATTCCTATCTGTAAAACTACCATTTACACTATAGGAAAGCATAACCGGTGGTATAGCAGCTAACTCTTTAAACCTAAATGAAACAACATGGCACATATGATTTACTTCAGAGAACTAAGCATTGTGTGCAGAGATTTTGCGGCTATCTCCTTTCTTTCAGTTTTTGTGCTAACATTCCTATCTGTAAAACTAGCATTTACACTATAGGAAAGCATAACCGGCGGTATAGCAGCTAACTCTTTAAACTTAAATGAAACAACATGGCACATATAATTTACTTCTGAGAACTAAGCATTGTGTGCAGAGATTTTGCAGGTATCTCCTTTTCTTCAGTTTTTGTGCCAACATACCTACCTGGAAAAATACCATTTACACTATAGGAAAGCACACCGGCGGTATAGGAGCTAACCCTTTAAACCTAAATGAAACAACATGGCACATATGATTTACTTCTGAGAACTAAGCATTGTGTGCAGAGATTTTTCAGCTATCTCCTTTTCTTCAGTTTTTGTGCTAACATTCCTATCTGTAAAACTACCATTTACACTATAGGAAAGCATAACCGGTGGTATAGCAGCTAACTCTTTAAACCTAAATGAAACAACATGGCACATATGATTTACTCTTGAGAACTAAGCACTGTGTGCAGAGATTTTGTGGCTATCTCCTTTCTTTCAGTTTTTGTGCTAACATTCCTATCTGTAAAACTAGCATTTACACTATAGGAAAGCATAACCGGCAGTATAGCAGCTAACTCTTTAAACCTAAATGAAACAACATGGCACATATGATTTACTTCTGAGAACCAAACATTGTGTGCAGAGATTTTTTGGCTATCTCCTTTCTTTCAGTTTTTGTGCTAACATTCCTATCTGTAAAACTAACTTTTACACTATAGGAAAGCAAAGCCGGAGGTATAGGAGCTAACTCTTTAAACCTAAATGAAACAACATGGCACATATGATTTACTTCTGAGAACTAAGCATTGTGTGCAGAGATTTTTCAGCTATCTCCTTTTCTTCAGTTTTTGTGCTAACATTCCTATCTGTAAAAGTACCATTTACACTATAGGAAAGCATAACCGGCGGTATAGCAGCTAACTCTTTAAACAGAAATGAAACAACATGGCACATACGATTTACTTTTGAGAACTAAGCATTGTGTACAGAGATTTTTCAGCTATCTCCTTTTCTTCAGTTTTTGTGCTAACATTTCAATCTGTAAAACTACCATTTACACTATAGGAAAGCATAACCGGCGGTATAGCAGCTAACTCTTTAAACCTAAATGAAACAACATGGCACATATCATTTACTTCTGAGACCTAAGAATTCTGTGCAGAGATTTTGCGGCTCTCTCCTTTCTTTCAGTTTTTGTGATAACATTCTTATTTGTAAAAGTAGCATTTACACTATAGGAAAGCATAACAGGCGGTATAGCAGGTAACTCTTTAAACCTAAATGAAACAACATGGCACATATCATTTACTTCTGAGAACAAAGCATTGTGTGCAGAGATTTTTCAATTATCTCCATTTTTTCAGTTTTTGTGCTAACATTCCTATCTGTAAAACTACCATTTACACTATAGGAAAGCATAACCGGCGGTATAGCAGCTAACTCTTTAAACCTAAATGAAACAACATGGCACATATGATTTACTTCTGGGAACCAAGCATTGTGTGCAGAGATTTGGCGGCTATCTCCTTTCTTTCAGTTTTTGTGCTAACATTCCTATTTGTAAAACTACCATTTACACTATAGGAAAGCAAAGCCGGCCTTATAGCAGCTAACTCTTTAAACCTAAATGAAACAACATGGCACATATGATTTACTTCTGAGAACTAAGCATTGTGTGCAGAGATTTTTCAGCTATCTCCTTTTCTTCAGTTTTTGTGCTAACATTCCTATCTGTAAAACTACCATTTACGCTATAGGAAAGCATAACCGGTGGTATAGCAGCTAACTCTTTAAACCTAAATGAAACAACATGGCACATATGATTTACTTCTGAGAACTAAGCATTGTGTGCAGAGATTTTGCGGCTATCTCCTTTCTTTCAGTTTTTGTGCTAACATTCCTATCTGTAAAACTATCATTTACACTATAGGAAAGCATAACCGGCAGTATAGCAGCTAACTCTTTAAACCTAAATGAAACAACATGGCACATATGATTTGCTTCTGAGAACCAAACATTGTGTGCAGAGATTTTTCGGCTATCTCCTTTCTTTCAGTTTTTGTGCTAACATTCCTATCTGTAAAACTAGCATTTACACTATAGGAAAGCAAAGCCGGAAGTATAGCAGCTAACTCTTTAAACCTAAATGAAACAACATGGCACATATGATTTACTTCTGAGAACTAAGCATTTTGTGCAGAGATTTTTCAGCTATCTCCTTTTCTTCAGTTTTTGTGCTAACATTCCTATCTGTAAAAGTACCATTTACACTATAGGAAAGCATAACCGGCGGTAGAGCAGCTAACTCTTTAAACCTAAATGAAACAACATGGCACATACGATTTACTTCTGAGAACTAAGCATTGTGTGCAGAGATTTTTCAGCTATCTCCTTTTCTTCAGTTTTTGTGCTAACATTTCAATCTGTAAAACTACCTTTTACACTATAGGAAAGCATAACCGGCGGTATAGCAGCTAACTCTTTAAACCTAAATGAAACAACATGGCACATATCATTTATTTCTGAGACCTAAGAATTCTGTGCAGACATTTTGCGGCTATCTCCTTTCTTTCAGTTTTTGTGCTAACATTCTTATCTGTAAAAGTAGCATTTACACTATAGGAAAGCATAACCGGCGGTATAGCAGCTAACTCTTTAAACCTAAATGAAACAACATGGCACATATCATTTACTTCTTAGAACTAAGCATTGTGTGCAGAGATTTTTCAATTATCTCCATTTCTTCAGTTTTTGTGCTAACATTCCTATCTGTAAAATTACCATTTACACTAAAGGAAAGCATAACCGGCGGTATAGCAGCTAACTCTTTAAACCTGAATGAAACAACATGGCACATATGATTTACTTCTGAGAACCAAACATTGTGTGCAGAGATTTTTTGGCTATCTCCTTTCTTTCAGTTTTTGTGCTAACATTCCTATCTGTAAAACTAACATTTACACTATAGGAAATCAAAGCCGGAGGTATAGGAGCTAACTCTTTAAACCTAAATGAAACAACATGGCACATATGATATACTTCTGAGAACTAAGCATTGTGTGCAGAGATTTTTCAGCTATCTCCATTTCTTCAGTTTTTGTGCTAACATTCCTATCTGTAAAATTACCATTTACACTAAAGGAAAGCATAACCGGCGGTATAGCAGCTAACTCTTTAAACCTGAATGAAACAACATGGCACATATGATTTACTTCTGAGAACCAAACATTGTGTGCAGAGATTTTTTGGCTATCTCCTTTCTTTCAGTTTTTGTGCTAACATTCCTATCTGTAAAACTAACATTTACACTATAGGAAATCAAAGCCGGAGGTATAGGAGCTAACTCTTTAAACCTAAATGAAACAACATGGCACATATGATATACTTCTGAGAACTAAGCATTGTGTGCAGAGATTTTTCCGCTATCTCCTTTTCTTCAGTTTTTGTGCTAACATTCCTATCTGTAAAAGTACCATTTACACTATAGGAAAGCATAACCGGCGGTATAGCAGCTAACTCTTTAAACCGAAATGAAACAACATGGCACATACGATTTACTTTTGAGAACTAAGCATTGTGTACAGAGATTTTTCAGCTATCTCCTTTTCTTCAGTTTTTGTGCTATCATTTCAATCTGTAAAACTACCATTTACACTATAGGAAAGCATAACCGGCGGTATAGCAGCTAACTCTTTAAACCTAAATGAAACAACATGGCACATATCATTTACTTCTGAGACCTAAGAATTCTGTGCAGAGATTTTGCGGCTCTCTCCTTTCTTTCAGTTTTTGTGCTAACATTCTTATCTGTAAAAGTAGCATTTACACTATAGGAAAGCATAACAGGCGGTATAGCAGCTAACTCTTTAAACCTAAATGAAACAACATGGCACATGTCATTTACTTCTGAGAACTAAGCATTGTGTGCAGAGATTTTTCAATTATCTCCATTTTTTCAGTTTTTGTGCTAACATTCCTATCTGTAAAACTACCTTTTACACTATAGGAAAGCATAACCGGCGGTATAGCAGCTAACTCTTTAAACCTAAATGAAACAACATGGCACATATGATTTACTTCTGGGAACCAAGCATTGTGTGCAGAGATTTGGCGGCTATCTCCTTTCTTTCAGTTTTTGTGCTAACATTCCTATTTGTAAAACTACCATTTACAGTATAGGAAAGCAAAGCCGGCCTTATAGCAGCTAACTCTTTAAACCTAAATGAAACAACATGGCACATATGATTTACTTCTGAGAACTAAGCATTGTGTGCAGAGATTTTTCAGCTATCTCCTTTTCTTCAGTTTTTGTGCTAACATTCCTATCTGTAAAACTACCATTTACACTACAGGAAAGCATAACCGGTGGTATAGCAGCTAACTCTTTAAACCTAAATGAAACAACACGGCACATATGATTTACTTCTGAGAACTAAGCATTGTGTGCAGAGATTTTTCAGCTATCTCCTTTTCTTCAGTTTTTGTGCTAACATTCCTATCTGTAAAACTACCATTTACACTATAGGAAAGCATAACCGGTGGTATAGCAGCTAACTCTTTAAACCTAAATGAAACAACATGGCACATATGATTTACTTCAGAGAACTAAGCATTGTGTGCAGAGATTTTGCGGCTATCTCCTTTCTTTCAGTTTTTGTGCTAACATTCCTATCTGTAAAACTAGCATTTACACTATAGGAAAGCATAACCGGCGGTATAGCAGCTAACTCTTTAAACTTAAATGAAACAACATGGCACATATGATTTACTTCTGAGAACTAAGCATTGTGTGCAGAGATTTTGCAGGTATCTCCTTTTCTTCAGTTTTTGTGCCAACATACCTACCTGGAAAAATACCATTTACACTATAGGAAAGCACACCGGCGGTATAGGAGCTAACCCTTTAAACCTAAATGAAACAACATGGCACATATGATTTACTTCTGAGAACTAAGCATTGTGTGCAGAGATTTTTCAGCTATCTCCTTTTCTTCAGTTTTTGTGCTAACATTCCTATCTGTAAAACTACCATTTACACTATAGGAAAGCATAACCGGTGGTATAGCAGCTAACTCTTTAAACCTAAATGAAACAACATGGCACATATGATTTACTCTTGAGAACTAAGCACTGTGTGCAGAGATTTTGTGGCTATCTCCTTTCTTTCAGTTTTTGTGCTAACATTCCTATCTGTAAAACTAGCATTTACACTATAGGAAAGCATAACCGGCGGTATAGCAGCTAACTCTTTAAACCTAAATGAAACAACATGGCACATATGATTTACTTCTGAGAACCAAACATTGTGTGCAGAGATTTTTTGGCTATCTCCTTTCTTTCAGTTTTTGTGCTAACATTCCTATCTGTAAAACTAACTTTTACACTATAGGAAAGCAAAGCCGGAGGTATAGGAGCTAACTCTTTAAACCTAAATGAAACAACATGGCACATATGATTTACTTCTGAGAACTAAGCATTGTGTGCAGAGATTTTTCAGCTATCTCCTTTTCTTCAGTTTTTGTGCTAACATTCCTATCTGTAAAACTACCATTTACACTATAGGAAAGCATAACCGGTGGTATAGCAGCTAACTCTTTAAACCTAAATGAAACAACATGGCACATATGATTTACTTCAGAGAACTAAGCATTGTGTGCAGAGATTTTGCGGCTATCTCCTTTCTTTCAGTTTTTGTGCTAACATTCCTATCTGTAAAACTAGCATTTACACTATAGGAAAGCATAACCGGCGGTATAGCAGCTAACTCTTTAAACTTAAATGAAACAACATGGCACATATGATTTACTTCTGAGAACTAAGCATTGTGTGCAGAGATTTTGCAGGTATCTCCTTTTCTTCAGTTTTTGTGCCAACATACCTACCTGGAAAAATACCATTTACACTATAGGAAAGCACACCGGCGGTATAGGAGCTAACCCTTTAAACCTAAATGAAACAACATGGCACATATGATTTACTTCTGAGAACTAAGCATTGTGTGCAGAGATTTTTTGGCTATCTCCTTTCTTTCAGTTTTTGTGCTAACATTCCTATCTGTAAAACTAACTTTTACACTATAGGAAAGCAAAGCCGGAGGTATAGGAGCTAACTCTTTAAACCTAAATGAAACAACATGGCACATATGATTTACTTCTGAGAACTAAGCATTGTGTGCAGAGATTTTTCAGCTATCTCCTTTTCTTCAGTTTTTGTGCTAACATTCCTATCTGTAAAACTACCATTTACACTGTAGGAAAGCATAACCGGTGGTATAGCAGCTAACTCTTTAAACCTAAATGAAACAACATGGCACATATGATTTACTTCAGAGAACTAAGCATTGTGTGCAGAGATTTTGCGGCTATCTCCTTTCTTTCAGTTTTTGTGCTAACATTCCTATCTGTAAAACTAGCATTTACACTATAGGAAAGCATAACCGGCGGTATAGCAGCTAACTCTTTAAACTTAAATGAAACAACATGGCACATATGATTTACTTCTGAGAACTAAGCATTGTGTGCAGAGATTTTGCAGGTATCTCCTTTTCTTCAGTTTTTGTGCCAACATACCTACCTGGAAAAATACCATTTACACTATAGGAAAGCACACCGGCGGTATAGGAGCTAACCCTTTAAACCTAAATGAAACAACATGGCACATATGATTTACTTCTGAGAACTAAGCATTGTGTGCAGAGATTTTTCAGCTATCTCCTTTTCTTCAGTTTTTGTGCTAACATTCCTATCTGTAAAACTACCATTTACACTATAGGAAAGCATAACCGGTGGTATAGCAGCTAACTCTTTAAACCTAAATGAAACAACATGGCACATATGATTTACTCTTGAGAACTAAGCACTGTGTGCAGAGATTTTGTGGCTATCTCCTTTCTTTCAGTTTTTGTGCTAACATTCCTATCTGTAAAACTAGCATTTACACTATAGGAAAGCATAACCGGCGGTATAGCAGCTAACTCTTTAAACCTAAATGAAACAACATGGCACATATGATTTACTTCTGAGAACCAAACATTGTGTGCAGAGATTTTTTGGCTATCTCCTTTCTTTCAGTTTTTGTGCTAACATTCCTATCTGTAAAACTAACTTTTACACTATAGGAAAGCAAAGCCGGAGGTATAGGAGCTAACTCTTTAAACCTAAATGAAACAACATGGCACATATGATTTACTTCTGAGAACTAAGCATTGTGTGCAGAGATTTTTCAGCTATCTCCTTTTCTTCAGTTTTTGTGCTAACATTCCTATCTGTAAAAGTACCATTTACACTATAGGAAAGCATAACCGGCGGTATAGCAGCTAACTCTTTAAACAGAAATGAAACAACATGGCACATACGATTTACTTTTGAGAACTAAGCATTGTGTACAGAGATTTTTCAGCTATCTCCTTTTCTTCAGTTTTTGTGCTAACATTTCAATCTGTAAAACTACCATTTACACTATAGGAAAGCATAACCGGCGGTATAGCAGCTAACTCTTTAAACCTAATTGAAACAACATGGCACATATCATTTACTTCTGAGACCTAAGCATTGTGTGCAGAGATTTTGCGGCTCTCTCCTTTCTTTCAGTTTTTGTGCTAACATTCTTATTTGTAAAAGTAGCATTTACACTATAGGAAAGCATAACAGGCGGTATAGCAGGTAACTCTTTAAACCTATATGAAACAACATGGCACATATCATTTACGTCTGAGAACTAAGCATTGTGTGCAGAGATTTTTCAATTATCTCCATTTTTTCAGTTTTTGTGCTAACATTCCTATCTGTAAAACTACCATTTACCATATAGGAAAGCATAACCGGCGGTATAGCAGCTAACTCTTTAAACCTAAATGAAACAACATGGCACATATGATTTACTTCTGGGAACCAAGCATTGTGTGCAGAGATTTGGCGGCTATCTCCTTTCTTTCAGTTTTTGTGCTAACATTCCTATTTGTAAAACTACCATTTACACTATAGGAAAGCAAAGCCGGCCTTATAGCAGCTAACTCTTTAAACCTAAATGAAACAACATGGCACATATGATTTACTTCTGAGAACTAAGCATTGTGTGCAGAGATTTTTCAGCTATCTCCTTTTCTTCAGTTTTTGTGCTAACATTCCTATCTGTAAAACTACCATTTACACTATAGGAAAGCATAACCGGTGGTATAGGAGCTAACTCTTTAAACCTAAATGAAACAACATGGCACATATGATTTACTTCTGAGAACTAAGCATTGTGTGCAGAGATTTTGCGGCTATCTCCTTTCTTTCAGTTTTTGTGCTAACATTCCTATCTGTAAAACTATCATTTACACTATAGGAAAGCATAACCGGCAGTATAGCAGCTAACTCTTTAAACCTAAATGAAACAACATGGCACATATGATTTGCTTCTGAGAACCAAACATTGTGTGCAGAGATTTTTCGGCTATCTCCTTTCTTTCAGTTTTTGTGCTAACATTCCTATCTGTAAAACTAGCATTTACACTATAGGAAAGCAAAGCCAGAGGTATAGCAGCTAACTCTTTAAACCTAAATGAAACAACATGGCACATATGATTTACTTCTGAGAACTAAGCATTGTGTGCAGAGATTTTTCAGCTATCTCCTTTTCTTCAGTTTTTGTGCTAACATTCCTATCTGTAAAAGTACCATTTACACTATAGGAAAGCATAACCGGCGGTATAGCAGCTAACTCTTTAAACCTAAATGAAACAACATGGCACATACGATTTACTTCTGAGAACTAAGCATTGTGTGCAGAGATTTTTCAGCTATCTCCTTTTCTTCAGTTTTTGTGCTAACATTTCAATCTGTAAAACTACCTTTTACACTATAGGAAAGCATAACCGGCGGTATAGCAGCTAACTCTTTAAACCTAAATGAAACAACATGGCACATATCATTTACTTCTGAGACCTAAGAATTCTGTGCAGATATTTTGCGGCTATCTCCTTTCTTTCAGTTTTTGTGCTAACATTCTTATCTGTAAAAGTAGCATTTACACTATAGGAAAGCATAACCGGCGGTATAGCAGCTAACTCTTTAAACCTAAATGAAACAACATGGCACATATGATTTACTTCTTAGAACTAAGCATTGTGTGCAGAGATTTTTCAATTATCTCCATTTCTTCAGTTTTTGTGCTAACATTCCTATCTGTAAAACTACCATTTACACTAAAGGAAAGCATAACCGGCGGTATAGCAGCTAACTCTTTAAACCTAAATGAAACAACATGGCACATATGATTTACTTCTGGGAACCAAGCATTGTGTGCAGAGATTTGGCGGCTATCTCCTTTCTTTCAGTTTTTGTGCTAACATTCCTATTTGTAAAACTACCATTTACACTATAGGAAAGCAAAGCCGGCCTTATAGCAGCTAACTCTTTAAACCTAAATGAAACAACATGGCACATATGATTTACTTCTGAGAACTAAGCATTGTGTGCAGAGATTTTTCAGCTATCTCCTTTTCTTCAGTTTTTGTGCTAACATTCCTATCTGTAAAACTACCATTTACACTATAGGAAAGCATAACCGGTGGTATAGCAGCTAACTCTTTAAACCTAAATGAAACAACATGGCACATATGATTTACTTCTGAGAACTAAGCATTGTGTGCAGAGATTTTGCGGCTATCTCCTTTCTTTCAGTTTTTGTGCTAACATTCCTATCTGTAAAACTATCATTTACACTATAGGAAAGCATAACCGGCAGTATAGCAGCTAACTCTTTAAACCTAAATGAAACAACATGGCACATATGATTTGCTTCTGAGAACCAAACATTGTGTGCAGAGATTTTTCGGCTATCTCCTTTCTTTCAGTTTTTGTGCTAACATTCCTATCTGTAAAACTAGCATTTACACTATAGGAAAGCAAAGTCGGAAGTATAGCAGCTAACTCTTTAAACCTAAATGAAACAACATGGCACATATGATTTACTTCTGAGAACTAAGCATTTTGTGCAGAGATTTTTCAGCTATCTCCTTTTCTTCAGTTTTTGTGCTAACATTCCTATCTGTAAAAGTACCATTTACACTATAGGAAAGCATAACCGGCGGTATAGCAGCTAACTCTTTAAACCTAAATGAAACAACATGGCACATACGATTTACTTCTGAGAACTAAGCATTGTGTGCAGAGATTTTTCAGCTATCTCCTTTTCTTCAGTTTTTCTGCTAACATTTCAATCTGTAAAACTACCTTTTACACTATAGGAAAGCATAACCGGCGGTATAGCAGCTAACTCTTTAAACCTAAATGAAACAACATGGCACATATCATTTATTTCTGAGACCTAAGAATTCTGTGCAGACATTTTGCGGCTATCTCCTTTCTTTCAGTTTTTGTGCTAACATTCTTATCTGTAAAAGTAGCATTTACACTATAGGAAAGCATAACCGGCGGTATAGCAGCTAACTCTTTAAACCTAAATGAAACAACATGGCACATATCATTTACTTCTTAGAACTAAGCATTGTGTGCAGAGATTTTTCAATTATCTCCATTTCTTCAGTTTTTGTGCTAACATTCCTATCTGTAAAATTACCATTTACACTAAAGGAAAGCATAACCGGCGGTATAGCAGCTAACTCTTTAAACCTGAATGAAACAACATGGCACATATGATTTACTTCTGAGAACCAAACATTGTGTGCAGAGATTTTTTGGCTATCTCCTTTCTTTCAGTTTTTGTGCTAACATTCCTATCTGTAAAACTAACATTTACACTATAGGAAATCAAAGCCGGAGGTATAGGAGCTAACTCTTTAAACCTAAATGAAACAACATGGCACATATGATATACTTCTGAGAACTAAGCATTGTGTGCAGAGATTTTTCAGCTATCTCCTTTTCTTCAGTTTTTGTGCTAACATTCCTATCTGTAAAAGTACCATTTACACTATAGGAAAGCATAACCGGCGGTATAGCAGCTAACTCTTTAAACCGAAATGAAACAACATGGCACATACGATTTACTTTTGAGAACTAAGCATTGTGTACAGAGATTTTTCAGCTATCTCCTTTTCTTCAGTTTTTGTGCTATCATTTCAATCTGTAAAACTACCATTTACACTATAGGAAAGCATAACCGGCGGTATAGCAGCTAACTCTTTAAACCTAAATGAAACAACATGGCACATATCATTTACTTCTGAGACCTAAGAATTCTGTGCAGAGATTTTGCGGCTCTCTCCTTTCTTTCAGTTTTTGTGCTAACATTCTTATCTGTAAAAGTAGCATTTACACTATAGGAAAGCCTAACAGGCGGTATAGCAGCTAACTCTTTAAACCTAAATGAAACAACATGGCACATATCATTTACTTCTGAGAACTAAGCATTGTGTGCAGAGATTTTTCAATTATCTCCATTTTTTCAGTTTTTGTGCTAACATTCCTATCTGTAAAACTACCTTTTACACTATAGGAAAGCATAACCGGCGGTATAGCAGCTAACTCTTTAAACCTAAATGAAACAACATGGCACATATGATTTACTTCTGGGAACCAAGCATTGTGTGCAGAGATTTGGCGGCTATCTCCTTTCTTTCAGTTTTTGTGCTAACATTCCTATTTGTAAAACTACCATTTACAGTATAGGAAAGCAAAGCCGGCCTTATAGCAGCTAACTCTTTAAACCTAAATGAAACAACATGGCACATATGATTTACTTCTGAGAACTAAGCATTGTGTGCAGAGATTTTTCAGCTATCTCCTTTTCTTCAGTTTT
This sequence comes from Dasypus novemcinctus, assembly GCF_030445035.2. Lineage (NCBI taxonomy): Eukaryota > Metazoa > Chordata > Mammalia > Cingulata > Dasypodidae > Dasypus > Dasypus novemcinctus. The sequence goes on from NC_080673.1 coordinate 1,036,153, forward strand.
TGTGCTAACATTCCTATCTGTAAAACTACCATTTACACTACAGGAAAGCATAACCGGTGGTATAGCAGCTAACTCTTTAAACCTAAATGAAACAACACGGCACATATGATTTACTTCTGAGAACTAAGCATTGTGTGCAGAGATTTTTCAGCTATCTCCTTTTCTTCAGTTTTTGTGCTAACATTCCTATCTGTAAAACTACCATTTACACTATAGGAAAGCATAACCGGTGGTATAGCAGCTAACTCTTTAAACCTAAATGAAACAACATGGCACATATGATTTACTTCAGAGAACTAAGCATTGTGTGCAGAGATTTTGCGGCTATCTCCTTTCTTTCAGTTTTTGTGCTAACATTCCTATCTGTAAAACTAGCATTTACACTATAGGAAAGCATAACCGGCGGTATAGCAGCTAACTCTTTAAACTTAAATGAAACAACATGGCACATATAATTTACTTCTGAGAACTAAGCATTGTGTGCAGAGATTTTGCAGGTATCTCCTTTTCTTCAGTTTTTGTGCCAACATACCTACCTGGAAAAATACCATTTACACTATAGGAAAGCACACCGGCGGTATAGGAGCTAACCCTTTAAACCTAAATGAAACAACATGGCACATATGATTTACTTCTGAGAACTAAGCATTGTGTGCAGAGATTTTTCAGCTATCTCCTTTTCTTCAGTTTTTGTGCTAACATTCCTATCTGTAAAACTACCATTTACACTATAGGAAAGCATAACCGGTGGTATAGCAGCTAACTCTTTAAACCTAAATGAAACAACATGGCACATATGATTTACTCTTGAGAACTAAGCACTGTGTGCAGAGATTTTGTGGCTATCTCCTTTCTTTCAGTTTTTGTGCTAACATTCCTATCTGTAAAACTAGCATTTACACTATAGGAAAGCATAACCGGCAGTATAGCAGCTAACTCTTTAAACCTAAATGAAACAACATGGCACATATGATTTACTTCTGAGAACCAAACATTGTGTGCAGAGATTTTTTGGCTATCTCCTTTCTTTCAGTTTTTGTGCTAACATTCCTATCTGTAAAACTAACTTTTACACTATAGGAAAGCAAAGCCGGAGGTATAGGAGCTAACTCTTTAAACCTAAATGAAACAACATGGCACATATGATTTACTTCTGAGAACTAAGCATTGTGTGCAGAGATTTTTCAGCTATCTCCTTTTCTTCAGTTTTTGTGCTAACATTCCTATCTGTAAAAGTACCATTTACACTATAGGAAAGCATAACCGGCGGTATAGCAGCTAACTCTTTAAACAGAAATGAAACAACATGGCACATACGATTTACTTTTGAGAACTAAGCATTGTGTACAGAGATTTTTCAGCTATCTCCTTTTCTTCAGTTTTTGTGCTAACATTTCAATCTGTAAAACTACCATTTACACTATAGGAAAGCATAACCGGCGGTATAGCAGCTAACTCTTTAAACCTAATTGAAACAACATGGCACATATCATTTACTTCTGAGACCTAAGCATTGTGTGCAGAGATTTTGCGGCTCTCTCCTTTCTTTCAGTTTTTGTGCTAACATTCTTATTTGTAAAAGTAGCATTTACACTATAGGAAAGCATAACAGGCGGTATAGCAGGTAACTCTTTAAACCTATATGAAACAACATGGCACATATCATTTACGTCTGAGAACTAAGCATTGTGTGCAGAGATTTTTCAATTATCTCCATTTTTTCAGTTTTTGTGCTAACATTCCTATCTGTAAAACTACCATTTACACTATAGGAAAGCATAACCGGCGGTATAGCAGCTAACTCTTTAAACCTAAATGAAACAACATGGCACATATGATTTACTTCTGGGAACCAAGCATTGTGTGCAGAGATTTGGCGGCTATCTCCTTTCTTTCAGTTTTTGTGCTAACATTCCTATTTGTAAAACTACCATTTACACTATAGGAAAGCAAAGCCGGCCTTATAGCAGCTAACTCTTTAAACCTAAATGAAACAACATGGCACATATGATTTACTTCTGAGAACTAAGCATTGTGTGCAGAGATTTTTCAGCTATCTCCTTTTCTTCAGTTTTTGTGCTAACATTCCTATCTGTAAAACTACCATTTACACTATAGGAAAGCATAACCGGTGCTATAGGAGCTAACTCTTTAAACCTAAATGAAACAACATGGCACATATGATTTACTTCTGAGAACTAAGCATTGTGTGCAGAGATTTTGCGGCTATCTCCTTTCTTTCAGTTTTTGTGCTAACATTCCTATCTGTAAAACTATCATTTACACTTTAGGAAAGCATAACCGGCAGTATAGCAGCTAACTCTTTAAACCTAAATGAAACAACATGGCACATATGATTTGCTTCTGAGAACCAAACATTGTGTGCAGAGATTTTTCGGCTATCTCCTTTCTTTCAGTTTTTGTGCTAACATTCCTATCTGTAAAACTAGCATTTACACTATAGGAAAGCAAAGCCGGAGGTATAGCAGCTAACTCTTTAAACCTAAATGAAACAACATGGCACATATGATTTACTTCTGAGAACTAAGCATTGTGTGCAGATATTTTTCAGCTATCTCCTTTTCTTCAGTTTTTGTGCTAACATTCCTATCTGTAAAAGTACCATTTACACTATAGGAAAGCATAACCGGCGGTATAGCAGCTAACTCTTTAAACCTAAATGAAACAACATGGCACATACGATTTACTTCTGAGAACTAAGCATTGTGTGCAGAGATTTTTCAGCTATCTCCTTTTCTTCAGTTTTTGTGCTAACATTTCAATCTGTAAAACTACCTTTTACACTATAGGAAAGCATAACCGGCGGTATAGCAGCTAACTCTTTAAACCTAAATGAAACAACATGGCACATATCATTTACTTCTGAGACCTAAGAATTCTGTGCAGATATTTTGCGGCTATCTCCTTTCTTTCAGTTTTTGTGCTAACATTCTTATCTGTAAAAGTAGCATTTACACTATAGGAAAGCATAACCGGCGGTATAGCAGCTAACTCTTTAAACCTAAATGAAACAACATGGCACATATGATTTACTTCTTAGAACTAAGCATTGTGTGCAGAGATTTTTCAATTATCTCCATTTCTTCAGTTTTTGTGCTAACATTCCTATCTGTAAAACTACCATTTACACTAAAGGAAAGCATAACCGGCGGTATAGCAGCTAACTCTTTAAACCTAAATGATCAACATGACACATATGATTTACTTCTGTGAACCAAGCACTGTGTGCAGAGATTTTGCGGCTATCTCCTTTCTTTCAGTTTTTGTGCTCACATTCCTATTTGTAAAACTACCATTTACACTATAGGAAAGCAAAGCCGGCCTTATACCAGCTAACTCTTTAAACCTAAATGAAACAACATGGCACATATGATTTACTCTTGAGAACTAAGCATTGTGTGCAGAGATTTTGCAGGTATCTCCTTTTCTTCAGTTTTTGTGCCAACATACCTACCTGGAAAAATACCATTTACACTATAGGAAAGCATAACCGGCGGTATAGCAGCTAACTCTTTAAACCTAAATGAAACAACATGGCACATATGATTTACTTCTGAGAACTAAGCATTGTGTGCAGAGATTTTGCGGCTATCTCCTTTCTTTCAGTTTTTGTGCAAACATTCCTATCTGTAAAACTAGCATTTACACTATAGGAAAGCATAGCTGGTGGTATAGCAGCTAACTCTTTAAACCTAAATGAAACAAAATGGCACTTATGATTTACTCTTGAGAACTAAGCATTGTGTGCAGAGATTTTGCAGGTATCTCCTTTTCTTCAGTTTTTGTGCTAACATTCCTATCTGAGAAAGTACCATTTACACTATGGGAAAGCATAACCGGCGGTATAGCAGCTAACTCTTTAAACCTAAATGAAACAACACGGCACATACGATTTACTTCTGAGAACTAAGCATTGTGTACAGAGATTTTTCAGCTATCTCCTTTTCTTCAGTTTTTGTGCTAACATTTCAATCTGTAAAACTACCATTTACACTATAGGAAAGCAAAACTGGCGGTATAGCAGCTAACTCTTTAAACATAAATGAAACAACATGGCACTTATCATTTACTTCTGAGACCTAAGAATTCTGTGCAGAGATTTTGCGGCTATCTCCTTTCAGTTTTTGTGCTAACATTCTTATCTGAAAAAGTAGCATTTACACTATAGGAAAGCATAACCGGCGGTATAGCAGCTAACTCTTTAAACCTAAATGAAACAACATGGCACATATGATTTACTTCTGAGAACTAAGCATTGTGTACACAGATTTTTCAATTATCTCCATTTTTTCAGTTTTTGTGCTAACATTCCTATCTGTAAAACTACCATTTACACTATAGGAAAGCATAACCGGCGGTATAGCAGCTAACTCTTTAAACCTAAATGAAACAACATGGCACATATGATTTACTTCTGAGAACTAAGCATTGTGTGCAGAGATTTTTCAGCTATCTCCTTTTCTTCAGTTTTTGTGCTAACATTCCTATCTGTAAAAGTACCATTTACACTATAGGAAAGCATAACCGGCGGTATAGCAGCTAACTCTTTAAACCTAAATGAAACAACATGGCACATACGATTTACTTCTGAGAACTAAGCATTGTGTGCAGAGATTTTGCGGCTATCTCCTTTCTTTCAGTTTTTGTGTTACCATTCCTATCTGTAAAACTAGCTTTTACCCTATAGGAAAGCATAACCGGCAGTATAGCAGCTAACTCTTTAAACCTAAATGAAACAACATGGCACATATGATTTACTTCTGAGAACCAAACATTGTGTGCAGAGATTTTTCGGCTATCTCCTTTCTTTCAGTTTTTGTGCTAACATTCCTATCTGTAAAACTAGCATTTACACTATAGGAAAGCAAAGCCGGAGGTATAGCAGCTAACTCTTTAAACCTAAATGAAACAACATGGCACATATGATTTACTTCTGAGAACTAAGCATTGTGTGCAGATATTTTTCAGCTATCTCCTTTTCTTCAGTTTTTGTGCTAACATTCCTTATCTGTAAAAGTACCATTTACACTATAGGAAAGCATAACCGGCGGTATAGCAGCTAATTCTTTAAACCTAAATGAAACAACATGGCACATATGATTTACTTCTGAGAACTAAGCATTGTGTGCAGAGATTTTGCAGCTATCTCCTTTCTTTCAGTTTTTGTGCTAACATTCCTATCTGTAAAACTATCATTTACACTATAGGAAAGCATAACCGGCAGTATAGCAGCTAACTCTTTAAACCTAAATGAAACAACATGGCACATATGATTTGCTTCTGAGAACCAAACATTGTGTGCAGAGATTTTTCGGCTATCTCCTTTCTTTCAGTTTTTGTGCTAACATTCCTATCTGTAAAACTAGCATTTACACTATAGGAAAGCAAAGCCGGAGGTATAGCAGCTAACTCTTTAAACCTAAATGAAACAACATGGCACATATGATTTACTTCTGAGAACTAAGCATTGTGTGCAGAGATTTTTCAGCTATCTCCTTTTCTTCAGTTTTTGTGCTAACATTCCTATCTGTAAAAGTACCATTTACACTATAGGAAAGCATAACCGGCGGTATAGCAGCTAACTCTTTAAACCTAAATGAAACAACATGGCACATACGATTTACTTCTGAGAACTAAGCATTGTGTGCAGAGATTTTTCAGCTATCTCCTTTTCTTCAGTTTTTGTGCTAACATTTCAATCTGTAAAACTACCATTTACACTATAGGAAAGCATAACCGGCGGTATAGCAGCTAACTCTTTAAACCTAAATGAAACAACATGGCACATATCATTTACTTCTGAGACCTAAGAATTCTGTGCAGAGGTTTTGCGGCTATCTCCTTTCTTTCAGTTTTTGTGCTAACATTCTTATCTGTAAAAGTAGCATTTACACAATAGGAAAGCATAACCGGCGGTATAGCAGCTAACTCTTTAAACCTAAATGAAACAACATGGCACATATGATTTACTTCTTAGAACTAAGCATTGTGTGCAGAGATTTTTCAATTATCTCCATTTCTTCAGTTTTTGTGCTAACATTCCTATCTGTAAAACTACCATTTACACTAAAGGAAAGCATAACCGGCGGTATAGCAGCTAACTCTTTAAACCTAAATGAACAACATGACACATATGATTTACTTCTGTGAACCAAGCACTGTGTGCAGAGATTTTGCGGCTATCTCCTTTCTTTCAGTTTTTGTGCTCACATTCCTATTTGTAAAACTACCATTTACACTATAGGAAAGCAAAGCCGGCCTTATACCAGCTAACTCTTTAAACCTAAATGAAACAACATGGCACATATGATTTACTCTTGAGAACTAAGCATTGTGTGCAGAGATTTTGCAGGTATCTCCTTTTCATCAGTTTTTGTGCCAACATACCTACCTGGAAAAATACCATTTACACTATAGGAAAGCATAACCGGCGGTATAGCAGCTAACTCTTTAAACCTAAATGAAACAACATGGCACATATGATTTACTTCTGACACCTAAGAATTCTGTGCAGAGATTTTGCGGCTATCTCCTTTCTTTCAGTTTTTGTGCTAACATTCTTATCTGTAAAAGTAGCATTTACACTATAAGTAAGCATAACCGGCGGTATAGCAGCTAACTCTTTAAACCTAAATGAAACAACGTGGCACATATGATTTACTTCTGAGAACTAAGCATTGTGTGCAGAGATTTTTCAATTATCTCCATTTCTTCAGTTTTTGTGCTAACATTCCTATCTGTAAAACTACCTTTTACACTATAGGAAAGCATAACCGGTGGTATAGCAGCTAACTCTTTAAACCTAAATGAAACAACATGGCACATATGATTTACTCTTGAGAACTAAGCACTGTGTGCAGAGATTTTGTGGCTATCTCCTTTCTTTCAGTTTTTGTGCTAACATTCCTATCTGTAAAACTAGCATTTACACTATAGGAAAGCATAACCGGCAGTATAGCAGCTAACTCTTTAAACCTAAATGAAACAACATGGCACATATGATTTACTTCTGAGAACCAAACATTGTGTGCAGAGATTTTTTGGCTATCTCCTTTCTTTCAGTTTTTGTGCTAACATTCCTATCTGTAAAACTAACATTTACACTATAGGAAATCAAAGCCGGAGGTATAGGAGCAAACTCTTTAAACCTAAATGAAACAACATGGCACATATGATTTACTTCTGAGAACTAAGCATTGTGTGCAGAGATTTTTCAGCTATCTCCTTTTCTTCAGTTTTTGTGCTAACATTCCTATCTGTAAAAGTACCATTTACACTATAGGAAAGCATAACCGGCGGTATAGCAGCTAACTCTTTAAACCGAAATGAAACAACATGGCACATACGATTTACTTTTGAGAACTAAGCATTGTGTACAGAGATTTTTCAGCTATCTCCTTTTCTTCAGTTTTTGTGCTAACATTTCAATCTGTAAAACTACCATTTACACTATAGGAAAGCATAACCGGCGGTATAGCAGCTAACTCTTTAAACCTAAATGAAACAACATGGCACATATCATTTACTTCTGAGACCTAAGAATTCTGTGCAGAGATTTTGCGGCTCTCTCCTTTCTTTCAGTTTTTGTGCTAACATTCTTATCTGTAAAAGTAGCATTTACACTATAGGAAAGCATAACAGGCGGTATAGCAGCTAACTCTTTAAACCTAAATGAAACAACATGGCACATATCATTTACTTCTGAGAACTAAGCATTGTGTGCAGAGATTTTTCAATTATCTCCATTTTTTCAGTTTTTGTGCTAACATTCCTATCTGTAAAACTACCATTTACACTATAGGAAAGCAAAACCGGCGGTATAGCAGCTAACTCTTTAAACCTAAATGAAACAACACGGCACATATGATTTACTTCTGGGAACCAAGCATTGTGTGCAGAGATTTGGCGGCTATCTCCTTTCTTTCAGTTTTTGTGCTAACATTCCTATTTGTAAAACTACCATTTACAGTATAGGAAAGCAAAGCCGGCCTTATAGCAGCTAACTCTTTAAACCTAAATGAAACAACATGGCACATATGATTTACTTCTGAGAACTAAGCATTGTGTGCAGAGATTTTTCAGCTATCTCCTTTTCTTCAGTTTTTGTGCTAACATTCCTATCTGTAAAACTACCATTTACACTATAGGAAAGCATAACCGGTGGTATGGCAGCTAACTCTTTAAACCTAAATGAAACAACACGGCACATATGATTTACTTCCGAGAACTAAGCATTGTGTGCAGAGATTTTTCAGCTATCTCCTTTTCTTCAGTTTTTGTGCTAACATTCCTATCTGTAAAACTACCATTTACACTATAGGAAAGCATAACCGGTGGTATAGCAGCTAACTCTTTACACCTAAATGAAACAACATGGCACATATGATTTACTTCAGAGAACTAAGCATTGTGTGCAGAGATTTTGCGGCTATCTCCTTTCTTTCAGTTTTTGTGCTAACATTCCTATCTGTAAAACTAGCATTTACACTATAGGAAAGCATAACCGGCGGTATAGCAGCTAACTCTTTAAACTTAAATGAAACAACATGGCACATATAATTTACTTCTGAGAACTAAGCATTGTGTGCAGAGATTTTGCAGGTATCTCCTTTTCTTCAGTTTTTGTGCCAACATACCTACCTGGAAAAATACCATTTACACTATAGGTAAGCACACCGGCGGTATAGGAGCTAACCCTTTAAACCTAAATGAAACAACATGGCACATATGATTTACTTCTGAGAACTAAGCATTGTGTGCAGAGATTTTTCAGCTATCTCCTTTTCTTCAGTTTTTGTGCTAACATTCCTATCTGTAAAACTACCATTTACACTATAGGAAAGCATAACCGGTGGTATAGCAGCTAACTCTTTAAACCTAAATGAAACAACATGGCACATATGATTTACTCTTGAGAACTAAGCACTGTGTGCAGAAATTTTGTGGCTATCTCCTTTCTTTCAGTTTTTGTGCTAACATTCCTATCTGTAAAACTAGCATTTACACTATAGGAAAGCATAACCGGCAGTATAGCAGCTAACTCTTTAAACCTAAATGAAACAACATGGCACATATGATTTACTTCTGAGAACCAAACATTGTGTGCAGAGATTTTTTGGCTATCTCCTTTCTTTCAGTTTTTGTGCTAACATTCCTATCTGTAAAACTAACATTTACACTATAGGAAAGCAAAGCCGGAGGTATAGGAGCTAACTCTTTAAACCTAAATGAAACAACATGGCACATATGATTTACTTCTGGGAACTAAGCATTGTGTGCAGAGATTTTTCAGCTATCTCCTTTTCTTCAGTTTTTGTGCTAACATTCCTATCTGTAAAAGTACCATTTACACTATAGGAAAGCATAACCGGCGGTATAGCAGCTAACTCTTTAAACAGAAATGAAACAACATGGCACATACGATTTACTTTTGAGAACTAAGCATTGTGTACAGAGATTTTTCAGCTATCTCCTTTTCTTCAGTTTTTGTGCTAACATTTCAATCTGTAAAACTACCATTTACACTATAGGAAAGCATAACCGGCGGTATAGCAGCTAACTCTTTAAACCTAAATGAAACAACATGGCACATATCATTTACTTCTGAGACCTAAGAATTCTGTGCAGAGATTTTGCGGCTATCTCCTTTCAGTTTTTGTGCTAACATTCTTATCTGTAAAAGTAGCATTTACCCTATAGGAAAGCATAACCTGCGGTATAGCAGCTAACTCTTTAAACCTAAATGAAACAACATGGCACATATGATTTACTTCTGGGAACCAAGCATTGTGTGCAGAGATTTTGCGGCTATCTCCTTTCTTTCAGTTTTTGTGCTAACATTCCTATTTGTAAAACTACCATTTACACTATAGGAAAGCGAAGACAGACTTATAGCAGCTAACTCTTTAAACCTAAATGAAACAACATGGCACATATGATTTACTTCTGAAAACTAAGCATTGTGTGCAGAGATTTTTCACCTTTCTCCTTTTCTTCAGTTTTTGTGCTAACATTCCTATCTGTAAAACTACCATTTACACTATAGGAAAGCATAACCGGCGGTATAGCATCTAACTCTTTAAATCTAAGTGAAACAACATGGCACATATGATTCACTTCTGAGAACTAAGCATTGTGTGCAGAGATTTTGCGGCTATATCCTTTCTTTCAGTTTTTGTGCTAACATTCCTATCTGTAAAACTAGCATTTACACTATAGGAAAGCATAGCTGGTGGTATAGCAGCTAACTCTTTAAACCTAAATGAAACAGCATGGCACATATGATTTACTCTTGAGAACTAAGCATTGTGTGCAGAGATTTTGCAGGTATCTCCTTTTCTTCAGTTTTTTTGCCAACATACCTACCTGGAAAAATACCATTTACCCTATAGGAAAGCATAACCAGCGGTATAGGAGCTAACTCTTTAAACCTAAATGAAACAACATGGCACATATGATTTACTTCTGAGAACTAAGCATTGTGTGCAGAGATTTTGCGGCTATCTCCTTTCTTTCAGTTTTTGTGCTAACATTCCTATTTGTAAAACTACCATTTACACTATAGGAAAGCAAAGCCGGCCTTATAGCAGCTAACTCTTTAAACCTAAATGAAACAACATGGCACATATGATTTACTTTTGAAAACTAAGCATTGTGTACAGAGATTTTTCAGCTATCTCCTTTTCTTCAGTTTTGTGCTAATATTTCAATCTGTAAAACTACCATTTACACTATAGGAAAGCATAGCCGGCGGTATAGCAGCTAACTCTTTAAACCTAAATGAAACAACATGGCAAATATCATTTACTTCTGAGACCTAAGAATTCTGTGCAGAGATTTTGCGGCTGTCTCCTTTCAGTTTTTGTGCTAACATTCTTATCTGAAAAAGTAGCATTTACACTATAGGAAAGCATAACCGGCGGTATAGCAGCTAACTCTTTAAACCTAAATGAAACAACATGGCACATATGATTTACTTCTGAGAACTAAGCATTGTTTGCAGAGATTTTTCAATTATCTCCATTTCTTCAGTTTTTGTGCTAACATTCCTATGTGTAAAATTACCATTTACACTATAGGAAAGCATAACCGGCGGTATAGCAGCTAACTCTTTAAACCTAAATGAAACAACATGGCACATATGATTTACTTCTGGGAAGTAAGCATTGTGTGCAGAGATTTTGCGGCTATCTCCTTTCTTTCAGTTTTTGTGCTAACATTCCTATTTGTAAAACTACCATTTACACTATAGGAAAGCAAAGCCGGCCTTATAGCAGCTAACTCTTTAAACCTAAATGAAACAACATGGCACATATGATTTACTTCTGAGAACTACGCATTGTGTGCAGAGATTTTGAGGCTATCTCCTTTCTTTCAGTTTTTGTGCTAACATTCCTATCTGTAAAACTACCATTTACACTATAGGATAGCATAACCGGCGGTATAGCAGCTAACTCTTTAAATTAAATGAATCAACTTGGCACATATGATTTACTTCTGAGAACTAAGCATTGTGTGCAGAGATTTTTCAGCTATCTCATTTTCTTCAGTTTTTGTGCTTACATTCCTATCTGTAAAACTACCATTTACACTATAGGAAAGCATAACCGGTGGTATAGCAGCTAATTCTTTAAACCTAAATTTAACAACATGGCACATATGATTTACTTCTGAGAACTAAGCATTGTGTGCAGAGATTTTGCGGCTATCTCCTTTCTTTCAGTTTTTGTGCTAACATTCCTATTTGTAATACTACCATTTACACTATAGGAAAGGAAAGCCGGCCTTATAGCAGCTAACTCTTTAAACCTAAATGAAACAACTTGGCACATATGATTTACTTCTGAGAACTAAGCATTGTGTGCAGAGATTTTGCGGCTATCTCCTTTCTTTCAGTTTTTGTGCTAACATTCCTATCTGTAAAACTAGCATTTACACTATAGGAAAGCATAACCGGTGGTATAGCAGCTAACTCTTTAAACCTAAATGAAACAACATGGCACATATGATTTACTTCTGAGAACTAAGCATTGTGTGCAGAGATTTTTCAGCTTTCTCCTTTCTTCAGTTTTTGTGCTAACATTCCTATCTGTAAAACTACCATTTACACTATAGGAAAGCATAACCGGCAGTATAGCAGCTAACTCTTTAAACCTAAATGAAACAACATGGCACATATGATTTACTTCTGAGAACCAAACATTGTGTGCAGAGATTTTTCGGCTATCAACTTTCTTCCTGTTTTTGTGCTAACATTCCTATCTGTAAAACTAGCATTTACACTATAGGAAAGCAAAGCCGGAGGTATAGCAGCTAACTCTTTAAACCTAAATGAAACAACATGGCACATATGATTTACTTCTGAGAACTAAGCATTGTGTGCAGAGATTTTTCAGCTTTCTTCTTTCTTCAGTTTTTGTGCTAACATTCCTATCTGTAAAAGTACCATTTACACCATAGGAAAGCATAACCGGCGGTATAGCAGCTAACTCTTTAAACCTAAATGAAACAACATGGCACATATGATTTACTTCTGAGAACTACGCATTGTGTGCAGAGATTTTGCGGCTATCTCCTTTCTTTCAGTTTTTGTGCTAACATTCCTATCTGTAAAACTACCATTTACACTATGGGAAAGCATAACCGGCGGTATAGCAGCTAACTCTTTAAATTAAATGAATCAACATGGCACATATGATTTACTTCTGAGAACTAAGCATTGTGTGCAGAGATTTTTCGGCTATCTCATTTTCTTCAGTTTTTGTGCTTACATTCCAATCTGTAAAACTACCATTTACACTATAGGAAAGCATAACCGGTGGTATAGCAGCTAACTCTTTAAACCTAAATTTAACAACATGGCACATATGATTTACTTCTGAGAACTAAGCATTGTGTGCAGAGATTTTTCGGCTATCTCCTTTTCTTCAGTTTTTGTGCTAACATTCCTATCTGTAAAAGTACCATTTACACTATGGGAAAGCATAACCGGCGGTATAGCAGGTAACTCTTTAAACCTAAATGAAACAACATGGCACATATGATTTACTTCTGAGAACCAAACATTGTGTGCAGAGATTTTTCGGCTATCTCCTTTCTTCCAGTTTTTCTGCTAACATTCCTATCTGTAAAACTAGCATTTACACTATAGGAAAGCAAAGCCGGAGGTATAGCAGCTAACTCTTTAAACCTAAATGAAACAACATGGCACATATGATTTACTTCTGAGAACTAAGCATTGTGTGCAGAGATTTTTCAGCTTTCTCCTTTTCTTCAGTTTTTGTGCTAACATTCCTATCTGTAAAAGTACCATTTACACTATAGGAAAGCATAACCGGCGGTATAGCAGCTAACTCTTTAAACCTAAATGAAACAACATGGCACATACGATTTACTTCTGAGAACTAAGCATTGTGTACAGAGATTTTTCGGCTATCTCCTTTTCTTCAGTTTTTCTGCTAACATTTCAATCTGTAAAACTACAATTTACACTATAGGAAAGCATAACCGGCTGTATAGCAGCTAACTCTTTAAACCTAAATGAAACAACATGGCACATATCATTTACTTCTGAGACCTAAGAATTCTGTGCAGAGATTTTGCGGCTATCTCCTTTCAGTTTTTGTGCTAACATTCTTATCTGAAAAAGTAGCATTTACACTATAGGAAAGCATAACCGGCGGTATAGCAGCTAACTCTTTAAACCTAAATGAAACAACATGGCACATATGATTTACTTCTGAGAACTAAGCATTGTGTGCAGACATTTTTCAATTATCTCCATTTCTTCAGTTTTTGTGCTAACATTCCTATCTGTAAAACTACCATTTACACTATAGGAAAGCATAACCGGCGGTATAGCAGCTAACTCTTTAAACCTAAATGAAACAACATGGCACATATCATTTACTTCTGGGAAGTAAGCATTGTGTGCAGAGATTTTGCGGCTATCTCCTTTCTTTCAGTTTTTGTGCTAACATTCCTATTTGTAAAACTACCATTTACACTATAGGAAAGCAAAGCCGGCCTTATAGCAGCTAACTCTTTAAACCTAAATGAAACAACATGGCACATATGATTTACTTCTGAGAACTACGCATGGTGTGCAGAGATTTTGCGGCTATCTCCTTTCTTTCAGTTTTTGTGCTAACATTCCTATCTGTAAAACTAGCATTTACACTATAGGAAAGCATAACCGGCAGTATATCAGCTAACTCTTTAAACCTAAATGAAACAACATGGCACATATGATTTACTTCTGAGAACCAAACATTGTGTGCAGAGATTTTTCGGCTATCTCCTTTCTTCCTGTTTTTGTGCTAACATTCCTATCTGTAAAACTAGCATTTACACTATAGGAAAGCAAAGCCGGAGGTATAGCAGCTAACTCTTTAAACCTAAATGAAACAACATGGCACATATGATTTACTTCTGAGAACTAAGCATTGTGTGCAGAGATTTTTCAGCTTTTTCCTTTTCTTCAGTTTTTGTGCTAACATTCCTATCTGTAAAAGTACCATTTACACTATAGGAAAGCATAACCGGCGGTATAGCAGCTAACTCTTTAAACCTAAATGAAACAACATGGCACATACGATTTACGTCTGAGAACTAAGCATTGTGTGCAGAGATTTTGCGGCTATCTCCTTTCTTTCAGTTTTTGTGTTAACATTCCTATCTGTAAAACTAGCTTTTACCCTATTGGAAATCATAACCGGCAGTATAGCAGCTAACTCTTTAAACCTAAATGAAACAACATGGCACGTATGATTTACTTCTGAGAACCAAACATTGTGTGCAGAGATTTTTCGGCTATCTCCTTTCTTTCAGTTTTTGTGCTAACATTCCTATCTGTAAAACTAGCATTTACACTATAGGAAAGCAAAGCCGGAGGTATAGCAGCTAACTCTTTAAACCTAAATGAAACAACATGGCACATATGATTTACTTCTGAGAACTAAGCATTGTGTGCAGAGATTTTTCAGCTATCTCCTTTTCTTCAGTTTTTGTGCTAACATTCCTTATCTGTAAAAGTACCATTTACACTATAGGAAAGCATAACCGGCGGTATAGCAGCTAACTCTTTAAACCTAAATGAAACAACATGACACATACGATTTACTTCTGAGAACTAAGCATTGTGTACAGAGATTTTTCAGCTATCTCCTTTTCTTCAGTTTTTGTGCTAACATTTCACTCTGTAAAACTACCATTTACACTATAGGAAAGCATAACCGGCGGTATAGCAGCTAACTCTTTAAACCTAAATGAAACAACATGGCACATATCATTTACTTCTGAGACCTAAGAATTCTGTGCAGAGATTTTGCGGCTATCTCCTTTCTTTCAGTTTTTGTGCTAACATTCTTATCTGTAAAAGTAGCATTTACACTATAGGAAAGCATAACCGGCGGTATAGCAGCTAACTCTTTAAACCTAGATGAAACAACATGGCACATATGATTTACTTCTGAGAACTAAGCATTGTGTGCAGAGATTTTTCAGCTATCTCCTTTTCTTCAGTTTTTGTGCTAACATTCCTATCTATAAAACTACCATTTACACTATAGGAAAGTATAGCTGGTGGTATAGCAGCGAACTCTTTAAACCTAAATGAAACAACATGGCACATATGATTTACTTCTGAGAACTAAGCATTGTGTGCAGAGATTTTTCAGCTATCTCCTTTTCTTCAGTTTTTGTGCTAACATTCCTATCTGTAAAACTAGCATTTACACTATAGGAAAGCATAACCGGCAGTATAGCAGCTAACTCTTTAAACCTAAATGAAACAACATGGCACATATGATTTACTTCTGAGAACCAAACATTGTGTGCAGAGATTTTTCGGCTATCTCCTTTCTTTCAGTTTTTGTGCTAACATTCCTATCTGTAAAACTAGCATTTACACTATAGGAAAGCAAAGCCGGAGGTATAGCAGCTAACTCTTAAAACCTAAACGAAACAACATGGCACATATGATTTACTTTTGAGAACTAAGCATTGTGTACAGAGATTTTTCAGCTATCTCCTTTTCTTCAGTTTTTGTGCTAACATTTCAATCTGTAAAACTACCATTTACACTATAGGAAAGCATAACCGGCGGTATAGCAGCTAACTCTTTAAACCTAAATGAAACAACATGGCAAATATCATTTACTTCTGAGACCTAAGAATTCTGTGCAGAGATTTTGCGGCTATCTCCTTTCAGTTTTTGTGCTAACATTCTTATCTGAAAAAGTAGCATTTACACTATAGGAAAGCATAAACGGCGGATTAGCAGCTATCTCTTTAAACCTAAATGAAACAACATGGCACATAGGATTTACTTCTGAGAACTAAGCATTGTTTGCAGAGATTTTTCAATTATCTCCATTTCTTCAGTTTTTGTGCTAACATTCCTATCTGTAAAACTACCATTTACACTATAGGAAAGCATAACCGGCGGTATAGCACCTAACTCTTTAAACCTAAATGAAACAACATGGCACATATGATTTACTTCTGGGAAGTAAGCATTGTGTGCAGAGATTTTGCGGCTATCTCCTTTCTTTCAGTTTTTGTGCTAACATTCCTATTTGTAAAACTACCATTTACACTATAGGAAAGCAAAGCCGGCCTTATAGCAGCTAACTCTTTAAACCTAAATGAAACAACATGGCACATATGATTTACTTCTGAGAACTACGTATGGTGTGCAGAGATTTTGCGGCTATCTCCTTTCTTTCAGTTTTTGTGCTAACATTCCTATCTGTAAAACTACCATTTACACTATAGGATAGCATAACCGGGGGTATAGCAGCTAACTCTTTAAATTAAATGAATAAACATGGCACATATGATTTACTTCTGACTACTAAGCATTGTGTGCAGAGATTTTTCAGCTATCTCATTTTCTTCAGTTTTTGTGCTTACATTCCTATCTGTAAAACTACAATTTACACTATAGGAAAGCATAACCGGTGGTATAGCAGCTAACTCTTTAAACCTAAATCTAACAACATGGCACATATGATTTACTTCTGAGAACTAAGCATTGTGTGCAGAGATTTTGCGGCTATCTCCTTTCTTTCAGTTTTTGTGCTAACATTCCTATTTGTAAAACTACCATTTACACTATAGGAAAGGAAAGCCGGCCTTATAGCAGCTAACTCTTTAAACCTAAATGAAACAACTTGGCACATATGATTTACTTCTGAGAACTAAGCATTGTGTGCAGAGATTTTTGAGCTATCTCCTTTTCTTCAGTTTTTGTGCTAACATTCCTATCTGTAAAACTACCATTTACACTATAGGAAAGCATAACCGGTGGTATAGCAGCTAACTCTTTAAACCTAAATGAAACAACTTGGCACATATGATTTACTTCTGAGAACTAACTATTGTGTGCAGAGATTTTGCGGCTATGTCCTTTCTTTCAGTATTTGTGCTAACATTCCTATCTGTAAAACTACCATTTACACTATAGGAAAGCATAACCGGCAGTATAGCAGCTAACTCTTTAAACCTAAATGAAACAACATGGCACATATGATTTACTTCTGAGAACCAAACATTGTGTGCAGAGATTTTTCGGCTATCTCCTTTCTTCCTGTTTTTGTGCTAACATTCCTATCTGTAAAACTAGCATTTACACTATAGGAAAGCAAAGCCGGAGGTATAGCAGCTAACTCTTTAAACCTAAATGAAACAACATGGCACATATGATTTACTTCTGAGAACTAAGCATTGTGTGCAGAGATTTTTCAGCTTTCTCCTTTTCTTCAGTTTTTGTGCTAACATTCCTATCTGTAAAAGTACCATTTACACTATAGGAAAGCATAACCGGCGGTATAGCAGCTAACTCTTTAAACCTAAATGAAACAACATGGCACATATGATTTACTCTTGAGAACTAAGCATTGTGTGCAGAGATTTTGCGGCTATCTCCTTTCTTTCAGTTTTTGTGCTAACATTCCTATCTGTAAAACTAGCATTTACACTATAGGAAAGCATAACCGGCAGTATAGCAGCTAACTCTTTAAACCTAAATGAAACAACATGGCACATATGATTTACTTCTGAGAACCAAACATTGTGTGCAGAGGTTTTTCGGCTATCTCCTTTCTTTCCGTTTTTGTGCTAACATTCCTATCTGTAAAACTAGCATTTCCACTATAGGAAAGGAAAGACGGAGGTATAGCAGCTAACTCTTTAAACCTAAATGAAACAACATGGCACATATGATTTACTTCTGAGAACTAAGCATTGTGTGCAGAGATTTTTCAGCTATCTCCTTTTCTTCAGTTTTTGTGCTAACATTCCTATCTGTAAAAGTACCATTTACACTATGGGAAAGCATAACCGGCGGTATAGCAGCTAACTCTTTAAACCTAAATGAAACAACATGGCACATACGATTTACTTCTGAGAACTAAGCATTGTGTACAGAGATTTTTCAGCTATCTCCTTTCCTTCAGTTTTTGTGCTAACATTTCAATCTGTAAAACTACCATTTACACTATAGGAAAGCATAACCGGCGGTATAGCAGCTAACTCTTTAAACCTAAATGAAACAACATGGCAAATATCATTTACTTCTGAGACCTAAGAATTCTGTGCAGAGATTTTGCGGCTATCTCCTTTCAGTTTTTGTGCTAACATTCTTATCTGAAAAAGTAGCATTTACACTATAGGAAAGCATAACCGGCGGTATAGCAGCTAACTCTTTAAACCTAAATGAAACAACATGGCACATATGATTTACTTCTGAGAACTAAGCATTGTGTGCAGACATTTTTCAATTATCTCCATTTCTTCAGTTTTTGTGCTAACATTCCTATCTGTAAAACTACCATTTACACTATAGGAAAGCATAACCGGCGGTATAGCAGCTAACTCTTTAAACCTAAATGAAACAACATGGCACATATGATTTACTTCTGGGAAGTAAGCATTGTGTGCAGAGATTTTGCGGCTATCTCCTTTCTTTCAGTTTTTGTGCTAACATTCCTATTTGTAAAACTACCATTTACACTATAGGAAAGCAAAGCCGGCCTTATAGCAGCTAACTCTTTAAACCTAAATGAAACAACATGGCACATATGATTTACTTCTTAGAACTACGCATTGTGTGCAGAGATTTTGCGGCTATCTCCTTTCTTTCAGTTTTTGTGCTAACATTCCTTTCTGTAAAACTACCATTTACACTATAGGATAGCATAACCGGCGGTATAGCAGCTAACTCTTTAAATTAAATGAATCAACATGGCACATATGATTTACTTCTGAGAACTAAGCATTGTGTGCAGAGATTTTTCAGCTATCTCATTTTCTTCAGTTTTTGTGCTTACATTCCAATCTGTAAAACTACCATTTACACTATAGGAAAGCATAACCGGTGGTATAGCAGCTAACTCTTTAAACCTAAATTTAACAACATGGCACATATGATTTACTTCTGAGAACTAAGCATTGTGTGCAGAGATTTTGCGGCTATCTCCTTTCTTTCAGTTTTTGTGCTAACATTCCTATTTGTAAAACTACCATTTACACTATAGGAAAGGAAAGCCGGCCTTATAGCAGCTAACTCTTTAAACCTAAATGAAACAACTTGGCACATATGATTTACTTCTGAGAACTAAGCATTGTGTGCAGAGATTTTTGAGCTATCTCCTTTTCTTCAGTTTTTGTGCTAACATTCCTATCTGTAAAACTAGCATTTACACTATAGGAAAGCATAACCGGTGGTATAGCAGCTAACTCTTTAAACCTAAATGAAACAACTTGGCACATATGATTTACTTCTGAGAACTAACTATTGTGTGCAGAGATTTTGCGGCTATCTCCTTTCTTTCAGTTTTTGTGCTAACATTCCTATCTGTAAAACTAGCATTTACACTATAGGAAAGCATAACCGGCAGTATAGCAGCTAACTCTTTAAACCTAAATGAAACAACATGGCACATATGATTTACTTCTGAGAACTAAGCATTGTGTGCAGAGATTTTTCAGCTTTCTCCTTTTCTTCAGTTTTTGTGCTAACATTCCTATCTGTAAAAGTACCATTTACACTATAGGAAAGCATAACCGGCGGTATAGCAGCTAACTCTTTAAACCTAAAAGAAACAACATGGCACATACGATTTACTTCTGAGAACTAAGCATTGTGTACAGAGATTTTTCAGCTATCTCCTTTTCTTCAGTTTTTCTGCTAACATTTCAATCTGTAAAACTACAATTTACACTATAGGAAAGCATAACCGGCGGTATAGCAGCTAACTCTTTAAACCTAAATGAAACAACATGGCACATATCATTTACTTCTGAGACCTAAGAATTCTGTGCAGAGATTTTGCGGCTATCTCCTTTCAGTTTTTGTGCTAACATTCTTATCTGTAAAAGTAGCATTTACCCTATAGGAAAGCATAACCGGCGGTATAGCAGCTAACTCTTTAAACCTAAATGAAACAACATGGCACATATGATTTACTTCTGGGAACCAAGCATTGTGTGCAGAGATTTTGCGGCTATCTCCTTTCTTTCAGTTTTTGTGCTAACATTCCTAATTGTAAAACTACCATTTACACTATAGGAAAGCGAAGCCAGCCTTATAGCAGCTAACTCTTTAAACCTAAATGAAACAACATGGCACATATGATTTACTTCTGAAAACTAAGCATTGTGTGCAGAGATTTTTCAGCTATCTCCTTTTCTTCAGTTTTTGTGCTAACATTCCTATCTGTAAAACTACCATTTACACTATAGGAAAGCATAACCGGCGGTATAGCAGCTAACTCTTTAAATCTAAATGAAACAACATGGTACATATGATTTACTTCTGAGAACTAAGCATTGTGTGCAGAGATTTTGCGGCTATCTCCTTTCTTTCAGTTTTTGTGCTAACATTCCTATCTGTAAAACTAGCATTTACACTATAGGAAAGCATAGCTGGTGGTATAGCAGCTAACTCTTTAAACCGAAATGAAACAACATGGCACATATGATTTACTCTTGAGAACTAAGAATTGTGTGCAGAGATTTTGCAGGTATCTCCTTTTCTTCAGTTTTTGTGCCAACATACCTACCTGGAAAAATACCATTTACCCTATAGGAAAGCATAACCGGCGGTATAGGAGCTAACTCTTTAAACCTAAATGAAACAACATGGCACATATGATTTACTTCTGAGAACTAAGCATTGTGTGCAGAGATTTTTCAGCTATCTCCTTTTCTTCAGTTTTTGTGCTAACATTCCTATTTGTAAAACTACCATTTACACTATAGGAAAGCATAGCTGGTGGTATAGCAGCTAACTCTTTAAACCTAAATGAAACAACATGGCACATATGATTTACTCTTGAGAACTAAGCATTGTGTGCAGAGATTTTGCGGCTATCTCCTTTCTTTCAGTTTTTGTGCTAACATTCCTATCTGTAAAACTAGCATTTACACTATAGGAAAGCATAACCGGCAGTATAGCAGCTAACTCTTTAAACCTAAATGAAACAACATGGCACATATGATTTACTTCTGAGAACCAAACATTGTGTGCAGAGATTTTTCGGCTATCTCCTTTCTTTCAGTTTTTGTGCTAACATTCCTATCTGTAAAACTAGCATTTACACTATAGGAAAGCAAAGCCGGAGGTATAGCAGCTAACTCTTTAAACCTAAATGAAACAACATGGCACATATGATTTACTTCTGAGAACTAAGCATTGTGTGCAGAGATTTTTCAGCTATCTCCTTTTCTTCAGTTTTTGTGCTAACATTCCTATCTGTAAAAGTACCATTTACACAATGGGAAAGCATAACCGGCGGTATAGCAGCTAACTCTTTAAACCTAAATGAAACAACATGGCACATACGATTTACTTCTGAGAACTAAGCATTGTGTACAGAGATTTTTCAGCTATCTCCTTTTCTTCAGTTTTTGTGCTAACATTTCAATCTGTAAAACTACCATTTACACTATAGGAAAGCACAACCGGCGGTATAGCAGCTAATTCTTTAAACCTAAATGAAACGACATGGCACATATGATTTACTTCTGAGAACCAAACATTGTGTGCAGAGATTTTTCGGCTATCTCCTTTCTTTCTGTTTTTGTGCTAACATTCCTATCTGTAAAACTAGCATTTAAACTATAGGAAAGCAAAGCCGGAGGTGTAGCAGTTAACTCTTTAAACCTAAATGAAACAACATGACACATATGATTTACTTCTGAGAACTAAGCATTGTGTGCAGAGATTTTTCAGCTATCTCCTTTTCTTCAGTTTTTGTGCTAACATTCCTATCTGTAAAAGTACCATTTACACTATAGGAAAGCCTAACCGGCGGTATAGCAGCTAACTCTTTAAACCTAAATGAAACAACATGGCACATACGATTTACTTCTGAGAACTAAGCATTGTGTGCAGAGATTTTGCGGCTATCTCCTTTCTTTCAGTTTTTGTGTTAACATTCCTATCTGTAAAACTAGCTTTTACCCTATTGGAAAGCATAACCGGCAGTATAGCAGCTAACTCTTTAAACCTAAATGAAACAACATGGCACGTATGATTTACTTCTGAGAACCAAACATTGTGTGCAGAGATTTTTCGGCTATCTCCTTTCTTTCAGTTTTTGTGCTAACATTCCTATCTGTAAAACTAGCATTTACACTATAGGAAAGCAAAGCCGGAGGTATAGCAGCTAACTCTTTAAACCTAAATGAAACAACATGGCACATATGATTTACTTCTGAGAACTAAGCATTGTGTGCAGAGATTTTTCAGCTATCTCCTTTTCTTCAGTTTTTGTGCTAACATTCCTTATCTGTAAAAGTACCATTTACACTATAGGAAAGCATAACCGGTGGTATAGCAGCTAAATCTTTAAACCTAAATGAAACAACATGACACATATGATTTACTTCTGAGAACTAAGCATTGTGTACAGAGATTTTTCAGCTATCTCCTTTTCTTCAGTTTTTGTGCTAACATTTCAATCTGTAAAACTACCATTTACACTATAGGAAAGCATAACCGGCGGTATAGCAGCTAACTCTTTAAACCTAAATGAAACAACATGGCACATATCATTTACTTCTGAGACCTAAGAATTCTGTGCAGAGATTTTGCGGCTATCTCCTTTCTTTCAGTTTTTGTGCTAACATTCTTATCTGTAAAAGTAGCATTTACACTATAGGAAAGCATAACCGGCGGTATAGCAGCTAACTCTTTAAACCTAAATGAAACAACATGGCACATATGATTTACTTCTGAGAACTAAGCATTGTGTGCAGAGATTTTGCGGCTATCTCCTTTCTTTCAGTTTTTGTGCTAACATTCCTATCTGTAAAACTAGCATTTACACTATAGGAAAGCATAGCTGGTGGTATAGCAGCTAACTCTTTAAACCTAAATGAAACAACATGGCACATATGATTTACTCTTGAGAACTAAGCATTGTGTGCAGAGAGTTTGCAGGTATCTCCTTTTCTTCAGTTTTTGTGCCAACATACCTACCTGGAAAAATACCATTTACACTATAGGAAAGCATAACCGGCGGTATAGGAGCTAACTCTTTAAACCTAAATGAAACAACATGGCACATATGATTTACTTCTGAGAACTAAGCATTGTGTGCAGAGATTTTTCAGCTATCTCCTTTTCTTCAGTTTTTGTGCTAACATTCCTATCTATAAAACTACCATTTACACTATAGGAAAGCATAGCTGGTGGTATAGCAGCTAACTCTTTAAACCTAAATGAAACAACATGGCACATATGATTTACTTCTGAGAACGAAGCATTGTGTGCAGAGATTTTTCAGCTATCTCCTTTTCTTCAGTTTTTGTGCTAACATTCCTATCTGTAAAACTAGCATTTACACTATAGGAAAGCATAACCGGCAGTATAGCAGCTAACTGTTTAAACCTAAATGAAACAACATGGCACATATGATTTACTTCTGAGAACCAAACATTGTGTGCAGAGATTTTTCAGCTATCTCCTTTCTTTCAGTTTTTGTGCTAACATTCCTATCTGTAAAACTAGCATTTACACTATAGGAAAGCAAAGCCAGAGGTATAGCAGCTAACTCTTTAAACCTAAATGAAACAACATGGCACATATGATTTACTTTTGAGAACTAAGCATTGTGTACAGAGATTTTTCAGCTATCTCCTTTTCTTCAGTTTTTGTGCTAACATTTCAATCTGTAAAACTACCATTTACACTATAGGAAAGCATAACCGGCGGTATAGCAGCTAACTCTTTAAACCTAAATGAAACAACATGGCAAATATCAATTTCTTCTGAGACCTAAGAATTCTGTGCAGAGATTTTGCGGCTATCTCCTTTCAGTTTTTGTGCTAACATTCTTATCTGAAAAAGTAGCATTTACACTATAGGAAAGCATAACCGGCGGTATAGCAGCTAACTCTTTAAACCTAAATGAAACAACATGGCACATATGATTTACTTCTGAGAACTAAGCATTGTTTGCAGAGATTTTTCAATTATCTCCATTTCTTCAGTTTTTGTGCTAACATTCCTATCTGTAAAACTACCATTTACACTATAGGAAAGCATAACCGGCGGTATAGCAGCTAACTCTTTAAACCTAAATGAAACAACATGGCACATATGATTTACTTCTGGGAAGTAAGCATTGTGTGCAGAGATTTTGCGGCTATCTCCTTTCTTTCAGTTTTTGTGCTAACATTCCTATTTGTAAAACTACCATTTACACTATAGGAAAGCAAAGCCGGCCTTATAGCAGCTAACTCTTTAAACCTAAATGAAACAACATGGCACATATGATTTACTTCTGAGAACTAAGCATTGTGTGCAGAGATTTTTCAGCTATCTCCTTTTCTTCAGTTTTTGTGCTAACATTCCTATCTGTAAAACTACCATTTATACTATAGGAAAGCATAACCGGTGGTATAGCAGCTAACTCTTTAAACCTAAATGAAACAACATGGCACATATGATTTACTTCTGAGAACTAAGCATTGTGTGCAGAGATTTTGCGGCTATCTCCTTTCTTTCAGATTTTGTGCTAACATTCCTATCTGTAAAACTAGCATTTACACTATAGGAAAGCAAAGCCGGAGGTATAGCAGTTAACTCTTTAAACCTAAATGAAACAACATGGCACATATGATTTACTTCTGAGAACTAAGCATTGTGTGCAGAGATTTTTCAGCTATTTCCTTTTCTTCAGTTTTTGTGCTAACATTCCTATCTGTAAAAGTACCATTTACACTATAGGAAAGCATAACCGGCGGTATAGCAGCTAACTCTTTAAACCTAAATGAAACAACATGGCAAATACGATTTACTTCTGAGAACTAAGCATTGTGTACAGAGATTTTTCAGCTATCTCCTTTTCTTCAGTTTTTCTGCTAATATTTCAATCTGTAAAACTACCATTTACACTATAGGAAAGCATAACCGGCGGTATAGCAGCTAACTCTTTAAACGTAAATGAAACAACATGGCACATATGATTTACTTCTGAGACCTAAGAATTCTGTGCAGAGATTTTGCGGCTATCTCCTTTCTTTCAGTTTTTGTGCTAACATTCTTATCTGTAAAAGTAGCATTTACACTATAGGAAAGCATAACCGGCGGTATAGCAGCTAACTCTTTAAACCTAAATGAAACAACATGGCACATATGATTTACTTCTGAGAAATAAGCATTGTGTGCAGAGATTTTGCGGCTATCTCCTTTCTTTCAGTTTTTGTGCTAACATTCCTATCTGTAAAACTAGCATTTACACTATAGGAAAGCATAGCTGGTGGTATAGCAGCTAACTCTTTAAACCTAAATGAAACAACATGGCACATATGATTTACTCTTGAGAACTAAGCATTGTGTACAGAGATTTTGCAGGTATCTCCTTTTCTTCAGTTTTTGTGCCAACATACCTACCTGGAAAAATCCCATTTACACTATAGGAAAGCATAACCGGCGGTATAGGAGCTAACTCTTTAAACCTAAATGAAACAACATGGCACATATGATTTACTTCTAAGAACTAAGCATTGTGTGCAGAGATTTTTCAGCTATCTCCTTTTCTTCAGTTTTTGTGCTAACATTCCTATCTGTAAAACTAGCATTTACACTATAGGAAAGCATAGCTGGTGGTATAGCATCTAACTCTTTAAACCTAAATGAAACAACATGGCACATATGATTTACTCTTGAGAACTAAGCATTGTGTGCAGAGATTTTGTGGCTATCTCCTTTCTTTCAGTTTTTGTGCTAACATTCCTATCTGTAAAACTAGCATTTACACTATAGGAAAGCATAACCGGCAGTATAGCAGCTAACTCTTTAAACCTAAATGAAACAACATGGCACATATGATTTACTTCTGAGAACCAAACATTGTGTGCAGAGATTTTTCGGATATCTCCTTTCTTTCAGTTTTTGTGCTAACATTCCTATCTGTAAAACTAGCATTTACACTATAGGAAAGCATAACCGGCAGTATAGCAGCTAACTCTTTAAACCTAAATGAAACAACATGGCACATATGATTTACTTCTGAGAACCAAACATTGTGTGCAGAGATTTTTCGGCTATCTCCTTTCTTTCAGTTTTTGTGCTAACATTCCTCTCTGTAAAACTAGCATTTACACTATAGGAAAGCAAAGCCGGAGGTATAGCAGTTAACTCTTTAAACCTAAATGAAACAACATGGCACATATGATTTACTTCTGAGAACTAAGCATTGTGTGCAGAGATTTTTCAGCTATCTCCTTTTCTTCAGTTTTTGTGCTAACATTCCTATCTGTAAAAGTACCATTTACACTATGGGAAAGCATAACCGGCGGTATAGCAGCTAACTCTTTAAACCTAAATGAAACAACATGGCACATACGATTTACTTCTGAGAACTAAGCATTGTGTACAGAGATTTTTCAGCTATCTCCTTTTCTTCAGTTTTTGTGCTAACATTTCAATCTGTAAAACTACCATTTACACTATAGGAAAGCATAACTGGCGGTATAGCAGCTAACTCTTTAAACATAAATGAAACAACATGGCACATACGATTTACTTCTGAGAACTAAGCATTGTGTACAGAGATTTTTCAGCTATCTCCTTTTCTTCAGTTCTTGTGCTACCATTTAAATCTGTAAAACTACCATTTACACTATAGGAAAGCATAACCGGCGGTATAGCAGCTAACTCTTTAAACCTAAATGAAACAACATGGCACATATCATTTACTTCTGATACCTAAGAATTCTGTGCAGAGATTTTGCGGCTATCTCCTTTCTTTCAGTTTTTGTGCTAACATTCTTATCTGTAAAAGTAGCATTTACACTATAGGAAAGCATAACCGGCGGTATAGCAGCTAACTCTTTAAACCTAAATGAAACAACGTGGCACATATGATTTACTTCTGAGAACTAAGCATTGTGTGCAGAGATTTTGCAGGTATCTCCTTTTCTTCAGTTTTTGTGCCAACATACCTACCTGGAAACATACCTTTTACACTATAGGAAAGCAAACCGGCGGTATAGGAGCTAACTCTTTAAACCTAAATGAAACAACATGGCACATATGATTTACTTCTGAGAACTAAGCATTGTGTGCAGAGATTTTTCAGCTATCTCCTTTTGTTCAGTTTTTGTGCTAACATTCCTATCTGTAAAACTACCATTTACACTATAGTTAAGCATAACCGGTGGTATAGCAGCTAACTCTTTAAACCTAAATGAAACAGCATTGCACATATGATTTACTCTTGAGAACTAAGCACTGTGTGCAGAGATTTTGTGGCTATCTTCTTTCTTTCAGTTTTTGTGCTAACATTCCTATCTGTAAAACTAGCATTTACACTATAGGAAAGCATAACCGGCAATATAGCATCTAACTCTTTAAACCTAAATGAAACAACATGGCACATACGATTTACTTTTGAGAACTAAGCATTGTGTACAGAGATTTTTCAGCTATCTCCTTTTCTTCAGTTTTTGTGCTAACATTTCAATCTGTAAAACTACCATTTACACTATAGGAAAGCATAACCGGCGGTATAACAGCTAACTCTTTAAACCTAAATGAAACAACATGGCACATATCATTTACTTCTGAGACCTAAGAATTATGTGCAGAGATTTAGCGGCTCTCTCCTTTCTTTCAGTTTTTGTGCTAACATTCTTATCTGTAAAAGTAGCATTTACACTATAGGAAAGCAAAGCCGGAGGTATAGCAGCTAACTCTTTAAACCTAAATGAAACAACATGACACATATGATTTACTTCTGAGAACTAAGCATTGTGTGCAGAGATTTTTCAGCTATCTCCTTTTCTTCAGTTTTTGTGCTAACATTCCCATCTGTAAAAGTACCATTTACACTATAGGAAAGCATAACCGGCGGTATAGCAGCTAACTCTTTAAACCTAAATGAAACAACATGGCACATACGATTTACTTCTGAGAACTAAGCATTGTGTGCAGAGATTTTTCAGCTATCTCCTTTTCTTCAGTTTTTGTGCTAACATTTCAATCTGTAAAACTAGCATTTACACTATAGGAAAGCATAACCGGCAGTATAGCAGCTAACTCTTTAAACCTAAATGAAACAACATGGCACATATGATTTACTTCTGAGAACCAAACATTGTGTGCAGAGATTTTTCAGCTATCTCCTTTCTTTCAGTTTTTGTGCTAACATTCCTATCTGTAAAACTAGCATTTACACTATAGGAAAGCAAAGCCGGAGGTATAGCAGCTAACTCTTTAAACCTAAATGAAACAACATGGCACATATGATTTACTTCTGAGAACTAAGCATTGTGTGCAGATATTTTTCAGCTATCTCCTTTTCTTCAGTTTTTGTGCTAACATTCCTTATCTGTAAAAGTACCATTTACACTATAGGAAAGCATAACCGGCGGTATAGCAGCTAATTCTTTAAACCTAAATGAAACAACATGGCACATACGATTTACTTCTGAGAACTAAGCATTGTGTACAGAGATTTTTCAGCTATCTCCTTTTCTTCAGTTTTTGTGCTAACATTTCAATCTGTAAAACTACCATTTACACTATAGGAAAGCATAACCGGCGGTATAGCAGCTAACTCTTTAAACCTAAATGAAACAACATGGCACATATCATTTACTTCTGAGACCTAAGAATTCTGTGCAGAGATTTTGCGGCTATCTCCTTTCTTTGAGTTTTTGTGCTAACATTCTTATCTGTAAAAGTAGCATTTACACTACAGGAAAGCATAACCGGCGGTATAGCAGCTAACTCTTTAAACCTAAATGAAACAACGTGGAACATATGATTTACTTCTGAGAACTAAGCATTGTGTGCAGAGATTTTTCAATTATCTCCATTTCTTCAGTTTTTGTGCCAACATACCTACCTGGAAAAATACCATTTACACTATAGGAAAGCAAAGCCGGAGGTATAGCAGCTAACTCTTTAAACCTAAATGAAACAACATGGCACATATGATTTACTTCTGAGAACTAAGCATAGTGTGCAGAGATTTTTCAGCTATCTCCTTTTCTTCAGTTTTTGTGCTAACATTCCTATTTGTAAAACTACCATTTACACTATAGGAAAGCAAAGCCGGCCTTATAGCAGCTAACTCTTTAAACCTAAATGAAACAACATGGCACATATGATTTACTTCTGAGAACTAAGCATTGTGTGCAGAGATTTTGCAGCTATCTCCTTTCTTTCAGTTTTTGTGCTAACATTCCTATCTGTAAAACTAGCATTTACACTATAGGAAAGCATAACCGGCGGTATAGCAGCTAACTCTTTAAACTTAAATGAAACAACATGGCACATATAATTTACTTCTGAGAACTAAGCATTGTGTGCAGAGATTTTGCAGGTATCTCCTTTTCTTCAGTTTTTGTGCCAACATACCTACCTGGAAAAATACCATTTACACTATAGGAAAGCACACCGGCGGTATAGGTGCTAACTCTTTAAACCTAAATGAAACAACATGGCACATATGATTTACTTCTGAGAACTAAGCATTGTGTGCAGAGATTTTTCAGCTATCTCCTTTTCTTCAGTTTTTGTGCTAACATTCCTATCTGTAAAAGTACCATTTACACTAAGGGAAAGCATAACAGGCGGTATAGCAGCTAACTCTTTAAACCTAAATGAAACAACATGGCACATACGATTTACTTCTGAGAACTAAGCATTGTGTACAGAGATTTTTCAGCTATCTCCTTTTCTTCAGTTTTTGTGCTAACATTTCAATCTGTAAAACTACCATTTACACTATAGGAAAGCATAACCGGCGGTATAGCAGCTAACTCTTTAAACCTAAATGAAACAACATGGCACATATCATTTACTTCTGAGACCTAAGAATTCTGTGCAGAGATTTTGCGGCTATCTCCTTTCAGTTTTTGTGCTAACATTCTTATCTGAAAAAGTAGCTTTTACACTATAGGAAAGCATAACCGGCGGTATAGCAGCTAACTCTTTAAACCTAAATGAAACAACATGGCACATATGATTTACTTCTGTGAACTAAGCATTGTGTGCAGAGATTTTTCAATTATCTCCATTTCTTCAGTGTTTGTGCTAACATTCGTATCTGTAAAACTACCATTTACACTATAGGAAAGCATAACCGGCGGTATAGCAGCTAACTCTTTAAACCTAAATGAAACAACATGGCACATATCATTTACTTCTGAGACCTAAGAATTCTGTGCAGATATTTTGCGGCTATCTCCTTTCTTTCAGTTTTTGTGCTAACATTCTTATCTGTAAAAGTAGCATTTACACTATAGGAAAGCATAACCGGCGGTATAGCAGCTAACTCTTTAAACCTAAATGAAACAACATGGCACATATGATTTACTTCTTAGAACTAAGCATTGTGTGCAGAGATTTTTCAATTATCTCCATTTCTTCAGTTTTTGTGCTAACATTCCTATCTGTAAAACTACCATTTACACTAAAGGAAAGCATAACCGGCGGTATAGCAGCTAACTCTTTAAACCTAAATGATCAACATGACACATATGATTTACTTCTGTGAACCAAGCACTGTGTGCAGAGATTTTGCGGCTATCTCCTTTCTTTCAGTTTTTGTGCTCACATTCCTATTTGTAAAACTACCATTTACACTATAGGAAAGCAAAGCCGGCCTTATACCAGCTAACTCTTTAAACCTAAATGAAACAACATGGCACATATGATTTACTCTTGAGAACTAAGCATTGTGTGCAGAGATTTTGCAGGTATCTCCTTTTCTTCAGTTTTTGTGCCAACATACCTACCTGGAAAAATACCATTTACACTATAGGAAAGCATAACCGGCGGTATAGCAGCTAACTCTTTAAACCTAAATGAAACAACATGGCACATATGATTTACTTCTGAGAACTAAGCATTGTGTGCAGAGATTTTGCGGCTATCTCCTTTCTTTCAGTATTTGTGCAAACATTCCTATCTGTAAAACTAGCATTTACACTATAGGAAAGCATAGCTGGTGGTATAGCAGCTAACTCTTTAAACCTAAATGAAACAAAATGGCACTTATGATTTACTCTTGAGAACTAAGCATTGTGTGCAGAGATTTTGCAGGTATCTCCTTTTCTTCAGTTTTTGTGCTAACATTCCTATCTGAGAAAGTACCATTTACACTATGGGAAAGCATAACCGGCGGTATAGCAGCTAACTCTTTAAACCTAAATGAAACAACACGGCACATACGATTTACTTCTGAGAACTAAGCATTGTGTACAGAGATTTTTCAGCTATCTCCTTTTCTTCAGTTTTTGTGCTAACATTTCAATCTGTAAAACTACCATTTACACTATAGGAAAGCAAAACCGGCGGTATAGCAGCTAACTCTTTAAACATAAATGAAACAACATGGCACTTATCATTTACTTCTGAGACCTAAGAATTCTGTGCAGAGATTTTGCGGCTATCTCCTTTCAGTTTTTGTGCTAACATTCTTATCTGAAAAAGTAGCATTTACACTATAGGAAAGCATAACCGGCGGTATAGCAGCTAACTCTTTAAACCTAAATGAAACAACATGGCACATATGATTTACTTCTGAGAACTAAGCATTGTGTACACAGATTTTTCAATTATCTCCATTTTTTCAGTTTTTGTGCTAACATTCCTATCTGTAAAACTACCATTTACACTATAGGAAAGCATAACCGGCGGTATAGCAGCTAACTCTTTAAACCTAAATGAAACAACATGGCACATATGATTTACTTCTGAGAACTAAGCATTGTGTGCAGAGATTTTTCAGCTATCTCCTTTTCTTCAGTTTTTGTGCTAACATTCCTATCTGTAAAAGTACCATTTACACTATAGGAAAGCATAACCGGCGGTATAGCAGCTAACTCTTTAAACCTAAATGAAACAACATGGCACATACGATTTACTTCTGAGAACTAAGCATTGTGTGCAGAGATTTTGCGGCTATCTCCTTTCTTTCAGTTTTTGTGTTACCATTCCTATCTGTAAAACTAGCTTTTACCCTATAGGAAAGCATAACCGGCAGTATAGCAGCTAACTCTTTAAACCTAAATGAAACAACATGGCACATATGATTTACTTCTGAGAACCAAACATTGTGTGCAGAGATTTTTCGGCTATCTCCTTTCTTTCAGTTTTTGTGCTAACATTCCTATCTGTAAAACTAGCATTTACACTATAGGAAAGCAAAGCCGGAGGTATAGCAGCTAACTCTTTAAACCTAAATGAAACAACATGGCACATATGATTTACTTCTGAGAACTAAGCATTGTGTGCAGATATTTTTCAGCTATCTCCTTTTCTTCAGTTTTTGTGCTAACATTCCTTATCTGTAAAAGTACCATTTACACTATAGGAAAGCATAACCGGCGGTATAGCAGCTAATTCTTTAAACCTAAATGAAACAACATGGCACATATGATTTACTTCTGAGAACTAAGCATTGTGTGCAGAGATTTTGCAGCTATCTCCTTTCTTTCAGTTTTTGTGCTAACATTCCTATCTGTAAAACTATCATTTACACTATAGGAAAGCATAACCGGCAGTATAGCAGCTAACTCTTTAAACCTAAATGAAACAACATGGCACATATGATTTGCTTCTGAGAACCAAACATTGTGTGCAGAGATTTTTCGGCTATCTCCTTTCTTTCAGTTTTTGTGCTAACATTCCTATCTGTAAAACTAGCATTTACACTATAGGAAAGCAAAGCCGGAGGTATAGCAGCTAACTCTTTAAACCTAAATGAAACAACATGGCACATATGATTTACTTCTGAGAACTAAGCATTGTGTGCAGAGATTTTTCAGCTATCTCCTTTTCTTCAGTTTTTGTGCTAACATTCCTATCTGTAAAAGTACCATTTACACTATAGGAAAGCATAACCGGCGGTATAGCAGCTAACTCTTTAAACCTAAATGAAACAACATGGCACATACGATTTACTTCTGAGAACTAAGCATTGTGTGCAGAGATTTTTCAGCTATCTCCTTTTCTTCAGTTTTTGTGCTAACATTTCAATCTGTAAAACTACCATTTACACTATAGGAAAGCATAACCGGCGGTATAGCAGCTAACTCTTTAAACCTAAATGAAACAACATGGCACATATCATTTACTTCTGAGACCTAAGAATTCTGTGCAGAGGTTTTGCGGCTATCTCCTTTCTTTCAGTTTTTGTGCTAACATTCTTATCTGTAAAAGTAGCATTTACACAATAGGAAAGCATAACCGGCGGTATAGCAGCTAACTCTTTAAACCTAAATGAAACAACATGGCACATATGATTTACTTCTTAGAACTAAGCATTGTGTGCAGAGATTTTTCAATTATCTCCATTTCTTCAGTTTTTGTGCTAACATTCCTATCTGTAAAACTACCATTTACACTAAAGGAAAGCATAACCGGCGGTATAGCAGCTAACTCTTTAAACCTAAATGAACAACATGACACATATGATTTACTTCTGTGAACCAAGCACTGTGTGCAGAGATTTTGCGGCTATCTCCTTTCTTTCAGTTTTTGTGCTCACATTCCTATTTGTAAAACTACCATTTACACTATAGGAAAGCAAAGCCGGCCTTATACCAGCTAACTCTTTAAACCTAAATGAAACAACATGGCACATATGATTTACTCTTGAGAACTAAGCATTGTGTGCAGAGATTTTGCAGGTATCTCCTTTTCATCAGTTTTTGTGCCAACATACCTACCTGGAAAAATACCATTTACACTATAGGAAAGCATAACCGGCGGTATAGCAGCTAACTCTTTAAACCTAAATGAAACAACATGGCACATATGATTTACTTCTGACACCTAAGAATTCTGTGCAGAGATTTTGCGGCTATCTCCTTTCTTTCAGTTTTTGTGCTAACATTCTTATCTGTAAAAGTAGCATTTACACTATAAGTAAGCATAACCGGCGGTATAGCAGCTAACTCTTTAAACCTAAATGAAACAACGTGGCACATATGATTTACTTCTGAGAACTAAGCATTGTGTGCAGAGATTTTTCAATTATCTCCATTTCTTCAGTTTTTGTGCTAACATTCCTATCTGTAAAACTACCTTTTACACTATAGGAAAGCATAACCGGTGGTATAGCAGCTAACTCTTTAAACCTAAATGAAACAACATGGCACATATGATTTACTCTTGAGAACTAAGCACTGTGTGCAGAGATTTTGTGGCTATCTCCTTTCTTTCAGTTTTTGTGCTAACATTCCTATCTGTAAAACTAGCATTTACACTATAGGAAAGCATAACCGGCAGTATAGCAGCTAACTCTTTAAACCTAAATGAAACAACATGGCACATATGATTTACTTCTGAGAACCAAACATTGTGTGCAGAGATTTTTTGGCTATCTCCTTTCTTTCAGTTTTTGTGCTAACATTCCTATCTGTAAAACTAACATTTACACTATAGGAAATCAAAGCCGGAGGTATAGGAGCAAACTCTTTAAACCTAAATGAAACAACATGGCACATATGATTTACTTCTGAGAACTAAGCATTGTGTGCAGAGATTTTTCAGCTATCTCCTTTTCTTCAGTTTTTGTGCTAACATTCCTATCTGTAAAAGTACCATTTACACTATAGGAAAGCATAACCGGCGGTATAGCAGCTAACTCTTTAAACCGAAATGAAACAACATGGCACATACGATTTACTTTTGAGAACTAAGCATTGTGTACAGAGATTTTTCAGCTATCTCCTTTTCTTCAGTTTTTGTGCTAACATTTCAATCTGTAAAACTACCATTTACACTATAGGAAAGCATAACCGGCGGTATAGCAGCTAACTCTTTAAACCTAAATGAAACAACATGGCACATATCATTTACTTCTGAGACCTAAGAATTCTGTGCAGAGATTTTGCGGCTCTCTCCTTTCTTTCAGTTTTTGTGCTAACATTCTTATCTGTAAAAGTAGCATTTACACTATAGGAAAGCATAACAGGCGGTATAGCAGCTAACTCTTTAAACCTAAATGAAACAACATGGCACATATCATTTACTTCTGAGAACTAAGCATTGTGTGCAGAGATTTTTCAATTATCTCCATTTTTTCAGTTTTTGTGCTAACATTCCTATCTGTAAAACTACCATTTACACTATAGGAAAGCAAAACCGGCGGTATAGCAGCTAACTCTTTAAACCTAAATGAAACAACACGGCACATATGATTTACTTCTGGGAACCAAGCATTGTGTGCAGAGATTTGGCGGCTATCTCCTTTCTTTCAGTTTTTGTGCTAACATTCCTATTTGTAAAACTACCATTTACAGTATAGGAAAGCAAAGCCGGCCTTATAGCAGCTAACTCTTTAAACCTAAATGAAACAACATGGCACATATGATTTACTTCTGAGAACTAAGCATTGTGTGCAGAGATTTTTCAGCTATCTCCTTTTCTTCAGTTTTTGTGCTAACATTCCTATCTGTAAAACTACCATTTACACTATAGGAAAGCATAACCGGTGGTATGGCAGCTAACTCTTTAAACCTAAATGAAACAACACGGCACATATGATTTACTTCCGAGAACTAAGCATTGTGTGCAGAGATTTTTCAGCTATCTCCTTTTCTTCAGTTTTTGTGCTAACATTCCTATCTGTAAAACTACCATTTACACTATAGGAAAGCATAACCGGTGGTATAGCAGCTAACTCTTTACACCTAAATGAAACAACATGGCACATATGATTTACTTCAGAGAACTAAGCATTGTGTGCAGAGATTTTGCGGCTATCTCCTTTCTTTCAGTTTTTGTGCTAACATTCCTATCTGTAAAACTAGCATTTACACTATAGGAAAGCATAACCGGCGGTATAGCAGCTAACTCTTTAAACTTAAATGAAACAACATGGCACATATAATTTACTTCTGAGAACTAAGCATTGTGTGCAGAGATTTTGCAGGTATCTCCTTTTCTTCACTTTTTGTGCCAACATACCTACCTGGAAAAATACCATTTACACTATAGGTAAGCACACCGGCGGTATAGGAGCTAACCCTTTAAACCTAAATGAAACAACATGGCACATATGATTTACTTCTGAGAACTAAGCATTGTGTGCAGAGATTTTTCAGCTATCTCCTTTTCTTCAGTTTTTGTGCTAACATTCCTATCTGTAAAACTACCATTTACACTATAGGAAAGCATAACCGGTGGTATAGCAGCTAACTCTTTAAACCTAAATGAAACAACATGGCACATATGATTTACTCTTGAGAACTAAGCACTGTGTGCAGAAATTTTGTGGCTATCTCCTTTCTTTCAGTTTTTGTGCTAACATTCCTATCTGTAAAACTAGCATTTACACTATAGGAAAGCATAACCGGCAGTATAGCAGCTAACTCTTTAAACCTAAATGAAACAACATGGCACATATGATTTACTTCTGAGAACCAAACATTGTGTGCAGAGATTTTTTGGCTATCTCCTT
The DNA here is from genome assembly GCF_030445035.2 of Dasypus novemcinctus. Taxonomy (NCBI): domain Eukaryota; kingdom Metazoa; phylum Chordata; class Mammalia; order Cingulata; family Dasypodidae; genus Dasypus; species Dasypus novemcinctus. The sequence continues at coordinate 1,073,112 of NC_080673.1, forward strand.
TCTTTCAGTTTTTGTGCTAACATTCCTATCTGTAAAACTAACATTTACACTATAGGAAAGCAAAGCCGGAGGTATAGGAGCTAACTCTTTAAACCTAAATGAAACAACATGGCACATATGATTTACTTCTGGGAACTAAGCATTGTGTGCAGAGATTTTTCAGCTATCTCCTTTTCTTCAGTTTTTGTGCTAACATTCCTATCTGTAAAAGTACCATTTACACTATAGGAAAGCATAACCGGCGGTATAGCAGCTAACTCTTTAAACAGAAATGAAACAACATGGCACATACGATTTACTTTTGAGAACTAAGCATTGTGTACAGAGATTTTTCAGCTATCTCCTTTTCTTCAGTTTTTGTGCTAACATTTCAATCTGTAAAACTACCATTTACACTATAGGAAAGCATAACCGGCGGTATAGCAGCTAACTCTTTAAACCTAAATGAAACAACATGGCACATATCATTTACTTCTGAGACCTAAGAATTCTGTGCAGAGATTTTGCGGCTATCTCCTTTCAGTTTTTGTGCTAACATTCTTATCTGTAAAAGTAGCATTTACCCTATAGGAAAGCATAACCGGCGGTATAGCAGCTAACTCTTTAAACCTAAATGAAACAACATGGCACATATGATTTACTTCTGGGAACCAAGCATTGTGTGCAGAGATTTTGCGGCTATCTCCTTTCTTTCAGTTTTTGTGCTAACATTCCTATTTGTAAAACTACCATTTACACTATAGGAAAGCGAAGACAGACTTATAGCAGCTAACTCTTTAAACCTAAATGAAACAACATGGCACATATGATTTACTTCTGAAAACTAAGCATTGTGTGCAGAGATTTTTCACCTTTCTCCTTTTCTTCAGTTTTTGTGCTAACATTCCTATCTGTAAAACTACCATTTACACTATAGGAAAGCATAACCGGCGGTATAGCATCTAACTCTTTAAATCTAAGTGAAACAACATGGCACATATGATTCACTTCTGAGAACTAAGCATTGTGTGCAGAGATTTTGCGGCTATATCCTTTCTTTCAGTTTTTGTGCTAACATTCCTATCTGTAAAACTAGCATTTACACTATAGGAAAGCATAGCTGGTGGTATAGCAGCTAACTCTTTAAACCTAAATGAAACAGCATGGCACATATGATTTACTCTTGAGAACTAAGCATTGTGTGCAGAGATTTTGCAGGTATCTCCTTTTCTTCAGTTTTTTTGCCAACATACCTACCTGGAAAAATACCATTTACCCTATAGGAAAGCATAACCGGCGGTATAGGAGCTAACTCTTTAAACCTAAATGAAACAACATGGCACATATGATTTACTTCTGAGAACTAAGCATTGTGTGCAGAGATTTTGCGGCTATCTCCTTTCTTTCAGTTTTTGTGCTAACATTCCTATTTGTAAAACTACCATTTACACTATAGGAAAGCAAAGCCGGCCTTATAGCAGCTAACTCTTTAAACCTAAATGAAACAACATGGCACATATGATTTACTTTTGAAAACTAAGCATTGTGTACAGAGATTTTTCAGCTATCTCCTTTTCTTCAGTTTTGTGCTAATATTTCAATCTGTAAAACTACCATTTACACTATAGGAAAGCATAGCCGGCGGTATAGCAGCTAACTCTTTAAACCTAAATGAAACAACATGGCAAATATCATTTACTTCTGAGACCTAAGAATTCTGTGCAGAGATTTTGCGGCTGTCTCCTTTCAGTTTTTGTGCTAACATTCTTATCTGAAAAAGTAGCATTTACACTATAGGAAAGCATAACCGGCGGTATAGCAGCTAACTCTTTAAACCTAAATGAAACAACATGGCACATATGATTTACTTCTGAGAACTAAGCATTGTTTGCAGAGATTTTTCAATTATCTCCATTTCTTCAGTTTTTGTGCTAACATTCCTATGTGTAAAATTACCATTTACACTATAGGAAAGCATAACCGGCGGTATAGCAGCTAACTCTTTAAACCTAAATGAAACAACATGGCACATATGATTTACTTCTGGGAAGTAAGCATTGTGTGCAGAGATTTTGCGGCTATCTCCTTTCTTTCAGTTTTTGTGCTAACATTCCTATTTGTAAAACTACCATTTACACTATAGGAAAGCAAAGCCGGCCTTATAGCAGCTAACTCTTTAAACCTAAATGAAACAACATGGCACATATGATTTACTTCTGAGAACTACGCATTGTGTGCAGAGATTTTGAGGCTATCTCCTTTCTTTCAGTTTTTGTGCTAACATTCCTATCTGTAAAACTACCATTTACACTATAGGATAGCATAACCGGCGGTATAGCAGCTAACTCTTTAAATTAAATGAATCAACTTGGCACATATGATTTACTTCTGAGAACTAAGCATTGTGTGCAGAGATTTTTCAGCTATCTCATTTTCTTCAGTTTTTGTGCTTACATTCCTATCTGTAAAACTACCATTTACACTATAGGAAAGCATAACCGGTGGTATAGCAGCTAATTCTTTAAACCTAAATTTAACAACATGGCACATATGATTTACTTCTGAGAACTAAGCATTGTGTGCAGAGATTTTGCGGCTATCTCCTTTCTTTCAGTTTTTGTGCTAACATTCCTATTTGTAATACTACCATTTACACTATAGGAAAGGAAAGCCGGCCTTATAGCAGCTAACTCTTTAAACCTAAATGAAACAACTTGGCACATATGATTTACTTCTGAGAACTAAGCATTGTGTGCAGAGATTTTGCGGCTATCTCCTTTCTTTCAGTTTTTGTGCTAACATTCCTATCTGTAAAACTAGCATTTACACTATAGGAAAGCATAACCGGTGGTATAGCAGCTAACTCTTTAAACCTAAATGAAACAACATGGCACATATGATTTACTTCTGAGAACTAAGCATTGTGTGCAGAGATTTTTCAGCTTTCTCCTTTCTTCAGTTTTTGTGCTAACATTCCTATCTGTAAAACTACCATTTACACTATAGGAAAGCATAACCGGCAGTATAGCAGCTAACTCTTTAAACCTAAATGAAACAACATGGCACATATGATTTACTTCTGAGAACCAAACATTGTGTGCAGAGATTTTTCGGCTATCAACTTTCTTCCTGTTTTTGTGCTAACATTCCTATCTGTAAAACTAGCATTTACACTATAGGAAAGCAAAGCCGGAGGTATAGCAGCTAACTCTTTAAACCTAAATGAAACAACATGGCACATATGATTTACTTCTGAGAACTAAGCATTGTGTGCAGAGATTTTTCAGCTTTCTTCTTTCTTCAGTTTTTGTGCTAACATTCCTATCTGTAAAAGTACCATTTACACCATAGGAAAGCATAACCGGCGGTATAGCAGCTAACTCTTTAAACCTAAATGAAACAACATGGCACATATGATTTACTTCTGAGAACTACGCATTGTGTGCAGAGATTTTGCGGCTATCTCCTTTCTTTCAGTTTTTGTGCTAACATTCCTATCTGTAAAACTACCATTTACACTATGGGAAAGCATAACCGGCGGTATAGCAGCTAACTCTTTAAATTAAATGAATCAACATGGCACATATGATTTACTTCTGAGAACTAAGCATTGTGTGCAGAGATTTTTCGGCTATCTCATTTTCTTCAGTTTTTGTGCTTACATTCCAATCTGTAAAACTACCATTTACACTATAGGAAAGCATAACCGGTGGTATAGCAGCTAACTCTTTAAACCTAAATTTAACAACATGGCACATATGATTTACTTCTGAGAACTAAGCATTGTGTGCAGAGATTTTTCGGCTATCTCCTTTTCTTCAGTTTTTGTGCTAACATTCCTATCTGTAAAAGTACCATTTACACTATGGGAAAGCATAACCGGCGGTATAGCAGGTAACTCTTTAAACCTAAATGAAACAACATGGCACATATGATTTACTTCTGAGAACCAAACATTGTGTGCAGAGATTTTTCGGCTATCTCCTTTCTTCCAGTTTTTCTGCTAACATTCCTATCTGTAAAACTAGCATTTACACTATAGGAAAGCAAAGCCGGAGGTATAGCAGCTAACTCTTTAAACCTAAATGAAACAACATGGCACATATGATTTACTTCTGAGAACTAAGCATTGTGTGCAGAGATTTTTCAGCTTTCTCCTTTTCTTCAGTTTTTGTGCTAACATTCCTATCTGTAAAAGTACCATTTACACTATAGGAAAGCATAACCGGCGGTATAGCAGCTAACTCTTTAAACCTAAATGAAACAACATGGCACATACGATTTACTTCTGAGAACTAAGCATTGTGTACAGAGATTTTTCGGCTATCTCCTTTTCTTCAGTTTTTCTGCTAACATTTCAATCTGTAAAACTACAATTTACACTATAGGAAAGCATAACCGGCTGTATAGCAGCTAACTCTTTAAACCTAAATGAAACAACATGGCACATATCATTTACTTCTGAGACCTAAGAATTCTGTGCAGAGATTTTGCGGCTATCTCCTTTCAGTTTTTGTGCTAACATTCTTATCTGAAAAAGTAGCATTTACACTATAGGAAAGCATAACCGGCGGTATAGCAGCTAACTCTTTAAACCTAAATGAAACAACATGGCACATATGATTTACTTCTGAGAACTAAGCATTGTGTGCAGACATTTTTCAATTATCTCCATTTCTTCAGTTTTTGTGCTAACATTCCTATCTGTAAAACTACCATTTACACTATAGGAAAGCATAACCGGCGGTATAGCAGCTAACTCTTTAAACCTAAATGAAACAACATGGCACATATCATTTACTTCTGGGAAGTAAGCATTGTGTGCAGAGATTTTGCGGCTATCTCCTTTCTTTCAGTTTTTGTGCTAACATTCCTATTTGTAAAACTACCATTTACACTATAGGAAAGCAAAGCCGGCCTTATAGCAGCTAACTCTTTAAACCTAAATGAAACAACATGGCACATATGATTTACTTCTGAGAACTACGCATGGTGTGCAGAGATTTTGCGGCTATCTCCTTTCTTTCAGTTTTTGTGCTAACATTCCTATCTGTAAAACTACCATTTACACTATAGGATAGCATAACCGGCGGTATAGCAGCTAACTCTTTAAATTAAATGAATAAACATGGCACATATGATTTACTTCTGACTACTAAGCATTGTGTGCAGAGATTTTTCAGCTATCTCATTTTCTTCAGTTTTTGTGCTTACATTCCTATCTGTAAAACTACAATTTACACTATAGGAAAGCATAACCGGTGGTATAGCAGCTAACTCTTTAAACCTAAATCTAACAACATGGCACATATGATTTACTTCAGAGAACTAAGCATTGTGTGCAGAGATTTTGCGGCTATCTCCTTTCTTTCAGTTTTTGTGCTAACATTCCTATTTGTAAAACTACCATTTACACTATAGGAAAGGAAAGCCGGCCTTATAGCAGCTAACTCTTTAAACCTAAATGAAACAACTTGGCACATATGATTTACTTCTGAGAACTAAGCATTGTGTGCAGAGATTTTTGAGCTATCTCCTTTTCTTCAGTTTTTGTGCTAACATTCCTATCTGTAAAACTACCATTTACACTATAGGAAAGCATAACCGGTGGTATAGCAGCTAACTCTTTAAACCTAAATGAAACAACTTGGCACATATGATTTACTTCTGAGAACTAACTATTGTGTGCAGAGATTTTGCGGCTATCTCCTTTCTTTCAGTTTTTGTGCTAACATTCCTATCTGTAAAACTAGCATTTACACTATAGGAAAGCATAACCGGCAGTATATCAGCTAACTCTTTAAACCTAAATGAAACAACATGGCACATATGATTTACTTCTGAGAACCAAACATTGTGTGCAGAGATTTTTCGGCTATCTCCTTTCTTCCTGTTTTTGTGCTAACATTCCTATCTGTAAAACTAGCATTTACACTATAGGAAAGCAAAGCCGGAGGTATAGCAGCTAACTCTTTAAACCTAAATGAAACAACATGGCACATATGATTTACTTCTGAGAACTAAGCATTGTGTGCAGAGATTTTTCAGCTTTTTCCTTTTCTTCAGTTTTTGTGCTAACATTCCTATCTGTAAAAGTACCATTTACACTATAGGAAAGCATAACCGGCGGTATAGCAGCTAACTCTTTAAACCTAAATGAAACAACATGGCACATACGATTTACGTCTGAGAACTAAGCATTGTGTGCAGAGATTTTGCGGCTATCTCCTTTCTTTCAGTTTTTGTGTTAACATTCCTATCTGTAAAACTAGCTTTTACCCTATTGGAAATCATAACCGGCAGTATAGCAGCTAACTCTTTAAACCTAAATGAAACAACATGGCACGTATGATTTACTTCTGAGAACCAAACATTGTGTGCAGAGATTTTTCGGCTATCTCCTTTCTTTCAGTTTTTGTGCTAACATTCCTATCTGTAAAACTAGCATTTACACTATAGGAAAGCAAAGCCGGAGGTATAGCAGCTAACTCTTTAAACCTAAATGAAACAACATGGCACATATGATTTACTTCTGAGAACTAAGCATTGTGTGCAGAGATTTTTCAGCTATCTCCTTTTCTTCAGTTTTTGTGCTAACATTCCTTATCTGTAAAAGTACCATTTACACTATAGGAAAGCATAACCGGCGGTATAGCAGCTAACTCTTTAAACCTAAATGAAACAACATGACACATACGATTTACTTCTGAGAACTAAGCATTGTGTACAGAGATTTTTCAGCTATCTCCTTTTCTTCAGTTTTTGTGCTAACATTTCACTCTGTAAAACTACCATTTACACTATAGGAAAGCATAACCGGCGGTATAGCAGCTAACTCTTTAAACCTAAATGAAACAACATGGCACATATCATTTACTTCTGAGACCTAAGAATTCTGTGCAGAGATTTTGCGGCTATCTCCTTTCTTTCAGTTTTTGTGCTAACATTCTTATCTGTAAAAGTAGCATTTACACTATAGGAAAGCATAACCGGCGGTATAGCAGCTAACTCTTTAAACCTAGATGAAACAACATGGCACATATGATTTACTTCTGAGAACTAAGCATTGTGTGCAGAGATTTTTCAGCTATCTCCTTTTCTTCAGTTTTTGTGCTAACATTCCTATCTATAAAACTACCATTTACACTATAGGAAAGTATAGCTGGTGGTATAGCAGCGAACTCTTTAAACCTAAATGAAACAACATGGCACATATGATTTACTTCTGAGAACTAAGCATTGTGTGCAGAGATTTTTCAGCTATCTCCTTTTCTTCAGTTTTTGTGCTAACATTCCTATCTGTAAAACTAGCATTTACACTATAGGAAAGCATAACCGGCAGTATAGCAGCTAACTCTTTAAACCTAAATGAAACAACATGGCACATATGATTTACTTCTGAGAACCAAACATTGTGTGCAGAGATTTTTCGGCTATCTCCTTTCTTTCAGTTTTTGTGCTAACATTCCTATCTGTAAAACTAGCATTTACACTATAGGAAAGCAAAGCCGGAGGTATAGCAGCTAACTCTTAAAACCTAAACGAAACAACATGGCACATATGATTTACTTTTGAGAACTAAGCATTGTGTACAGAGATTTTTCAGCTATCTCCTTTTCTTCAGTTTTTGTGCTAACATTTCAATCTGTAAAACTACCATTTACACTATAGGAAAGCATAACCGGCGGTATAGCAGCTAACTCTTTAAACCTAAATGAAACAACATGGCAAATATCATTTACTTCTGAGACCTAAGAATTCTGTGCAGAGATTTTGCGGCTATCTCCTTTCAGTTTTTGTGCTAACATTCTTATCTGAAAAAGTAGCATTTACACTATAGGAAAGCATAAACGGCGGATTAGCAGCTATCTCTTTAAACCTAAATGAAACAACATGGCACATAGGATTTACTTCTGAGAACTAAGCATTGTTTGCAGAGATTTTTCAATTATCTCCATTTCTTCAGTTTTTGTGCTAACATTCCTATCTGTAAAACTACCATTTACACTATAGGAAAGCATAACCGGCGGTATAGCACCTAACTCTTTAAACCTAAATGAAACAACATGGCACATATGATTTACTTCTGGGAAGTAAGCATTGTGTGCAGAGATTTTGCGGCTATCTCCTTTCTTTCAGTTTTTGTGCTAACATTCCTATTTGTAAAACTACCATTTACACTATAGGAAAGCAAAGCCGGCCTTATAGCAGCTAACTCTTTAAACCTAAATGAAACAACATGGCACATATGATTTACTTCTGAGAACTACGTATGGTGTGCAGAGATTTTGCGGCTATCTCCTTTCTTTCAGTTTTTGTGCTAACATTCCTATCTGTAAAACTACCATTTACACTATAGGATAGCATAACCGGGGGTATAGCAGCTAACTCTTTAAATTAAATGAATAAACATGGCACATATGATTTACTTCTGACTACTAAGCATTGTGTGCAGAGATTTTTCAGCTATCTCATTTTCTTCAGTTTTTGTGCTTACATTCCTATCTGTAAAACTACAATTTACACTATAGGAAAGCAAAACCGGTGGTATAGCAGCTAACTCTTTAAACCTAAATCTAACAACATGGCACATATGATTTACTTCTGAGAACTAAGCATTGTGTGCAGAGATTTTGCGGCTATCTCCTTTCTTTCAGTTTTTGTGCTAACATTCCTATTTGTAAAACTACCATTTACACTATAGGAAAGGAAAGCCGGCCTTATAGCAGCTAACTCTTTAAACCTAAATGAAACAACTTGGCACATATGATTTACTTCTGAGAACTAAGCATTGTGTGCAGAGATTTTTGAGCTATCTCCTTTTCTTCAGTTTTTGTGCTAACATTCCTATCTGTAAAACTACCATTTACACTATAGGAAAGCATAACCGGTGGTATAGCAGCTAACTCTTTAAACCTAAATGAAACAACTTGGCACATATGATTTACTTCTGAGAACTAACTATTGTGTGCAGAGATTTTGCGGCTATGTCCTTTCTTTCAGTATTTGTGCTAACATTCCTATCTGTAAAACTACCATTTACACTATAGGAAAGCATAACCGGCAGTATAGCAGCTAACTCTTTAAACCTAAATGAAACAACATGGCACATATGATTTACTTCTGAGAACCAAACATTGTGTGCAGAGATTTTTCGGCTATCTCCTTTCTTCCTGTTTTTGTGCTAACATTCCTATCTGTAAAACTAGCATTTACACTATAGGAAAGCAAAGCCGGAGGTATAGCAGCTAACTCTTTAAACCTAAATGAAACAACATGGCACATATGATTTACTTCTGAGAACTAAGCATTGTGTGCAGAGATTTTTCAGCTTTCTCCTTTTCTTCAGTTTTTGTGCTAACATTCCTATCTGTAAAAGTACCATTTACACTATAGGAAAGCATAACCGGCGGTATAGCAGCTAACTCTTTAAACCTAAATGAAACAACATGGCACATATGATTTACTCTTGAGAACTAAGCATTGTGTGCAGAGATTTTGCGGCTATCTCCTTTCTTTCAGTTTTTGTGCTAACATTCCTATCTGTAAAACTAGCATTTACACTATAGGAAAGCATAACCGGCAGTATAGCAGCTAACTCTTTAAACCTAAATGAAACAACATGGCACATATGATTTACTTCTGAGAACCAAACATTGTGTGCAGAGGTTTTTCGGCTATCTCCTTTCTTTCCGTTTTTGTGCTAACATTCCTATCTGTAAAACTAGCATTTCCACTATAGGAAAGGAAAGACGGAGGTATAGCAGCTAACTCTTTAAACCTAAATGAAACAACATGGCACATATGATTTACTTCTGAGAACTAAGCATTGTGTGCAGAGATTTTTCAGCTATCTCCTTTTCTTCAGTTTTTGTGCTAACATTCCTATCTGTAAAAGTACCATTTACACTATGGGAAAGCATAACCGGCGGTATAGCAGCTAACTCTTTAAACCTAAATGAAACAACATGGCACATACGATTTACTTCTGAGAACTAAGCATTGTGTACAGAGATTTTTCAGCTATCTCCTTTCCTTCAGTTTTTGTGCTAACATTTCAATCTGTAAAACTACCATTTACACTATAGGAAAGCATAACCGGCGGTATAGCAGCTAACTCTTTAAACCTAAATGAAACAACATGGCAAATATCATTTACTTCTGAGACCTAAGAATTCTGTGCAGAGATTTTGCGGCTATCTCCTTTCAGTTTTTGTGCTAACATTCTTATCTGAAAAAGTAGCATTTACACTATAGGAAAGCATAACCGGCGGTATAGCAGCTAACTCTTTAAACCTAAATGAAACAACATGGCACATATGATTTACTTCTGAGAACTAAGCATTGTGTGCAGACATTTTTCAATTATCTCCATTTCTTCAGTTTTTGTGCTAACATTCCTATCTGTAAAACTACCATTTACACTATAGGAAAGCATAACCGGCGGTATAGCAGCTAACTCTTTAAACCTAAATGAAACAACATGGCACATATGATTTACTTCTGGGAAGTAAGCATTGTGTGCAGAGATTTTGCGGCTATCTCCTTTCTTTCAGTTTTTGTGCTAACATTCCTATTTGTAAAACTACCATTTACACTATAGGAAAGCAAAGCCGGCCTTATAGCAGCTAACTCTTTAAACCTAAATGAAACAACATGGCACATATGATTTACTTCTTAGAACTACGCATTGTGTGCAGAGATTTTGCGGCTATCTCCTTTCTTTCAGTTTTTGTGCTAACATTCCTTTCTGTAAAACTACCATTTACACTATAGGATAGCATAACCGGCGGTATAGCAGCTAACTCTTTAAATTAAATGAATCAACATGGCACATATGATTTACTTCTGAGAACTAAGCATTGTGTGCAGAGATTTTTCAGCTATCTCATTTTCTTCAGTTTTTGTGCTTACATTCCAATCTGTAAAACTACCATTTACACTATAGGAAAGCATAACCGGTGGTATAGCAGCTAACTCTTTAAACCTAAATTTAACAACATGGCACATATGATTTACTTCTGAGAACTAAGCATTGTGTGCAGAGATTTTGCGGCTATCTCCTTTCTTTCAGTTTTTGTGCTAACATTCCTATTTGTAAAACTACCATTTACACTATAGGAAAGGAAAGCCGGCCTTATAGCAGCTAACTCTTTAAACCTAAATGAAACAACTTGGCACATATGATTTACTTCTGAGAACTAAGCATTGTGTGCAGAGATTTTTGAGCTATCTCCTTTTCTTCAGTTTTTGTGCTAACATTCCTATCTGTAAAACTAGCATTTACACTATAGGAAAGCATAACCGGTGGTATAGCAGCTAACTCTTTAAACCTAAATGAAACAACTTGGCACATATGATTTACTTCTGAGAACTAACTATTGTGTGCAGAGATTTTGCGGCTATCTCCTTTCTTTCAGTTTTTGTGCTAACATTCCTATCTGTAAAACTAGCATTTACACTATAGGAAAGCATAACCGGCAGTATAGCAGCTAACTCTTTAAACCTAAATGAAACAACATGGCACATATGATTTACTTCTGAGAACTAAGCATTGTGTGCAGAGATTTTTCAGCTTTCTCCTTTTCTTCAGTTTTTGTGCTAACATTCCTATCTGTAAAAGTACCATTTACACTATAGGAAAGCATAACCGGCGGTATAGCAGCTAACTCTTTAAACCTAAAAGAAACAACATGGCACATACGATTTACTTCTGAGAACTAAGCATTGTGTACAGAGATTTTTCAGCTATCTCCTTTTCTTCAGTTTTTCTGCTAACATTTCAATCTGTAAAACTACAATTTACACTATAGGAAAGCATAACCGGCGGTATAGCAGCTAACTCTTTAAACCTAAATGAAACAACATGGCACATATCATTTACTTCTGAGACCTAAGAATTCTGTGCAGAGATTTTGCGGCTATCTCCTTTCAGTTTTTGTGCTAACATTCTTATCTGTAAAAGTAGCATTTACCCTATAGGAAAGCATAACCGGCGGTATAGCAGCTAACTCTTTAAACCTAAATGAAACAACATGGCACATATGATTTACTTCTGGGAACCAAGCATTGTGTGCAGAGATTTTGCGGCTATCTCCTTTCTTTCAGTTTTTGTGCTAACATTCCTAATTGTAAAACTACCATTTACACTATAGGAAAGCGAAGCCAGCCTTATAGCAGCTAACTCTTTAAACCTAAATGAAACAACATGGCACATATGATTTACTTCTGAAAACTAAGCATTGTGTGCAGAGATTTTTCAGCTATCTCCTTTTCTTCAGTTTTTGTGCTAACATTCCTATCTGTAAAACTACCATTTACACTATAGGAAAGCATAACCGGCGGTATAGCAGCTAACTCTTTAAATCTAAATGAAACAACATGGTACATATGATTTACTTCTGAGAACTAAGCATTGTGTGCAGAGATTTTGCGGCTATCTCCTTTCTTTCAGTTTTTGTGCTAACATTCCTATCTGTAAAACTAGCATTTACACTATAGGAAAGCATAGCTGGTGGTATAGCAGCTAACTCTTTAAACCGAAATGAAACAACATGGCACATATGATTTACTCTTGAGAACTAAGAATTGTGTGCAGAGATTTTGCAGGTATCTCCTTTTCTTCAGTTTTTGTGCCAACATACCTACCTGGAAAAATACCATTTACCCTATAGGAAAGCATAACCGGCGGTATAGGAGCTAACTCTTTAAACCTAAATGAAACAACATGGCACATATGATTTACTTCTGAGAACTAAGCATTGTGTGCAGAGATTTTTCAGCTATCTCCTTTTCTTCAGTTTTTGTGCTAACATTCCTATTTGTAAAACTACCATTTACACTATAGGAAAGCATAGCTGGTGGTATAGCAGCTAACTCTTTAAACCTAAATGAAACAACATGGCACATATGATTTACTCTTGAGAACTAAGCATTGTGTGCAGAGATTTTGCGGCTATCTCCTTTCTTTCAGTTTTTGTGCTAACATTCCTATCTGTAAAACTAGCATTTACACTATAGGAAAGCATAACCGGCAGTATAGCAGCTAACTCTTTAAACCTAAATGAAACAACATGGCACATATGATTTACTTCTGAGAACCAAACATTGTGTGCAGAGATTTTTCGGCTATCTCCTTTCTTTCAGTTTTTGTGCTAACATTCCTATCTGTAAAACTAGCATTTACACTATAGGAAAGCAAAGCCGGAGGTATAGCAGCTAACTCTTTAAACCTAAATGAAACAACATGGCACATATGATTTACTTCTGAGAACTAAGCATTGTGTGCAGAGATTTTTCAGCTATCTCCTTTTCTTCAGTTTTTGTGCTAACATTCCTATCTGTAAAAGTACCATTTACACAATGGGAAAGCATAACCGGCGGTATAGCAGCTAACTCTTTAAACCTAAATGAAACAACATGGCACATACGATTTACTTCTGAGAACTAAGCATTGTGTACAGAGATTTTTCAGCTATCTCCTTTTCTTCAGTTTTTGTGCTAACATTTCAATCTGTAAAACTACCATTTACACTATAGGAAAGCACAACCGGCGGTATAGCAGCTAATTCTTTAAACCTAAATGAAACGACATGGCACATATGATTTACTTCTGAGAACCAAACATTGTGTGCAGAGATTTTTCGGCTATCTCCTTTCTTTCTGTTTTGTGCTAACATTCCTATCTGTAAAACTAGCATTTAAACTATAGGAAAGCAAAGCCGGAGGTGTAGCAGTTAACTCTTTAAACCTAAATGAAACAACATGACACATATGATTTACTTCTGAGAACTAAGCATTGTGTGCAGAGATTTTTCAGCTATCTCCTTTTCTTCAGTTTTTGTGCTAACATTCCTATCTGTAAAAGTACCATTTACACTATAGGAAAGCCTAACCGGCGGTATAGCAGCTAACTCTTTAAACCTAAATGAAACAACATGGCACATACGATTTACTTCTGAGAACTAAGCATTGTGTGCAGAGATTTTGCGGCTATCTCCTTTCTTTCAGTTTTTGTGTTAACATTCCTATCTGTAAAACTAGCTTTTACCCTATTGGAAAGCATAACCGGCAGTATAGCAGCTAACTCTTTAAACCTAAATGAAACAACATGGCACGTATGATTTACTTCTGAGAACCAAACATTGTGTGCAGAGATTTTTCGGCTATCTCCTTTCTTTCAGTTTTTGTGCTAACATTCCTATCTGTAAAACTAGCATTTACACTATAGGAAAGCAAAGCCGGAGGTATAGCAGCTAACTCTTTAAACCTAAATGAAACAACATGGCACATATGATTTACTTCTGAGAACTAAGCATTGTGTGCAGAGATTTTTCAGCTATCTCCTTTTCTTCAGTTTTTGTGCTAACATTCCTTATCTGTAAAAGTACCATTTACACTATAGGAAAGCATAACCGGTGGTATAGCAGCTAAATCTTTAAACCTAAATGAAACAACATGACACATATGATTTACTTCTGAGAACTAAGCATTGTGTACAGAGATTTTTCAGCTATCTCCTTTTCTTCAGTTTTTGTGCTAACATTTCAATCTGTAAAACTACCATTTACACTATAGGAAAGCATAACCGGCGGTATAGCAGCTAACTCTTTAAACCTAAATGAAACAACATGGCACATATCATTTACTTCTGAGACCTAAGAATTCTGTGCAGAGATTTTGCGGCTATCTCCTTTCTTTCAGTTTTTGTGCTAACATTCTTATCTGTAAAAGTAGCATTTACACTATAGGAAAGCATAACCGGCGGTATAGCAGCTAACTCTTTAAACCTAAATGAAACAACATGGCACATATGATTTACTTCTGAGAACTAAGCATTGTGTGCAGAGATTTTGCGGCTATCTCCTTTCTTTCAGTTTTTGTGCTAACATTCCTATCTGTAAAACTAGCATTTACACTATAGGAAAGCATAGCTGGTGGTATAGCAGCTAACTCTTTAAACCTAAATGAAACAACATGGCACATATGATTTACTCTTGAGAACTAAGCATTGTGTGCAGAGAGTTTGCAGGTATCTCCTTTTCTTCAGTTTTTGTGCCAACATACCTACCTGGAAAAATACCATTTACACTATAGGAAAGCATAACCGGCGGTATAGGAGCTAACTCTTTAAACCTAAATGAAACAACATGGCACATATGATTTACTTCTGAGAACTAAGCATTGTGTGCAGAGATTTTTCAGCTATCTCCTTTTCTTCAGTTTTTGTGCTAACATTCCTATCTATAAAACTACCATTTACACTATAGGAAAGCATAGCTGGTGGTATAGCAGCTAACTCTTTAAACCTAAATGAAACAACATGGCACATATGATTTACTTCTGAGAACGAAGCATTGTGTGCAGAGATTTTTCAGCTATCTCCTTTTCTTCAGTTTTTGTGCTAACATTCCTATCTGTAAAACTAGCATTTACACTATAGGAAAGCATAACCGGCAGTATAGCAGCTAACTGTTTAAACCTAAATGAAACAACATGGCACATATGATTTACTTCTGAGAACCAAACATTGTGTGCAGAGATTTTTCAGCTATCTCCTTTCTTTCAGTTTTTGTGCTAACATTCCTATCTGTAAAACTAGCATTTACACTATAGGAAAGCAAAGCCAGAGGTATAGCAGCTAACTCTTTAAACCTAAATGAAACAACATGGCACATATGATTTACTTTTGAGAACTAAGCATTGTGTACAGAGATTTTTCAGCTATCTCCTTTTCTTCAGTTTTTGTGCTAACATTTCAATCTGTAAAACTACCATTTACACTATAGGAAAGCATAACCGGCGGTATAGCAGCTAACTCTTTAAACCTAAATGAAACAACATGGCAAATATCAATTTCTTCTGAGACCTAAGAATTCTGTGCAGAGATTTTGCGGCTATCTCCTTTCAGTTTTTGTGCTAACATTCTTATCTGAAAAAGTAGCATTTACACTATAGGAAAGCATAACCGGCGGTATAGCAGCTAACTCTTTAAACCTAAATGAAACAACATGGCACATATGATTTACTTCTGAGAACTAAGCATTGTTTGCAGAGATTTTTCAATTATCTCCATTTCTTCAGTTTTTGTGCTAACATTCCTATCTGTAAAACTACCATTTACACTATAGGAAAGCATAACCGGCGGTATAGCAGCTAACTCTTTAAACCTAAATGAAACAACATGGCACATATGATTTACTTCTGGGAAGTAAGCATTGTGTGCAGAGATTTTGCGGCTATCTCCTTTCTTTCAGTTTTTGTGCTAACATTCCTATTTGTAAAACTACCATTTACACTATAGGAAAGCAAAGCCGGCCTTATAGCAGCTAACTCTTTAAACCTAAATGAAACAACATGGCACATATGATTTACTTCTGAGAACTAAGCATTGTGTGCAGAGATTTTTCAGCTATCTCCTTTTCTTCAGTTTTTGTGCTAACATTCCTATCTGTAAAACTACCATTTACACTATAGGAAAGCATAACCGGTGGTATAGCAGCTAACTCTTTAAACCTAAATGAAACAACATGGCACATATGATTTACTTCTGAGAACTAAGCATTGTGTGCAGAGATTTTGCGGCTATCTCCTTTCTTTCAGATTTTGTGCTAACATTCCTATCTGTAAAACTAGCATTTACACTATAGGAAAGCAAAGCCGGAGGTATAGCAGTTAACTCTTTAAACCTAAATGAAACAACATGGCACATATGATTTACTTCTGAGAACTAAGCATTGTGTGCAGAGATTTTTCAGCTATTTCCTTTTCTTCAGTTTTTGTGCTAACATTCCTATCTGTAAAAGTACCATTTACACTATAGGAAAGCATAACCGGTGGTATAGCAGCTAACTCTTTAAACCTAAATGAAACAACATGGCAAATACGATTTACTTCTGAGAACTAAGCATTGTGTACAGAGATTTTTCAGCTATCTCCTTTTCTTCAGTTTTTCTGCTAATATTTCAATCTGTAAAACTACCATTTACACTATAGGAAAGCATAACCGGCGGTATAGCAGCTAACTCTTTAAACGTAAATGAAACAACATGGCACATATGATTTACTTCTGAGACCTAAGAATTCTGTGCAGAGATTTTGCGGCTATCTCCTTTCTTTCAGTTTTTGTGCTAACATTCTTATCTGTAAAAGTAGCATTTACACTATAGGAAAGCATAACCGGCGGTATAGCAGCTAACTCTTTAAACCTAAATGAAACAACATGGCACATATGATTTACTTCTGAGAAATAAGCATTGTGTGCAGAGATTTTGCGGCTATCTCCTTTCTTTCAGTTTTTGTGCTAACATTCCTATCTGTAAAACTAGCATTTACACTATAGGAAAGCATAGCTGGTGGTATAGCAGCTAACTCTTTAAACCTAAATGAAACAACATGGCACATATGATTTACTCTTGAGAACTAAGCATTGTGTACAGAGATTTTGCAGGTATCTCCTTTTCTTCAGTTTTTGTGCCAACATACCTACCTGGAAAAATCCCATTTACACTATAGGAAAGCATAACCGGCGGTATAGGAGCTAACTCTTTAAACCTAAATGAAACAACATGGCACATATGATTTACTTCTAAGAACTAAGCATTGTGTGCAGAGATTTTTCAGCTATCTCCTTTTCTTCAGTTTTTGTGCTAACATTCCTATCTGTAAAACTAGCATTTACACTATAGGAAAGCATAGCTGGTGGTATAGCATCTAACTCTTTAAACCTAAATGAAACAACATGGCACATATGATTTACTCTTGAGAACTAAGCATTGTGTGCAGAGATTTTGTGGCTATCTCCTTTCTTTCAGTTTTTGTGCTAACATTCCTATCTGTAAAACTAGCATTTACACTATAGGAAAGCATAACCGGCAGTATAGCAGCTAACTCTTTAAACCTAAATGAAACAACATGGCACATATGATTTACTTCTGAGAACCAAACATTGTGTGCAGAGATTTTTCGGATATCTCCTTTCTTTCAGTTTTTGTGCTAACATTCCTATCTGTAAAACTAGCATTTACACTATAGGAAAGCATAACCGGCAGTATAGCAGCTAACTCTTTAAACCTAAATGAAACAACATGGCACATATGATTTACTTCTGAGAACCAAACATTGTGTGCAGAGATTTTTCGGCTATCTCCTTTCTTTCAGTTTTTGTGCTAACATTCCTCTCTGTAAAACTAGCATTTACACTATAGGAAAGCAAAGCCGGAGGTATAGCAGTTAACTCTTTAAACCTAAATGAAACAACATGGCACATATGATTTACTTCTGAGAACTAAGCATTGTGTGCAGAGATTTTTCAGCTATCTCCTTTTCTTCAGTTTTTGTGCTAACATTCCTATCTGTAAAAGTACCATTTACACTATGGGAAAGCATAACCGGCGGTATAGCAGCTAACTCTTTAAACCTAAATGAAACAACATGGCACATACGATTTACTTCTGAGAACTAAGCATTGTGTACAGAGATTTTTCAGCTATCTCCTTTTCTTCAGTTTTTGTGCTAACATTTCAATCTGTAAAACTACCATTTACACTATAGGAAAGCATAACTGGCGGTATAGCAGCTAACTCTTTAAACATAAATGAAACAACATGGCACATACGATTTACTTCTGAGAACTAAGCATTGTGTACAGAGATTTTTCAGCTATCTCCTTTTCTTCAGTTCTTGTGCTACCATTTAAATCTGTAAAACTACCATTTACACTATAGGAAAGCATAACCGGCGGTATAGCAGCTAACTCTTTAAACCTAAATGAAACAACATGGCACATATCATTTACTTCTGATACCTAAGAATTCTGTGCAGAGATTTTGCGGCTATCTCCTTTCTTTCAGTTTTTGTGCTAACATTCTTATCTGTAAAAGTAGCATTTACACTATAGGAAAGCATAACCGGCGGTATAGCAGCTAACTCTTTAAACCTAAATGAAACAACGTGGCACATATGATTTACTTCTGAGAACTAAGCATTGTGTGCAGAGATTTTGCAGGTATCTCCTTTTCTTCAGTTTTTGTGCCAACATACCTACCTGGAAACATACCTTTTACACTATAGGAAAGCAAACCGGCGGTATAGGAGCTAACTCTTTAAACCTAAATGAAACAACATGGCACATATGATTTACTTCTGAGAACTAAGCATTGTGTGCAGAGATTTTTCAGCTATCTCCTTTTGTTCAGTTTTTGTGCTAACATTCCTATCTGTAAAACTACCATTTACACTATAGTTAAGCATAACCGGTGGTATAGCAGCTAACTCTTTAAACCTAAATGAAACAGCATGGCACATATGATTTACTCTTGAGAACTAAGCACTGTGTGCAGAGATTTTGTGGCTATCTTCTTTCTTTCAGTTTTTGTGCTAACATTCCTATCTGTAAAACTAGCATTTACACTATAGGAAAGCATAACCGGCAATATAGCATCTAACTCTTTAAACCTAAATGAAACAACATGGCACATACGATTTACTTTTGAGAACTAAGCATTGTGTACAGAGATTTTTCAGCTATCTCCTTTTCTTCAGTTTTTGTGCTAACATTTCAATCTGTAAAACTACCATTTACACTATAGGAAAGCATAACCGGCGGTATAACAGCTAACTCTTTAAACCTAAATGAAACAACATGGCACATATCATTTACTTCTGAGACCTAAGAATTATGTGCAGAGATTTAGCGGCTCTCTCCTTTCTTTCAGTTTTTGTGCTAACATTCTTATCTGTAAAAGTAGCATTTACACTATAGGAAAGCAAAGCCGGAGGTATAGCAGCTAACTCTTTAAACCTAAATGAAACAACATGACACATATGATTTACTTCTGAGAACTAAGCATTGTGTGCAGAGATTTTTCAGCTATCTCCTTTTCTTCAGTTTTTGTGCTAACATTCCCATCTGTAAAAGTACCATTTACACTATAGGAAAGCATAACCGGCGGTATAGCAGCTAACTCTTTAAACCTAAATGAAACAACATGGCACATACGATTTACTTCTGAGAACTAAGCATTGTGTGCAGAGATTTTTCAGCTATCTCCTTTTCTTCAGTTTTTGTGCTAACATTTCAATCTGTAAAACTAGCATTTACACTATAGGAAAGCATAACCGGCAGTATAGCAGCTAACTCTTTAAACCTAAATGAAACAACATGGCACATATGATTTACTTCTGAGAACCAAACATTGTGTGCAGAGATTTTTCAGCTATCTCCTTTCTTTCAGTTTTTGTGCTAACATTCCTATCTGTAAAACTAGCATTTACACTATAGGAAAGCAAAGCCGGAGGTATAGCAGCTAACTCTTTAAACCTAAATGAAACAACATGGCACATATGATTTACTTCTGAGAACTAAGCATTGTGTGCAGATATTTTTCAGCTATCTCCTTTTCTTCAGTTTTTGTGCTAACATTCCTTATCTGTAAAAGTACCATTTACACTATAGGAAAGCATAACCGGCGGTATAGCAGCTAATTCTTTAAACCTAAATGAAACAACATGGCACATACGATTTACTTCTGAGAACTAAGCATTGTGTACAGAGATTTTTCAGCTATCTCCTTTTCTTCAGTTTTTGTGCTAACATTTCAATCTGTAAAACTACCATTTACACTATAGGAAAGCATAACCGGCGGTATAGCAGCTAACTCTTTAAACCTAAATGAAACAACATGGCACATATCATTTACTTCTGAGACCTAAGAATTCTGTGCAGAGATTTTGCGGCTATCTCCTTTCTTTGAGTTTTTGTGCTAACATTCTTATCTGTAAAAGTAGCATTTACACTACAGGAAAGCATAACCGGCGGTATAGCAGCTAACTCTTTAAACCTAAATGAAACAACGTGGAACATATGATTTACTTCTGAGAACTAAGCATTGTGTGCAGAGATTTTTCAATTATCTCCATTTCTTCAGTTTTTGTGCCAACATACCTACCTGGAAAAATACCATTTACACTATAGGAAAGCAAAGCCGGAGGTATAGCAGCTAACTCTTTAAACCTAAATGAAACAACATGGCACATATGATTTACTTCTGAGAACTAAGCATAGTGTGCAGAGATTTTTCAGCTATCTCCTTTTCTTCAGTTTTTGTGCTAACATTCCTATTTGTAAAACTACCATTTACACTATAGGAAAGCAAAGCCGGCCTTATAGCAGCTAACTCTTTAAACCTAAATGAAACAACATGGCACATATGATTTACTTCTGAGAACTAAGCATTGTGTGCAGAGATTTTGCAGCTATCTCCTTTCTTTCAGTTTTTGTGCTAACATTCCTATCTGTAAAACTAGCATTTACACTATAGGAAAGCATAACCGGCGGTATAGCAGCTAACTCTTTAAACTTAAATGAAACAACATGGCACATATAATTTACTTCTGAGAACTAAGCATTGTGTGCAGAGATTTTGCAGGTATCTCCTTTTCTTCAGTTTTTGTGCCAACATACCTACCTGGAAAAATACCATTTACACTATAGGAAAGCACACCGGCGGTATAGGTGCTAACTCTTTAAACCTAAATGAAACAACATGGCACATATGATTTACTTCTGAGAACTAAGCATTGTGTGCAGAGATTTTTCAGCTATCTCCTTTTCTTCAGTTTTTGTGCTAACATTCCTATCTGTAAAAGTACCATTTACACTAAGGGAAAGCATAACAGGCGGTATAGCAGCTAACTCTTTAAACCTAAATGAAACAACATGGCACATACGATTTACTTCTGAGAACTAAGCATTGTGTACAGAGATTTTTCAGCTATCTCCTTTTCTTCAGTTTTTGTGCTAACATTTCAATCTGTAAAACTACCATTTACACTATAGGAAAGCATAACCGGCGGTATAGCAGCTAACTCTTTAAACCTAAATGAAACAACATGGCACATATCATTTACTTCTGAGACCTAAGAATTCTGTGCAGAGATTTTGCGGCTATCTCCTTTCAGTTTTTGTGCTAACATTCTTATCTGAAAAAGTAGCTTTTACACTATAGGAAAGCATAACCGGCGGTATAGCAGCTAACTCTTTAAACCTAAATGAAACAACATGGCACATATGATTTACTTCTGTGAACTAAGCATTGTGTGCAGAGATTTTTCAATTATCTCCATTTCTTCAGTGTTTGTGCTAACATTCGTATCTGTAAAACTACCATTTACACTATAGGAAAGCATAACCGGCGGTATAGCAGCTAACTCTTTAAACCTAAATGAAACAACATGGCACATATGATTTACTTCTGGGAACTAAGCATTGTGTGCAGAGATTTTT
This sequence comes from Dasypus novemcinctus, assembly GCF_030445035.2. Lineage (NCBI taxonomy): Eukaryota > Metazoa > Chordata > Mammalia > Cingulata > Dasypodidae > Dasypus > Dasypus novemcinctus. The sequence goes on from NC_080673.1 coordinate 1,095,376, forward strand.
CAGCTATCTCCTTTCTTTCATTTTTTGTGCTAACATTTCTATTTGTAAAACTGCCATTTACACTATAGGAAAGCAAAGCCGGCCTTATAGCAGCTAACTCTTTAAAGCTAAATGAAACAACATGGCACATATGATTTACTTCTGAGAACTAAGCATTGTGTGCAGAGATTTTTCAGCTATCTCCTTTTCTTCAGTTTTTGTGCTAATATTCCTATCTGTAAAACTACCATTTACACTATAGGAAAGCATAACCGGTGGTATAGCAGCTAACTCTTTAAACCTAAATGAAACAACATGGCACATATGATTTACTTCTGAGAACCAAACATTGTGTGCAGAGATTTTTCGGCTATCTCCTTTCTTTCAGTTTTTGTGCTAACATTCCTATCTGTAAAACTAGCATTTACACTATAGGAAAGCAAAGCTGGAGGTATAGCAGCTAACTCTTTAAACCTAAATGAAACAACATGGCACATATGATTTACTTCTGAGAACTAAGCATTGTGTGCAGAGATTTTTCAGCTATCTCCTTTTCTTCAGTTTTTGTGCTAACATTCCTATCTGTAAAAGTACCATTTACACTATAGGAAAGCATAACCGGCGGTATAGCAGCTAACTCTTTAAACCTAAATGAAACAACATGGCACATACGATTTACTTCTGAGAACTAAGCATTGTGTGCAGAGATTTTGCGGCTATCTCCTTTCTTTCAGTTTTTGTGTTAACATTCCTATCTGTAAAACTAGCTTTTACCCTATAGGAAAGCATAACCGGCAGTATAGCAGCTAACTCTTTAAACCTAAATGAAACAACATGGCACATATGATTTACTTCTGAGAACCAAACATTGTGTGCAGAGATTTTTCGGCTATCTCCTTTCTTTCAGTTTTTGTGCTAACATTCCTATCTGTAAAACTAGCATTTACACTATAGGAAAGCAAAGCCGGAGGTATAGCAGCTAACTCTTTAAACCTAAATGAAACAACATGGCACATATGATTTACTTCTGAGAACTAAGCATTGTGTGCAGATATTTTTCAGCTATCTCCTTTTCTTCAGTTTTTGTGCTAACATTCCTTATCTGTAAAAGTACCATTTACACTATAGGAAAGCATAACCGGCGGTATAGCAGCTAACTCTTTAAACCTAAATGAAACAACATGGCACATACGATTTACTTCTGAGAACTAAGCATTGTGTACAGAGATTTTTCAATTATCTCCATTTCTTCAGTTTTTGTGCTAACATTCCTATCTGTAAAACTACCTTTTACACTATAGGAAAGCATAACCGGCGGTATAGCAGCTAACTCTTTAAACCTAAATGAAACAACATGGCACATATGATTTACTTCTGGGAACCAACCATTGTGTGCAGGGATTTTGCGGCTATCTCCTTTCTTTCAGTTTTTGTGCTAACATTCCTATTTGTAAAACTACCATTTACACTATAGGAAAGCAAAGCCGGCCTTATAGCAGCTAACTCTTTAAACCTAAATGAAACAACACGGCACATATGATTTACTTCTGAGAACTAAGCATTGTGTGCAGAGATTTTGCAGCTATCTCCTTTCTTTCAGTTTTTGTGCTAACATTCCTATCTGTAAAACTAGCATTTACACTATAGGAAAGCATAACCGGCGGTATAGCAGCTAACTCTTTAAACTTAAATGAAACAACATGGCACATATAATTTACTTCTGAGAACTAAGCATTGTGTGCAGAGATTTTGCAGGTATCTCCTTTTCTTCAGTTTTTGTGCCAACATACCTACCTGGAAAAATACCATTTACACTATAGGAAAGCACACCGGCGGTATAGGAGCTAACTCTTTAAACCTAAATGAAACAACATGGCACATATCATTTACTTCTGAGACCTAAGAATTCTGTGCAGAGATTTTGCGGCTCTCTCCTTTCTTTCAGTTTTTGTGCTAACATTCTTATCTGTAAAAGTAGCATTTACACTATAGGAAAGCATAACAGGCGGTATAGCAGCTAACTCTTTAAACCTAAATGAAACAACATGGCACATATCATTTACTTCTGAGAACTAAGCATTGTGTGCAGAGATTTTTCAATTATCTCCATTTCTTCAGTTTTTGTGCTAACATTCCTATCTGTAAAACTACCATTTACACTATAGGAAAGCATAACCGGCGGTATAGCAGCTAACTCTTTAAACCTAAATGAAACAACATGGCACATATGATTTACTTCTGGGAACCAAGCATTGTGTGCAGAGATTTGGCGGCTATCTCCTTTCTTTCAGTTTTCGTGCTAACATTCCTATTTGTAAAACTACCATTTACACTATAGGAAAGCAAAGCCGGCCTTATAGCAGCTAACTCTTTAAACCTAAATGAAACAACATGGCACATATGATTTACTTCTGAGAAATAAGCATTGTGTGCAGAGATTTTTCAGCTATCTCCTTTTCTTCAGTTTTTGTGCTAACATTCCTATCTGTAAAACTACCATTTACACTATAAGAAAGCATAACCGGTGGTATAGCAGCTAACTCTTTAAACCTAAATGAAACAACATGGCACATATGATTTACTTCTGAGAACTAAGCATTGCGTGCAGAGATTTTGCGGCTATCTCCTTTCTTTCAGTTTTTGTGCTAACATTCCTATCTGTAAAACTATCATTTACACTATAGGAAAGCATAACCGGCAGTATAGCAGCTAACTCTTTAAACCTAAATGAAACAACATGGCACATATGATTTACTTCTGAGAACTAAGCATTGTGTGCAGAGATTTTTCAGCTATCTCCTTTTCTTCAGTTTTTGTGCTAACATTCCTATCTGTAATAGTACCATTTACACTATAGGAAAGCATAACCGGCGGTATAGCAGCTAACTCTTTAAACCTAAATGAAACAACATGGCACATACGATTTACTTCTGAGAACTAAGCATTGTGTGCAGAGATTTTTCAGCTATCTCCTTTTCTTCAGTTTTTGTGCTAACATTTCAATCTCTAAAACTACATTTTACACTATAGGAAAGCATAACCGGCGGTATAGCAGCTAACTCTTTAAACCTAAATGAAACAACATGGCACATATCATTTACTTCTGAGACCTAAGAATTCTGTGCAGAGATCTTGCGGCTATCTCCTTTCTTTCAGTTTTTGTGCTAACATTCTTATCTGTAAAAGTAGCATTTACACTATAGGAAAGCAAAACCGGCGGTATAGCAGCTAACTCTTTAAACCTAAATGAAACAACATGGCACATATGATTTACTTCTGAGAACTAAGCATTGTGTGCAGAGATTTTTCAATTATCTCCATTTCTTCAGTTTTTGTGCTAACATTCCTATCTGTTAAACTACCATTTACACTAAAGGAAAGCATAACCGGCGGTATAGCAGCTAACTCTTTAAACCTAAATGAAACAACATGGCACATATGATTTACTTCTGGGAACCAAGCATTGTGTGCAGAGATTTTGTGGCTATCTCCTTTCTTTCAATTTTTGTGCTAACATTCCTATTTGTAAAACTACCATTTACACTATAGGAAAGCAAAGCCGGCCTTATAGCAGCTAACTCTTTAAACCTAAATGAAACAACATGGCACATATGATTTACTTCTGAGAACTAAGCATTGTGTGCAGAGATTTTTCAGCTATCTCCTTTTCTTCAGTTTTTGTGCTAACATTCCTATCTGTAAAACTACCATTTACACTATAGGAAAGCATAACCGGTGGTATAGCAGCTAACTCTTTAAACCTAAATGAAACAACATGGCGCATATGATTTACTTCTGAGAACTAAGCATTGTGTGCAGAGATTTTGCTGCTATCTCCTTTCTTTCAGTTTTTGTGCTAACATTCCTATCTGTAAATCTAGCATTTACACTATAGGAAAGCATAACCGGCAGTATAGCAGCTAACTCTTTAAACCTAAATGAAACAACATGGCACATATCATTTACTTCTGAGAACCAAACATTGTGTGCAGAGATTTTTCGGCTATCTCCTTTCTTTCAGTTTTTGTGCTAACATTCCTATCTGTAAAACTAGCATTTACACTATAGGAAAGCAAAGCCGGAGGTATAGCAGCTAACTCTTTAAACCTAAATGAAACAACATGGCACATATGATTTACTTCTGAGAACTAAGCATTGTGTGCAGAGATTTTTCAGCTATCTCCTTTTCTTCAGTTTTTGTGCTAACATTCCTATCTGTAAAAGTACCATTTACACTATAGGAAAGCATAACCGGCGGTATAGCAGCTAACTCTTTAAACCTAAATGAAACAACATGGCACATACGATTTACTTCTGAGAACTAAGCATTGTGTGCAGAGATTTTTCAGCTATCTCCTTTTCTTCATTTTTTGTTCTAACATTTCAATCTGTAAAACTACATTTTACACTATAGGAAAGCATAACCGGCGGTATAGCAGCTAACTCTTTAAACCTAAATGAAACAACATGGCACATATCATTTACTTCTGAGACCTAAGAATTCTGTGCAGAGATTTTGCGGCTATCTCCTTTCTTTCAGTTTTTGTGCTAACATTCTTATCTGTAAAAGTAGCATTTACACTATAGGAAAGCATAACCGGCGGTATAGCAGCTAACTCTTTAAACCTAAATGAAACAACATGGCACATATGATTTACTTCTGAGAACTAAGCATTGTGTGCAGAGATTTTTCAATTATCTCCATTTCTTCAGTTTTTGTGCTAACATTCCTATCTGTAAAACTACCATTTACACTAAAGGAAAGCATAACCGGCGGTATCGCAGCTAACTCTTTAAACCTAAATGAAACAACATGGCACATATGATTTACTTCTGGGAACCAAGCACTGTGTGCAGAGATTTTGCGGCTATCTCCTTTCTTTCAGTTTTTGTGCTAACATTCCTATTTGTAAAACTACCATTTACACTATTGGAAAGCAAAGCCGGCCTTATAGCAGCTAACTCTTTAAACCTAAATTAAACAACATGGCACATATGATTTACTTCTGAGAAATAAGCATTGTGTGCAGAGATTTTTCAGCTATCTCCTTTTCTTCAGTTTATGTGCTAACATTCCTAACTGTAAAACTACCATTTACACTATAGGAAAGCATAACCGGTGGTATAGCAGCTAACTCTTTAAACCTAAATGAAACAACATGGCACATATGATTTTCTTCTGAAAACTAAGCGTTGTGTGCAGAGATTTTCAGCTATCTCCTTTTCTTCAGTATTTGTGCTAACATTCCTCTCTGTAAAACTGCCATTTACGCTATAGGAAAGCATAACCGGCGGTATAGCAGCTAACTCTTTAAACCTAAATGAAACAACATGGCACATATGATTTACTTCTGAGAACTAAGCATTGTGTGCAGAGATATTGCGGCGCTCTCCTTTCTTTCAGATTTTGTGCTAACATTCATATCTTTATACTAGCATTTACTATATACGAAAGAATAACTAAGGGTATCGCAGCTAACACATTAAACCTAAATGAAACACCATGGCACAGTGATTTACTTCTGAGACGTAAGAATACTGTGCATTGATTTTGAGGCTATCTCCTTTTTTTCAGTTTTTGTGCTAACATACTTATCTGTAAAACTAGCATTTACACTCTAGGAAAGAATAACCGGCGGTATAGCAGCTAACTCTTAAACCTAAATGAAACAACATGGCACATATGATTGACTTCTGAGAACTAAGCATTGTGTGCAGAGACTTTTCAGCTATCTCCTTTTCTTCAGTTTCTGTGCTAACATTCCTATATGTGAAACTACCTTTTACACTATAGGAAAGCCTAACCGGCGGTATAGCAGCTAACTCTTTAAAACTAAATGAAACAACATGGCACATATGATTTACTTCTGAGACCTAAGGATTCTGTGCAGAGATTTTGCGGCTATCTCCTTTTTTTCAGTTTTTGTGCTAACATTCCTATCTGTAAAACTAGCATTTACACTATAGGAAAGCAAAGCCGGTGGTATAGCAGCTAACTCTTAAAACCTAAATGAAACAACATGGCACATATGATTTACTTCTGAGAACTACACATTGTGTGCAGAGATTTTGCGGCTATCTCCTTTCTTTGAATTTTTGTGCTAACATTCCTATCTGTAAAAGTCGCATTTACACTATAGGATAGCATAACCGGCGGTATAGCAGCTAACTCTTTAAACCTAAATGAAACAACATGGCACATATCATTTACTTCTGAGACCTAAGAATTCTGTGCAGAGATTTTGCGGCTATCTCCTTTCTTTCAGTTTTTGTGCTAACATTCTTATCTGTAAAAGTAGCATTTACACTATAGGAAAGCATAACCGGCGGTATAGCAGCTAACTCTTTAAACCTCAATGAAACAACATGGATCATATGATTTACTTCTGAGAACTAAGCATTGTGTGCAGAGATTTTTGAATTATCACCATTTCTTCAGTTTTTTGCTAACATTCCTATCTGTAAAACTGCCATTTACACTATAGGAAAGCATAACCGGCAGTATAGCAGCTAACTCTTTAAACCTAAATGAAACAACATGGCACATATGATTTCCTTCTGGGAACCAAGCATTGTGTGCAGAGATTTTGCGGCTATCTCCTTTCTTTCAGTTTTTGTGCTAACATTCCTATTTGTAAAACTACCATTTACACTATAGGAAAGCAAAGCCGGCCTTATAGCAGCTAACTCTTTAAACCTAAATGAAACAACATGGCACATATGATTTACTTCTGAGAACTAAGCATTGTGTGCAGAGATTTTTCAGCTATCTCCTATTCTTCAGTTTTTGTGCTAACATTCCTATCTGTAAAACTACCATTTACACTATAGGAAAGCATAACCGGTGGTATAGCAGCTAACTCTTTAAACCTAAATGAAACAACATGGCACATATGATTTACTTCTGAGAACTAAGCATTGTGTGCAGAGATTTTGCGGCTATCTCCTTTCTTTCAGTTTTTGTGCTAACATTCCTATCTGTAAAACTATCATTTACACTATAGGAAAGCATAACCGGCAGTATAGCAGATAACTCTTTAAACCTAAATGAAACAACATGGCACATATGATTTACTTCTGAGAACTAAGCATTCTGTGCAGAGATTTTTCAGCTATCTCCCTTTCTTCAGTTTTTGTGCTAACATTCCTATCTGTAAAACTACCATTTACACTATAGGAAAGCATAACCGGCGGTATAGCAGCTAACTCTTTAAACCTAAATGAAACAACATGGCACATCTGATTTACTTCTGGGAACCAAGCATTGTGTGCAGAGATTTTGCGGCTATCTCCTTTCTTTCAGTTTTTGTGCTAACATTCCTATCTGTAAAACTAGCATTTACACTATAGGAAAGCAAAGCCGGCGGTATAGCAGCTAACTCTTAAAACCTAAATGAAACATCATGGCACATATGATTTTCTTCTGAAAACTAAGCATTCTGTGCAGAGATTTTCAGCTATCTCTTTTTCTTCAGTATTTGTGCTAAGAGTCCTCTCTGTAAAACTACCATTTACGCTATAGGAAAGCATAACCGGCGGTATAGCAGCTAACTCTTAAAACCTAAATGAAACAACATGGCACATATGATTTACTTCTGAGAACTAAGCATTGTGTGCAGAGATTTTTCAGCTATCTCCTTTTCTTCAGTTTTTGTGCTAACATTCCTTATCTGTAAAAGTACCATTTACACTATAGGAAAGCATAACCGGCGGTATAGCAGCTAACTCTTTAAACCTAAATGAAACAACATGGCACATATCATTTACTTCTGAGACCTAAGAATTCTGTGCAGAGATTTTGCGGCTATCTCCTTTCTTTCAGTTTTTGTGCTAACATTCTTATCTGTAAAAGTAGCATTTACACTATAGGAAAGCATAACCGGCGGTATAGCAGCTAACTCTTTAAACCTAAATGAAACAACATGGCACATATGATTTACTTCTGAGAACTAAGCATTGTGTGGAGAGATTTTTCAATTATCTCCATTTCTTCAGTTTTTGTGCTAACATTCCTATCTGTAAAACTACCTTTTACACTATAGGAAAGCATAACCGGCGGTATAGCAGCTAACTCTTTAAACCTAAATGAAACAACATGGCACATATGATTTACTTCTGGCAACCAAGCATTGTGTACAGGGATTTTGCGGCTATCTCCTTTCTTTCAGTTTTTGTGCTAACATTCCTATCTGTAAAACTAGCATTTACACTATAGGAAAGCATAACCGGCGGTATAGCAGCTAACTCTTTAAACCTAAATGAAACAACATGGCACATATGATTTACTTCTGAGAACCAAACATTGTGTGCAGAGATTTTTCGGCTATCTCCTTTCTTTCAGTGTTTGTGCTAACATTCCTATGTGTAAAACTAGCATTTACACTATAGGAAAGCAAAGCCGGAGGTATAGCAGCTAACTCTTTAAACCTAAATGAAACAACATGGCACATATGATTTACTTCTGAGAACTAAGCATTGTGTGCAGAGATTTTTCAGCTATCTCCTTTTCTTCAGTTTTTGTGCTAACATTCCTATCTGTAAAACTACCATTTACACTATAGGAAAGCATAACCGGTGGTATAGCAGCTAACTCTTTAATCCTAAATGAAACAACATGGCACATATGATTTACTTCAGAGAACTAAGCATTATGTGCAGAGATTTTGCGGCTATCTCCTTTCTTTCAGTTTTTGTGCTAACATTCCTATCTGTAAAACTAGCATTTACACTATAGGAAAGCATAACCAGCGGTATAGCAGCTAACTCTTTAAACTTAAATGAAACAACATGGCACATATAATTTACTTCTGAGAACTAAGCATTGTGTGCAGAGATTTTGCAGGTATCTCCTTTTCTTCAGTTTTTGTGCCAACATACCTACCAGGAAAAATACCATTTACACTATAGGAAAGCACACCGGCGGTATAGGAGCTAACTCTTTAAACCTAAATGAAACAACATGGCACATATGATTTACTTCTGAGAACTAAGCATTGTGTGCAGAGATTTTTCAGCTATCTCCTTTTCTTCAGTTTTTGAGCTAACATTCCTATCTGTAAAACTATCATTTACACTATAGGAAAGCATAACCGGCAGTATAGCAGCTAACTCTTTAAACCTAAATGAAACAACATGGCACATATGATTTACTTCTGAGAACCAAACATTGTGTGCAGAGATTTTTCGGCTATCTCCTTTCTTTCAGTTTTTGTGCTAACATTCCTATCTGTAAAACTAGCATTTACACTATAGGAAAGCAAAGCCGGAGGTATAGCAGCTAACTCTTTAAACCTAAATGAAACAACATGGCACATATGATTTACTTCTGAGAACTAAGCATTGTGTGCAGAGATTTTTCAGCTATCTCCTTTTCTTCAGTTTTTGTGCTAACATTCCTATCTGTAAAAGTACCATTTATACTATTGGAAAGCGTAACCGGCGGTATAGCAGCTAACTCTTTAAACCTAAATGAAACAACATGGCACATACGATTTACTTCTGAGAACTAAGCATTGTGTGCAGAGATTTTTCAGCTATCTCCTTTTCTTCAGTTTTTGTGCTAACATTTCAATCTGTAAAACTACCATTTACACTATAGGAAAGCATAACCGTCGGTATAGCAGCTAACTCTTTAAACCTAAATGAAACAACATGGCACATATCATTTACTTCTGAGACCTAAGAATTCTGTGCAGAGATTTTGCGGCTATCTCCTTTCTTTCAGTTTTTGTGCTAACATTCTTATCTGTAAAAGTAGCAATTACACTATAGGAAATCATAACCGGCGGTATAGCAGCTAACTCTTTAAACCTAAATAAAACAACATGGCACATATGATTTACTTCTGAGAACTAAGCATTGTGTGCAGAGATTTTTCAATTATCTCCATTTCTTCAGTTTTTGTGCTAACATTCCTATCTGTAAAACTACCATTTACACTATAGGAAAGCATAACCGGCGGTATAGCAGCTAACTCTTTAAACCTAAATGAAACAACATGGCACATATGATTTACTTCTGGGAACCAAGCACTGTGTGCAGAGATTTTGCGGCTATCTCCTTTCTTTCATTTTTTGTGCTAACATTCCTATTTGTAAAACTACCATTTACACTATAGGAAAGCAAAGCCGGCCTTATAGCAGCTAACTCTTTAAACCTAAATTAAACAACATGGCACATATGATTTACTTCTGAGAACTAAGCATTGTGTGCAGAGATTTTTCACCTATCTCCTTTTCTTCAGTTTTTGTGCTAACATTCCTATCTGTTAAACTACCATTTACACTATAGGAAAGCATAACCGGTGGTATAGCAGCTAACTCTTTAAACCTAAATGAAACAACATGGCACATATGATTTTCTTCTGAAAACTAAGCGTTGTGTGCAGAGATTTTCAGCTATCTCCTTTTCTTCAGTATTTGTGCTAACATTCCTCTCTGTAAAACTGCCATTTACGCTATAGGAAAGCATAACCCGCGGTATAGCAGCTAACTCTTTAAACCTAAATGAAACAACATGGCACATATGATATTCTTCTGAAAACTAAGCGTTGTGTGCAGAGATTTTCAGCTATCTCCTTTTCTTCAGTATTTGTGCTAACATTCCTCTCTGTAAAACTGCCATTTACGCTATAGGAAAGCATAACCGGCGGTATAGCAGCTAACTCTTTAAACCTAAATGAAACAACATGGCACATATGATTTACTTCTGAGAACTAAGCATTGTGTGCAGAGATTTTGCGGCGCTCTCCTTTCTTTCAGATTTTGTGCTAACATTCATATCTTTATACTAGCATTTACTATATACGAAAGAATAACTAAGGGTATCGCAGCTAACACTTTAAACCTAAAAGAAACACTATGGCACAGTGATTTACTTCTGAGACGTAAGAATACTGTGCATTGATTTTGAGGCTATCTCCTTTTTTTCAGTTTTTGTGCTAACATACTTATCTGTAACACTACCATTTACACTCTAGGAAAGAATAACCGGCGGTATAGCAGCTAACTCTTTAAACCTAAATGAAACAACATGGCACATATGATTTACTTCGGAGAACTAAGCATTGTGTGCAGAGATTTTTCAGCTATCTCCTTTTCTTCAGTTTCTGTGCTAACATTCCTATATGTGAAACTACCTTTTACACTATAGGAAAGCATAACCGGCGGTATAGCAGCTAACTCTTTAAAACTAAATGAAACAACATGGCACATATGATTTACTTCTGAGACCTAAGAATTCTGTGCAGAGATTTTGCGGCTATCTCCTTTTTTTCAGTTTTTGTGCTAACATTCCTATCTGTAAAACTAGCATTTACACTATAGGAAAGCAAAGCCGGCGGTATAGCAGCTAACTCTTAAAACCTAAATGAAACAACATGGCACATATGATTTACCTCTGAGAACTACGCATTGTGTGCAGAGATTTTGCGGCTCTTTCCTTTCTTTCAGTTTTTGTGCTAACATTCCTATCTGTAAAAGTCGCATTTACACTATAGGATAGCATAACCGGCGGTATAGCAGCTAACTCTTTAAATTAAATGAATCAACATGGCACATATGATTTACTTCTGAGAACTAAGCATTGTGTGCAGAGATTTTTCAGCTATCTCATTTTCTTCAGTTTTTGTGCTTACATTCCTATCTGTAAAACTACCATTTACACTATTGGAAAGCATAACCGGTGGTATAGCAGCTAACTCTTTAAACCTAAATTTAACAACATGGCACATATGATTTACTTCTGAGAACTAAGCATTGTGTGCAGAGATTTTGCGGCTATCTCCTTTCTTTCAGTTTTTGTGCTAACATTCCTATTTGTAAAACTACCATTTACACTATAGGAAAGCAAAGCCGGCCTTATAGCAGCTAACTCTTTAAACCTAAATGAAACAACTTGGCACATATGATTTACTTCTGAGAACTAAGCATTGTGTGCAGAGATTTTTCAGCTATCTCCTTTTCTTCAGTTTTTGTGCTAACATTCCTATCTGTAAAACTACCATTTACACTATAGGAAAGCATAACCGGTGGTATAGCAGCTAACTCTTTAAACCTAAATGAAACAACATGGCACATATGATTTACTTCTGAGAACTAAATATTGTGTGCAGAGATTTTGCGGCTATCTCCTTTCTTTCAGTTTTTGTGCTAACATTCCTATCTGTAAAACTAGCATTTGCACTATAGGAAAGCATAACCGGCAGTATAGCAGCTAACTCTTTAAACCTAAATGAAACAACATGGCACATATGATTTACTTCTGAGAACAAAGCATTGTGTGCAGAGATTTTTCAGCTATCTCCTTTTCTTCAGTTTTTGTGCTAACATTTCAATCTGTAAAACTACCATTTACACTATAGGAAAGCATAACCGGTGGTATAGCAGCTAACTCTTTAAACCTAAATGAAACAACATGGCACATATCATTTACTTCTGAGACCTAAGAATTCTGTGCAGAGATTTTGCGGCTATCTCCTTTTTTTCAGTTTTTGTGCTAACATTCTTATCTGTAAAAGTAGCATTTACACTATAGGAAATCATAACCGGCGGTATAGGAGCTAACTCTTTAAACCTAAATGAAACAACATGGCACATATGATTTACATCTGAGATCTAAGCATTGTGTGCAGAGATTTTGCAGCTATCTCCTTTACTTCAGATTTTGTGCTAACATTCATATATTTATACTATAATTACTATATACGAAAGCATAACTAAGGGTATAGCAGCTAACTCTTTAAACCTAAATGAAACAACACGGCACATATGATTTACTTCTGACAACTAAGCATTGTGTGCAGAGGTTTTTCAGCTATCTCCTTTCTTTCAGTTTTTGTGTTAACATTCCTATCTGTAAAACTAGCATTTACACTATAGGAAAGAAAAGCCGGCGGTATAGCAGCTTACTCTTTAAACCTAAATGAAACAACATGGCACATATGATTTACTTCTGAGACCTAAGAATTCTGTGCAGAGAGTTTGCGGCTATCTCCTTTCTCTCAGTTTTTGTGCTAACATTCTTTTCTGTAAAAGTAGCATTTACACTATAGGAAATCATAACCGGCGGTATAGCAGCTAACTCTTTAAACTTAAATGAAACAACATGGCACATATGATTTACTTCTGAGAAGTAAGCATTGTGTGCAGAGATTTTTTAGCTATCTCCATTTCTTCAGTTTTTGTGCTAACATTCCTATCTGTAAAACTACCATTTACACTATAGGAAAGCATAACCGGCGATATAGCAGCTAAATCTTTAAACCTAAGTGAAACAACATGGCACATCTGATTTACTTCTGGGAACCAAGCATTGTGTGCGGAGATTTTGCGGCTATCTCCTTTCTTTCAGTTTTTGTGTTAACATTCCTATCTGTAAAACTACCATTTACACTATAGGAAAGCAAAGCCGGCCTTATAGCAGCTAACTCTTTAAACCTAAATGAAACAACATGGCACATATGATTTACTTCTGAGAACTAAGCATTGTGTGCAGAGATTTTTCAGCTATCTCCTTTTCTTCAGTTTTTGTGCTAACATTCCTATCTGTTAAACTACCATTTACACTATAGGAAAGCATAACCGGTGGTATAGCAGCTAACTCTTTAAACCTAAATGAAACAACATGGCACATATGATTTACTTCTGAGACGTAAGAATTCTGTGCAGAGAGTTTGCGGCTATCTCCTTTCTTTCAGTTTTTGTGCGAACATTCTTATCTGTAAAAGTAGCATTTACACTATAGGAAAGCATAACCGGCGGTATAGCAGCTAAGTCTTTAAACTTAAATGAAACAACATGGCACATATGATTTATTTCTGAGAACTAAGCATTGTGTGCAGAGATTTTTCAATTATCTCCATTTCTTCAGTTTTTGTGCTAACATTCCTATCTGTAAAACGACCATTTACACTATAGGAAAGCATAACCGGCGGTATAGCAGCTAACTCTTTGAACCTAAATGAAACAACATGGCACATATGATTTACTTCTGAGAACTAAGCATTGCGTGCAGAGATTTTGCGGCTATCTCCTTTCTTTCAGTTTTTGTGCTAACATTCCTATCTGTAAAACTAGCATTTACACTATAGGAAAGCATAACCGGCGGTATAGCAGCTAACTCTTTAAACCTAAATGAAACAACATGGCACATATGATTTACTTCTGAGAACCAAACATTGTGTGCAGAGATTTTTCGGTTATCTCCTTTCTTTCAGTTTTTGTGCTAACATTCCTATCTGTAAAACTACCATTTACACTATAGGAAAGCAAAGCCGGAGGTATAGCAGCTAACTCTTTAAACCTAAATGAAACAACATGGCACATATGATTTACTTCTGAGAACTAAGCATTCTGTGCAGAGATTTTTCAGCTATCTCCCTTTCTTCAGTTTTTGTGCTAACATTCCTATCTGTAAAACTACCATTTACACTATAGGAAAGCATAACCGGCGGTATAGCAGCTAACTCTTTAAACCTAAATGAAACAACATGGCACATCTGATTTACTTCTGGGAACCAAGCATTGTGTGCAGAGATTTTGCGGCTATCTCCTTTCTTTCAGTTTTTGTGCTAACATTCCTATCTGTAAAACTAGCATTTACACTATAGGAAAGGAAAGCCGGCGGTATAGCAGCTAACTCTTAAAACCTAAATGAAACATCATGGCACATATGATTTTCTTCTGAAAACTAAGCATTCTGTGCAGAGATTTTCAGCTATCTCCTTTTCTTCAGTATTTGTGCTAAGAGTCCTCTCTGTAAAACTACCATTTACGCTATAGGAAAGCATAACCGGCGGTATAGCAGCTAACTCTTAAAACCTAAATGAAACAACATGGCACATATGATTTACTTCTGAGAACTAAGCATTGTGTGCAGAGATTTTGCGGCTATCTCCTTTATTTCAGTTTTTGTGCTAACATTCTTATCTGTAAAACTAGCTTTTACACTACAGGAAAGCATATCCGGCGGTATAGCAGCTAACTCTTTAAACCTAAATGAAACAACATGGCACATATGATTTACTTCTGAGAACTAAGCATTGTGTGCAGAGATTTTTCAGCTATCTCCTTTTCTTCAGTTTTTGTGCTAACATTCCTATCTGTAAAACAACCATTTACACTATAGGAAAGCATAACCGGCGGTATAGCAGCTAACTCTTTAAACCTAAATGGAACAACATGGCACATATGATTTACTTCTGAGACGTAAGAATTCTGTGCAGAGAGTTTGTGGCTATCTCCTTTCTTTCAGTTTTTGTGCGAACATTCTTATCTGTAAAAGTAGCATTTACACTATAGGAAAGCATAACCGGCGGTATAGCAGCTAAGTCTTTAAACTTAAATGAAACAACATGGCACATATGATTTACTTCTGAGAACTAAGCATTGTGTGCAGAGATTTTTCAATTATCTCCATTTCTTCAGTTTTTGTGCTAACATTCCTATCTGTAAAACTACCATTTACACTATAGGAAAGCATAATCGGCCGTATAGCAGCTAACTCTTTAAACCTAAATGAAACAACATGGCACATATGATTTACATCTGAGATCTAAGCATTGTGTGCAGAGATTTTGCAGCTATCTCCTTTACTTCAGATTTTGTGCTAACATTCATATATTTATACTATAATTACTATATACGAAAGCATAACTAAGGGTATAGCAGCTAACTCTTTAAACCTAAATGAAACAACACGGCACATATGATTTACTTCTGACAACTAAGCATTGTGTGCAGAGGTTTTTCAGCTATCTCCTTTCTTTCAGTTTTTGTGTTAACATTCCTATCTGTAAAACTAGCATTTACACTATAGGAAAGAAAAGCCGGCGGTATAGCAGCTTACTCTTTAAACCTAAATGAAACAACATGGCACATATGATTTACTTCTGAGACCTAAGAATTCTGTGCAGAGAGTTTGCGGCTATCTCCTTTCTCTCAGTTTTTGTGCTAACATTCTTTTCTGTAAAAGTAGCATTTACACTATAGGAAATCATAACCGGCGGTATAGCAGCTAACTCTTTAAACTTAAATGAAACAACATGGCACATATGATTTACTTCTGAGAAGTAAGCATTGTGTGCAGAGATTTTTTAGCTATCTCCATTTCTTCAGTTTTTGTGCTAACATTCCTATCTGTAAAACTACCATTTACACTATAGGAAAGCATAACCGGCGATATAGCAGCTAAATCTTTAAACCTAAGTGAAACAACATGGCACATCTGATTTACTTCTGGGAACCAAGCATTGTGTGCGGAGATTTTGCGGCTATCTCCTTTCTTTCAGTTTTTGTGTTAACATTCCTATCTGTAAAACTACCATTTACACTATAGGAAAGCAAAGCCGGCCTTATAGCAGCTAACTCTTTAAACCTAAATGAAACAACATGGCACATATGATTTACTTCTGAGAACTAAGCATTGTGTGCAGAGATTTTTCAGCTATCTCCTTTTCTTCAGTTTTTGTGCTAACATTCCTATCTGTTAAACTACCATTTACACTATAGGAAAGCATAACCGGTGGTATAGCAGCTAACTCTTTAAACCTAAATGAAACAACATGGCACATATGATTTACTTCTGAGACGTAAGAATTCTGTGCAGAGAGTTTGTGGCTATCTCCTTTCTTTCAGTTTTTGTGCGAACATTCTTATCTGTAAAAGTAGCATTTACACTATAGGAAAGCATAACCGGCGGTATAGCAGCTAAGTCTTTAAACTTAAATGAAACAACATGGCACATATGATTTATTTCTGAGAACTAAGCATTGTGTGCAGAGATTTTTCAATTATCTCCATTTCTTCAGTTTTTGTGCTAACATTCCTATCTGTAAAACGACCATTTACACTATAGGAAAGCATAACCGGCGGTATAGCAGCTAACTCTTTAAACCTAAATGAAACAACATGGCACATATGATTTACTTCTGAGAACTAAGCATTGCGTGCAGAGATTTTGCGGCTATCTCCTTTCTTTCAGTTTTTGTGCTAACATTCCTATCTGTAAAACTAGCATTTACACTATAGGAAAGCATAACCGGCGGTATAGCAGCTAACTCTTTAAACCTAAATGAAACAACATGGCACATATGATTTACTTCTGAGAACCAAACATTGTGTGCAGAGATTTTTCGGCTATCTCCTTTCTTTCAGTTTTTGTGCTAACATTCCTATCTGTAAAACTACCATTTACACTATAGGAAAGCAAAGCCGGAGGTATAGCAGCTAACTCTTTAAACCTAAATTAAACAACATGGCACATATGATTTAATTCTGAGAACTAAGCATTCTGTGCAGAGATTTTTCAGCTATCTCCCTTTCTTCAGTTTTTGTGCTAACATTCCTATCTGTAAAACTACCATTTACACTATAGGAAAGCATAACCGGCGGTATAGCAGCTAACTCTTTAAACCTAAATGAAACAACATGGCACATCTGATTTACTTCTGGGAACCAAGCATTGTGTGCAGAGATTTTGCGGCTATCTCCTTTCTTTCAGTTTTTGTGCTAACATTCCTATCTGTAAAACTAGCATTTACACTATAGGAAAGCAAAGCCGGCGGTATAGCAGCTAACTCTTAAAACCTAAATGAAACATCATGGCACATATGATTTTCTTCTGAAAACTAAGCATTCTGTGCAGAGATTTTCAGCTATCTCCTTTTCTTCAGTATTTGTGCTAAGAGTCCTCTCTGTAAAACTACCATTTACGCTATAGGAAAGCATAACCGGCGGTATAGCAGCTAACTCTTAAAACCTAAATGAAACAACATGGCACATATGATTTACTTCTGAGAACTAAGCAGTGTGTGCAGAGATTTTGCGGCTATCTCCTTTATTTCAGTTTTTGTGCTAACATTCTTATCTGTAAAACTAGCTTTTACACTACAGGAAAGCATATCCGGCGGTATAGCAGCTAACTCTTTAAACCTAAATGAAACAACATGGCACATATGATTTACTTCTGAGAACTAAGCATTGTGTGCAGAGATTTTTCAGCTATCTCCTTTTCTTCAGTTTTTGTGCTAACATTCCTATCTGTAAAACAACCATTTACACTATAGGAAAGCATAACCGGCGGTATAGCAGCTAACTCTTTAAACCTAAATGGAACAACATGGCACATATGATTTACTTCTGAGACGTAAGAATTCTGTGCAGAGAGTTTGTGGCTATCTCCTTTCTTTCAGTTTTTGTGCGAACATTCTTATCTGTAAAAGTAGCATTTACACTATAGGAAAGCATAACCGGCGGTATAGCAGCTAAGTCTTTAAACTTAAATGAAACAACATGGCACATATGATTTACTTCTGAGAACTAAGCATTGTGTGCAGAGATTTTTCAATTATCTCCATTTCTTCAGTTTTTGTGCTAACATTCCTATCTGTAAAACTACCATTTACACTATAGGAAAGCATAATCGGCCGTATAGCAGCTAACTCTTTAAACCTAAATGAAACAACATGGCACATATGATTTACATCTGAGATCTAAGCATTGTGTGCAGAGATTTTGCAGCTATCTCCTTTACTTCAGATTTTGTGCTAACATTCATATATTTATACTATAATTACTATATACGAAAGCATAACTAAGGGTATAGCAGCTAACTCTTTAAACCTAAATGAAACAACACGGCACATATGATTTACTTCTGACAACTAAGCATTGTGTGCAGAGGTTTTTCAGCTATCTCCTTTCTTTCAGTTTTTGTGTTAACATTCCTATCTGTAAAACTACCATTTACACTATAGGAAAGCATAACCGGCGATATAGCAGCTAAATCTTTAAACCTAAGTGAAACAACATGGCACATCTATTTACTTCTGGGAACCAAGCATTGTGTGCGGAGATTTTGCGGCTATCTCCTTTCTTTCAGTTTTTGTGTTAACATTCCTATCTGTAAAACTACCATTTACACTATAGGAAAGCAAAGCCGGCCTTATAGCAGCTAACTCTTTAAACCTAAATGAAACAACATGGCACATATGATTTACTTCTGAGAACTAAGCATTGTGTGCAGAGATTTTTCAGCTATCTCCTTTTCTTCAGGTTTTGTGCTAACATTCCTATCTGTTAAACTACCATTTACACTATAGGAAAGCATAACCGGTGGTATAGCAGCTAACCCTTTAAACCTAAATGAAACAACATGGCACATATGATTTACTTCTGAGACGTAAGAATTCTGTGCAGAGAGTTTGCGGCTATCTCCTTTCTTTCAGTTTTTGTGCGAACATTCTTATCTGTAAAAGTAGCATTTACACTATAGGAAAGCATAACCGGAGGTATAGCAGCTAAGTCTTTAAACTTAAATGAAACAACATGGCACATATGATTTATTTCTGAGAACTAAGCATTGTGTGCAGAGATTTTTCAATTATCTCCATTTCTTCAGTTTTTGTGCTAACATTCCTATCTGTAAAACGACCATTTACACTATAGGAAAGCATAACCGGCGGTATAGCAGCTAACTCTTTAAACCTAAATGAAACAACATGGCACATATGATTTAGTTCTGGGAACCAAGCATTGTGTGCAGAGATTTTGCGGCTATCTCCTTTCTTTCAGTTTTTGTGCTAACATTCCTATCTGTAAAACTACCATTTACACTATAAGAAAGCAAAGCCGGCCTTATAGCAGCTAACTCTTTAAACCTAAATGAAACAACATGGCACATATGATTTACTTCTGAGAACTAAGCATTGTGTGCAGAGATTTTTCGGCTATCTCCTTTTCTTCAGTTTTTGTGCTAACATTCCTATCTGTTAAACTACCATTTACACTATAGGAAAGCATAACCGGTGGTATAGCAGCTAACTCTTTAAACCTAAATGAAACAACATGGCACATATGATTTTTTTCTGAAAACTAAGCATTGTGTGCAGAGATTTTGCGGCTATCTCCTTTTCTTCAGTTTTTGTGCTAACATTCCTATCTGTAAAAGTCGCATTTACACTATAGGATAGCATAACCGGCGGTATAGCAGCTAACTCTTTAAATTAAATGAATCAACATGGCACATATGATTTACTTCTGAGAACTAAGCATTGTGTGCAGAGATTTTTCAGCTATCTCATTTTCTTCAGTTTTTGTGCTTACATTCCTATCTGTAAAACTACCATTTACACTATAGGAAAGCATAACCGGTGGTATAGCAGCTAACTCTTTAAACCTAAATTTAACAACATGGCACATATGATTTACTTCTGAGAACTAAGCATTGTGTGCAGAGATTTTGCGGCTATCTCCTTTCTTTCAGTTTTTGTGCTAACATTCCTATTTGTAAAACTACCATTTACACTATAGGAAAGCAAAGCCGGCCTTATAGCAGCTAACTCTTTAAACCTAAATGAAACAACTTGGCACATATGATTTACTTCTGAGAACTAAGCATTGTGTGCAGAGATTTTTCAGCTATCTCCTTTTCTTCAGTTTTTGTGCTAACATTCCTATCTGTAAAACTACCATTTACACTATAGGAAAGCATAACCGGTGGTATAGCAGCTAACTCTTTAAACCTAAATGAAACAACATGGCACATATGATTTACTTCTGAGAACTAACTATTGTGTGCAGAGATTTTGCGGCTATCTCCTTTCTTTCAGTTTTTGTGCTAACATTCCTATCTGTAAAACTAGCATTTGCACTATAGGAAAGCATAACCGGCAGTATAGCAGCTAACTCTTTAAACCTAAATGAAACAACATGGCACATATGATTTACTTCTGAGAACAAAGCATTGTGTGCAGAGATTTTTCAGCTATCTCCTTTTCTTCAGTTTTTGTGCTAACATTTCAATCTGTAAAACTACCATTTACACTATAGGAAAGCATAACCGGTGGTATAGCAGCTAACTCTTTAAACCTAAATGAAACAACATGGCACATATCATTTACTTCTGAGACCTAAGAATTCTGTGCAGAGATTTTGCGGCTATCTCCTTTTTTTCAGTTTTTGTGCTAACATTCTTATCTGTAAAAGTAGCATTTACACTATAGGAAATCATAACCGGCGGTATAGGAGCTAACTCTTTAAACCTAAATGAAACAACATGGCACATATGATTTACTTCTGAGAACTAAGCATTGTGTGCAGATATTTTTCAATTATCTCCATTTCTTCAGTTTTTGTGCTAACATTCCTATCTGTAAAACTACCATTTACACTATAGGAAAGCATAACCGGCGGTATAGCAGCTAACTCTTTAAACCTAAGTGAAACAACATGGCACATATGATTTACTTCTGGGAACCAAGCATTGCGTGCAGAGATTTTGCGGCTATCTCCTTTCTTTCAGTTTTTGTGCTAACATTCCTATCTGTAAAACTACCATTTACACTATAGGAAAGCATAACCGGCGGTATAGCAGCTAACTCTTTAAACCTAAATGAAACAACATGGCACATATGATTTACTTCTGAGAACCAAACATTGTGTGCAGAGATTTTTCGGCTATCTCCTTTCTTTCAGTTTTTGTGCTAACATTCCTATCTGTAAAACTACCATTTACACTATAGGAAAGCAAAGCCGGAGGTATAGCAGCTAACTCTTTAAACCTAAATGAAACAACATGGCACATATGATTTACTTCTGAGAACTAAGCATTCTGTGCAGAGATTTTTCAGCTATCTCCCTTTCTTCAGTTTTTGTGCTAACATTCCTATCTGTAAAACTACCATTTACACTATAGGAAAGCATAACCGGCGGTATAGCTGCTAACTCTTTAAACCTAAATGAAACAACATGGCACATCTGATTTACTTCTGGGAACCAAGCATTGTGTGCAGAGATTTTGCGGCTATCTCCTTTCTTTCAGTTTTTGTGCTAACATTCCTATCT
This sequence comes from Dasypus novemcinctus, assembly GCF_030445035.2. Taxonomy (NCBI): domain Eukaryota; kingdom Metazoa; phylum Chordata; class Mammalia; order Cingulata; family Dasypodidae; genus Dasypus; species Dasypus novemcinctus. Next base: position 1,117,197 of record NC_080673.1, read on the forward strand.
GTAAAACTAGCATTTACACTATAGGAAAGCAAAGCCGGCGGTATAGCAGCTAACTCTTAAAACCTAAATGAAACATCATGGCACATATGATTTTCTTCTGAAAACTAAGCATTCTGTGCAGAGATTTTCAGCTATCTCCTTTTCTTCAGTATTTGTGCTAACATTCCTCTCTGTAAAACTACCATTTACGCTATAGGAAAGCATAAGCGGCGGTATAGCAGCTAACTCTTAAAACCTAAATGAAACAACATGGCTCATATGATTTACTTCTGAGAACTAAGCAGTGTGTGCAGAGATTTTGCGGCTATCTCCTTTATTTCAGTTTTTGTGCTAACATTCTTATCTGTAAAACTAGCTTTTACACTACAGGAAAGCATATCCGGCGGTATAGCAGCTAACGCTTTAAACCTAAATGAAACAACATGGCACATATGATTTACTTCTGAGAACTAAGCATTGTGTGCAGAGATTTTTTAGCTATCTACTTTTCTTCAGTTTTTGTGCTAACATTCCTATCTGTAAAACTACCATTTACACTATAGGAAAGCATAATCGGCCGTATAGCAGCTAACTCTTTAAACCTAAATGAAACAACATGGCACATATGATTTACATCTGAGATCTAAGCATTGTGTGCAGAGATTTTGCAGCTATCTCCTTTACTTCAGATTTTGTGCTAACATTCATATCTTTATACTATATTTACTATATACGAAAGCATAACTAAGGGTATAGCAGCTAACTCTTTAAACCAAAATGAAACAACATGGCACATATGATTTACTTCTGAAAACTAAGCATTGTGTGCAGAGGTTTTTCAGCTATCTCCTTTCTTTCAGTTTTTGTGTTAACATTCCTATCTGTAAAACTAGCATTTACACTATAGGAAAGAAAAGCCGGCGGTATAGCAGCTTACTCTTTAAACCTAAATGAAACAACATGGCACATATGATTTACTTCTGAGACCTAAGCATTGTGTGCAGAGATTTTCAGCTATCTCCTTTTCTTCAGTTTTTGTGCTAACATTCCTATCTGTAAAACTACCATTTCACTATAGGAAAGCATAACCGGCGGTATAGCTGCTATCTCTTTAAACCTAAATGAAACAACATGGCACATATGATTTACTTCTGAGACCTAAGCATTATATGCAGAGATTTTGCGGCTATCTCCTTTCTTTTAGGTTTTGTGCTAACATTTTACTGTAAAACTAGGATTTACACTATAGGAAAGCATAACCGGTAGTTTAGCAGCTAACTCTTTAAACCTAAATGAAACAACATGGCACATATGATTTACTTCTGAGACCTAAGAATTCTGTGCAGAGAGTTTGCAGCTATCTCCTTTCTTTCAGTGTTTGTGCTAACATTCTTATCTGTAAAAGTAGCATTTACACTATAGGAAAGCATAACCGGCGGTATAGCACCTCTTTAAACTTAAATGAAACAACATGGCACATATGATTTACTTCTGAGAAGTAAGCATTGTGTGCAGAGATTTTTTACCTATCTCCTTTATTTCAGTTTCTGTGCTAACATTCCTATATGTATAACTACCTTTTACACTATAGGAAAGCATAACCGGCGATATAGCAGGTAACTCTTTAAACCTAAATGAAACAACATGGCACATATGATTTACTTCTGAGAACTAAGCATTGTGTGCAGAGATTTTTCAATTATCTCCATTTCTTCAGTTTTTGTGCTAACATTCCTATCTGTAAAACAACCCTTTACACTATAGGAAAGCATAACCGGCAGTATAGCAGCTAACTCTTTAAACCTAAATAAAACAACATGGCACATATGATTTACTTCTGGGAACCAAGCATTGTGTGCAGATATTTTGCAGCTATCTCCTTTCTTTCAGTTTTTGTGCTAACATTCCTATCTGTAAAACTGCCATTTACAATAAAGGAAAGCAACGCCGGCCTTATAGCAGCTAACTCTTTAAACCTAAAAGAAACAACATGGCACATATGATTTACTTCTGAGAACTAAGCATTGTGTACACAGATTTTTCAGCTATCTCCTTTTCTTCAGTTTTTGTGCTAACATTCCTATCTGTAAAACTACCATTTACACTATAGGATAGCATAACCGGCGGTATAGCAGCTAACTCTTTAAACATAAATGAAACAACATGGCACATATGATTTACTTCTGAGACCTAAGAATTCTGTGCAGAGAGTTTGCAGCTATGTCCTTTCTTTACGTTTTTGTGCTAACATTCTTATCTGTAAAAGTAGCATTTACACTATAGGAAAGCATAACCGGCGGTAGAGCACATAACTCTTTAAACTTAAATGAAACAACATGGCACATATGATTTACTTCTGAGAAGTAAGCATTGTGTGCAGAGATTTTTTAGCTATCTCCTTTTCTTCAGTTTCTGTGCTAACATTCCTATATGTAAAACTACCTTTTACAGTATAGGAAAGCATAACCGGCGGTATAGCAGCTAACTCTTTAAACCTAAATGAAACAACATGGCACATATGATTTACCTCTGAGAACTAAGCATTGGGTGCAGAGATTTTTCAATTATCTCCATTTCTTCAGTTTTTGTGCTAACATTCCTATCTGTAAAACTACCATTTACACTATAGGAAAGCATAACCGGCGGTATAGCAGCTAACTCTTAAAACCTAAATGAAACAACATGGCACATATGATTTACTTCTGAGAACTAAGCATTGTGTGCAGAGATTTTGTGGCTATCTCCTTTATTTCAGTTTTTGTGCTAACATTCTTATCTGTAAAACTAGCTTTTACACTACAGGAAATCATATCCGGCGGTATAGCAGCTAACTCTTTAAAACTAAATGAAACAACATGTCACATGTGATTTACTTCTGAGAACTAAGCATTCTGTGCAGAGATTTTTCAGCTATCTCCTTTTCTTCAGCTTTTGTGCTAACATTCCTATCTGTAAAACTACCATTTACACTATAGGAAAGCATAACCGGCAGTTTAGCAGCTAACTCTTTAAACCTAAATGAAACAACATGGCACATATGATTTACTTCTGAGACCTAAGAATTCTGTGCAGAGAGTTTGCAGCTATCTCCTTTCTTTCAGTGTTTGTGCTAACATTCTTATCTGTAAAAGTAGCATTTACACTATAGGAAAGCATAACCGGCGGTATAGCACCTAACTCTTTAAACTTAAATGAAACAATATGGCACATATGATTTACTTCTGAGAAGTAAGCATTGTGTGCAGAGATTTTTTAGCTATCTCCTTTATTTCAGTTTCTGTGCTAACATTCCTATATGTATAACTACCTTTTACACTATAGGAAAGCATAACCGGCGATATAGCAGGTAACTCTTTAAACCTAAATGAAACAACATGGCACATATGATTTACTTCTGAGAACTAAGCATTGTGTGCAGAGATTTTTCAATTATCTCCATTTCTTCAGTTTTTGTGCTAATATTCCTATCTGTAAAACAACCCTTTACACTATAGGAAAGCATAACCGGCGGTATAGCAGCTAACTCTTTAAACCTAAATAAAACAGCATGGCACATATGATTTACTTCTGGGAACCAAGCATTGTGTGCAGATATTTTGCAGCTATCTCCTTTCTTTCAGTTTTTGTGCTAACATTCCTATCTGTAAAACTGCCATTTACTATAAAGGAAAGCAACGCCGGCCTTATAGCAGCTAACTCTTTAAACCTAAAAGAAACAACATGGCACATATGATTTACTTCTGAGAACTAAGCATTGTGTACACAGATTTTTCAGCTATCTCCTTTTCTTCAGTTTTTGTGCTAACATTCCTATCTGTAAAACTACCATTTACACTATAGGAAAGCATAACCGGCGGTATAGCAGCTAACTCTTTAAACCTAAATGAAACAACATGGCACATATGATTTACTTCTGAGACCTAAGAATTCTGTGCAGAGAGTTTGCAGCTATGTCCTTTCTTTCAATTTTTGTGCTAACATTCTTATCTGTAAAAGTAGCATTTACACTATAGGAAAGCATAACCGGCGGTAGAGCACATAACTCTTTAAACTTAAATGAAACAACATGGCACATATGATTTACTTCTGAGAAGTAAGCATTGTGTGCAGAGATTTTTTAGCTATCTCCTTTTCTTCAGTTTCTGTGCTAACATTCCTATATGTAAAACTACCTTTTACACTATAGGAAAGCATAACCGGCGGTATAGCAGCTAACTCTTTAAACCTAAATGAAACAACATGGCACATATGATTTACCTCTGAGAACTAAGCATTGGGTGCAGAGATTTTTCAATTATCTCCATTTCTTCAGTTTTTGTGCTAACATTCCTATCTGTAAAACTACCATTTACACTATAGGAAAGCATAACCGGCGGTATAGCAGCTAACTCTTTAAAACTAAATGAAACAACATGGCAGATATGATTTACTTCTGGGAACCAAGCATTGTGTGCAGAGATTTTGCGGCTATCTCCTTTCTTTCAGTTTTTGTGCTAACATTTCTATCTGTAAAACTACCATTTACACTATAGGAAAGCAAAGCCGGCCTTATAGCAGCTAACTCTTTAAACCTAAATGAAACAACGTGGCACATATGATTTACTTCTGAGAACTAAGCATTGTGTGCAGAGATTTTTCAGCTATCTCCTTTTCTTCAGTTTTTGTGCTAACATTCCTATCTGTTAAACTACCATTTACACTATAGGAAAGCATAACCGGTGGTATAGCAGCTAACTCTTTAAACCTAAATGAAACAACATGGCACATATGATTTTCTTCTGAAAACTAAGCATTGTGTGTAGAGATTTTCAGCTATCTCCTTTTCTTCAGTATTTGTGCTAACATTCCTCTCTGTAAAACTACAATTTACGCTATAGGAAAGCATAACCGGCGGTATAGCAGCTAACTCTTAAAACCTAAATGAAACAACATGGCACATATGATTTACTTCTGAGAACTAAGCATTGTGTGCAGAGATTTTGCGGCTATCTCCTTTATTTCAGTTTTTGTGCTAACATTCCTATCTGTAAAACTGCCATTTACACTATAGGAAAGCATAACCGGCCTTATAGCAGCTAACTCTTTAAACCTAAAAGAAACAACATGGTACATATGATTTACTTCTGAAAACTAAGCATTGTGTGCAGAGATTTTTCAGCTATCTCCTTTTCTTCAGTTTTTGTGCTAACATTCCTATCTGTAAAACTACCATTTACACTATAGGAAAGCATAACCGGCGGTATAGCAGCTAACTCTTTAAACATAAATGAAACAACATGGCACATATCATTTACTTCTGGGAACCAAGCATTGTGTGCAGACATTTTGCGGCTATCTCCTTTCTTTCAGTTTTTGTGCTAACATTTCTATCTGTAAAACTACCATTTACTCTATAGGAAAGCAACGCCGGCCTTATAGCAGCTAACTCTTTAAACCTAAATGAAACAACATGGCACATATGATTTACTTCTGAGAACTAAGCCTTGTGTGCAGAGATTTTTCAGCTATCTCCTTTTCTTCAGTTTTTGTGCTAACATTCCTATCTGTTAAACTACCATTTACACTATAGGAAAGCATAACCGGTGGTATAGCAGCCAACTCTTTAAACCTAAATGAAACAACATGGCACATATGATTTTCTTCTGAAAACTAAGCATTGGGTGCAGAGATTTTTCAATTATCTCCTTTTCTTCAGTATTTGTGCTAACATTCCTCTCTGTAAAACTACCATTTACGCTATAGGAAAGCATAACCGGCGGTATAGCAGCTAACTCTTAAAACCTAAATGAGACAACATGGCACATATGATTTACTTCTGAGAATTAAGCATTGTGTGCAGAGATTTTGCGGCTATCTCCTTTATTTCAGTTTTTGTGCTAACATTCTTATCTGTAAAACTAGCTTTTATACTACAGGAAATCATATCCGGTGGTATAGCAGCTAACTCTTAAAAACTAAATGAAACAACATGTCACATGTGATTTACTTCTGAGAACTAAGCATTCTGTGCAGAGATTTTTCAGCTATCTCCTTTTCTTCAGCTTTTGTGCTAACATTCCTATCTGTAAAACTACCATTTACACTATAGGAAAGCATAACCGGCGGTATAGCAGCTAACTCTTTAAACCTAAATGAAACAACATGGCACATATGATTTACTTCTGAGACCTAAGAATTCTGTGCAGAGATTTTGCGGCTATCTCCTTTCTTTCAGTTTTTGTGCTAACATTATTATCTGTAAAATTAGCATTTACACTATAGGAAAGCAAAACCGGCGGTATAGCAGCTAACTCTTTAAACTTAAATGAAACAACATGGCACATATGATTTACTTCTGAGAACTAAGCATTGTGTGCAGAGATTTTTGTGCTATCTCCTTTTCTTCAGTTTCTGTGCTAACATTCCTATATGTAAAACTACCTTTTACACTATAGGAAAGCATAACCGGCGATATAGCAGCTAACTCTTTAAACCTAAATGAAACAACATGGCACATATGATTTACTTCTGAGAACTAAGCATTGTGTGCAGAGATTTTTCAATTATCTCCATTTCTTCAGTTTTTGTGCTAACATTCCTATCTGTAAAACAACCCTTTACACTATAGGAAAGCAAAACCGGCGGTATAGCAGCTAACTCTTTAAACCTAAATGAAACAACATGGCACATATGATTTACTTCTGGGAACCAAGCATTGTGCGCAGAGATTTTGTGGCTATCTCCTTTCTTTCAGTTTTTGTGCTAACATTTCTATCTGTAAAACTACCATTTACACTATAGGAAAGCAAAGCCGGCCTTATAGCAGCTAACTCTTTAAACCTAAATGAAACAACATGGCACATATGATTTACTTCTGAGAACTAAGCATTGTGTGCAGAGATTTTTCAGCTATCTACTTTTCTTCAGTTTTTGTGCTAACATTCCTATCTGTTAAACTACCATTTACACTATAGGAAAGCATAACCGGTGGTATAGCAGCTAACTCTTTAAACCTAAATGAAACAACATGGTACATATGATTTTCTTCTGAAAACTAAGCATTGTGTGCAGAGATTTTCAGCTATCTCCTTTTCTTCAGTATTTGTGCTAACATTCCTCTCTGTAAAACTACCATTTACGCTATAGGAAAGCATAACCGGCGGTATAGCAGCTAACTCTTAAAACCTGTATGAAACAACATGGCACATATGATTTACTTCTGAGATCTAAGCATTGTGTGCAGAGATTTTGCGGCTATCTCCTTTTCTTCAGTTTTTGTGCTAACATTCCTATGTGTAAAACTTCCATTTACACTATAGGAAAGCATAACCGGCGGTACAGCAGCAAACTCTTTAAACCTAAATGAAACAACATGGCACATATGATTTACTTCTGAGAACTAAGCATTGTGCGCAGACATTTTTCAGCTATCTCCTTTTCTTCAGTTTTTGTGCTAACATTCCTATCTGTAAAACTACCATTTACACTATAGGAAAGCATAACCGGCGGTATAGCAGCTAACTCTTTAAACCTAAATTAAACAACATGGCACATATAATTTACTTCTGAGACCTAAGAATTCTGTGCAGAGATTTTGCGACTATCTCCTTTCTTTCAGTTTTTGTGCTAACATTCTAATCTCTTTAACTAGCATTTACACTATAGGAAAGCATAACCGGCGGTATAGCAGCTAACACTTTAAACCTAAATGAAACAACATGACACATATGCCTTACTTCTGAGAACTAAGCATTGTGTGCAGAGATTATTCAGCTCTCTCCTTTTCTTCAGTTTTTGTGCTAACATTCCTATCTGTAAAACTACCATTTACACTATAGGAAAGCATAACTGGCGGTATAGCAGCTAACTCTTTAAACCTAAATGAAACAACATGGCACATATGATTTACTTATGAGAACTAAGCATTGTTTGCAGAGATTTTTCAGCTATCTCCTTTTCTTCAGTTTTTGTTCTAACATTCCTATCTGTGAAACTACCGATTACACTATAGGAAAGCATAACCGGCGGTATAGCAGCTAACTCTTTAAACCTAAATGAAATAACACGGCACATATGATTTACATCTGAGAACTAAGCATTGTGTGCAGAGATTTTTCAGCTATCTCCTTTTCTCCAGTTTTTGTGCTAACATTCCTACCTGTAACAATAGCATTTACAGTATAGGAAAGCATAACCGGCGGTATAGCAGCCAACTCATTAAACTTAAATGAAACAACATGGCACATATGATTTACTTCTGAAACCTAAGAATTCTGTGCATAGATTTTGCGGCTATCTCCTTTCTTTCAGTTTTTGTGCTAACATTCTTATCTGTAAAACTAGCATTTACACTATAGGAAAGCATAACCGGCGGTTATAGCAGCTAACTCTTTAAACCTAAATTAAACAACATGGCACATATGATTTACTTCTGAGAACTAAGCATTGTGTGCAGAGATTTTTCAGCTATCTCCTTTTCTTCAGTTTCTGTGCTAACATTCCTATCTGTAAAACTACCATTTCACTTTAGGAAAGCATAATCGGCGGTATAGCAGCTAACTCTTTAAACCTAAATGAAACAACATGGCACATATAATTTACTTCTGAGAACTAAGCATTGTGTGCCGAGATTTTGCAGTTATCTCCTTTACTTCAGATTTTGTGCTAACATTCATATCTTTATACTAGTATTTACTATATACAAAAGCATAACTAAGGGTATAGCAGCTAACTCTTTAAACCTAAATGAAACAACATGGCACATATGATTTACTTCTGAGAACTAAGCATTGTGTGCAAAGATTTTTCAGCTATCTCCTTTTCTTCAGTTTTTGTGCTAACATTCCTATCTGTAAAACTTCCATTCACACTATAGGAAAGCATAACCGGCGGTATAGCAGCTAACTCTTTAAACCTAAATGAAACAACATGGCACATATGATTTACTTCTGAGATCTAAGCATTGTGTGCAGAGATTTTGCACCTATCTCCTTTACTTCAGATTTTGTGCTAAAATTCATATCTCTATACTAGTATTTACTATATACGAAAGCATAACTAAGGGGATAGCAGCTAACTCTTTAAACCTAGATGAAACAACATGGCACATATGATTTACTTCTGAGAACTAAGCATTGTGTGCAGAGATTTTGCGGCTATCTCCTTTGGTTCAGTTTTTCTGCTAACATTCCTATCTGTGAAACTAGCATTTACACTATAGGAAAGCATAACCGGCGGTATAGCAGCTAACTCTTTAAACCTAAATGAAACACATGGCACATATGATTTACTTCTGAGAACTAAGCTTTGTGTGCAGAGATTTTGCGGCTATCTAATTTCTTTCAGTTTTTGTGCTAACATTCCTACGTGTAAAACTAGCGTTTACACTATAGGAAAGCATAACCGGCATATAGGAGCTAACTCTTTAAACCTAAATGAAACAACATGGCACATAGATTTACTTCTGAGATCTAAGCATTGTGTTCAGAGATTTTTCAGCTATCTCCTTTCTTTCAGTTTTTGTGCTAACATTCCTATCTGTAAAACTAGCATTTACACTATAGGAAAGGAAAGCTGGCGGTACAGCAGCTAACTCTTTACCTAAATGAAACAACATGGCACATATGATTTACTTCTGAGAACTAAGCATTGTGTGCAGAGATTTTGCGGCTTTCTCCTTTCTTTCAGTATTTGTGCTAACATTCCTATCTGTAAAACTAGCATTTACACTATAGGAAAGCATAACCGGCGGTATTGCAGCTAACTCTTTAAACCTAAATGAAACAACATGGCACATATGATTTACTTCTAAGATCTAAGCATTGTGTTCAGAGATTTTTCAGTTATCTCCATTCTTTCAGTTTTTGTGCTAACATTCTTATCTGTAAAACTAGCAGTACAGTATAGGAAATCATAATCGGCACTATATCAGCTAACTCTTTAAACCTAAATGAAACAACAAGGCACATATGATTTACTTCTGAGACCTAAGCATTCTGTTCAGAGATTTTTCAGCTATCTCCTTTTCTTCAGTTTTTTGCTAACATTCCTATCTGTAAAACTACCATTTACACTATAGGAAACCATAACCGGCGGTATAGCAGCTAACTCTTTAAACCTAAATGAAACAACATGGCACATATGATTTACTTCTGAGAACTAAGCATTGTGTGCAGAGATTTTTCAGGCATCTCCTTTTCTTCAGTTTTTGTGCTAACATTCCTATCTGTAAAACTACCATTTACACTATAGGAAAGCATAACCGGCAGTATAGTAGCTAACTCTTTAAACCTAAATGAAACAACATGGCACATATGATTTACTTCTGAGATCTAAGCATTGTGTGCAGAGATTTTGCACCTATCTCCTTTACTTCAGATTTTGTGCTAACATTCATATCTCTATACTAGTATTTACTATATACGAAAGCATATCTAAGGGGATAGCAGCTAACTCTTTAAACCTAGATGAAACAGCATGGCACATATGATTTACTTCTGAGAACTAAGCATTGTGTGCAGAAATTTTGCGGCTAACTCCTTTCTTTCAGTTTTTCTGCTAACATTCCTATCTGTGAAACTAGCATTTACACTATAGGAAAGCATAACCGGCGGTAAAGCAGCTAACTCTTTAAACCTAAATGAAACACATGGCACATATGATTTACTTCTGAGATCTAAGCATTGTGTTCAGACTTTTCTCAGCTAGCTCCTTTCTTTCAGTTTTTGTGCTAACATTCTTATCTTTAAAATAGCACTTGCAAAATAGGGAAGCATAACCGGCACTATAGAAGCTAACTCTTTAAACCTAAATGAAACAACATGGCACATGTGATTTACTTCTGAGAGCTAAGCATTGTGTGCAGAGATTTTGTGGCTATCTCCTTTCTTTCAGTTTTTTTGCTAACATTCCTTTCTGTAAAATTAGCATTTACACTATAGGGAAGCATAACCGGCTTTATAGCATATAACTCTTTAAACCTAAATGAAACAACATGGCACATATGATTTACTTCAGAGAACTAAGCATTGTGTGCAGAGATTTTGTGGTTATCTCGTTTCTTTCAGTTTTTCTGCCAACATTCCTATCTGTAAAACTAGCTTTTACACTATAGGAAAGCAAAGCCCGTGGTATAGCAGCTAAATCTTAAAACCTAAATAAAACAACATGGTACATATGATTTACTTCTGAGAACTAAGCATTGTGTGCAGAGATTTTGTTGCTATCTCCTTTCTTTCAGTTTTTGTGCTAACATTCCTATCTGTAAAACTACCATTTACACTATAGGAAAGCAAAGCCGGCGGTATAGCAGCTAACTCTTTAAACCTAAATGAAACAACATGGCACATATGATTTACTTCTGAAACCTAAGCATTGTGTGCAGAGATTTTGCGGCTATCTCCTTTCTTTCAGGTTTTGTGCTAAAGTTCTTGTCTGTAAAACTAGCATTTACACTATAAGAAAGCATAACCGGCAGTATAGCAGCTAACTCTTTAAACCTGAATGAAACAACATGGCACATATCATTTACTTCTGAGACCTAAGAATTCTGTGCAGAGATTTTGCGGCTATCTCCTTTTTTTCAGTTTTTGTGCTAACATTCTTATCTGTAAAAGTAGCATTTACACTATAGGAAATCATAACCGGCGGTATAGCAGCTAACTCTTTAAACCTAAATGAAACAACATGGCACATATGGTTTACTTCTGAGAACTAAGCATTGTGTGCAGAGATTTTTCAGCTATCTCCTTTTCTTCAGTTTTTGTGCTAACATTCCTATCTGTAAAACAACCATTTACAATATAGGAAAGCATAACCGGTGGTATAGCAGCTAACTCTTTAAACCTAAATGAAACAACATGGCACATATGATTTACTTCTGAGAACTAAGCATTGCGTGCAGAGATTTTGCGGCTATCTCCTTTCTTTCAGTTTTTGTGCTAACATTCCTATCTGTAAAACTACCATTTACACTATAGGAAAGCATAACCGGCGGTATAGCAGCTAACTCTTTAAACCTAAATGAAACAACATGGCACATATGATTTACTTCTGAGAACCAAACATTGTGTGCAGAGATTTTTCGGCTATCTCCTTTCTTTCAGTTTTTGTGCTAACATTCCTATCTGTAAAACTACCATTTACACTATAGGAAAGCAAAGCCGGAGGTATAGCAGCTAACTCTTTAAACCTAAATGAAACAACATGGCACATATGATTTACTTCTGAGAACTAAGCATTCTGTGCAGAGATTTTTCAGCTATCTCCCTTTCTTCAGTTTTTGTGCTAACATTCCTATCTGTAAAACTACCATTTACACTATAGGAAAGCATAACCGGCGGTATAGCAGCTAACTCTTTAAACCTAAATGAAACAACATGGCACATCTGATTTACTTCTGGGAACCAAGCATTGTGTGCAGAGATTTTGCGGCTATCTCCTTTCTTTCAGTTTTTGTGCTAACATTCCTATCTGTAAAACTAGCATTTACACTATAGGAAAGCAAAGCCGGCGGTATAGCAGCTAACTCTTAAAACCTAAATGAAACATCATGGCACATATGATTTTCTTCTGAAAACTAAGCATTCTGTGCAGAGATTTTCAGCTATCTCTTTTTCTTCAGTATTTGTGCTAAGAGTCCTCTCTGTAAAACTACCATTTACGCTATAGGAAAGCATAACCGGCGGTATAGCAGCTAACTCTTAAAACCTAAATGAAACAACATGGCACATATGATTTACTTCTGAGAACTAAGCAGTGTGTGCAGAGATTTTGCGGCTATCTCCTTTATTTCAGTTTTTGTGCTAACATTCTTATCTGTAAAACTAGCTTTTACACAACAGGAAAGCATATCCGGCGGTATAGCAGCTAACTCTTTAAACCTAAATGAAACAACATGGCACATATGATTTACTTCTGAGAACTAAGCATTGTGTGCAGAGATTTTTCAGCTATCTCCTTTTCTTCAGTTTTTGTGCTAACATTCCTATCTGTAAAACAACCATTTACACTATAGGAAAGCATAACCGGCGGTATAGCAGCTAACTCTTTAAACCTAAATGGAACAACATGGCACATATGATTTACTTCTGAGACGTAAGAATTCTGTGCAGAGAGTTTGTGGCTATCTCCTTTCTTTCAGTTTTTGTGCGAACATTCTTATCTGTAAAAGTAGCATTTACACTATAGGAAAGCATAACCGGCGGTATAGCAGCTAAGTCTTTAAACTTAAATGAAACAACATGGCACATATGATTTACTTCTGAGAACTAAGCATTGTGTGCAGAGATTTTTCAATTATCTCCATTTCTTCAGTTTTTGTGCTAACATTCCTATCTGTAAAACTACCATTTACACTATAGGAAAGCATAATCGGCCGTATAGCAGCTAACTCTTTAAACCTAAATGAAACAACATGGCACATATGATTTACATCTGAGATCTAAGCATTGTGTGCAGAGATTTTGCAGCTATCTCCTTTACTTCAGATTTTGTGCTAACATTCATATCTTTATACTATAATTACTATATACGAAAGCATAACTAAGGGTATAGCAGCTAACTCTTTAAACCTAAATGAAACAACACGGCACATATGATTTACTTCTGACAACTAAGCATTGTGTGCAGAGGTTTTTCAGCTATCTCCTTTCTTTCAGTTTTTGTGTTAACATTCCTATCTGTAAAACTAGCATTTACACTATAGGAAAGAAAAGCCGGCGGTATAGCAGCTTACTCTTTAAACCTAAATGAAACAACATGGCACATATGATTTACTTCTGAGACCTAAGAATTCTGTGCAGAGAGTTTGCGGCTATCACCTTTCTCTCAGTTTTTGTGCTAACATTCTTTTCTGTAAAAGTAGCATTTACACTATAGGAAATCATAACCGGCGGTATAGCAGCTAACTCTTTAAACTTAAATGAAACAACATGGCACATATGATTTACTTCTGAGAAGTAAGCATTGTGTGCAGAGATTTTTTAGCTATCTCCATTTCTTCAGTTTTTGTGCTAACATTCCTATCTGTAAAACTACCATTTACACTATAGGAAAGCATAACCGGCGATATAGCAGCTAAATCTTTAAACCTAAGTGAAACAACATGGCACATCTGATTTACTTCTGGGAACCAAGCATTGTGTGCGGAGATTTTGCGGCTATCTCCTTTCTTTCAGTTTTTGTGTTAACATTCCTATCTGTAAAACTACCATTTACACTATAGGAAAGCAAAGCCGGCCTTATAGCAGCTAACTCTTTAAACCTAAATGAAACAACATGGCACATATGATTTACTTCTGAGAACTAAGCATTGTGTGCAGAGATTTTTCAGCTATCTCCTTTTCTTCAGTTTTTGTGCTAACATTCCTATCTGTTAAACTACCATTTACATTATAGGAAAGCATAAACGGTGGTATAGCAGCTAACTCTTTAAACCTAAATGAAACAACATGGCACATATGATTTACTTCTGAGACGTAAGAATTCTGTGCAGAGAGTTTGCGGCTATCTCCTTTCTTTCAGTTTTTGTGCGAACATTCTTATCTGTAAAAGTAGCATTTACACTATAGGAAAGCATAACCGGCGGTATAGCAGCTAAGTCTTTAAACTTAAATGAAACAACATGGCACATATGATTTATTTCTGAGAACTAAGCATTGTGTGCAGAGATTTTTCAATTATCTCCATTTCTTCAGTTTTTGTGCTAACATTCCTCTCTGTAAAACGACCATTTACACTATAGGAAAGCATAACCGGCGGTATAGCAGCTAACTCTTTAAACCTAAATGAAACAACATGGCACATATGATTTAGTTCTGGGAACCAAGCATTGTGTGCAGAGATTTTGCGGCTATCTCCTTTCTTTCAGTTTTTGTGCTAACATTCCTATCTGTAAAACTACCATTTACACTATAAGAAAGCAAAGCCGGCCTTATAGCAGCTAACTCTTTAAACCTAAATGAAACAACATGGCACATATGATTTACTTCTGAGAACTAAGCATTGTGTGCAGAGATTTTTCAGCTATCTCCTTTTCTTCAGTATTTGTGCTAACATTCCTATCTGTTAAACTACCATTTACACTATAGGAAAGCATAACCGGTGGTATAGCAGCTAACTCTTTAAACCTAAATGAAACAACATGGCACATATGATTTTTTTCTGAAAACTAAGCATTGTGTGCAGAGATTTTCAGCTATCTCCTTTTCTTCAGTATTTGTGCTAACATTCCTCTCTGTAAAACTACCATTTACGCTATAGGAAAGCATAACCGGCGGTATAGCAGCTAACTCTTAAAACCTAAATGAAACAACATGGCTCATATGATTTACTTCTGAGAACTAAGCAGTGTGTGCAGAGATTTTGCGGCTATCTCCTTTATTTCAGTTTTTGTGCTAACATTCTTATCTGTAAAACTAGCTTTTACACTACAGGAAAGCATATCCGGCGGTATAGCAGCTAATGCTTTAAACCTAAATGAAACAACATGGCACATATGATTTACTTCTGAGAACTAAGCATTGTGTGCAGAGATTTTTTAGCTATCTCCTTTTCTTCAGTTTTTGTGCTAACATTCCTATCTGTAAAACTACCATTTACACTATAGGAAAGCATAATCGGCCGTATAGCAGCTAACTCTTTAAACCTAAATGAAACAACATGGCACATATGATTTACATCTGAGATCTAAGCATTGTGTGCAGAGATTTTGCAGCTATCTCCTTTACTTCAGATTTTGTGCTAACATTCATATCTTTATACTATATTTACTATATACGAAAGCATAACTAAGGGTATAGCAGCTAACTCTTTAAACCAAAATGAAACAACATGGCACATATGATTTACTTCTGAAAACTAAGCATTGTGTGCAGAGGTTTTTCAGCTATCTCCTTTCTTTCAGTTTTTGTGTTAACATTCCTATCTGTAAAACTAGCATTTACACTATAGGAAAGAAAAGCCGGCGGTATAGCAGCTTACTCTTTAAACCTAAATGAAACAACATGGCACATATGATTTACTTCTGAGACCCAAGCATTGTGTGCAGAGATATTGCAGCTATCTCCTTTTCTTCAGTTTTTGTGCTAACATTCCTATCTGTAAAACTACCATTTCACTATAGGAAAGCATAACCGGCGGTATAGCTGCTATCTCTTTAAACCTAAATGAAACAACATGGCACATATGATTTACTTCTGAGACGTAAGCATTATATGCAGAGATTTTGCGGCTATCTCCTTTCTTTTAGGTTTTGTGCTAACATTTTATCTGTAAAACTAGGATTTACACTATAGGAAAGCATAACCGGCAGTTAAGCAGCTAACTCTTTAAACCTAAATGAAACAACATGGCACATATGATTTACTTCTGAGACCTAAGAATTCTGTGCAGAGAGTTTGCAGCTATCTCCTTTCTTTCAGTGTTTGTGCTAACATTCTTATCTGTAAAAGTAGCATTTACACTATAGGAAAGCATAACCGGCGGTATAGCACCTAACTCTTTAAACTTAAATGAAACAACATGGCACATATGATTTACTTCTGAGAAGTAAGCATTGTGTGCAGAGATTTTTTAGCTATCTCCTTTATTTCAGTTTCTGTGCTAACATTCCTATATGTATAACTACCTTTTACACTATAGGAAAGCATAACCGGCGATATAGCAGGTAACTCTTTAAACCTGAATGAAACAACATGGCACATATGATTTATTTCTGAGAACTAAGCATTGTGTGCAGAGATTTTTCAATTATCTCCATTTCTTCAGTTTTTGTGCTAACATTCCTATCTGTAAAACAACCCTTTACACTATAGGAAAGCATAACCGGCGGTATAGCAGCTAACTCTTTAAACCTAAATAAAACAACATGGCACATATGATTTACTTCTGGGAACCAAGCATTGTGTGCAGATATTTTGCAGCTATCTCCTTTCTTTCAGTTTTTGTGCTAATATTCCTATCTGTAAAACTGCCATTTACAATAAAGGAAAGCAACGCCGGCCTTATAGCAGCTAACTCTTTAAACCTAAAAGAAACAACATGGCACATATGATTTACTTCTGAGAACTAAGCATTGTGTACACAGATTTTTCAGCTATCTCCTTTTCTTCAGTTTTTGTGCTAACATTCCTATCTGTAAAACTACCATTTACACTATAGGAAAGCATAACCGGCGGTATAGCAGCTAACTCTTTAAACATAAATGAAACAACATGGCACATATGATTTACTTCTGAGACCTAAGAATTCTGTGCAGAGAGTTTGCAGCTATGTCCTTTCTTTCAGTTTTTGTGCTAACATTCTTATCTGTAAAAGTAGCATTTACACTATAGGAAAGCATAACCGGCGGTAGAGCACATAACTCTTTAAACTTAAATGAAACAACATGGCACATATGATTTACTTCTGAGAAGTAAGCATTGTGTGCAGAGATTTTTTAGCTATCTCCTTTTCTTCAGTTTCTGTGCTAACATTCCTATATGTAAAACTACCTTTTACACTATAGGAAAGCATAACCGGCGGTATAGCAGCTAACTCTTTAAACCTAAATGAAACAACATGGCACATATGATTTACCTCTGAGAACTAAGCATTGGGTGCAGAGATTTTTCAATTATCTCCATTTCTTCAGTTTTTGTGCTAACATTCCTATCTGTAAAACTACCATTTACACTATAGGAAAGCATAACCGGCGGTATAGCAGCTAACTCTTAAAACCTAAATGAAACAACATGGCACATATGATTTACTTCTGAGAACTAAGCATTTTGTGCAGAGATTTTGTGGCTATCTCCTTTATTTCAGTTTTTGTGCTAACATTCTTATCTGTAAAACTAGCTTTTACACTACAGGAAATCATATCCGGCGGTATAGCAGCTAACTCTTTAAAACTAAATGAAACAACATGTCACATGTGATTTACTTCTGAGAACTAAGCATTCTGTGCAGAGATTTTTCAGCTATCTCCTTTTCTTCAGCTTTTGTGCTAACATTCCTATCTGTAAAACTACCATTTACACTATAGGAAAGCATAACCGGCAGTTTAGCAGCTAACTCTTTAAACCTAAATGAAACAACATTGCACATATGATTTACTTCTGAAACCTAAGAATTCTGTGCAGAGAGTTTGCAGCTATCTCCTTTCTTTCAGTGTTTGTGCTAACATTCTTATCTGTAAAAGTAGCATTTACACTATAGGAAAGCATAACCGGCGGTATAGCACCTAACTCTTTAAACTTAAATGAAACAACATGGCACATATGATTTACTTCTGAGAAGTAAGCATTGTGTGCAGAGATTTTTTAGCTATCTCCTTTATTTCAGTTTCTGTGCTAACATTCCTATATGTATAACTACCTTTTACACTATAGGAAAGCATAACCGGCGATATAGCAGGTAACTCTTTAAACCTAAATGAAACAACATGGCACATATGATTTACTTCTGAGAACTAAGCATTGTGTGCAGAGATTTTTCAATTATCTCCATTTCTTCATTTTTTGTGCTAATATTCCTATCTGTAAAACAACCCTTTACACTATAGGAAAGCATAACCGGCGGTATAGCAGCTAACTCTTTAAACCTAAATAAAACAGCATGGCACATATGATTTACTTCTGGGAACCAAGCATTGTGTGCAGATATTTTGCAGCTATCTCCTTTCTTTCAGTTTTTGTGCTAACATTCCTATCTGTAAAACTGCCATTTACAATAAAGGAAAGCAACGCCGGCCTTATAGCAGCTAACTCTTTAAACCTAAAAGAAACAACATGGCACATATGATTTACTTCTGAGAACTAAGCATTGTGTACACAGATTTTTCAGCTATCTCCTTTTCTTCAGTTTTTGTGCTAACATTCCTATCTGTAAAACTACCATTTACACTATAGGAAAGCATAACCGGCGGTATAGCAGCTAACTCTTTAAACCTAAATGAAACAACATGGCACATATGATTTACTTCTGAGACCTAAGAATTCTGTGCAGAGAGTTTGCAGCTATGTCCTTTCTTTCAATTTTTGTGCTAACATTCTTATCTGTAAAAGTAGCATTTACACTATAGGAAAGCATAACCGGCGGTAGAGCACATAACTCTTTAAACTTAAATGAAACAACATGGCACATATGATTTACTTCTGAGAAGTAAGCATTGTGTGCAGAGATTTTTTAGCTATCTCCTTTTCTTCAGTTTCTGTGCTAACATTCCTATATGTAAAACTACCTTTTACACTATAGGAAAGCATAACCGGCGGTATAGCAGCTAACACTTTAAACCTAAATGAAACAACATGGCACATATGATTTACCTCTGAGAACTAAGCATTGGGTGCAGAGATTTTTCAATTATCTCCATTTCTTCAGTTTTTGTGCTAACATTCCTATCTGTAAAACTACCATTTACACTATAGGAAAGCATAACCGGCGGTATAGCAGCTAACTCTTTAAACCTAAATGAAACAACATGGCAGATATGATTTACTTCTGGGAACCAAGCATTGTGTGCAGAGATTTTGCGGCTATCTCCTTTCTTTCAATTTTTGTGCTAACATTTCTATCTGTAAAACTACCATTTACACTATAGGAAAGCAAAGCCGGCCTTATAGCAGCTAACTCTTTAAACCTAAATGAAACAACATGGCACATATGATTTACTTCTGAGAACTAAGCATTGTGTGCAGAGATTTTTCAGCTATCTCCTTTTCTTCAGTTTTTGTGCTAACATTCCTATCTGTTAAACTACCATTTACACTATAGGAAAGCATAACCGGTGGTATAGCAGCTAACTCTTTAAACCTAAATGAAACAACATGGCACATATGATTTTCTTCTGAAAACTAAGCATTGTGTGTAGAGATTTTCAGCTATCTCCTTTTCTTCAGTATTTGTGCTAACATTCCTCTCTGTAAAACTACCATTTACGCAATAGGAAAGCATAACCGGCGGTATAGCAGCTAACTCTTTAAACCTAAATGAAACAACATGGCACATATCATTTACTTCTGGGAACCAAGCATTGTGTGCAGACATTTTGCGGCTATCTCCTTTCTTTCAGTTTTTGTGCTAACATTTCTATCTGTAAAACTACCATTTACTCTATAGGAAAGCAACGCCGGCCTTATAGCAGCTAACTCTTTAAACCTAAATGAAACAACATGGCACATATGATTTACTTCTGAGAACTAAGCCTTGTGTGCAGAGATTTTTCAGCTATTTCCTTTTCTTCAGTTTTTGTGCTAACATTCCTATCTGTTAAACTACCATTTACACTATAGGAAAGCATAACCGGTGGTATAGCAGCCAACTCTTTAAACCTAAATGAAACAACATGGCACATATGATTTTCTTCTGAAAACTAAGCATTCTGTGCAGAGATTTTCAGCTATCTCCTTTTCTTCAGTATTTGTGCTAACATTCCTCT
This sequence comes from Dasypus novemcinctus, assembly GCF_030445035.2. NCBI lineage: Eukaryota > Metazoa > Chordata > Mammalia > Cingulata > Dasypodidae > Dasypus > Dasypus novemcinctus. The sequence continues at coordinate 1,137,574 of NC_080673.1, forward strand.
CTGTAAAACTACCATTTACGCTATAGGAAAGCATAACCGGCGGTATAGCAGCTAACTCTTAAAACCTAAATGAGACAACATGGCACATATGATTTACTTCTGAGAACTAAGCATTGTGTGCAGAGATTTTGCGGCTATCTCCTTTATTTCAGTTTTTGTGCTAACATTCTTATCTGTAAAACTAGCTTTTACACTACAGGAAATCATATCCGGCGGTATAGCAGCTAACTCTTTAAAACTAAATGAAACAACATGTCACATGTGATTTACTTCTGAGAACTAAGCATTCTGTGCAGAGATTTTTCAGCTATCTCCTTTTCTTCAGCTTTTGTGCTAACATTCCTCTCTGTAAAACTACCATTTACGCTATAGGAAAGCATAACCGGCGGTATAGCAGCTAACTCTTAAAACCTATATGAAACAACATGACACATATGCCTTACTTCTGAGAACTAAGCATTGTGTGCAGAGATTATTCAGCTCTCTCCTTTTCTTCAGTTTTTGTGCTAACATTCCTATCTCTAAAACTACCATTTACACTATAGGAAAGCATAACCGGCGGTATAGCAGCTAACTCTTTAAACCTAAATGAAACAACATGGCACATATGATTTACTTATGAGAACTAAGCATTGTTTGCAGAGATTTTTCAGCTATCTCCTTTTCTTCAGTTTTTGTTCTAACATTCCTATCTGTGAAACTACCGATTACACTATAGGAAAGCATAACCGGCGGTATAGCAGCTAACTCTTTAAACCTAAATGAAATAACACGGCACATATGATTTACATCTGAGAACTAAGCATTGTGTGCAGAGATTTTTCAGCTATCTCCTTTTCTCCAGTTTTTGTGCTAACATTCCTACCTGTAACAATAGCATTTACAGTATAGGAAAGCATAACCGACGGTATAGCAGCCAACTCATTAAACTTAAATGAAACAACATGGCACATATGATTTACTTCTGAAACCTAAGAATTCTGTGCATAGATTTTGCGGCTATCTCCTTTCTTTCAGTTTTTGTGCTAACATTCTTATCTGTAAAACTAGCATTTACACTATAGGAAAGCATAACCGGCGGTTATAGCAGCTAACTCTTTAAACCTAAATTAAACAACATGGCACATATGATTTACTTCTGAGAACTAAGCATTGTGTGCAGAGATTTTTCAGCTATCTCCTTTTCTTCAGTTTCTGTGCTAACATTCCTATCTGTAAAACTACCATTTCACTTTAGGAAAGCATAATCGGCGGTATAGCAGCTAACTCTTTAAACCTAAATGAAACAACATGGCACATATAATTTACTTCTGAGAACTAAGCATTGTGTGCCGAGATTTTGCAGTTATCTCCTTTACTTCAGATTTTGTGCTAACATTCATATCTTTATACTAGTATTTACAATATACAAAAGCATAACTAAGGGTATAGCAGCTAACTCTTTAAACCTAAATGAAACAACATGGCACATATGATTTACTTCTGAGAACTAAGCATTGTGTGCAAAGATTTTTCAGCTATCTCCTTTTCTTCAGTTTTTGTGCTAACATTCCTATCTGTAAAACTTCCATTCACACTATAGGAAAGCATAACCGGCGGTATAGCAGCTAACTCTTTAAACCTAAATGAAACAACATGGCACATATGATTTACTTCTGAGATCTAAGCATTGTGTGCAGAGATTTTTCAGCTATCTCCTTTTCTTCAGTTTTTGTGCTAACATTCCTATCTGTAAAACTACCATTTACACTATAGAAAAGCATAACCGTCAGTATAGCAGCTAACTCTTTAAAACTAAATGAAACAACATGTCACATATGATTTATTTCTGAGACCTAAGAATTCTGTGCAGAGATTTTGCGGCTATCTCCTTTCTTTCAGTTTTTGTGATCACATTCTTATCTGTAAAACTAGCATTTACACTATAGGAAAGCATAACCGGCGGTATAGCAGCTAACTCTTTAAACCTAATTGAAACAACATTGCACATATGATTTACTTCTGAGAACTAAGCATTGTGTGCAGAGATTTTGCAGCTATCTCCTTTACTTCAGATTTTGTGCTAACATTCATATCTTTATACTAGTATTTACTATATACGAAAGCATAACTAAGGGTATATCAGCTAACTCTTTAAACGTAAATGAAACAACATGGCACACATGATTTACTTCTGAGAACTAAGCATTGTGTGCAGAGATTTTGCGGGTATCTCCTTTCTTTCAGTTTTTGTGCTAACATTCCTATCTCTAAATCTACCATTTACACTATAGGAAAGCATAACTGGCAGTATAGCAGCTAACTCTTTACACCTAAATGAAACAACATGGTACATATGATTTACTTTTGAGAACTAAGCATTGTTTGCAGAGATTTTTCAGCTACCTCCTTTTCTTCAGTTTTTGAGCTAACATTCATATCTGTAAAACTACCATTTACACTATAGGAAAACATAACCGGTAGTATAGCAGCTAACTCTTTAAAACTAAATGAAACAACATGGCATATATGATTTACTTCTGAGAACTAAGCACTGTGTGCCGAGATTTTTCAGCTATCTCCTTTTCTTCAGTTTTTGTGCTAACATTCCTATCTGTAAAACTACCGTTTACACTATAGGAAAGCATAACCGGTGGTATAGCAGCTAACTCTTTAAACCTAAATGAAACAACATGGCACATATGATTTACTTCTCAGAACTAAGCATTGTGTGCAGAGATTTTTCAGCTATCTCCTTTTCTACAGTTTTTGTGCTAACATTCCTATCTGTAAAACAACCATTTACACTATAGGAAAGCATAACCGGCGGTATAGCAGCTAACTCTTTAAACCTAAATGAAACAACATGTCACATATGATTTACTTCTGCGAACTAAGCGTTGTGTGCAGAGATTTTGCAGCTATCTCCTTTCCTTCAGTTTTTGTGCTAACATTCCTATCTCTAACACTAGCATTTCCTAAATAGGAAAGCATAACCGGGTGTATAGTAGCTAACTCTTTAAACCAACCTGCAAATGCATGGTACGTATGATTTACTTCTGAGTACTCAGCATTGTGTGCTGAGATTTTGGAGCTATCTCCTTTCCTTCAGTTTTTGTGCTAACATTCCTTTCTCTAAATGCAGCATTTCCTATATAGGAAAGCATAACCGAGGGAATAGCAGCTAACTCTTTAAACCTAAATGAAACAACATGGCACATATGTTTTACTTCTGAAAACTAAGCATTGTGTGCAGAGATTTTGCAGCTCTCTCCTTTCTTTCAGTTTTTGTGCTAACATTCCTATCTCTAAACCTAGAATTTACTATATACGAAAGCATAACTGTGGGTAAAGCAGCTAACGCTTTAAACCTAAGTGAAACAACATGGTGCATATAATTTACTTCTGAGAACAAAGCATTGTGTGCAGAGATTTTCTAGCTATCTCCTTTCCTTCCGTTTTTGTGCTAACATTCCTATATCTAATACGAGCATTTACCATATAGGAAAACATAACCAAGGGTATAGCAGCTAACTCTTTAAACCTACTTGAAAGAGGATGTCACATGTGCTTTACTTAGGGGACTAAGCATTGAGTGCAGAGATTTTGTGGCTATCTCCTTTCCTTCAGGTTTTGTGCTAATATTCCTATCTCTAAAACTAGCATTTATACTATAGGAAAGCATAACCGGGGGTATAACAGCTAACTCTTTACCTACCTGAAAAAGCATGGTCATATGATTTACTTCTGAGAACTAAGCATTGTGTGCAGAGATTTTGCAGCTATCTCCTTTCCTTCAGTTTTTGTGCTAACATACCTATCTCTAAAACCAGCATTTACTACATAGGAAAGCATAACTGAGGGTATAGCAGGTAACTCTTTAAACCTAAATGAAACAACATGGCACATATGATTTCCTTCTCAGACCTCAGCATTGTGTGCAGAGATTTTGCAGCTTTCTCCTTTCCTTCAGTTTTTTTGCTAACATTCCTATCTCTAAAACTGGCATTTACCATATAGGAAAGCATAACCGAGGGTATAGCAGTGCGGTCACCCCTCGGGCTGAAGTGTGGTTTGCTGGCCTGGTGGGGAGCAGCCAAGGCAGGCCAAGCCACTGCCCCCATAATAGGGTGGCTGGTTGGCTCACCGCCACCCATGAAGGGAGCTCGGCATGGGCACAGAGTGCCCTCGGGTCTCCCCTTCTCGGCAGCCATGCTTCCGCAGCCGCCCCTCCTCCCGGATGGTGCCACACGATGCCTTGTGGGGCGGCACCCTTCTTCTTTCTCCCTGTGCTGGCGCAGGATGGAAAATTCCAGAGAGCCCTTTTCCCCTCCCCCAACAGCAGCAACAGCCAGGCATGGGTAGAAAAATCCAGTCTGCCCTTTTCCCTCCTCCCGACAGCAGCAACAGCCAGGCGTGGGCAGGAAACTCAAGTCTGCTCTCTACCCCAGCAACAGCAGCCACCAATCCCTAAACCCTGCCCCTTCCCCCAGCAACAGCAACAGCCAATCCCTAACCACCACCCCTCCCCCGTCCAGTACCGCACACTGACATTTTGCCGGCAACCAATCAGAACAGGGCGTGGCTTCGACCAAGCAGCCTTCTCCATCCCCTATAAAACTGTTGCCTCTCCCTCAATAAAGTGGACCTGCGTGTTTACCTCGTCTCCCCGGTAGTTCTTCTGCCATGCACCCTCCAGTCCTGAGAGCCCCCGACAAGGGCCTGGCCTCCCTTGTCCCCAGTTCATCGGCTGCTTCTCCGGGCGACCCCTTCATCACCAGCTTTGCCGAGCAACCCCGTCAGCCTAACCACGCAACCCCTGTGAGACCGACCCCTCGTCTGCTGCCAGACCGACCCCTCGTCCCAAGCGGGACTGATCCCTCATCCCAAGCGGGACCGACCCCTCGTCCTGAGCTGGACCGACCCTTCGTCCGCAGCCAGACCCCACCTCTACCGACCGAGCAAGCCGCGGCATAGCGCAAACTCTTTAAATCTACTTGAAAGAGGATGTCACATGTGCTTTACTTTAGGGAACTAAGCATTGAGTACAGAGATTTTGTGGCTATCTCCTTTCCTTCAGCTTTTGTGCTAATATGCCTATCTCTAAAACTAGCATTTACACTATAGGAAAGCATAACCGGGGGTATAGCAGCTAAGTCTTTAAACCTACCTGAAAAAGCATGGTACATATGATTTACTTCTGAGAACTAAGCATTGTGTGCAGAGATTTTGCAGCTATTTCCTTTCCTTCAGTTTTTTTGCTAACATACCTCTCTCGAAAACCAGCATTTACTATATACGAAAGCATAACCAAGGGTATAGCAGCTAACTCTTTAAACCTAAATGAAACATGGCATATATGATTTACTTCTGAGAACTAAGCATTGTGTGCAGAGATTTTGCAGCTATCCCTTTTCCTTCAGTTTTTGTGCTAACATTCCTATCTCTAAAACTAGCATTTACACTATAGGAAAGCATAACCGCGGGTGTAGCAGCTAACTCTTTAGACCTACCTGAAAAAGCATGGTACATATGATTTACTTCTGAGAACTCAGCATTGTGTGCTGAGATTTTGCAGCTCTCTCCTTTCCTTCAGTTTCTGTGCTTACATACCTATCTCTAGAACCAGCATTTACTATATAGGAAACAATAACCGAGGGTATAGCAGCTAACTCTTTAAACCTAAATGAAACAACAAGGCACATATGATTTACTTCTGAGAACTAAGCATTGTGTGCTGAGATTTTGCAGCTATCTCTTTTCCTTCAGTTTTTGTGGTATCATTCCTACCTCTAAAACAGCATTTACTATATAGGAAAGCATAACCGAGGGTATAGCAGCTAACTCTTTAAACCTTCTTGAAAGAGGATGTCACATGTGCTTTACTTTAGGGAACTAAGCATTGAGTGCAGAGATTTTGTGGCTATCTCCTTTCCTTCAGTTTTTGTGCTAATATGCCTATCACTAAAACTAGCCTTTACACTATAGGAAAGCATAACCAGGGGTATAGCAGCGAACTCTTTAAACCTACCTGAAAAAGCATGGTACATATGATTTACTTCTGAGAATTAAGCATTGTGTGCAGAGATTTTGCAGCTATCTTCTTATCTTCAGTTTTTGTGCTAACATTCATATATCTAAAACTAGCATTTACTATATACGAAAGCATAACCGAGTGTATAGCAGCTAACTCTTAATACCTAAATGAAACAACATGGCACATGTGATTTACTTCTGAGAACTAAGCATTGTGTGCAGAGATTTTGCAGCTATCTCCTTTCCTTCAGTTTTTGTTCTAACATTCCTATCTCTAAAATAGCATTTACTATGTAGGAAAGCCTAACCTAGGTTATAGCAGCTAACTCTTTAAACCTACTTGAAAGAGGATATCACATGTGCTTTAATTTAGGGAACTAAGCATTGAGTGCAGAGATTTTGCGGCTACCTCATTTCCTTCAGTTTTTGTGCTAATATGCCTATCTGTAACACTAGCATTTAAAGTATAGGAAAGAATAACCGGGGGTATAGCAGCTAACTCTTTAAACCTACCTGAAAAAGCATGGTACATATGATTTACTTCTGAAAACTAAGCATTGTGTGCAGAGATTTTTCAGCTATCTCCTTTCCTTCAGTTTTTGTGGTATCATTCCTATCTCTAAAACTATACTTTACTATATAGGAAAGCATAACGTAGGGTATAGCAGCTAACTCTTTAAACCTACTTTAAAGATGATGTCACATGTGCTTTACTTTGTGGAACTAGCATTTATTGCAGAGATTTTGTAGGTATCTCCTTTCCTTCAATTTTTGTGCTAATATGCCTATCTGTAACACTAGAATTTACACTATAGGAAAGCATAACCGGGTGTATAGCAGCTAATTCTTTAAACGTAGATGAATAACCATGGTACATTTTATTTACTTCTGATTAGTAAGCATTTCGTGCAGAGATTTTGTGGCTATCTCCTTTCCTTCAGTTATTGTGCTAACATACCTATCTCTAAAACTAGCATTTACTATATAGGAAAGCATAACTGAGGGTATAGCAGCTAAGTCTTTAAACCTAAATGAAACAACATGGTACATAGGATTTCTTCTGAGAACAAAGCATTGTGTGCAGGGATTTTGCAGCTATCTCTTTTCCTTCAGTTTTTGTGCTAACATTCCTATCTCTAAAACTAGCATTTACTATACAGGAAAGCCTAACCTAGGGTATAGCAGCTAACTCTTTAAACCTACTTGAAAGAGGATGTCACATGTGCTTTAATTTAGGGAACTAAGCATTGAGTGCAGAGATTTTGCGGCTATCTCCTTTACTTCAGTTTTTGTGCTAATATGCCTATCTGTAACACTAGCATTTAAAGTATAGGAAAGAATAACTGGGGGTATAGCAGCTAACTCTTTAAACCTACCTGAAAAAGCATGGTACATATGATTTACTTCTGAAAAGTAAGCATTGTGTGCAGAGATTTTGCACCTATCTCCTTTCCTTCCGTTTGTGTGCTAACATTCCTATCTCTAAAACTTTCATTTACTATATAGGAAAGCATAACCGAGGGTATAGCAGCTAACTCTTTAAACCTAAATGAAACAACGTGGTACATATGATTTACTTCTGAGAACTAAGCATTTTGTGCAGAGAATTTGCAGCTATCTCTTTTCCTTCAGTTTTTGTGCTAACATTCCTATCTCTAAAACTAGCATTTATTATATAGGAAAGACTAACATAGGGTATAGCAGCTAACTTCTTAAACCTACTTGAAAGATGATGTCACATGTGCTTTACTTTAGGGAACTAAGCATTGAGTGCAGAGATTTTGTGGCTATCTCCTTTCCTTCAGTTTTTGTGCTAATATGCCTATCTGTAACACTAGCATTTACACTATAGGAAAGCATAACCGGAGGTATAGCAGCTAACTCTTTAAACCTAAATGAAACAACATGGTACATATGGTTTACTTCTGAGAACTCAGCATTGTGTGCCAAGATTGTGCAGCAATCTCCTTTCCTTCATTGTGTGTTTTCCCCCTTCTTTTCAAATAAGGGCCAGGATGGCAGCAGTAATAAGCAGCCGAGGCCCAAGGGCAGTAAGCAAATGAGGGAAGCGGGCTGAATGGGGAGGTGGTTATGATGGGGATACAAATGTACAATTAGGGGGGCGGTATCTTGCTGTTGCAAACAAGGGTGGCCAATGTCCAATTCTCGTTGATGTCGGCGGCTATAAGGTCCATCTGCTGTTAAAAGTCTAGAATGACAGCACCCTACAGGTAGTTGATCTCTCCTTGGCGACGAAGAGCGGCAGAGGCAGACTGTGTGATGGTCTGGAACATCGCAGCTGTGAGGACAAGTCGCGTCAGGGCACCAGCGGCGGTGGTGGCGGCAGCGTTGGGAGTGGTGGAGACGTAGGCGAGGAAAACAGGAAGGCCAAAGTCTCCACGGGCATGAGAGAGGCTGATGTTAACGGGGCGGACCGACAGGAGTCGGCCTAATCTGCAATACAATGGGGGTTCAAGCAAAAAAAAGGAGGGGGGCGGAGAATGAGAAGGGACGCTTTGGATGGCTGAGAAGAGGAGTGAGGTCGAGACAGGAGGAAGCTCCACAGAAGTATGGGGAGGCAAAAGCAGAAATGTTATTAGATGCTAGAAAGCAGGCCGCGGGCCGGGGAAAGCGGGTTGTGGGCCATTTAGCAGGGCTCGAGCTGCTTGAGAGTGATGGCGGCATGGGGGGCCGCGGTTACAGAAGACTTGGGGCACCTGCGGGAAGAGTGAGCAGGAAGAGGTCGGGTAGGAGGAGGTTGAGAAGATGAAGTGGGGGGGGTGTCCTCGGCAGTGGTGAGTCGCTGATAGCCGACCTGTACATATGTGCTAAAAATTGCATTAGCCTGATCCTTGGCGAGTTGGACAATCCTTCTAATAGCCCATGGTCCGACTGCCAGTGCGAAGAGGACAATAATCAGGGGGCCTACGAAGGGGAGGATGTAGGGGAGGATGCCATTGAATCCCCAGGAGAAGCCTCCTTGGGATTCTCTCTCCCTTTTTCGCTTTTCCAGGCGATTGTCCTGAATGAGACCAGAGTAGTTAGCATAGAAACAGCACTCCTCGCCGAGAGCAGCACAGAGGCCTCCCTCTTTGAGGAGAAGGTCTAACCCCCTACGATTTTGAAGAACCACTTCGGATAGGGAGTTAAGCAATTTTTCTAGGTGACAGACGGATGTTTCGAGGCGGGCGACATCCTCGTCGACTGCTGCCCTGAGAGACGAGAAAGCGGTGCTGTGAGTGGTTAAGGCTGCAATTCCGGTGCCAGCTCCTACAAGACCTAGAAGAGAGGCGATAGTAATGGCGGTAATGATTTCTCTTTTCTGCACATGGTCTGGAAGGAGATAGTGCTGCCAGGAATCAAAGAATTGGTCATTTGTATGATAAAAAACCCGGGGGAGTATGATTGCGAGCACGCAGGTTTCATTGATGGAGTTGAGGGTGCCGACATTAAGACACGGGGTGTGACCTGTGGAGGAACACAGCCATCTTGTATTATTGGGGGGTAAAAGAAATTTTGAGGTTACGTTAGGAGTGACTGTAAGGTTGCAAAGAGTCTTCATGGAGGGGTGAACAGCGCCTCCGATTCTGGTGATGCAAAGCCCGCTTTGAGAGACAGATTGGATTGTCAGTCCTACCTTCGTTTGGTTCCAATTACAAGAGGCGGGATTGCTGCTATCAGAAGATTGGTAAGAGGCATTGGTGGCTATGGCCTCGTAGAGCGGAAGTGAGGGGGAGAGGCATAGCCAGCAGCTAATGGTAAGGTTAGAATTAGAGGAGTTAAGTGTACGAAAGGTAGCTTGGACTAGAGACAGAAGCAGGTTATGGATCTGTAGTGGGGGTAGAGGGGTAGGAGGGGTATGGACGGGATTAGAGGATTGACTGCTGGAGGTTATGTAGGAGGGAATGGTCGATGGTGGAGGAGGAGAAGGAGGATTGATGAGTGGCCTCAGCGCAGCAGAAGGAGGAGAGGGAGGGTTGATGATTGCGTTGGGACCAACTGCAACTGAAGGGGTGGGAGTAGGCAATTTCTTTTTTATTATGAAGAAGGCGCCATAATCATAGCTTGACATGTAAAGCCGGATGCCATATGTACGGCCATGCAGCCAGGCAGTGTTAGTAGGGTCTTTAACAGTGAGGATGATTATGTTCCACTGGGAAGTATTTGCAATGCGGAAGGAGAGATAGGGGTCCCGGTTTGGAGCACCTCTCCAGCCGTTTGCCATGGTTACACAGCCCCAGGAGGGGCAATAATATTGTGCAGGATCGTGGCAGCCTCGAGCAGAGGAAGGGCAAATGTAAAAGCCCGATATAAGGTGGTTGTAGGGGCCATATTGTTGCTTAGACCCCCAGCAGCTCTGCTGATTAGTGAGAGTACACACACGTGCAGTGAAGGACGGGGCATCTGAGGTGATATTATAGGCGAGAACTCTTTCTTGTTGCCAGAGAGCGAGTGTCCAATTGAAGGGCTGGTGAGAGGGGTTAGCTTGGCCAGAGGTGGCGAGGGAGAGCATAAGGAGAAGGAGAGAGACTATGTTAATTGGCTCGCCAGCATGGCGAGGGTTACGGCGTCTGCACTGATGGTAGAGTACGAGCAGCGAACGGACTTCAGGGTTGGATGGTTGTCTCTTGGGGTGGAGGGTGAGCTGGCTCAGTTGGTGCTGGATCACTCGCATCTGGCGCCGTTCCCTGCGGGACATCTGCTGCTGAGGTGGCGGGTTTGACGCATCTCCCAGGGACCCAGATTGGCTGAGCGGCATCCTGCGGGAAGACACAAGCGAAACCTCGGCCCTGGGTAAGGAGGGGGCATGGGCCACGCCACTGACCTGTTTGAGGGACCTTCCAAAGGACCAGGGGGGCCTGTGTGGGGTGGTACAAGGGGCCCCAATGCCTATGGACTGCCGAGAGACCATCCTTATCAACGGTCATGAGATTTAGATGGATTAGGACAGCGGTGATGATGTCTCCAGGAGGAGCATGAGGGAGGATTTCCCTCTGTTTTTCAATTTGTTGTTTCAGATGGCGATGGGAGCTCTCCACAAGGGCCTGTCCTTGCGGGTTATATGGGATACCAAAATGGTGGGCGATTTGGTAGAGCTGAAGGAACCTCACAAAGGACTCACTGCGATAAGCAGGGCTGTTATCCATCTTTAGGTCTCAGGGGACCCCCATGAAGAGAATCCCTTGCCGAAGGGCCTTAATGCGGTCCCCAGGCAAGGGGACTGCATAGCACATGTGGGAGAAGGTGTCAATTATAACGTGCAAGAACTTAAGGCATCCAAAGGACAGGACATGCGTGACATCCATCTGCCACCTGGAATTAGGCCTAAGGCCGCGGGGATTCACCCCCTGCAGTTGCAGAGGTCCCAGAGGCAGGAAGGGGGCACAGGTTTTGCATGTCCACACTAGGTGCTTACAAGTCTCAATTGGCAACTCAGGCAAAAGGTGATGTAGTGAGGCAGCAGAAAAGTGAAACCTCGAATGTAAAGACTTAGCCTGATTAATAGCATCTCCATTAGTATCAAGGGCAACAGCGGAGACTGTCTGATCCGCGGTGTTGTTGCCTGCCGCTAGGGGGCCAGGCAACCTGGAGTGGCTCCGGATATGAGCAATATACCAGGGTGCCATGCGTTTTTCAAGAAGGGTCTTAAGGGCATCTAGTGCCTTATCAATAGGAGAGGAGGTCGGGAAGAATGTAGCTAATGCCAAGACCCTGCAGACTTGCAGAGAATAGAGGCTATTCATAAATATGTTAACAGGTTCACAGGGGAAGGTGTGAAATGGTTCTACAATAGCCAAAAGCTCTTCCGTCTGGACGGAGTGTAGGTTAAGATGTGTAAAGACTTTCGGCTCTGCGACTCTGTCCAGGTACACGACCATGGAGTATTTAGTTCTAGGCGCATCCGTGAAAATAGTGACGGACCTTGGAAAGGGGGAGGAAGATGGGAAGGGGAATAAAGGACTTCAGAAGGGGAGTTGGGACACGCCTTGGAGTAGGCAGTGACTAGAGAAATGGCAATCGAAATCGCCTGAAAATCCCTCACACAGCACCTGCATTTGCTCATTATCCCTAATGAGGGAGGTGGTTTCTTTTGCATTGAGTGGCCAAACAATTACAGCAGGCTGAGTTTCAAACATATGGATGGACAGCTGCACTAAATCAGCCGTGAGAGCGATCCATAGCCTCACTGCGGGGCAGATCTTCTGCATCTTGCTCTTAGAAGGATGGAGCCAGAGGAGGGGCCCATCCTGCCAAAGAACTCTGGTGGGCGTTCCCTTGGTGGGGAGGACCAATGCCTGGAGAGGCCGCTGGGGATCAAACCGCTGGAGGCAGCAGTTATTAAGGGCCTTATCTACAGCAGCAATGGCGGCTCAAGCTTCTGGTGTGATGGCTATCTTTGCGGACACGGCAGAGGGGGGTTTATGACTGGTTTGTAAGAGAGCAAATAATGGCTGGAGCTGTGCCGTTGTAACAGACAGAGCAGGACGGACCCAATTGATATTTCCATAGAGCTGCTGGAGCTCTGTGAGGGTGACTCGGTCTGGCACATTTAATCGTACAGCCATTGGGGTTACATGCTGGGAGATATGGAACCCCAGGAAGGTTAAGGGGGGTTCAAATTTGACTTGTCATTCTGGATTGTTAAACCAATGGCGGACAGATTATGCCGAAGCTGAGAGAGGACATTCAGCTTCTCATGGGTCTCACATGCGACCAGGACATCATCCATATAGTGGATGAGGTAGCCCAGATCTCGCAAGGGGGCGACTGCCGCGTTCACATATAGCTGGCAGATGGCCAGGCTATTGCGCATGCCTTGTGGAAGGACTTTCCACTGATACCTATCGGCTGCCCCTCGATGGTTGGGGACAGGAACGGTAAAGGCAAAGCGTGGGCGGTCCTTTTGGTGAAGCAGAATGGAAAAAAAGCAGTCCTTTATATCTAGAGTGGCCACAAAAACGTGTTTAGGAATGGCCACTGGGTGAGGGAGTCCCAGTTGGGGAGTTCCCATGGGGAGGATATGCTTATTAATCTCCCTCAAATCATGTAGGAGACAGTATTTGCCAGTGGTCTTCTTTTTAATGATAAAAACAGGCGAGTTGTAGGGACTGGTGGACGGTTCTATATGTCCAGATTCAAACTGCTCTCGAACCAGCTCATGAAGAGCTTGGAGTTTGTGGGATGGCAAGGGCCACTGCTCCACCCAAATAGGCTCCTCTGTATCCCACCACAGAGGAGTGGGTGTGGGAGGTGTTAATTGAGCAGTGGCGCAAACTATTGGGGGGGCTGAGTGGTTAACTGAACACTGCACTCCTCCAGGACATCTCGCCCCCAAAGTATAGTATCAAGGGTGCTAAGGAAGAGGGGCCGGAATGTGCCCACACGTCCCTCACCATCCTCCCAGGCAATAGGGTGACTGGCACGAAGGAAGGTAGAGGAGCCAGTGGCCCCTTGGATGGAAGGGCCTTCTTGAACAGACCACTGGGCGGCGAAATGAGCAGGGAAACAATAGACCTCTGCACCCGAGTCGAGGGTCCCAGAGTACCAGCGGTGGTGAATCTTAAACCTCATGGTAGGCCTTTTGGACGTGATGGGGACTGTCCACATCAGGGCTTTGGAAGGTTGGGACAGGGAGCCTCTTTGGGGTGGGGCTGAGGCCTGCCCCTCCTGGAGTTTAAAGATGGCTGCTGCTGCTGCCGCTGCAGGGGAGGCTGCATACGGCAGTCGCGAGCCCAATGGTACCCCCGGCCGCAGAGGGGCAGGGGGTAGAAGGGCCCCGTCGGGGCGATGGGGGGGAGGAACAGGAGGGCCCGGCGGCGCAGAGACTGCTGGGCATTCACAGGCGAAATGTCCTGGCTCGCCACATTTGAAACAAGAGGAGTTAAGTGCCATGGCTGTTGTGACAGCCTTGGCGAAAGAAGCAGCCTGTTGGTCAAGACCGTTACAGGCAATTACCCAATCATCTATCGCCTTTTCCCTCATGGGAGCGATCGCCTGTTGACAAATGGGGCTGGCCCCTTTGAGGATAATTTCATGGGCGAGGGCACACTGAGCCTGTTCATCGTGGACCCTGTGCTCACACGCCTGGAGGACTCTGGAAACTTAGGTAGAAAAGTCCTCATCCTTGGTCTGTGTGAGCTTAGTGAACTTGTCAGCACTACTGGCAGTGCAGGCGTGAAAGGCCCATAGGGTGACCTCGTGAATCTGAAGCCAGAAGCCAGCTGGAGCACGGTAGTAGGCCGCAGCCTGGCTAAACTGACCGGTGCCGGTGAAGGCTTCTGGTGGGTGATTTACACCCATTGCGACGTTGGCTGCAAACTGCTTTTCAGCCTTGGCATGAAAATGGGCATGCCAATTTATAAACTGGCCAGGCGTGAGGATGGCATGGGCCAGTTGGAGCCAATCGAGGGGGATGCACAGAAGGGTGGACATCTCCTCTAACAAATGCTGAGCATAAGGGCTGCCTAACTCGTCCTCCTTAACGGCCTTGCGGAGCTGTTTAACACTTTCCACATCATGTGGGTACCAAAGAAAGGAACGCTGAGGGGTGGGAGTTACGTTAAGGGGAAAGCGGGTGGTAGGCGGCGGCAGGGAGGTAGTAGGAGGTGCCCCGGTGGGGGAGGAATATGGGTCCAAGAATAGGCTACAGGGGGCTGCGCGTGCGGCAGCTTGCCACGGATCGGATGGAGGGGGCTGCCCGGGGGAGGCGGAGCCGGGGGGGTCGCTGGCGCGGAGGGCGTGAGAGGAGCCATTGCCCATACAGTGTTAAAAATGGCTGCGGGCCATCCCCAGTGGTACTACAAAATGGCGGCGGGCCACAAAACTGTCGTGGGCTACAAGATGGCCACGGACCGCTTTGAGAAAATGGCGGGGCGGAAGCTTCTGGTGCCCAAACAGTGCCACAAGATGGCCACGGGCCGCCCTGCACGGAGGGGTAAGATGGTGGGGAGGGAGCTTCTGGCCCACCCAGGCAGGAAGTCGTCGGGGGGAGGGAGGGGTAAAGGGACCTCCCCTTTTTGAGCAAGGAAGAAGGCAGAAGTCCGCCATCTTGAGAGTGCCTCCCCTTTTCGGATGGCGAAGAAGGCGGAGGTTCGCCATCTTCACCGGCGCTCAGCGCTGCAAGATTACACTGTTTAGGGGGACAATCTTCGAGCACGTTATTAAGGCGCTCGACAAGCAACTCAGAGTCGGAGTCAGAGCCAGCATCAGGATCCTGATCAGGATCCCGGTTAAAGTCGCCGTCCTGACAATCACAGCAGCGGCGGTGGTGGCGCGGCCAGGGGGAGTCTATGGTAGGGGCGCCTTGAAGGCAGGAGCAGATGGTAAAAAGCCCTGGTAATAAGCCAGGAGGGAATCTTTTACCTTCCTGCTCCACAGCAGAAGTGACCCTATCTATAAGGCAAGTGTAGGTATCCGGGTCCCAGAGCTGACATGTGGTAAGCCACGGATTAAAGGGGAGAAGAAGGTCCCAATATACTTGGAGCTGTTTCAAAGAGATCTTACACCGGTGAGTGTCTAGGAGACTGGCGAGGGCCCGAACTTGCGGGGCTTGCTTAGCAGAAAGGATGTTATCCATTGCTAATGGCCTTTTGGAGCCAATAAGAAAAGGGGCCCTTATCTTGAGAGCATGGCGATGGGAGCCGAAGTGCGCAGTGAGACGAGGGGTCGGAGCCGATGGGACTCCGACGGTGGTCACGGGCCAAAGGAAGGCCCCGACGAGGGGAAGGCAGAACGAAGAGCAGTGGAGCAAGGCAAAGGGGAGCAAGCGCGGAGGGGAGGAGACAGAGGTGAAGGCAGGGGTGGAGGTGCTCAAGCACGCGCTCCTGAGAGTTTTATTGGCGCCTCTTAGTCATAGCAGGTCGGTATAAGCCCCTGACATGGAAGGAGAAAGCCATCCAGTGATTCTCCCAGACTGCCGTGGATAGTATGAGGTCACCAAGGTTCAGGAGCAGCAATGCAGAGTGAAAAGATAGGGGTGAGAAGAGAGGAGGGCGTAGGGCTGTGGTAGGGTTACTTCAGACGTGCAAGCGTGCGCTCCCGAGAAATCCAAGGCTCCTCTTAATCAAAGCTGGTCGGTATAAGCCCCCGACATGGAAGGAGAAAGCCATCCAGCAATTCTCCCAGACCACCGTGGATCATATGAGGAAGCCAAGGCTCAGGTAGCAGCAATGTTGCATGAGAGAAGTCCCACGGTGAGAAGAGAGGAGGGGGGGGCCGCCAGGTTATGGAGTGAGGCTATGGTGGAGTTGCCTTGCCCCACGTTGGGCGCCAGCTGTGACGGCTTGCTAGATCGGTAGAGGTGGGGTCTCACTGCGGATGAGGGGTCGGTCCCACTTGGGACGAGGGGTCGGTCCGGCAGCAGACGAGGGGTCGGTCTCACAGGGGTTGCGCAGTTCAGCTGACGGGGTTGCCCGGCGAAGCCGGCGACGAGGGGGTCACCCGGAGAAGCAGGCGATGAACTGGGGACAAGGGACGCCAGGCCCTTGTCGGGTGCTCTCAGGACTGGAGGGCGCACAGCAGAAGAACTACTGCGGAGACGAGGTAAACATGCAAGTCCACTTTATTGAGAGAGAGGCAACAGTTTTATAGGGGCTGGGGAAGGCTGATTGGTCGAAGCCATACCCTGTTCTGATTGGTTGCCGGAGAAAGGTCAGTGGGAGGTACTGGACGGGGGAGGGGTGGTGATTAGGGATTGGCTGTTGCTGTTGCTGGGGGAAGTGGCAGGGTTTAATGATTGGTGGCTGCTGTTGCTGGGGTAGAGGGCAGAATTGAGTTTCCTGCCCACGCCTGGCTGTTGCTGCTGTCGGGGGGAGGGAAAAGGGCAGACTGGATTTTTCCGCCCTGCGCCTGCGCAGGGAGAAAGAAGAAGAAGGGTGCCGCCCGACAAATCATCGAGTGGCGCCATCTGGGAGGAGGGGCGGCCGTGGAAGCATGACTGCCGAGAAGGGGAGACCCGAGGGCACTCTGCGCCCATGCTGAGCTTCCTTCAGGGGTGGCGGTGGGCCAGACAAACCACCCTATTATGGGGGCAGCAGTTTGGAAAAGGCCTACCATGGAAGCCGCCCCTCGCCAGGCCAGCAAACCACACTTCAGCCCGAGGGGTGACCGCACATACAGTTTATTTCAGAGAACTAAGCATTGTGTGCAGAGATTGTGCAACTATCTCCTTTCCACCAGTGTTTGTGCTAACATTCCTATCTCTAAACCTTGCATTTACTATATAGGAAAGCATAACCGAGGGTATAGCACCTAATTCTTTAAACCTAAATGAAACAACATGGTACATATGATTTATTTATGAGAACTAAGCATTGTGTGCAGAGATTTTGCAGCTATCTCCTTTTCTTCAGTTTTTGTGCTAACATTCCTATCTCTAAAACTAGCATTTACTATATAGGAAAGATTAACATAGGGTATAGCAGCTAACTCTTTAAACCTACTTGAAAGAGGATGTCACATGTGCTTTACTTTATGAAACTAAGCATTGAGTGCAGAGATTTTGCGGCTATCTCCTTTCCTTCAGTTTTTGTGCTAATATGCCGATATGTCACACCAGCACTTACACTATAGGAAAGCATAACCGGGGGTATAGCAGCTAACTCTTTAAATCTAGTTGAAAAAGAATGGTACATATGATTTACTTCCAAGAACTAAGCATTGTGTGCAGAGATTTTGCAGCTATCTCCTTTCCTTCAGTTTTTGTGCTAACATTCCTATCTCTAAAACCACTATTTACAAATAGGAAAGCATAAACGAGGGTATAGCAGCTACCTCTTTACCTAAATGAAAAAAGATGGTACATATGGTTTACTTCTGAGAAATAAGCATGGTGTGCACAGATTTTGCAGCTATCTCCTTTCCTTCAAGTTTGTGCTAACATTCCTATCTATAAAACTAGGATTTAATATATAGGAAAGCATAACCGAGGGTATAGCAGCTAACTCTTTAAACCTAAATGAAACAACATGGTACATATGATTTCCTTTTGAGAACTAAGCATTGTGTGCAGAAATATTGCAGCAATCTCCTTTCCTTCAGTTTTTGGGCTAAAATTCCTATCTCTAAAACTAGCATTTACAATATAGGAAAGCATTACCGAGGGTATAGCAGCTAACTCTTTAAACCTAAATGAAAAAACATGATACATATGATTTACTTCTGAGAAATAAGCATTGTGTGCAGAGATTTTGCAGCTATCTCCGTTCCTTCAGTTTTTGTGCTAACATTCCTATCCCTAAAACTAGCCTTTACTATATAGGAAAGCATAACCGAGGGTATAGCAGCTAGCACTTTAAACCTAAATGAAACAAGATGGTAAATATGGTTTACTTTGGAGAACTAAGCATTGTGTGCAGAGATTTTGCAGCTATCTCCTTTCCTTAAGTTTTTGTGCTATCATTCCTATCCCTAAAACTATCATTTACTATACAGGAAAGCATAACCGGCGGTATAGCAGCTAACTCTTTAAACCTACTTGAAAGAGGATGTCACATGTGCTTTACTTTATGGAACTAAGCATTTAGTGCAGAGATTTTGCGGCTATCTCCTTTCCTTCAATTTTTGTGCTAATATGCCTATCTGTAACACTAGAATTTACACTATAGGAAAGCATAACCGGGGGTATAGCAGCTAATTCTTTAAACGTAGATGAAAAACGATGGTACATATGATTTACTTCTGAGAAGTAAGCATTGTTTGCAGAGATTTTGCGACTATACCATTTCCTTCAGTTTTTGTGCTAACATACCTATCTCTAAAACTAGCATTTACTATATAGAAAGCATAACCGAGGGTATAGCAGCTAACTCTTTAAACCTAAAATACAACATGGCACATATGATTTACTTCTGAGAACTAAGCATTGTGTGCAGAGATTTTGCAGCTATCTCCTTTCCTTCAGTTTTAGTGCTAACATTCCTATCTCTAAAAATAGCATTTACTATATAGGAAAGCATAAGCGAGGGCATAGCAGTTAACTCTTTAAACCTAAATGAAACAACATTGTACATATGATTTCCTTCTGAGAACTAAGCATTGTGTGCAGAGATTTGCAGCTATCTACTTTCTTTCATTTTTAGTGCTAACATTGCTATCTCTAAAACTTGCATTTACTAGATAGGAAAGCATAACCGAGGGTATAGTAGCTAACAATTTAAACCTACTTGGAAGAGGATTTCACATGTGCTTTACTTTATGGAACTAAGCATTGAGTGCAGAGATTTTGTGGCTATCACCTTTCCTTCAGTTTTTGTGCTAACATGCCTATCTGTAACACTACCATTTACACTATAGGAAAGCATAACCGGGGGTATAGCAGCTAACTCTTTAAACCTACCTGAAAAAGCATGGTACATATGATTTACTTCTGAAAACTAAGCATTGTGTGCAGAGATTTGCAGCTATCTCCTTTCCTTCAGTTTTTGTGCTAACATTCCTATCTCTAAAACTAGCATTTACTATATACGAAAGCATAACCGAGAGTATAGCAGCTGTTTAACCCTAAATAAAACAACATGGCACAAAGGATTTACTTAAGAGCTAAGCATTGTGTGCAGGGATTTTGCAGGTACCTGCTTTCATTGAGTTTTTGTGCTAACATTCCTATCTCTAAAACTTGCATGTACTATGTAGGAAAGCATAACCGAGGGTATAGCAGCTAACTCTTTAAACCTAAATGGAACAACATGGTACATATGATTTACTTCTGAGAACTAAGCATAGTGTGCAGAGATTTCACAGCTATCTCCGTTCCTTCAGTTTTTGCGCTAACATACCAATCTCTAAAACTAGCATTTACTATATAGGAAAGATTAACCAAGGGTATAGTAGCTAACTCTTTAAAAATACTTGAAAGAGGATGTCACTTGTGCTTTACTCTAGGGAACTAAGCATTGAGTGCAGAGATTTTGTGACTATCTCCTTTCCTTCAGTTTTTGTGCTAATGTGCCTATCTGTAACACTAGCATTTACACTATAGGAAAGTATAACCGGGGGCAAAGCAGCTAACTCTTTAAACCTACCTGAAAGAGCATGATTTACTTCTGAGAACTAAGCATTGTGTGCAGAGTTTGCAGCTCTCTTCTTTCCTTAATTTTTTTGGTAACATTCCTATCTCTAAAACTAGAATTTACTATATAGGAAAGACTAACCTAGGGTATGGAAGCTAACTCTTTAAACCTACTTGAAAGAGGATGTCACATGTGCTTTACTTTAGGGAACTAAGCATTGAGTGCAGAGATTTTGCGGCTATCTCCTTTCCTTCAGTTTTTGTGCTAATATGCCTATCTGTAACACTAGCCTTTAAACTATAGGAAAGCATAACCGGGGGTATTGCAAGTAACTCTTTAAACCAAGATGAAAAAGCATGGTACATATGATTTACTTCTGAGAACTAAGCATTGTGTGCAGAGATTTGCAGCTATCTCCTTTCCTTCAGTTTTTGTGCTAACATTCCTATCTCTAAAACTAGCATTTACTATATACGAAAGCATAACCGAGAGTATAGCAGCTAACTGTTTAAACAACATGGCACAAAGGATTTACTTAAGAGAACTAAGCATTGTGTGCAGGGATTTTACAACTATCTGCTTTCATTGAGTTTTTGTGCTAACATTCCTATATCTAAAACTAGCATTTACTATACAGGAAAGTATAACCGAGGGTATAGCAGCTAACTCTTTAAACCTAAATGAAACAACATAGTACATATGATTTTCTTGTAAGAACTAAGCATTGTATGCAGAGATTATGCAGCTATATCCTTTCCTTCAGTTTTTGTGTTAACATTCCTATCTCTAAAACTTGCTTTTACTCTATCAGAAGCATAAGTGAGGGTATAGCAGGTAACTCTTTAAATCTAAATGAAACAACATGGCACATATTATTTACTTCTGAGAACTAAGCATTGTGTGCAGAGATTTTGCAGCTATCTTCTTTCCTTCAGCTTTTGTGCTAATATGCCTATCTGTAACACTAGCATTTACACTATAGGAAAGCATAACCGGGGGTATTGCACGTAACTCTTTAAGCCTAGATGAAAAAAGCATGGAACATATGATTTATTTCTGAGAACTAAGCATTGTGTGCAGAGATTTTGCAGCTATCTTCTTTCCTTCAGTTTTTCTGCTAACATTCCTATCTCTAAAACTAGCATTTACTATATACAAAAGCATAACCGAGAGTATAGCAGCTAACTGTTTAAACCTAAATGAAACAACATGACACAAAGGATTTACTTAAGAGAACTAAGCATTGTGTGCAGAGAATTTGCAGCTATCTGCTTTCATTGAGTTTTTGTGATAACATTCCTATATCTAAAACTAGCATTTACTATATAGGAAAATATAACCGAGGGTATAGCTGTTGGCCGCCGCTGCGATGCTGCGGGCGGGTCACTGGCATGCGGGCGGATCGCTGCCGGGGTCGGGCCTACGCCACGGCCGGACTGGGGCGGCAGCGGGCGGCTCAAGGCTCGGGGGACGCGCGCTTAGGTGAAATGAACCACGGAGACGAGGTTTATGCGCAGGTCTAATTTATTGAGGAAGTACACTTAGTTATATAGGGTTGGGTAGAGGGAGGGGTTGGAGCTAGGGTGGGTTGGTTACGGGGTGATAATGGATAGGCGGAACTGGGCAGGCGGCTATGAGGTAAGCAGTGGCTAAGGAAGAAGGCAGATTATATGTTGGCGACGTGGGCGGGACTGGCAGGAAGGACAGCAACGGCGGAAGAAGAAGATAACAAAGGCTGGGGGAAGGGGTGGAGGGAGGCTACAACAATTGCTCCTTCTGTTTTTTAAAGAAAAGTAAAAGAAAATAGAGTATCAGGCTGAGGAGGGCGAGGGGTAAGGGGGCAGAATTGACCGGCCTTAGGCAAGTGACATAGCATTTGATCAGGATGCATGCATAGCCCTTAGGGTCAGCGTGTGCTGGTGTTAGACGAGATGTTTGGCTTAATGTTGCGCACGCTTTTAGGGGTGGCCTGCGCTGTGGCTAACTTAACTGCGAAGACATCCCGGATATATAGCAATAAAGGGGGGCGGAGGGTGCACCCAGACCCTTTACGCCGAGGGAAGCAAACCCGTGCCAGTGGCTAGAGGCAGGGAGTCTCACAGCAGGTAGCCTTACAGGCAGGATGTATGGTGGGGAGAGGGGCGAGGACGTGGGCAAGGGAGGGAAGTGGGATCAGTAGTAGCGAGACGTTGGTAATGGATCTGGACAAAGGAAGAAAATACGCTGTTAGCTTGATCTTTGGCAAGGCGAATGATTCGTCGAATGGCCCAGGGACCAACGGTGAGACCTAGGACGAGGAGCAAGACTGGGGTTATTAGAGGCAAGAGGTAGGGGAGGAGGGGCTGCAGGAAACCCCAGGAGCTGGCAGCCTGGGCTCGCTCGAGTCGGCGTTGGTTGAGGCCTTTTTCAAGTTCTTTTAGGCTGGAGTCTACTAAGCCAGTGTAGTTGGCATAGGCGCAGCATTCTTCTCCTAGAGCTGCACATAGGCCACCTTCTTTAAGGAGGAGGAGGTCGAGGCCTCGGCGGTTCTGCAGAACAACTTCAGAAAGGGAATTGAGAGAGTCTCTAAGATATTTGACTGCATCTCTGAGGTAGATAATGTCAGTGTCAACTGCTTGTCTGAGGTTTTGGAGGGCGGAGGCCTGTGTGGATAGGGCTGTGACACCAGTGGCGGCCCCAGCTACAGCCAGGAGGGAAGTGACAGTGAGTACAGCAGTGATAGGTTCGCGTTTGTGGAGGTAGATGGCTTCTTGAGTGTGATCGAAGGCTTCAAAGAAATGTCTTGGGGTGTGATAGATGACTCGAGGCGTAAGGAGGATGAGGACACACGTTTCGTTAGTCATGTTGAGAGTGGCGACAGATAGGCACGGGGTAAGTCCAGTAGAAGAGCAAAGCCATTGAGTAGTATTTAAGGGGACTAAGTATTTGGCGGAGACCTCAGGGGAGGTATAGTTGGAGCAAGCGGTAAGCTTAGGAGTGTGGGTAGAGCGGGGGTGGACGCATAGACCTTTGGAGGAGATGTGTGTGAGAGTGAGCGGGACATGGGTGGACTGATTCCAATTGCAGGAAGAAGGGGAATCTTCTGTAGAGGAGTTGAAAAGTGGTGAGGGGATTGCAAGTGGATCGTAAAGGGGGAGGCTAGGGGAAAGGCATAACCAGCAGGAGTGGGTGAGGTTGGGGTGGGAGGCATTGAGAGAGGAATAGGAGGCATTTAGGAGTTTGAAGTAGGGGCTAGAGGGGAGGAGAGGGTGCAGCTGCATGCGAGGAGCGGGGAGGGAGTTAAGACTTGCAGAGAGTGTGGTAGTAGCCAAGGTGGAAGAGGCATCGAGAGGAGTAGATGGGGGCGGAAGACGGACAGTAGACGTGGGGGGAGGGTTAAGAATTTGATTGGAGCCAATGGCAGAGGGTGGGGTGGAGACGGAGCGCTTTTGGATTTCAAACAGAGCGCCGTGATCGTAGTGGCTCATATACAACCGGAGTCCGTAGGGGCGAGCGGCCAACCAAGTATCATCGTTTGGGTTTTTCACAGTCAGCCAGATGAAGTCCCAGCGGGTGCTGTTGACGACTTGGAGAGAAATATATGGGTCTCTGTTGGGGGCATTGGACCAACCATAAGCCATGGTCTCACATCCCCAGGAAGGGCAAAAGAATTGCAATGGGTTATGGCAACCTCGAGCACTAGCAGGGCAGATGTAAAAGCCGGATACAGGGTTGAACTGAGGACCAAGGAGGCGGTTGTTTCAGGTAAGCAAGCATGCTGTATCTCCGCCTCGACAAGATGAAGGAAGGTGAAAGCCTACTTTTGCTTTTCTGGTGTTTTCTATTCGGCATTCAGGACGGAAGGAAATTCCAGCAAGAGGGCAAACGTGCGTGAAGAAGGAGGGAGCTATGCTAGTAACATTGTAAGCAAGAACGCGTTTTTCTGGGAATGTTTGGAGGGTCCAGTTGAACGGCTGATGGGAAGAGGAGCCCTGAGCAGAGGAGGCTAAAGACAGCATGAGGATAAGGAGATGAATGAGGTGCGGGAGAGTGGGGGGACAGGGAGCA
Source organism: Dasypus novemcinctus (assembly GCF_030445035.2). Classification (NCBI taxonomy): domain Eukaryota; kingdom Metazoa; phylum Chordata; class Mammalia; order Cingulata; family Dasypodidae; genus Dasypus; species Dasypus novemcinctus. Next base: position 1,161,645 of record NC_080673.1, read on the forward strand.
TGGGTATGGGCAGAGCGGGCTCGTTGGAGGAGCTGGAGAACTTGGCGTTCGGTGGGGTCATCATCTTCAAGGGAAAGGCGGCTTAGGCGGCGGGCAAGGAAGCGACGCCGACGTCGTTCGCGGCGAGAGAGGGCTGGTGTGGCTTCCACAGTGATGGCGCAGGAGAGGTAGACTCAGATGTGTTTGCCTGGGGGCGCATAGTGATCTTTTTGAAAAAACCTGCAACGACAAGAGGAAGAAAAGAGAGCCCTCACGGGGGGGGGGGGGCAATCAGTAGAAAGGAACTTGGAGAGAGCACTTGTCTAAACAGAAACATTTTTAGGAGGGGACTGGCTGGTGTTGAACTTGGGTGAACGGGGCAGCATCTGGGCCTCCGCAGTCAATAATCTCTCATACGGAGGGCATGGTGTGCTCATCATTTAGTGGAACTTTGGGGTCAGTGTGGGTAAAAGAGTCTCAATCATTGCTATTAGCATTGTTTTCTGGTGTCAGTGGACGTGGGATGTCATCTGGGTTATGCGGTTGCGTCGCAGGCCGGATGTTTCGTCCTGGGACCCAAATAGGCTGTCGTTCTGTCTCTGGGAAGATACAGGCGAAGCCTCTTCCTTGTGCTAGCAGGGGGGCCAGATCTTGCCAGCGGTTAGTGGCTGGATCTTTCCAGTAGACTAGAGGAACTTGAGAAGGTGGCCACATAGGCCCCCAATGCTTATGTGTGGGAGAGAGTCCTTGACTGTCAAAAGTTAAGAGATTGTGGTGAATGAGACAAGCAGTCACAACATCTGCTGGAGCTTTGTGGCGAAAAGAGGCTCTCTCTTTTTGAATGAGCAGCTTGAGCTGTTGGTGAGTGCGTTCAACGATTCCTTGTCCTTGTGGGTTGTATGGAATGCCGAAGTGATGTGTGATGTGATACATCTGTACAAAGCGGGCAAAGGAAGCACTGCGGTACGCTGGCCCGTTATCTGTTTTGAGGTCCCATGGGACTCCCATAAGCAGAATGGCTTGGCAGAGTGCCTTGATGCAATGTTTGGCGCTTTCTCCTGTGAGGGGAACTGCATAGCACAGATGTGAAAAGGTGTCAATGGCCACGTGAAGATATTTGAGGCGGCCAAAGGCGCTGACATGAGTGACATCTAATTGCCACCTCGAGTTAGGTCGGAAGCCACGAGGGTTAACGCCTTGAGGTTGTAGGGGCCCCAGGGGAAGAAGAGGCGCGCAAATGCGACACGAGTGCACCAGATGTTTACAGGTTTCGATGGGCAGATCCAGATAAAGTTTGTGAATAGTCCGTGCAGAGTAATGAAACCGAGACTGTAGTAACTTAGCCCTATTGATGGAGTTTCCAAGCTGATCTTCACATGTATCGTAGTTCTTGGAGGCTAATGGAAAGACTTTATGGCTCGACACAGCTGCGTCGGCAAGGTCGTTGCCGTGAGCTAGGGGCCCTGGGAGGTTAGAGTGACTCCTTAAATGAGTGATGTACCATGGCTGTTGTCTCTCCTCGAGCAGGTGTTGCATGAAGGCAAGTGCTCGATCAATGTTTGAATCGCCTGGTAAAAAGGTGGCAAGTGGCAGGCTGCGGCAAACCTGAAGCGTGTATAGGCTGTCAGTAAAAATGTTGAGAGGCTGGTCCGGGTGGAGATTGAGGACTGCAACAACAGCTAGAAGTTCGCCTACTTGAACAGAAAAGTCATTTGTGAACAGCAGTTGCCGGGGCTCAGGATTTTTAGGAGTGTATATGATGGCTGCAAACGCCGTTTTTGAGGCGTCTGTGAAGGCAGTGATGGCTGAGGGGATTGGGTTCCACGCGGGCAATGGACGGAACGGGTTGGAAAACGCCAATTGAGACATTCCCTGCAGCAATCGGTGATGAGGATAATGGTTGTCAAAGGAGCCACGAAAGAGCTCTACCAGGCTTTGCATTTGGGCATTGTTCATGATGAGGGAGGTAACTTCTTTTGCATCTAAAGGCCAAACAATGGTGTGTGGCGGGATGCCATACGTTTGTATGGAGAGAAGTACCAAGTCAGTGGCTAACGCGATCCAGGCCCTGGTAAAGGGGCAGATTTTTGGGAGTCTGCTTTTTGACGTATGCAGGAAAAGAAGAGGGCCATCTTGCCACAAGAGACCTGTGGGAGTGATTGGCGTTGGCAGGACTAAAGCCAAAATTGGAAGGTTAGGGGAGAACCGCTCCAGGCGGCACTGCTGCAGAGCAGCGCTAACTTGCTGGACGACTTCTCGAGCGGCAGGAGTGATGGTGATGCTACGGGTGGCTGCAGTTGGTGGGCTGTCTTTGGTCTGCAAGAGCTCGAAGAGGGGTTGCATCTGCGCGGTTGTGATGGGCAGCACTGAGCGGAGCCAATTGATCTGTCCGCAAAGTTGTTGGAGTTCAGTCAGAGTCATTTTGTGAGAGACATGAATTTGTGGGCTTGTGGGCTGAATGAAGTGATGAAAATGAAAGCCCAAAAATTGAAAAGGAGGTTGGAGGTTTATTTTGTCTGATTGCACGGTAAGTCCGAGGCTTGAAAGGTTTGTCATCACTGCAGAAAGCAGGTCATTGAGGAGCGCGCTGGAGCTCGCTGCTAAGAGAAGGTCATCCATATAGTGGAGGATGTATGTTTGCTCTGGATGGAATTTAGAGCGTAGCGGCTCAATGGCATGGTTGACATAGAGCTGACATATGGTTGGGCTGTTCTGCATACCCTGTGGCAGTACCTGCCATTGGAATCGAAGCGCTGTGCCCTGGTTGTTAGTGCGTGGGACTGTAAACGCAAATCGTGGACAGTCTCGCGGGTGAAGAGAAATAGAGAAAAAGCAGTCCTTGATGTTGATGGTCGCCGCGTAAAAATGCTGGGGGACTGCAGTGGGATGCGGGCAACCTGGCTGAGGTGATCCCATTGGCTTAATGTGCTTGTTGATTTCTCGAAGGTCGTGGAGAAGGCGGAACTTGCCCGTGTTTTTCTTGTTAATGACGAAGATTGGCGAATTGTAGGGACTGGTGGACGGCTCAATATGCCCTGCTTGTAATTGCTCTTCGACGAGGGTAGAGAGAGCTTGTAGCTTGTGAGCTGGCAAGGGCCACTGCTCGACCCAGATGGGCTCCTCTGTGTCCCATTCCAGAGGGATAGGGTCAGGTCTTGAGATGGGAGCAGTGGCCCCTATAAGGGGGGGGTGGCGCAGCTAAGAAGGTTTCTGTGGTGATTCGAGCTTTTAGCTGGCTGAGGACATCTCTCCCCCACAGGATGGTCTGGACTGAAGAGAGTACGAGTGGGCAAATTTGGCCTTCGTGTCCCTCTCGGTCACTCCAGTGCAGGGGCTGAGATGTTTTCCAGGAGGTAGCAGCTCCCGTGGCACCTATGACTTGAGGGCCAGTCTCGAGGGGCCAGTGATTGAACGCAGTGATCTCGAAAGGAACACAAGAGATTTCAGCACCAGAGTCTAAAAGTCCATCAAGCCATTGCCCATCTATTTTGAGCTCTAATGAAGGTTTTTGGTGACGTTTAATAGGCATTGTCCACATTATGGTTTTGGAGCTCTTCGGAGGGCCTCTTGGGGGAGGGGCTGAGGCCTGCCCCATCGCCCGTTTAAAGGCTGTCTTGGAACACGACAGTCACGGGCCCAATGATACCCTTTTCCACAGCGTGGGCAGGGGGTGGAGGGCGGTCGGGCGGCAGGAGCAGGGTGCGGCGGTGGCACTATAGGCTGGGCTACTGGCTGCGGTGGGGCCTGAAGGTTGGGGCACTCACGAGCGAAGTGGCCTAATTCGCCGCAGCGGAAGCAGGTGTTGGTTGTTTGAACTGCAGCGACGATAGCTGCTGCGAGCGCAGAAGTTTGTCCGGACACTCCGGAACAGGCGAGGACCCAGTCTTGGAGTGGCTTGTCACGCAGGGGGCGGATGATGGCTTTGCAAGCTGGGTTAGCCCCCTCTTGTAGGATGTCTTTAACGAAGGACTCGCGGGCTGTGCTGCCGACAACTCGCCTCTCTGCAGCGGCTTGCACACAAGCTACGAACTCGTTAAAGGGCTCTTCAGGTTTTTGGAAGAGCTTCATGAGAGGCTCTGGGGCGGCTGCGGCGCACGAGTGGAAGGCTCGAAAAACACAGTCACGGAGCTGGAGGAAAAACCCAGGCGGGGTGGCAGTGTAGGCGCTGGGATTGCCATAAGGGCCGAACCCAAGAAATGCGTTTGCGGGGTAATGCACACCTTGACGCGCGTTGTCAGCAATTTGATTGTCGATTAAGACACCGAGATGGGCTCGCCAGTCAATGAACTGTCCGGGGGAGAGAACTGCTCGGGCTAGGGAGATCCAGTCATAGGGGATGCAATTCGGGATGGCCATGCACTCAAGAATGTCTTGGGCATGAGGACTGGCAAGGCCATCTTCCTTTATCGCGTTGCGAAGCATTTGAATGTCTTTGGGGGAAAAGGGGCGCCACGCTTGTGGGTTCTGCGGAGTGCGAAGGATTAAGGGGGAACATCTGAGCCAGAGGCAGAGTGGGAGGGGTGAGAAAGGCGGTGTCGTACGCCGGCGGAGGGGGGTTCACGATGCTGTCGCGATTACTGGGGAAGGCGGGAGGTGAAGCGGGCCATGGAGGTGAGGCATTGGCAGAGCTAACGGGCGCCGGCCAGGATGGCACGGCGGTAACTGTATTTTTGCTGGCCAAGATGGCGGCACGGAGACGTCACGCCTGACATCACTTCCGGACTTGGGCCAAGATGGCGGAGTGGCCGCGTCACTTCCGGGCGCAGGCCAAGATGGCGGAGTGGCCGCGTCACTTCCGGGCGCAGGCCAAGATGGCGCCGGAGGCTCTTCCGGTTTAGCGGAAAATGGCGGCCGGCAGGCATCCGGGGCGGGACCGGATGGTGACGAGACAGGAAGAGGCGGGTAAAGGCGGGAAGACAGCGCAGAGGAAGAAGAAGGAGGAAGCGTGCCATGTTGGCATTGTTTGCAGGGCGCGGTCGGGGAGGAAGAAGGCGGAAGGTCGCCCTCTTGGTTGGGTTCTGGATCAGAGGCTGTGGGGGGATTTAGTTCGAGCACGGCTTCGAGCTGGGCGGGCAGAGAGTGAGTATCGTCGTCTCCATCAGGGTCGCAAGTGAGAGGGTGGCTAGGCTCACAGGCGAGAGCGGAGGCAGGGGAGGGCACACCTTGGAGACAGGCGTGGATAGCGACGAGAGCCGGGATAAGGCCAGGGGGAAACTGCTTGCGTTTGTGCTCCATAGCGGACGTTACCCACTGAATTAAACGTTCATAAGTCTCTGGGCTCCAGAGAGCACAGGTGACGAGCCAAGGGTTAAAGGGTAGGAGAAGGTCCCAATACCGCTGTAGTTGACGGAGAGAGACCTTCACATGGTGAGTTTCTAAAAGGGCCGTGAGTAAACGTACTTGAGGGACTTGGCGGGACGAGAGAGAGGCTCCCATTGTGACGGAGGGTTTAGGAGGGGGGTAGACTCACTGTTGCTGAGGGCCGGGTTAGGTTCACGGGCAGGCTGGGATGGCGGAGAGGAAGGGAACAGCGCCGGAGAGTCCCTACCTTGAGCGGTGGCATGGGAGGATGGCGATGGGTCCCATGCGGGAGATTGAGCGGCTGGCCGGCCAAACAGGAACACGAAGATGTCGCTCCACTGCATACAGAAGGGAGCGAAGTCCCTGTTCCGGGCGCCAATTGTTGGCCGCCGCTGCGATGCTGTGGGCGGGTCGCTGGCACGCGGGCAGATTGCTGCCGGGGGTCGGGCCTACACCACGGCCGGACCGGGGCGGCAGCGGGCGGCTCAAGGCTCGGGGGACGCGCGGTTAGGTGAAATGAACCACGGAGACGAGGTCTATGCGCAGGTCTAATTTATTGAGGAAGTACACTTAGTTATATAGGGTTGGTAGAGGGAGGGGTTGGAGCTAGGGCGGGTTGGTTACGGGGTGATAATGGATAGGCGGAACTGGGCAGGCGGCTATGAGGTAAGCAGTGGCTAAGGAAGAAGGCAGATTATATGTTGGCGACGTGGGCGGGACTGGCGGGAAGGACAGCAACGGCTGGAAGAAGAAGATAACAAAGGCTGGGGGAAGGGGTGGAGGGAGGCAGCAACATATAGCAGCTAAGTCTTTAAACCTAAATGAAACAACATAGTACATATGATTTATTTGTGAGAACTAAGCATTGTGTGCAGAGATTATGCAGCTATATCCTTTCCTTCAGTTTTTGTGCTAACATTCCTATCTCTGAAACTTGCATTTACTATAGAGGAAAGCATAACCCAGGGTATAGCAGCTAACTCTAAACCTAAATGAAACAACATGGTACATATTTTTTACTTCTGAGAACTAAGCATTGTGTGTAGAGATTTTGCAGGTCTCTCCTTTCCTTCAGTTTTTATGCTATCATTCCTATCTATAAAACTAGTATTTACTGTAGAGGAAAGATTAACCTAGGGTAGAGAAGGTAACTCTTTAAACCTACTTGAAAGAGTATCTCACATGTGCTTTACTTTAGGGAAATAAGCATTGAGTGCAGAGATTTTGTGGCTATCTACTTTCCTTCAGTTTTTGTGCTAATATGCCTATCTGTAACACTAGCATTTACTCTATAGGAAACTATAACCGGGGTTATAGCACCTAACTCTTTAAACGTAGAAGAAAAACCATGGTACGTATGATTTATTTCTGAGAACTAAGCATTGTGTGAAGAGATTTTGAGGCTATCTCCTTTCCTTCAGTTTTTGTGCTAACATTCCTACCTCTAAAACTAGCATTTACTATATAGGAAATTATAACCAAGGGTACAGAGGCTAACCCTTTAAAACTAAATGAAACACCATGGTACATATGATTTACTTCTGAGAACTAAGCATTGTGTGAAGAGATTTTGAGGCTATCTCCTTTCCTTCAGTTTTTGTGCTAACATTCCTATCTCTAAAACTAGCATTTACTATATAGGAAAGCATAACCGAGGGTATAGCAGCTAACTCTTTAAACCTAAATGAAACAACATGGCGCATACGATTTACTTCTGAGAACTAAGCATTCTGTGCAGAGATTTTGCAGCTATCTCCTTTCCTTCAGTTTTTGTGCTAACATTCCTACCTCTAAAACTAGCATTTACTATATAGGAAATTATAACCAAGGGTACAGGAGCTAACCCTTTAAAACTAAATGAAACACCATGGTACATATGATTTACTTCTGAGAACTAAGCATTGTGTCAAGAGATTTTGCAGCTATCTCCTTTCCTTCAGTTTTTGTGGTAACATTCTTATCTCTAAAACTAGCATTTACTATATAGAAAAGCATAACCGGGGGTATAGTAGGTAACACTTTAAACCTAAATGAAACAACATGGTACATATGATTGACTTCTGAGAACTAAGCACTGTGTGCAAAGATTTTGCAGCTATCTCCTTTCCTTCAGTTTTTGAGCTAATATTCCTATCTCTAAAACTAGCATTTACTATATAGGAAAGCATAACTGACGGTATAGCAGCTAACTCTTTAAATCCACTTGAAAGAGGGTGTCACATGTGCTTTACTTTAGGGAACTAAGCATTGTGTGCAGAGATTTTGTGGCTATCTTTTCCTTCAGTTTTTGTGCTAACATGCCTATCTCTAACACTAGCATTTACACTATATGGAAGCATACTGGGGCGTATAGCAGCTAACTCCTTAAACCTACCTGAAGGAGCATGGTACATATGATTTACTTCTGGGAACTAAGAACTGTGTGCAGAGATTTTTTAGCTATCTCCTTTCCTTCAGTTTTTGTGGTAACTTGCCTATCTCTAAAACTCGCATTTACAATACCAGCAAGCATAACCAGATGTTAGGAGCTAACTCTTTAAACCTACTTGAAAGAGGATGTCACATTCGCCTTACTTTAGGGAACTAAGCATTGTGTGTAGAGATTTTGCAGCTATCTCCTTGCCTTCAGTTTTTTTGCTATTATGGCTATCTCTAAAACTAGCATTTACTACATAGGAAAGCATAACTGGGGGTAAATCAGCTAACTCTTTAAACCTACTCAAAAGAGGATGGCCCATGTGCTTTACTTTAGGGAACTTAGCATTGTGTGCAGAGATGTTGCGTCTATGTCCTTTCCTTCAGTTTTTGTGCTAAAATGCCTATCTTTACACTAGCATTTACACTCTATGAAAGCTTAACCGGGGGTATAGCAGCTAACTCTTTGAACCTAGATGAAAAAGCATGGTACATATGATTTACTTCTGGGAACTAAGCATTGTTGCAGACATTTTGCAGCTATCTCCTTTCTTTCAGTTTTTGTGCTGACATTCCTATCTCTAAAACTCGTATTTACTATATAGGAAAGAATAACCGGATGTGTAGCAGCTAATTCTTTAAACCTACTTGAAAATGGATGGCACATGTACTTTACTTTAGGGAACTAAGCATTTTGTGCAGAGATTTTGGGGCTATCTCCTTTCCATCAGTTTTTCTGCTAACATGCCTATTTCTAACAATAGCATTTACACTATACGAAAGTATAACCTGGCGTATAGCAGCTACCTCTTTAAACCTACCTGAAAGAGCATGGTATATAGGATTTACTTCTGAAAACTAACTATTGTGTGGAGAGATTTTGCAGCTATCTCCTTTCCTTGTGTTTTTGTGCTGACATTCCTATCTCTAAAACTAGCATTTACTATATAGGAAACCATAACTGGGGTTATAGCAGCTAACTCCTTAAACCTAAATGATAGAACATGGTACATATGATTTACTTCTGGGAACTAAGGATTGTATGCAGATATTTCGCCGCTATCTCCTTTCCTCAGTTTTTGTGCTAACATGTCTATCTCTAAAGCTAGCATTTATTATATATGAAAGCATAACAGACGGTATAACAGCTAACTCTTTAAACCTACTTGAAAGAGGATGGCACATGTTTTTTCCTTTCGGGAACTAAGCATTTGTGCAGAGATTTTGCAGCTATCTCCTTTCCTTCAATTTTTGTGCTTACTTGCCCTCTCTAAAAGTAGCCTATACAGTATATGAAAGCATAACCTGGGGTATAGAACCTAACTCTTTAAACCTATTTGAAAGAGTATGGCACATATGCTTTACTTCTAAGAACTAAGCACTGTGTGCAGAGGTTTTGCAGCTACCTCCTTTCCTTCAGTTTTTGTGGTAATATGCCTATCTCAAACGCAGCATTTACTATATATGAAAGCATGACCTGGGGTATAGCAGCTAACTCTTTAGACATACCTGAAAGATCAAGGTACATATGATTTACTTCTGTGAACTAAGCATTATGTGTAGTGATTTTCCGACTATCTCCTTTCCTTCACTTTTTGTGCTAACTTGCCTCTCTCTAAAACTAGCTGTTATTCTATATGCAAGCATAACTCTGGCTGTAGTAGCTTACTCTTTAAACCTACTTGAATGAGCATGGCCCATGTGCTTTACTTCTGTGAACTAAGAAGTGTGTGAAGAGATTTTGATGCTGACTTTTTTCCTTCAGTTTTTGTGCTACCTTGGCTTATCTCTAATACCACCCTTTATTCTATATGCACTCATAATCTGGGGCTGTAGCAGATTAGTCTTTAAACCTACTTGAAGGAAAATGGTACTTGTGCTTTCCTTCTGTGATCTAATCCGGGTGTGCACAGATTTTGTTGCTATCTGCTTTCCTTCAGTTTTTGTGCTAACATGCCTATCTCTAAAACTAGCCTTTATTCTATATGCAATCATAACCTTCAGCTGTAGCAGCTTACTCTTTAAACCTACTTGAATGAGCATGGCACATGTGCTTTACTTCTCTGAACTAGCAGGGTGTGCAGAGATTTTGCTCCTATCTATTTTCCTTCAGTTTTTGTGCTACCTTGGCCTATCTCTAAAACCAGCCTTTATTCTATATGCAAGCATAACCTGGGGCTATAGCAGCTTACTCTTTAAACCTACTTCAATGAGCAGGGCACATGTGCTTCACTTCTGTGAACTAAGCAGTGTGTGCATATATTTTGCTGCTGTCTGCTTTCCTTCAGTTTTTCTGCTAACTTGCCTATCTCTAAAGCTAGCCTTTATTCTATATGCAAGCATAACCTGATGCTGTAGCAGCTTAGTCTTTAAACCTACTTGAATGGGCATGGCACATGTGCTTTACTTCTGTGAACTAAGCAGGGTGTGCAGAGATTTTGTTGATATTTTCTTTCCTTCAGTTTTTGTCCTACCTTGGCCTTTATCTAAAACCAGTCTTTATTCTCTATGCAAGCATAACCTTGGGCTGTAGCAGCTTACTCTTTAAACCTACTTGAATGACCATGGCACATGTTCTTTACTTCTGTGAACTAAACAGTGTGTGCAGAGATTTTCCTTCTACCTGCTTTCCTTCAGTTTTGTGACAGCTTTGCCTATCCCTAAAACTAACCCTTTCTTTTACCACTTGTATACACCATTCCAAATCCTTACCACTCTACCCTATATAACCCCATCATAACATGAACCTGCAATTCATTCTTAGCCCACTGTTTAAACTTAGTTCTAAGCTCGAGTTCCTTGGGTTTTACATGAAGGACTATGAAGGAAACACAGCTCTTTTCTGTCTATGGGATTTTCCTCTCAGTCACAATGTCTGCATATATGGCTGAGATACCAGAATGAGTGCAAGAATTGAACTTACTTTCCATAGGAAATGCAGTACTCCCTGACAGCAATGCATTTTCCCCTCCAAGCAATCATGCCCTCTGCTGGATCCTCCTTCCCAGTGAAATGTAATGTGTTTTACCATTCTCATTTCATACCACACGGGATTTTTGGCCTGTTCCCTCTGGGCTCTTATCTACAGTCACAATTTTCTCACTCTTCCCACTTAATGCTAGGGTTGAAATTCTAGTGCATCAGGTACACATTTGGGAAACAGCTAAGTCTTTTCCCCCACTTACACTGCTACTTAAACAGAACACTGTTTTCACACAGAGAGAACAGTGTTTCTAGAGGCAAAGGCTCATGCAAATCCTGAGTCAATATCAGCTTGCTCTTTATTCCTAGGTTTATGATGGTGGCACAAATGCTTTACTTCTGCAAAGAAAGCAAGGTGTGCAGAGATTTCCCTGCTATCTGCTTTCATTCACTTTCAGTCCCTGAAAGTAAGCCTATCTCTATTCCCAAGTATGACCTGGAGAGTAGCAACTAACTCTTTAATCCTAGTTGAAAGACCAAGGCACATCTGCTTTATTTCTGTGAACTAAGCAAGATGTGCAGAGATTTTCTTGCTATCAGCTTTCGCTCACTTTTAGTGCCTGCTAGGCCTATCCCTGAAACTAACCCATTCTGTATAAGCAAGAATGACCTGGGCCTGTAGCAGCTTACTCTTTAAAGCTACCTGAATGAGCATGACACTTGCGGTCTACTTCTGTGAACTAAGCAGGGTGTGCAGAGATATTGCTGCTATCTGCTTTCCTTAAGTTTTTGTGTTACCTTTGCCTATCACTAAAACCAGCCTTTATTCCATTTTCAAGCATAACCTGGGCCTGTAGCAGCTTAGTCTTTAAACCTACTTGAATGAGTATGGCACATGTGCTTTACTTCTGTGAACTAAGCAGGGTGTGCAGAGATTTTGCTGCTATCTTCTTTCCTTCAGTTTTTGTGCTAACTTGCCTATCTCTAAACCTAGCCTTTATTCCATAGCAAGCATAACCTGGGGCTGCAGCAGTTTACTCTTTTAACCTACTTGAATGAGCATGGCACATTTGCTTTACTTCTGTCAACTAAGCAGGGTGTGCAGAGAATTTGCTGCTATCTGCTTTCCTTCAGTTTTTGTGCTACATTTGCCTATCTCTAAAACTAGCCTTTATTCTATATGGAAGCAGGACCCGGGCCTGTAGCAGCTTTCTCTTTAAACCTACTTGAATGAGCATGGCACATGTGCTTTACTACTGTGAACTCAGCAGGGTGTGCAGAGATTTTCCTGCCTCCTGCTTTCCTTCCGTTTTTGTGCCAGCTTTGCCTATCCCTAAATTAACCCTGTCTTTAACCACTTGTATACCCCTTTCCAAATCCCTTCCACTCTACCCTATATAAACCCATCATAACAGGAATCTGCAATTCATTCTTAGCCCACTCTTCATTCTTAGTTTTAAGCTCGAGTTTCTTGTGTTTTACTTTGAAGAACTATGAAGGAAATACACCTCTTTGCTGTCTATGGGCTTTTCCTCTCTGTCACAATGTCTGCATATATGCTTGAGATACCAGAATGAGATATAAGCATTTAACTTACCTTCGTTTGGAAATGCAGTACTCCTTGACAACAATGCATTTTCTCCTCAAATCAATCAGGCACTCTGTTGGATCCTCCTTCCCAGGAATGACCTGGGGCAATAGCACCTTACTCTTTAAATCTAAGTGAATGACCATGGAACATATGCTTTACTTTTCTGAACTAATCAAGGTGTGCAAAGATTTTCCTGCTATCTGCTTTCATTCTCTTTTAGCACCAGCTTTGCCTATTCCTAAAGCTAACCCTATCTCCATCATCCAGTATAGCCTTATCCATATTCCTACCACTGTACCCTAACTAAAGTTAGCATAACACGAACTCCAAAGTTAGTCTTTCTCACCCAGGATGACAATAGTAAGAGCATGCTCACTGCACTCAATAATTGAGACAGTAGCCAGTTACTCTTTAAACTTAGTTAAATGGCCTTGGCTCATGTACTTTACTTCTGTGAACTAAGCAGCACAGGCAGAGCGTTTTCTGCTATGTGCTTTCTTTCACTCTTCATACCAGCTAGGCCTAACTCTAAAAGGAATTCTGTCTATATCACCAAGCATTTCCATAAGCTTTTGCCATCTCCCAGGCCATATCTCAGCCTAGCATAACACGAACCCCAAAGTCAATCATAGCCCCCTCTTTAAACTTAGTTCTATTGTCCAGTTCCTTGTGTTTTACTTTTAATATCTATGAAGGACATACACCTCTTTGCTCTCTATGAGCTTTTCCTCTCTGTCAGAAAATTTATATATATGTCTGATACACCTGAATGAGATTTAAGTATTTAACTTACTTTCCACAGGAATGCAGTACTCCTTGACAGCAATGCCTTTTCTCCTCAAAGCAATCAGTCACTTTCCTTGATCATCCTTCCCTTTGAAATGTATTGTGTTTTATCAATATCCTTTTGTAACACAGGGGATTTTTTGCCTGCCCACTGTGGGCTTTTACCTAAAGTCACTTTGATCTCACTCTTCCCACTTAGTGCTAGGGCCGAATCACTAGTGCGTTAGTTTCAGGAACTAAGCAAGGTGCACATTTGTAATCTGTGAAGGCTTTTCCACCACTTACACTGATGTCTAAACAGAAGCCTGTTTTCACCCAGAGAGAAAACCATTTCTAGAGCCTAAGGCTCAACCAAGTCCTGGGAAATATTAGCTTGCTCTTTATTTCTAGGTGTATGACCTGGGCACATATGCTTTACTTCTGCAAACTAAGCATGGTGTGCAGAGATTTCACTGCTATCTGCTTTCATTCACTTTTCGTGCCAGATTTGCCTATCCCTAAAACTAACCCTACGTCTATCCTCAAGTATGACCTGGGGCAGTAGTAGCTTACTCCTTAAACCTAGTTGAATGACCATGGCACATGTGCTTTAATTCTGTGAACTTAGGAAGATGTACAGAGATTTTCCAGCAATCTGCTTTCATTCACTTTTTGAGCTAGCTTTGCCTATCCCTAAAACTAACCCTATCTCTATCCCCAAATATAACCTGGGGCAGTAGCAGCTTACTTTTTAAACCTAGTTAAATGACCCTGGCACATGTGTTTTACTTCTGTTAACTAAGCAATGTGTGCAGAGAGTTTCCTGCTATGTGCTTTAATTCACTCTTAGTGCCATCTTTGCCTATCCCTAAAACTAACTCTGTCTCTAATCTCAAGTATAGCCTTATCCAAATTCCTGCTGCTGTACCCTATCTAATCCGTGCATAACACAAACTTCAATGTCAGTCTTCCTTACCCAGGATGACATTAGTAAGAGCACCCAATCCACATGCAAGACCTGGGGCAGTAACAGATTACTCCTTAAACTTAGTTGAATGACCATGGCTCATGTGCTTTACTTCTGTGTACTAAGCAGCATAGGCAGAGAGTTTTCTGCTATGTGCTTTCTTGCACTCTTATTGCCAGCTAGGCCTATCTCTAAAAGGAACCCTATCTATATCACCAAGCATATCCATATGAATTTGTCACTTCCCAGCCCACATCTAAGCCTAGCATAACCCGAACCCCAAAGTCAATCTTAGCCCACTCTTTCAACTTAGATCTATGCTCGAGTTCCTTGTGTTTTACTTTTAATAACTATAAAGGAAACACACCTCTTCGCTGTCTATGGGCTTTTCCTCTCTGTCACAATCTGTATATATGACTGAGATTAGAATGAGATATAAGAATTTAACTTACTTTTCATAGGAATGCAGTACGTCTTGACAGCAATTCGTTTTCTCCTTAAAGCACTCAGGAACTCTCCTGAATCCTCCTTCCCTTGAAATGTAATGTGTTTTACCATTATCCTTTTGTTCCACATGGGATTTTGGCTTGCTCCCTGTGGCCTTTTTTTTTTTTTTATATTTATTTATTATTATTATTTTTTAATTACATTAAAAAATATATATGAGGTCCCATTCAACCCCACCGCCCCCGCCCCCCACTCCCCCCACAGCAACACTCCCTCCCTCATCGTGATACATCCATTGCACCCGGCAAGTCCATCTCTGAGCATCACTGCACCCCATAGTCAACGGTCCACATCATAGCCCAGACTCTCTCACGTTCCATCCAGTGGGCCCTGGGGGGATCTACAGTGTCCCGTAATTGTCCGTGAAGCACTATCCAGGACAACTCCACGTCCCGAAAACGCCTCCACATCTCATCTCTTCCTCCCGTTCCCCACACCCAGCAGCCCCCATGGCTACCGTTCCCACACCCATTCCACATTTTCTCTGTGGACATTGGATTGGTTGTGTCCATTGCACACCTATGTCAAGTGAGGGCTTAGATTCCACATGGGTACTGGATGCACTCTTCCCGCTTCTAGTTGTAGACACTCTAGGCTCCATGTTGTGGTGGTTGACCTTCTTCAACTCCATGTTAGCTGAGTGGAGTAAGTCCAATAAGTCAAAGTGTAGGAGCTGAAGTCTGTTGAGGCTCTGGGCCTGGGTGTCATATTATCAGTCCAGAGATTCAAATCCCCTACATATATCTTAAACCCAGCACCAACTACAAGTCCAATAAAGTAGCATGCAAGTCTTGTGAAAAGAGATCCCCTCTGAGTCCATTTCCATCATGCAGAAACATCAGCTCCAAAGAAGGGCCATCTGTCATGGCAGTGAACCCCTTCTGCCATGACCATAGAACCCGTGGGTCTCTTTATCCCTCAAAAGAACCAATACCTGGGGTTGTATCTACCTTATCTGTCTCTTAGACTCTGTTCAGTTGTACATAGGGGTATTCCTTCTGACAACCTCCAGACTCTTTTTTAGAGACTCACAGCCTTATAATCTCATTTCTCCTTTCTATTTCCCCCTTACATTAGGTCAAACCACTTCCCAAAGTCATGTTATTATATGTAGACAGGTATATTCTGCTGTTCCGCATTGAATCTTTAATTCAAGGTCATTTTCTAGTTGCTTCTTCAGCTGGTATGTGGTAGTGATCCCTCGGTGCCAGGGAGGCTCATCCCCGGGTGTCGTGTCCCACGCTGGGGGGAATGCATCACATCTACACGCTGAGTTTGGCTGTGAGAGTGGCCACATTTGAGTAACATGAAGGCTGTCAGGAGGAAACCCCCAGGCACAATGCTACTCTAGGCCTTGTTCTTATTGCAGGTGCATAGGCTCAAAAGTGTAGCCATTAGTATCAAGAGCCCACTGTTGGGCCCTCCTTCCTTCCTGGTTCTTGCCGTTGCACCTGGAGGATTGCCGCTGCTCTCCCAGGGCCCACAACAGTGACCCCCCGGCCAGGAGCCCAGTACCCCCCCAGCTGTTGTTTTTAATTGTTTCCACTATGAGTATATATAGACATTACCATATACCCTGGGCATATGCCCTGTATAACTCCCTGTCAACCATATATATCCTGTCAATAACATCCCATATCAGTATTCCTCCGCTGCCATTGTTGAACCACTCTGTGATCCAAAACTTCCCGTAAAGTGAATCCCAACATAATGTCAGCTTCAGAAGAGTCTTAGATCACCAAAATTCATATATACAATATACAGTATTTCCCCAGATCCACCATAAAACCTTTTCCCTTCCACAGCAATAATCTTTTAACTTATTCATATCATATTTCCTGAGACTGATGTACAGATTCCGAAACTATAGTTTTCAAACAAGGTAACATTTGTGCTTACTATGTGGTCCATACTTTAGGTTGTACAGTTTTCTAAATTTTTTAGTTATCCTATGTTTTGTCTTATGGTTTTCATTATTAGTCTGTCGTCCCCTATATGTTTTTGGTGTACTATTAGCTGTTTTATATCCTGTGGCCTTTAAGTGCAGTCACTTCAATCTCACTCTTCGCACTTAGTGCTAAGATGAATCGCTAGTGCATTAGTTTCAGGAACTAAGCAAGGTACACTTTTGGTAAACTGCTAATGCATTTCCACCACTTACACTGATACCTAAATAGAAGCCTGTTTTCCCCCATAGAGACAACCATTTTTAGAGCCTAAGGCTCACCCAAGTCTTAGGACAATATTATCTTGTTTTTTATTCCTAGGTGTATGACAGTGACACATATGCTTTACTTCTGCAAACTAAGCAAATTCTGCAGAGATTTTCCTGCTATCTGCGTTCATTCACTTTTAGTGCCATCTTTGGCTATCCCTAAATCTAACCCTATCTCTATCCTCAAGTATGACCTGGGGCAGTAGCAGCTTACTCTTTAAACCTACTTGAATGATGATGGCACATGCCATGGTCATTCAGCTAGGTTTAAAGAGTAAGTTGCTACTGCCCCAAGTCATACTTGGGGATAAAGATAGGGTCAGTTTTAAGGATAGGCATAGCTGGCACTAGAAGTGAATGAAAGCACATAGCAGGTAAATCTCTGCAGACTTTGCTTAGTTTGCTGAAGTAAAGCATATGTGCCACAGTCATAAAACTAGGATTAAGGAGCAAGCTAATATTGTCTCAGATTTTAGTTGAGGCTTTCTCTCTAGATACAGTGTTCTCTCTCAGTAAGGAATGTGCTTCTGTTTAGGTATCAGTGTAAGTGATGGAAAACCCTTAGCATTTTACCAAATGTTTACCAAGCTTAGTTCCTGAAACTAATGTACTTCTGCATCAGTCGTAATTCTAAGTTTGAAGAGTGAGATCAATGTGACTGTAGTTAAGAGCCCAAAGGGAACAGGCAAAAAATCCTGTGTTCTATGAAAGGACAATGTTTAAACACATTACCTTTTAATGGGGATGAGGGACCAATAGAGTGCTTGATTGTTCTGAGGAGAAAATGCATTGCTGAGAAGGTATGCTGCTTTACTGTTGAAAGTAGTTTAATTACTTTCATCTCATTCTGGTATATCAGCCATATATAGACACTGTGAAAGTTAGAAAAGCCCATAGAAAGCAAAGAAGTGTGTTTTCTTCATAATTATCAAAAGTAAATTACAAATTAATCAATCATAGGACTAAGTTTAAAGAGTAACTCGGGATTAATTTTGGAGTTTGGGTTTTTCTAGGCTTAGATATGGGCTGGGGACAGGAATATGGATATGGGTATGCTTGGTGATATAGATACCGTTACTCTGGACTCAGATGGGATCTCTTTTCACAAGACTTTCATGCTACTTTACTGGAATTGTAGTTGGTGTTGGGGTTTAAGATATATTTAGGGGATTTGAATCTCTGGACTGACAATATGATAGACAGGTCCTGAGCCTCAACAGACTTCAGCTCCTACACTCTGATTTATTGGACTTACTCCACTCAGCTAACATGGAGTTGAAGAAGGACAACCACCACACCATGGAGCCTAGAGTGCCTACAACTGAAAGCAGGAGGATTGCATCCATTATCCATGTGGAATCTGAGCCTCCTCTTGACATAGAGGTGCAACAGACACAACCAATCCAAGGTTCACAGAGAAAAGGTGGCATTGGTGTGGGAAAAGTGGCCATGGTGGCTGATGGGTATGGGGAATGGGAGGAAGAGATGAGATGTGGAGGTGTTTTTGGGACTTGGAGTTGACCTGGATGGTGCTTCAGGGACAATCACTGGACATAGTAAATCCTCCCAGGGCCCACTGGATGGAACGTGAGAGAGTATGGGCTATGATGTGGACCATTGACCATGAGGTGCAGAGATGCCCAGAGATGTACTTACCAAATGCAATGGATGTGTCATGATGATGGGAGTGAGTGTTGCTGGTGGGGGAGTGGTGGGGTGGTGGTGGTGGGGTTGAATGGGACCTCATTTTTTTTAATGTAATATTTTTACAAAATGAATAAAATTAAAAATATATATATATTTTAAAATACCATTACTTTTAGAGATAGGCATAGCTGTCCCAAAAAGTGAATGAAAGTACATAGCAGAGACATCTCTGCCTAAGTTGATTAGTTCTCAGAAGTACAGCACATGTGCCATGGTCATTCAACTAAGATTAAAGAGTAAGCTAATATTTCCGCAGGTCTTGGAAAGTTTAGGGTCCAGATACTGTTGTCTGTCTGTGTGAGGAAGATTAATTTTGGAATTTGTGTTATGCTAGTCTTAGATATGGTACAGTGAGACAGATGCAGTTATGGAAATACTTGGAGATTAAGATAGGGTTAGTTTTAGGGATAAGTATAGCTGGCACTACAAGTGTATGAAAGCACATAGCAAGGAAATCTCTGCATATGTTGCTTAATTCACATAAGTAAAGCATATGTGCCATGATCATACAACGAAGATTAAATCACAAGCTAATATTCCCCCAGGTCTTGGATGAGGCTTAGGTTCTATATACAGCTGTCTGTCTTGGTTAAGAATGGGCTTCTGCTTAGGTGTCAGTGTAAGTGGTGGAAAACCCTTAGCAGTTACCAAATGTGTACCCTGCTTAGTTCCTGAAACTAATGCATTAGCGATTCGGTCATAGCACTAAGTTTGAAGAGTGAGTTCAGTATTATTGTTGGTAAGAGCTTACACTTAGCAGGCAAAATCCCATGTGCTACCTAAAGGACAATGTTAGCACACATTACATTTCAATGTGGATGAGGTTCCAGTATCATGCCTGGTTGCTTTACAGAGAAAATGTATTGCTGCTAATGAGACCTGTTTACTGCATTCCTATTGAAAGTCAATCAATTACTTACTTCTCATTCTGGTATATGAGTCATATATACACAAATTGTGTAAGTGAGGAAAAACCAATTGATGGCAAAGAAGTGAGTACTGCATAATTCTGGAAGGAAACATAAGTTACTTGATCATAGAACTAAGTTTAAATAGTATGGTAAGCATGATTTTGAGTTCATGTCATGCTAGTGTCAGGAATGTGGATATGGATATGCTTAGGAATATAGACTAGGTTAGTGGTAGGGCTAGGCTGAGCTGGCAGTATAATTGAAAGAAAGCACATAGAAGGGAAATCTCTGCATATGCTTCTTAGTTCACAGAAATAAAGCATATGTACCACTGTCATAGAACTAAAATAAAAGAGTGAGCTAATATTGTCCCAGGATGTGGGTTAGGCTTAGGGTCTAAATCCAGCTAAGTTTCTTTCTAGGTGCAGATTAGGCTTCTGTTTAAGTGTCAGTGTAAGTGATAGAAAACCCTTAGCAGTTAACCAAATGTGTACATTCCTTCATTCCCAAACCTCATGCCCTAGCAATTCAGTCCTAGCACTAAGTTTGAAGTGTGAGTTCAATATGATCGTAGTTAAGAGCCTACATGTATCAGGCAAAAAATCTCACGTACTACAAAAAAGACAATGTGAAAACACATTACATTTCAATGTGGTAGAGGTTCCAGTATCATGCCAGTTTCCTTCAAAGAGAAAACACACTGCTGTCAATGAGACATGTTTCCTGATTCCTATTGAAAATAAGTTAATTACATGCAACTCATTCTGATATCTCAGTCATATATACACAAGTTGTGTAATTGAGGAAAAGCCCATGGATGGCAAAGTGTGAGTACTGCATAGTTCTCAAAAGTAAAGCACAAGGTACTTGAGCATAGAACTAAGTTTAAAGAGTGAGCTAAGCTTGAATTTAGATTCCTGATATGGTAGGCTTAGTTATGGGTGAGAGGCAGGGATATGGGTATGGATATGCTTAGGGATAGAAGTACAGTTAGTTTTAGGAATAGGCTTAGCTGGCACTATAAGTGAATGAGAGCACATAGCAGGGACATCTCTGCATATGCTGCTTAGTTCACAAAAGTAAAGCATATGTACCATTCTCAAGCAACTAAGATTAAAGAACCAGCTAATATTGCCCCAGGATTTGGGTTAGGCTTAAGGTCCAATTAGGTTAGGTTCCTCTCTAGATGAAGAATGGAATTCGCTTTAGGTGTCAGTGTAAGTAAGAGAAAATCCTTAGCAGTTAACCAAATGTGTACCATGCTTAGTCCCCAAAAGTAATGCCCTTGTGACACAGTCCTAGAACTAAGTTTTAAGAGTGAGTTCAATAGAATTTTAGTTAAGATTCTACACCTAGCAGGCAAACAAACCCCGCGGATTACAAAAAGACAATGTGAAAACACATTATATTCAGTGTGGGCGATGGTCGAGTATCATTCCAGATTGCTTCAAAGAGAAAATACATTGCTGTCAATGAGACATGTTTCCTGCAGTCCTATTGAAAATAAGTTAATTACTTACAACCCATTCTGGTATATCAGTCTTATATACACAAGTTTTGTAAGTGAGTAAATGCACGTAGATGGCAAAGAAGTGTGAGTACTGCATGGTTCTCAAAAGTAAGTCATAAGTAACTCGAGCATAGAACTAAGCTTAATGAGTGAGCTATCATTGACTTTTGGATTCGTGTTTTGCTGTGCTTAGGTATGGGTTAGGGACAGGAATATGGATATGAACATGCTTAGGGATAGTTTTACGGAGAGGGTTATCTGACACTGTAAGTGAAAGAAAGCACATAGCAGGCAAATCTGTGCATCTCCTGTTTAGTTCACAGAAGTAAAGCATATGTACACTTTTATAGAACTAAGCTTAAAATGTGAGATAATATTGACCACAGGGGTTGTAGGCTTAGGGTTTTTGTTCTGGTCAGGTTTCTCTCTATGTGAAGAATAGGCTTCTGTTTAAGTTTTAGTGTAAGTGATAGAAAGCCCTTATCTGTTAATGAAATGTGTACATATCTTAGTTCACAAAACCAATGCACATGCTATTTTGTCCTAGCACTAAGTTTACAGTGTGAGTTTTTAATGAGTGTAGTTTATAAGCCTACATATAGCTGGCAGTAAAACCCTTGTATTACAAACAGGACAATATTATAACTCATTACTTTTTAATTTGGATGTGATGCAAGCTTCATGCCTCATTCCTTCTATTAGAAAACCTATTTCTGTCAATTAAACATGTTTCTTGCATTCCTATTGAAAGTAAGTTAATTTCTTATGTTTCACTGTGGTAACTCAGTCTTATATACACAAGTTGTGTAAGTGAGAAAAAGTACATAGAAGGTATAGAATTGTGTGTAGTGCATAGTTATCAAAACGAAATTACAAGTGACTCGAGCATAGAATTAAATTTATAGAGTGAGCTTATATTGATGTGTTGGTTAGTGTTATGTTAGGGTTAGATTTTAGGTTAAGTATAGGGATAGTGTTAGGCTTAGAGTTAGGGTTAGTGTTAGGGTATGCTTACCATTCAGTATAAGTGAAAGAAAGCACATAGCAGACAGTGAAGTGTCTATGCTGCTTAATTCACAATAGTAAAGTATATGCACCTGTGTATAGAACTAAGTATAAGAGTGAGCTAATAAGACTACTAGGGGTGGCAGACTTGGCCCAGTGGTTAGGGCATCCATCTACCACATGGGAGGTCCATAGTTCAAACCCCGGGCCTCCTTGATCCTTGTGGAGCTGGCCCATGTGCAGTGTTGATCCACACAAGGAGTGCCGTGCCACGCAGGGGGCTCCCCCGTGTAGGGGAGTGCCACATGCAAGGAGTGCGCCCTGTAAGGAGAGCCACCCAGTGTGAAAGAAAGTGCAGACTGCCCAGGAATGGTGCTGCACACACAGAGAGCTGACATAACAAAATGACACAACAAAAAGAAACACAGATTCCTATGCCACTGACAACAACAGAAGTGGACAAAGAAGAAGAAGCAAATAGACATAGAGAACAGACAACCGGAATGGGGGGGGGAAGGGAGAGAAATAAATAAATAAATAAATCTTAAAAAAAAAAGACTATTGGGTTAATGTTATGCTAGGTTTAGACTTAGGGTTAGGGACAGCATTAGGGATAGGGATAGGGATAGGGTTAGAGCTAGATTTAGTTTTAGGGATAGCCTTCGCTTTCACTGTAAGTGAATGAAAGCACATATAAAGCAAATAAGTATATATGTTGCTTACTTCACACTAGTAAATCACATAAACCTTTGTCTTAGAACTTAGTATAAAAAGTGTTCTAATATTGACTACAGGGATTGGGTTAGGCTTAGGGTTAGAAATCCAGTTAGGTTTCTCTCTGAGTGAAGAATAGGCCTCAGTTTAGCTTTTAGTGTAAGTGACAGAAAGCCCTTAGCAGTTAATGCAACGTGTACATTGCTTTGTTTGCAAAGACCATGCTGCTATGTCCTCAGTCTAAGTTTAAAGAGTGAATTCATTATGATTATAGTTAAGAACCTACACATAGCAGGCAACAAAAACCATGTACTATGAAAAGGACAACAGAGAAAATGTGGCATTGGTGTGGGAAGGGTGGCCATGGTGGCTGCTGGGTGTGGGGAATGGGAGGAAGAGATGAGATGGGGAGGCGTTTTGGGGACGTGGAGTTGTCCTGAGTGGTGCTTCACGGACAACTACGGGACATTGTAGATCCCCCCAGGGCCCACTGGATGGAACATGGGAGAGTGTGGGCTATGATGTGGACCGTTGACTATGGGGTGCGGCGATGCCCAGAGATGTACTTGCCAGGTGCAGTGGATGTGTCATGATAATGGGAAAGGGTGTTGCTGTTAGGGGGGTGGGGGGTGGGGGCGGTGGGGTTGAGTGGGACTTCATAATTTTTGAATGTAATATTTTTTTTAAAAATGAATAAAAAATTAAAAAAAAGAAAAGGACAATATTAAAACACATTACTTTTGAATGTGGATGAGATGCATCATGCCTCATTGCCTAAGAGATAACCCATTGCTGTCAATAAGACATGTTTCCTACATCCATATTGAAATAAGGAAATTTTGTACATGTCATTGTGGTATCTCAGTCATATATACACAAGTTGTGTAAGTGAGAAAAGCACATAGATGGCAAAGAAATGTATAGTTCTCAAAAGTAATGCACAATTGACTCGAGCATAGAACTAAGTTTAAATAGTGAGCTAATATTGACTTTTGGGTTAGTGTTATATTAGGGTTAGACTTAAGGTTAGGGACAGGGTTAAGGATAGGGTTATGGTTTGGGTTAGAGTTAGGGTTAGTAATAAGGATATTCTTACCTTTCACTATGAGTCAAAGGAAGCACATAGCAGTCAACAAAGTGTATATGCTGTTTAGTTCACAATAGTAAAGCATATGTAACTCTGTCATAGAACTAAGTTTAAACTAAGCTAATATAGACAGTTGGGTTAATGTTATGTTAGGGTTAGACATATGGTTAGGGAGGGTTAGGGATTGGTATAAGGTTAGGGTTAGAGCCAGGGTTAGTTTTTGGGATAGGCTTAGTTTTCACTGTATGTGAAAGAAAGCACATAGCATACAAATAAGTGTATATACTGCCTTGTTAACAGTAGTAAAGCATATGTACCATTGTCATAGAACTCAGCTTAAAGAGTGACATTATATTGACCACATGGATTGGGTTAGGCTCAGGATTTGAGGTCTGGTTCAGTTTCTCTCTATGTGAAGAATAGGCTTCTGTTTAGGTTTTCCTGTAAGTGATAGCTCTTAGCTGTTAATCAAATATGTACATTGCTTACTTCACAAAACTAGTGCACATGCTATTCTGCCCTAGCACTAATTTTGAAGAGTGAGTTCATTATGAGTGTAGGTAAGATTCTAAACATAGCAGGCAAATAAAACCCGTGTATTATGAAAACAACAACACTATACACATTACTTTTGAATCGTGGATGAGATGCAAGCTTGGTACTTCATTGCTTCTAAGAGAAAACACTCTGCTGTAAATAAGCTATGTTTCCTGCATTCCTATGGAAAGTAAGTTGATTACTTATGTCTCACCGTGGCAGCTCAGTCATATATACACAAGTTGTGTAAGTGAGAAAAAGCACATAGACGGCAAAGAAGTGTGCATCCTGCATAGTTCTCAAAAGTAAAGCCCAAGTTACTCGAGCATAGAACTAAGTTTAAAGAGTGAGCTAATATTGACTTTTGGATTAGTGTTATGTTAAGGTTAGACTTCAGGTTAGGGACAGTATTAAGGATGGGATAGGGTTTGGGTTAGAGTTAGGGTTAGTTTTAGAGACAGGCTTAGCTTTCAGTAATTGAAAAAAATGTACAAAGGCAGCAATGAAGTGTATATGTTACTTAGTTCACAATAGTAAAGCATATGTACCTTTGTCATAGAACTAAGTTTAAAGAGTGAGCTAATATTGACCACAGGTATTGGGTTAGGCTTAGGGTTAGAGATCTGATTGGATTTTACTCTAGGTAAAGAATAGTTTTCAGTACAGGTTTTAATGTAAGAGATAGAAAGCACATAGCAGTTACACAAATGTGTGTCTTGCTTAGTTTGCAAAACTAGTGCACCTGTTATTTTGTCCTAGCACTAAGTTTAAAGAGTGAGTTCATTATGAGTGTAGTTAACAGTCTACACATAGCAGGCAAAAAAACCCTGTGTATTGCAAAAAGGACAATGTTAAAACACGTGGCTCTTGAATGTGGACAAGATGCAAGCATCATGTGTCATTGCTTCTAAGAGAAAACCCAATGTGGTCAATGAGACATGTTTCCTGCATCCATATTAAAAGTAAGTTAATTTATTTGATGTCATTGTGGTAGTTCAATCATATATACACATGTTGAATAAGTGAAAAAAAGCATGTAGGCTGCAATGAAGTGTGTGTGCTGCATAATTCTCAAAGGTAAACACATGTTATTCATTCATAGAAATAAGTTTAGTGTGTAATCTAATATTGACTTTTGGGTTAGTGTTATCTTAGGGTTAGACTTAGGGTTAGGGAAAGGGTGAGGATTAGGGATAAGGTTAGGATTAGAGTTAGGGTTAGTGTTAGGGATAGGCTTAGCTTTTGCTGTAAGTGGAAAAAAGCACATAGCAGGCAGTGTAGTGTATATGCTGCTTAGTTAACAATAATAAAGCATAAGTACATCTGCCATAAATCTAAGTTTAAGGAGTGAGCTAATATAGGCTTTGGATTAATGATATGTTAGGGTTAGACTTAGGGTTAGGGATAGAATTAGAGATAGGGATAGGGTTAGGATTTCAGTGTAAGTGAAAGAAAGCACATAGCAGGCAAATAAGTGTATATGCTGCTTAGTTCATATTAGTAAAGCATATGTACCTCTGTCATAGAACTAAGTTTAATGAGTGAGCTAATATTGTCCTTTCAATTAATGCTATATTAAGGTTAGACTTAAGGTTAGGGACAGGGTCGGTATAGGGATAGAGTTAGGGTGAGAGTGAGGTCTAGTGTTAGGTATAGGCTTAGCTTTCACTAAGTGAGAACTCACAAAGCACACAATGAAGTGTATATGCTGCTTAGTTCACAATAGTAAAGCATATGTACCTCTGTCATAGAACCATGTTTAGAGAGTGAGTTAATATAGACTTTTGGGTTAGTGTTTTGCTATGATTAAACTTAGGGTTAGGGACAGGTTTAGGGATAGGGATAGGGTTAATGTTAGGTTTAGGGTTAGAGTTAGGGTTAGTGTTAGGGATCAACTTAGTTTTCACTGGAAATGAAAGGAAGCACATAGCTGTGAAATAAGTGTATATGTTGTTTAGTTCACAGTAGCAAAGCATAGAACTCTGTGTAAAGAGTGAGCTAATATACAATTTTGGGTTAGTGTTATGTTAGGGTTAGACAGGGCAAGGGATAGTGTTAGGGATAGGAATAGCATTAGGGTGAGAGGGTTATTGTTAGGGATAGGATTAGCTTTCACTAAATGAAAAAAATGCACAAAGCAGGCAATGAAATATATATGCTGCTTAATTCACAATAGTAAAGCCTATGTACCTTTGTAATAGAACTAAATTTAAAGAATGAGCTAATATTGACCACAGGGATTGGGTTAGGCTTAGGGTTAGAGTTCAATTTAATTTTCACTCTAAGTGAAGAATAGGGTTCTGTTTAGGTGTTGGTGTAAGTTGGTGTAAGTAACTGAGCAGTTAATCAAATGTGTACCCTTAGTCCACAAAATGAATCCACATGCTATTCTGTTCCAGCACTGTTTAAAGAGTGAGTTCATTATAAGTGTAGTTAAGAGCCTACACACAGCAGAGAAAAAACCTGTGTATTGTAAAATGAACAATGTTAAAACATATTACTTTTGAATGTGGATGAGATGCAAGCATCGTGCCTCATAGATTCTAAGAGATAACCCATTGCTGTCAGTGAGATATGTTTACTGCAACCATATCGATTAAGTTAACTTTTTACATGTCATTGAGGCAGCTCAGTCATATATACTCATGTTGTGTAAGTGAATAAAAGCACATAGATGGCAAAGAAGTGTGTGTACTGCATAGTACACATGTTATTTGAGCACAGAACTAAGTTTAAAGAGTGAGCTAATATAGACTTTTGGGTTAGTGCTATGTTAAGGTGAGACTTGGGGTTTGGGACAGAGTTAGGGATAAAGATAGGCTTAAGGTGAGTGTCAGGGTTAGTGCTAGGGATAGGCTTAGCTTTCACTGAAAGTGAAAGAAAGCATATAGCAGGCAACAAAGTGTATATGCTGCTTAGTTCAGAATAGTAAAGCATAGTACCTTTCTCATAGACCTAAGCTTAAAGACTTAGCAAACATTGAACACAGGGATTAGGTTAGGCTTAGGGTTAGAGATCTGGTTGGGTTTCTCTCTAAGTGAAGAATAGTGTTCCATTTAGGTTTTAGAGTAAGTGATAGAAAGCACTTAGCAGTTAGTCAATTGTGTACCTTGCTTAGTTCGAAAAGCTAATGCACATGCTATTCTGTCCTAACTTAATAATTAGAAATAAAAAGAGAAAGAAAGGATGTAGACACTGAGGAAGAAATGGAAGAAATTGTTTTGTCACTGTACATACACAGCATGAAAGGCAAAACATCAAAACAAACCTTTTTCATTTTTTGATACCCCAATTTATTTTTACTTTATTTATTTTCCTAAATTAGCATGTATTCTATATCTAACCTTTAAACCCATCACTATATTCCATTTTACTATTAATGGAACCTGGCAATATATTAGGCTTCATTTTTAGGAAGTTTTGGACCACAGAGAGGTTCATCTGTGGCAGGGGAGGAACACTGGCATGGGGTGTTATTGATAGAGGGCACATGGCTGGGAGTGAGTTCTTCAGGGCATGTATACAGGGTACATAAAAGTGTTTGAATATTTTCATAGTGGTTAGAGTTAAAAATGTAAACTGAGGGAGTGCTGAGTTCCTAGTCAGGGGAGCTGTATCACATTCCCCAAGTGAACAGGAACAATCCCCCAAGTGCAATGGCAAAGACCAATAAAAAATGATGGTCCAACAATGAGCCCTTGATACTGATGACTATGCTTATGAGCCTGTGTGCCTGAAATATGAACAAGGCCTGGAGCTGCAGGGTACCTAAGAGTTACCTCCCAAGAGCCTCCATGTTGCTTCAATGTGGCCACTCTCTAAGTCAAACTCGACATGTAAATGTATTACATTCCCCCCAGCATGGCCCATGACTCCTGAGAATGAGCCTCCCTAGCACTGAGGAACTACTACCAAG
Organism: Dasypus novemcinctus; assembly: GCF_030445035.2. NCBI lineage: Eukaryota > Metazoa > Chordata > Mammalia > Cingulata > Dasypodidae > Dasypus > Dasypus novemcinctus. The sequence continues at coordinate 1,189,694 of NC_080673.1, forward strand.
TATCAGCTGACGATGTAACTAGAAAAAGACCTTGAATAAAAGGGTCAACTCAGATCAGCAGAATATCTCAGCCTACATGTAATATCAGGTGTTAAAAACTGCTTTTTGACATTGAATAAAAGGGGGAAATGGAAAGGACAAATGAGTTTATATGGTTATGAGTCTCCAAAAGAGTTGGGAGGTCATCAGAGGGGTCATGCTTATGCACACCTCAGCAGGATCCCTGAGACAAAGCAGATACAACCCCAGGTACTCGTTCTCCTGAGGACTACAGGGACCCACAGGTTCTATGGTCATGACAGATGGCTCTGGAGTTCAGTGCCATGTCAGTTGGCCCTACTTTGGAGTTTGTGTTCCTGAACATGATGGAGTTTGACTCAGATGTGACCTTTCTACACATGTCTCTTCTGTTCCTTTTACCAGACATGTGGTTGGCACTGGGGTTGGTGTACACTCAGGAAACCGGAATCCCTGGCCTGTCCATGTGACAACCTGACCCTGAGCTTCAACAGACTTGCAACTCCTACCATCTGGTTTATTAGATTTACCTCAGCCAGCTAACAGGGAGGCAAAGAAGGTTAACCATGACACCAGGGAGCCAAGAATGCCTACAACTGCAAGCAGGAGAATTGCACCCATCATCCATGTGGAATCCAAGCCCCTTTCTATATAAAGGTGGAGTGGACATAACCATCTCAGGGTCCACAGGATGGAGGCATAGAGTATGGATTAGAGTGCACTTACTGATATTCTACTATGGAACTATTGTGATTGGTAATGGAAGAAATTGTAGCATTGATATGGAGAAAGTGGTCATGGTAGCTGCTGAGGGTTGAGAGAGGGAAGAAGAGATGTGATGTGGGGTCATTTTTGGGACTTGGAGTTGTCCTAAATGATATTGCAGGGACAGATGTTGGACATTATATATCCTGCCATATCCACTGAAGGTATTGTGGGAGAGTGTAAACTACAATGTAAACTCTTATACATGAGATGCAGCAGTGCTTCAAAATGAATTCACCAAATGAAATGAATGTGCCACAATGATGAAAAATGTCGCTGATGTGGGAGGGGGTGTGGGGTATGGGGTATATGGGAACCTCTTCTTTTTTTAATTTAACATTTTCGTGATCTGTGGATCTTCAAAAAGTACAATTAAATATTTAAATTTAAAAACTCAAATAAAAATGAAAAATAAAAATAGCTACAACTCTGAAAGTAAGAGCAAAAAGCCACCGCTAGGTGGTGGTGTTGGATAGGAATTCTTCCATTCTGAAATTTCCTGGAGGAGCTTGGAATTGGCTTTTTAATGTAGGAAGAGGGACTGGGACTCTTCAAGAAAGGGGCTGTGTGGCCTCTGTAGGGTGGCTGTCCTGAGCCTTATTTGTGAATGTTGTGAGACCCTCTCTTGTGCAGATAGGTTACGTGGACACACCATTGCTGGCGGTCCAGGCTGCCAGGGAATTGCATCATGTCCCTCTTTTTAAGTAAAACCGACCTGGTGAATTGTTTGCCTGATGGCATCTGTCTTGGCTACCTGTCAGCTCTGGAGAGGCATCTCTCCCTACTTTTGTGTGTAAATACAAGAGGGGCTCAGAAAGTTTCATGTTAAATAACAAGTACCTCCCATTCTCTGCCTTTTTTTTTCTTTCTGTGATGTGATGGGACACTCAGATCCATTATTATTTATTTTTTTAATTTATTTTATTGATTTCTCTTCCCTTCCCCTCCCACCCCAGTTGTCTGTTCTCTGTGTCCATTTGATGTGTGTTCTTCTTTTTGTCTGCTTCTGTTGTCAGCGGCATGGGATCTGTGTTTCTTTTTGTTGCATCATCTTGCTTGGTCAGCTCTCCATGTGTGTGGCACCATTCTTGGGCAGGCTGCACTTTCTTTCACCCTGGGCAGCTCTCCTTACATGGCCCACTCCTTGTGCATGAGGCTCCCCGACGTGGGGGGCACCCCTGCATGGCAGGGCACTCCTTGTGTGCATCAGCACTGCGCATGGGCCAGCTCCACATGGGTAAAGGAGGCCCGGGGTTTGAACCACAGACCTCCCATGTGGTAGATGAATGCCCTATCCACTGGGCCAAGTCTGCTTCCCCAGACCCATCATTATTTGTACTAAAGTGTCTGGCTTTTCTCCTGTGCCCACCCATTATTTTCACTGATTAATGACCTCCTTTATAATTTCCAGTTCTTGGTGACCAAAACCAAAGCTGCTGAAATATTTGGGGACAGGACTTTTTGTGGAAATAATTTATGTTCACTTGAATAAATATGTACAAGTGGGGTTACAGGACCATTTGTTAAGTGTATGATTTACAGGGTATGAGGCTTCCATTATCTTCAAACTAGTTGCATTGTTTCATTTTGCATTGTCCTGGGTAATAAATTTGAATTACTAAAAAAATAAACAAAACTAAACACACATTGCTCAGTCATAGGACTAATTGTAACCAATTATTCCTATTGATTGTGGTGAAAATCTACCCCATAGCAGGCAATTCAGCATGTGTATTGTCAAGATTTCAAAGCTAAACACTTTAGATTCTTTCCAGTGACCAACTGAGTAGGCACAACCTCAGGTACTGGTATTACTGAGGGCTACAGAGACACACAAGTTCTACAGTCATGGCAGATGGCTCTGCAGTTCAGGGCCCTCCCAATGGCTCCTACTCTGGAATTTGTGCTCCCAGGGGATAGGGAGACCTAGATGAGACCTTTCTGCACTAGTCTCTTCTGTCACTTTACTGAACCTGCTGTTTCCACTGGGGTTGGTGTATATCTAGGAGACTTTAATCTCTGGACTGGCCACATGCCATCTAGACCCTTAGCCTCAACATATTTGCAACTCCTAATCTCTGGTTCATTGGACTTACCAAGGTCTGCTAATAGGGTGGCAAAATTTATCCACCACCACATCAGAGTCAAGAGTGTCTGCATCTTCTGGTAGATGAATGACATCCATCAGCCTTATGGGATCTAAGTTCCCTCTTGATTTAGAGGTGGAGTGGACATCACAATCCCTGTGTCATCAGGATGGAGGAATAAAATATATATTAGCATGGGCTTACTATTATTCTACTGCAGTACTATTGTGACTCTAGCAATCAAGAAATTGTATCAGTGATGTGGAGACAACAGTCACAGGATTTGCTGTGTGCAGGAGAGGGAAAAAGTGCTGTGATGTGGGGTCATTTTTGGGACTTGGAATTGTCCTGAATGATATTGCAGAGACAGATGCAGGACATTATATATCCTGCCATAACCATCTGTGTTGTGTAGCAGAGCTCCAAAATATATTCACCCAATGCATTGAATATGCCACAATGATGAAAGATGTTGTTGATGTTGGAGGATTTGGGGTGTTGGGTTTGGGGTTATAGAGGAGCCTCATACTATTTAATGTAACATTTTTTTGTGATCTACATATCTTTAAAAGTAAAGACAATGAATTTCACTACTGATGGCTCCTGGAAACACACAGATTCTATGGTCATGTCATATGGTTCTGGATTCAGGCCCTTCCAATGGGCCCTTTGGAATTTGTGTTCCTGTGTGTGATGGAGTTGGACTCAGATATGACCTTTCTACACATGCCTCTTCTGTCACTTTTACTGACTCTGAGGTTGGTGCTGGATTGCTGTATACTCAGGAGACATGAATCTCTACACTGGCCAAATGGTTCCTGTGCTCTGAGCCTCAGCAGAGTTTCAACTCCTAATCTCTGGTTTGTTGGACTTACCCAGGTCAGTTAACAGGGAAGTGAAGATTGTCAAACACCATACCCTGCAATCAAGAATGCTTATAGTTGCAAGTAGGAGAATTGCATCCAAACACCATGTGGGATATAAGCCTACTCTCAATTTAGAGGTGGAGGGGACATCAACATCCCAGGGTCCACAGAATGGAGGAATAAAATATGTATTAGAATGGACTCATTGGTATTCTACTATAGAACGATTGTGTCTAGCAATGTAAGATATTGTAGCATTGAGGTGGAGAAAGTGACCACTGTAGTGGCTGAGGGCAGGTAGAGGGAAAAAATGATGTGATGTGGAGGAATTTTCATGACTTGGAGTTGTCCTAAATGCTATTGCAGGAACAGATGTTGGACTTTATATATCTTGCCATAAACCACTGAAAGTATTGTGGGAGAGTGTAAAGTACAAAAATCATTATCCATGAAGTTTAACTGTGCTCAAAAATGTATTCACCAATCCAATGAATGTGCCACAATTATGAAAGAGGTTGTTGAGTGGGGAGAATAGGGGGTGGGGTATATGTGAAACCTCTTGTATTTTTAATGTAACATTTTTTGTGATCTATGTATCTTCAAAAAATACAATAAAATTTTTAAATAAAAAAGCAAAAATAAAAAAATAAACTACAGCTCTGAAAGTGAGAACAAAAAGTCACCGCTAGGTGATGCTGTTGGATAAGAATTCTTCCATACTCAAAATTCCTGGAGGAGCAGGGATTGGGCTTTTGATGTTGGAGTTGGGGCAGGAACTTTCTGGTATGTGGCTTTGTAGGGCTCCTGTAGGGTGACTGCCTGGGCCTTACTTGTGGCTGTAGTGAGATCCTCTCTCCTGCTGATAGGTAACCTGGACAAAGCATTGCTGGCAGTAAAGGTCTTAGTTGGGCCAGGGTGCCAGGGAATTAAGAGGGCTTTCTGGGTAAAAAAAATTCCAGGACTGTGTCAAAGGGACCTACGGCTGGAGATGCACTCCAGATCTCTTCTTTGGCATTGCTCAAAGAAGTGCTCTGTCCATTGCATCATCTTCATCTTCCTAAGTAAAACCTAGTCTTATGAATTCTTTGCCTGGTGGCATGTGCCTTGGCTACCTGTCAGCTCTGGAGAGGACTCTCTCCCTACTTTTTTGTTTAAGTAGATTAGGGGCTCAAAGACTTTCATTTTAATAATCAATTACCTCCCTTTCTCTGTCTTTTTATTTTGTGATGACATGGGCCACTCAGACCCCATATTATTTGTTTTAATGCATCAGAATTTTCTCCTCTTTCCACTCATTTTTTTCACCTGTTAATGCCCTTTTTAATTTTTTTTCCAGTTTTTGGTGTCAAAACCCAAAGCTGCTTAAACATTTGGGGCAAGATTATTTGTGGGAATAATTTCTGTTCACTTGAGTAAATATGTACAAGTGGGGTTACAGGACCATTTGTTAAGCATGGGATTTACAAGACATGAAATTGCCATTATCTTCTAAACCGGTTGTATTTTGTTGTCCTGCATTGTCATAAGTAATAAATTTGAATGACTAAAAGAAACAAAACTAAGCTAAACACATGTTGCTCAGTCATAGGACTAACTGGAATCATTTAATTCCTATTGGCTGTAGTGAAAAGCTACCCCATAACGGGCAATTCAACATGTATATTGTCAAGATTTCAAAACTAAACACTTTAGATTCTTTCCAATCACCAGGTGAGTAGATACAACTCCAGGTACTGGTGCTCCTGAGGGCTACAGAGACACACAGGTTCTATAGTCATGGCAGATGACTCTGGAGTTCAGGGACTTGCCAGTGGGCCCTACTCTGGAATTGGTCTCCTGAGTGTGATGAAGTTGGACTTAGATGTGACCTTTCTGCACATTCCTCTTCTGTCACTTTTACTAACCTGTGGTTGGTGCTGGGATTGCTGTATACCAAGGAGACTAGTCTTTGGACTGACCATGTGCCATCTGGGCCCTTAGCCTCAGCAAATTTGCAACACTAAAATCTGGTTCATTGGACTTACTGAGTGCTGCTAACAGAGAGGTTAAGATATTCCACCACAACACCAGGGAGACGGGAATGTCTACAACTTCTGGTAGATGAATCACACCCATTAAACATTTGGGATCTAAGCCCCCTCTTGAGTTAGAGGTGGAGTGGACATCATAATCCCTGTGTCTTCAGGATGGAGGAATAAAATATATATTAGTGTGGACTTACTGTTATTCGAGTATAGTATTATTGTGACTCTAGCAACCAAGAAATTGTATCATTGATGTGAAGACAGCAGTCACAGGATTTGCTGAGGGCAAGAGAGGGAAAAAGAGGTGTGATGTGGGGACATTTTTGGGACTTGGAGTTGTCCTGAATGATATTAGAGACAGATGCAGGACGTTATATATTCTGCCATAACCCATGAATGCACTGGGGGTGAGTGTAAACTACAGTGTAGACTATAATCTGTGTGGTATAGCAGATCTCCAAAATAAGTCCACTGAATGCACTGAATGTGCCACAATGTTGAAAGAGGTTGTTGATGTGGGCTGAGTGGGCTCATGGAGTGTGGTGTATAAGGCATTCTTGTATCTTTTAGTGTATCACTTTTTGTGATCTATGTATCTTTAAAATAAGAGACAATTAACTTGTTCTCCCAAGGGCTATGGAGACACACAGGTTCTATGGTCATGACTGATGGTTCTGGAGTTCAGTTTCTGTCAGTGGGTCCTACTTTGGAATTTGTGTCCCTGAGTGTGATGGAGTCAGACTCAGGTGTGACCTCTCTACACATGTGTCTTCTGTCACTTTTACTGAACCTGTGGTTGGTGCTGGGCTTGCTATATACTCAGGAGACATGAATCTCTAGACTGAACAATATGCCAACTGGGCCCTGAGCCTCAGCAGAGGTGCAAGTCCTACTCACGAGTTCACTGGACTTACCCAGGTCAGCTAACAGGGAGGGGAAGATGGTCAACACCACACTAGGGACCCGAGAGTGTGTACAACTGCAAGCAGGAGAATCACATCAAAACACCATGTGAGATCTAAGCCCCCTTTCAATATAGAGTTGGATTGGACATCACTGTCCCAGGGTCCACAGCATGGAAGAATAAAATATGGATTAGCATGGACATACTGGTATTCTACTATAGAAATATTGTGTTTAGTAATGGAAGAAATTGTAGCATTGACATGGAGAAAGTGGCTATGGTAGTTGCTGAAGGCAAGTAGAGAGAAGTTATGTGACGTGGGGGAATTTTCAGGACTTGGAGTTTCCTAAATGATCTTGCACGGACAGATGTTGGACATATCATATCCTGCCATAATCCACTGAATGTACTGTGGGGGAAAGCAAACTATAATGTAAACTATTATTCATGTGGTACAGTAGTGCTCCAAAAGGTGTCACCAATTGCAATGAATGTGCCACAATGATGAAAGAGGTTGTTGATGTGGCAGGAGAGGGCATGGAGTGTGGGGTATATGGGAGCCTCTTTTATTTTTTAATTTAACATTTTTTTGTGATCTATGTATCTTCAAAAAGCACAAAACTAAAGCACATGTTGCTCTTTCAGAGCACTAATTGTAAACCAGTTTGCTCATATTGATTGTAGTGAATAGCCACGCCATAGCAGGCAATTAGCATGCATATTGTCAGGATTTCAAAACTAAAACATATAGGGCAGTGGACTTGGCCCAGTGGTTAAGGCATCCGTCTACCACATGGGAGGTCCGCGGGTCAAACCCCGGGCCTCCTTGACCTGCATGGAGCTAGCCCATGCACAGTGCTGATGTGCACAAGGAGTGCCTTGCCACACAGGGGTGTCCCCACATAGGGGGTGCACTCCACACACAAGGAGTGCACCCCATAAGGAGAGCTGCCCAGTGTGAAAGAAAGTGCAGCTTGCCCAGGAATGGTGCCACACACATGGAGAGCTGACACAACAAGATGACACAACAAAAAGAAACACAGATTCCTGTTCCACTGGACAAAGAAGATGCAGCAAATAGACACAGAGAACAGACAACTGGAGTGGGGGGGAGGGGAGAGATAAAAAAAAAACTGAAACATATAAGCTTTTGGCTGAGCACCAGCTGAAAAAATGGTGGTCCCATTGCTTGTAAGAGAAAGCCCATTGCAGTCAATTAATCATGTGTGCATCCTTTTTACCAGCTATAGGACTGGCTTAAGGTGGTTTCCTTTGTTCCCGCTTAACTTTGGACTGGGAGACTGAGGCAGTAGTCTGCTGGGTTACATTAATTAATATTTTCTTCCTCCCTGCTTTTCAGTATCTTTATGTGAAAACTAAACTGATCCCTGTCTCTTACACAGTGTCACTCAATGGCAATCCCAGGGTTCACTGGTGGATGAGCCTCCAGAAATGTTTTAAAGTCCCACTCCATTGACCTGGACAAGATATAGCTTAGGAGAGAGGCCCATGGAGGTCTTTCCTGGCACCAAACCCTGAGAGATTTGAAGCCAGGAAAGTGTTGGATTACTCTATGTTTTTGGCTATGAATTTAATAACTTGCAGTTTAGTTTATGCAGTAAAAAGAATTTATTGGAAAATGGGGGAAAGGAACAGAACTTGCTGAGAAATGGAAGAGAAGGATGGAAATATATACTGTGATTTATTACAGGCTCCTCTAGGCAGATAGAGAGGGCTTTGGCTTTTGTGGTCACCCTTTAATCTATTAATTATTCTTTCCCTTGTTAATGGTAAGGGGAGGGTTCCAGCTGTTATTGGTTACCCCTCCAATGGGGTATCCAGTTTTCCTTAGGGAAATGGCATAAGCACTTAGCAGGCAGGAAGCTTTTGCTGGTGTGTCTCCTGATCAGTAGCTGTGACCGCTAGAATCTAGTTGTGTTAGTGACCTTTCTGAGAAAAAAAAAACGTGCAAAGAGCTGCAATTGTCTAAGGGGATTGTGAGTTCAGGAGGGGAGAGCATTAGCGCTCAGTAGCCATGGGGCCTACCGGCTACAAGGGCCTGCAGGGAGGGACAACAAAATGCCACCATGCTGCTCTTCTACCCGAGTGGAGCTGCCATGACTTCCTTGCAATACCTGTCCTACCTCCTCAGGGCAGCGCTTCTGACTGAGCTCCACAGGGGAGAGGGAGGGAGGGAGAGGGAGGGCGTACATACATGTTTGCACAGGTGTGGCAGCTGCAGGGGAAAAAGGGAGTTTGAAGGGAGGCAGGCAACGGCGTGCTGAGGCCATGATGACTGCTGGAAGGCGGGGCCACAGGTCCTGCCGGGGAGCCGCCGCCCTGTTGCTCTTCCGCCCTGTCTGAGGAACGGGCTGAGGAGGAGGGTTGGAGCGGCCACGTGTTGGCTACGAATCTTGCCACTGTCCAGGCTGGGAATGGTTCCCTCCACACCCACACACACCTGGAGGGATAAATCCAGAGCAGGTGGTCCTACACCTCCTTCCACCACCTTGGACGTGGTGCCCCTTCTTCAACCTCTTCTCACTACTTTCCTTTCAGCTCTAGTACGGCTGGGACTCAGGGCAAGGGCAGTCGGCGGAAGGTAGGCAGAGCATGTATGGGCGGCCGCTGGAGGGCCTGGGGCTTGAGGCGGAGGTGCAGACCAATGAGGATCTTGGGCATCCTGCAGGTTATGACTGGCTGGGAGCTTGTAACCACAGTGTCTATTGGTGGATTGAAGGCTGGGTGCCTGCTGAGCCAATGTGAGGGGGAGGTGGAGTGATCTTTAGAGCCCAGTGGCTGCAGGGCCTGCTGGGTCTTGGGACTGCAGCAAATGACGAGAAGGGAAGTGACAGACATGCTGCCCTTCTGCCCTGACTGGAAAAAGGCTGAGGAGGGACAGAACTGCTGCCTCTTCTGCTGCAGTACCTGCTCCGTGATGGACATCAGCCCAAGGTGGGTCACCAGGTCTCTCACTTCACAGAGGGCACCCTCCCTGTCTCCTCTTGTCCTTAGCACCAGGCTGCTCCCTGACTTCCCCTCCTCGGGGCTGGCTTCAGCATCAGGTCCCTCAGGCAAGGCCTGTCTGAGGGAGAGAGGAAGAGGTTTATGTGCTTGGGGGCAGTTTTCAGTAACGATAGGAATTCTAGGCAGGTGGGTTGTGGGGCTGCAGCGGCTGTCAGGAAGCCACTGCCATGTTGTCCTTCCTTCCTGGCTGAGGGAATGGGCTGATGAGGACTGACACAGCTGCTCTTGTTTCACTGGCAATTCCCGCCTCCCCATGCATAACTTAAGGTAAGGTGGGTCCCCCAGGTCTCCCTGCTTCACAAATCACAGCTCCATCTCCAACATCCTAGAGTCAGCTCCTCTGCTCTTTCTGACACCCATTTCCATACCTACAAATATACTCAGAATCCAGATGTGTCTAACCGGCTCCAAGCCTCAGCTTGTATTAGGTTATCATATCATTTGTGCAGATACTGCATAGTGCAGAGTATTCAATTTTCCTCATTTCCCCCCCATTTTTTATTATGGAAGTTTTGAGCTTATAAAACAATCATGCATAACGTGCAGAATTCCCATATATCACCCCTCAACCAAAATCTTACATTGTTGTCGAATATTTGTTACAGATTATGAAAAAATATTATAGTATTACCACCATGGTCCATTGCATATATTTGGTGTATTTTTTCCATATGCCCCCCTATTAGTAATACCAAGTATGAGTATTGTACATCTGTGATACTTCATGAGAGAACACTCTCCTATTTGTACTGTTAATCACAGTCCATCTTCCACCACATGGCTCACTGTTTTATAGAGTCCCATGCCTTTTACATTCTATTCAAAGTGTATACTCAGTGGATCTCACTTTCTTCACAGAGTTGTGCAGTCCTTGTCAACTAAACCTTTGAATATTTTCGTTAGTCCTTTGTCAATTTTTTAAAAATTTAAGTTTGTTTTATTCTGTTAACATATGTACTGCATAAAATTCAAATGAAGAAACACCAGTTTTTATTTACAAAACTCAAAGCACAATAATAATGAGTGCAATGTTTTGTGATACAGTTCTCATGATGAGAAGAATGAATACCACCATTTTGCTTCACTGAGCTTATGGGTAAGTGTTCCCTATCTTCAAAATTGATTGCTAATCTATATCCGTGAATACATATTGTGTGCATGAGAGCAATAAAAGTTCATGTGGCACTATCATTCTTTTTTTTTAAATTATTTATTTATTTTTAAAAATTACATTAAAAAAATATGAGGTCCCATTCAACCCCACCGCCCCCACCTCCCACTCCCCCCACAGCAACACTCTCTCCCATCATTGTGACACATCCATTGCACCTGGTAAGTACATCACTGAGCATCACTGCACCCCATAGTCAATGGTCCACATCATAGCCCACACTCTCCCACCTTCCATCCAGTGGGCCCTGGGGTGATCTACAATGTCCCGTACTTGTCTGTGAAGCACTACCCAGGACAACTCCACGTCCCAAAAATGCCTCCACATCTCATCTCTTCCTCCCATTCCCCAAACCCAGCAGCCACCATGGCTACCCTTCCCACACCCATTCCACATTTTTTTCTGTGGACATTGGATTGGTTGTATCCATTGCACATCTATGTCAAGTGGGGGCTTAGATTCCACATGGATACTGGATGCACTCCTCCTGCTTTCAGTTGTAGACACTCTAGGCTCCATGGGGTGGTGGTTGACCTTCTTCAACTCCATGTTAGCTGAGTGGGTAAAGTCCAATAAATCAAAGTGTAGGAGCTGAAGTCTGTTGAGGCTCTGGGCCTGGGTGTCATATTATCAGTCTAGAGATTCAAATCCCCTAAATATATCTTAAACCCCAGCACCAACTACAATTCCAATAAAGTAGCATGCAAGTCTTGTGAAAAGAGACCCCCTCTGAGTCCAATTCCATCACGCAGAAACACCAGCTCCAAAGAAGGGCCATCTGCCATGGCAGTGAACCCCATCTGCCATGACCATAGAACCCGTGGGACTCTTTATCCCTCAAAAGAACCAATACCTGGGGTTGTATCTACTTTATCTGTCTCTTAGACTCTGCTCAGTTGTGCATAAGGGCATTCCTTCTGACAACCTCCAGACTCTTTTTTAGAGACTCATAGCCTTATAATCTCATTTCTCCTTTCCATTTCCCCCTTACATTAGGTCAAACAGCATTTTGAAGTCATGTTATTATATGTAGACATGGATATTCTGCTGATCCGTATTGAATCTTTAATTCAAGGTCATTTTCTAGTTGCATCTTCAGCTGGTATGTGGTAGTGATCTCTCGGTGCCAGGGAGGCTCATCCCCGGGTGTCATGTCCCTTGCTGAGGGGAATGCACTGCATCTACATGCTGAGTTTGGCTGTGAGAGTGGCCACATTTGAGTAACATGAAGGCTGTCAGGAGGAAACTCCCAGGCACAGCGCTACTCTAGGCCTTGCTCTTATTGTATGTGTATAGGCTCAAAAGCATAGCCATTAGTATCAGGAGCCCACTGTTGGGCCCTCCTTCCTTCCCGGTTCTTGCCGTTGCCCCTCGGGGACTGCCGCTTCTCCCCCATGGTCCACGACAGTGACCCCCCGGCCAGGGGCCCAGTACCCTCCCCAGCTGTTGTTTTTAATTGTTTCCACTATGAGTATATCTAGACATTACTATATACCCTGGGCATATGCCTTGTATAACTCCCTGTCAACCATATATATCCTGTCAATAACATCCTATATCAGTATTCCTCCGCTGCCATTGTTGAACCACTCTGTGATCCAAAACTTCCTGTAAAGTGAATCCCAACATAATGTCAGCTTCACAAGAGTCTTAGATCACTGAAATTCATATATACAATATACAGTACTTCCCCAGATCCACCATAAAACCTTTTCCCTTCCACAGCGATAATCTTTTAACTTATTCATATGATATTTCCTGAAACTGATGTACAGATTCCAAGACAATAGCTTTCAAACAAGGTGACATCTGTGCTTACTATGTGGTCCATACTTTAGGTTGTACAGTTTTCTAAATTTTTTAGTTATCCTATGTTTTGCCTTATGGTTTACATTATTAGTCTGTCATCCCCTATATGTTTTTGGTGTAATATTACATGTTTTATATTCATCCTCGTGTACTCTCACAAAACTCCTCTCTTGCCCACATATTTACCTTGGTTCCATCCATTCCACATCCATTTTCCCCTCCCCTTGGGGCCCACAACGCCAGCCAATCTCCATTTCCCAAGAAGCCATGTCCAGAGATACTTGCAGCAGTATTCAGGGCCTGACTTTCTCAACTGCCCTAATGCCCTGGGTGTCTTCCTTTCTCATGAGAGATACACTTCTCTCTATTTGACGGCCTTAGTCCTCCCCAGGATGTGGGTCCACCCCAACTCTCACTTCTTGGGTCTCTTCCCAATGGTACAACCCACCTTGGCAAAATGAGCCTTCAGCTATTTCCCCGGAGTCTGTCCCGCATCAAACCATACCCCCTGAGCATCCTAAACAGGTAACCCTCCTACTTATACTTTGATACGATTTTCTCAACATTTTGTTCTCAACGAACACCTGACACTTTCCCATGTTCGTATGTTGCCCCTCCCTCCCCCCAATTTTTGGACAATATTACCCTTCTGCCCATCCCCAGGTCCCCTCAAACCCACAAAGCCCCACCCAAAGGCAACCCCTTGCCCCCATTTTGTCCCTTCTTTGTGCTCATACTTACCGCCAGATCATCATAGATTCCACCCCTGCAGACGTTAACTCACATCCTTCCTCCACCCCCCGATTTCCTGTAAGCCTCTTTTCCAGACTCTAGCTCTCTGAGGCAGTTTGCTTATTTCATATCATTGAGGTCATGTAGTATTTGTCCTTCAATGCCTGGGTTGCTTCACTCAACAAAAGATTCTCAAGGTTCATCCATGTTATCACGTGTGATTGTAGTGTATTTGTTCTTACAGCCGAGTAGTATTCCATTGTGTGTATATACCAAATTTTATTGATCCACTCGTCTGTTGATGGGCATTTGGGTTGATTCCAACTTTTGGCGATAGTGAACAATGCTGCTATGAACATTGGTGTACATATATCAGTTTGTGTCCTTGTTTTCAGATCTGATGGGTATATACCCAGCAGTGGTATTGCCGGGTCATATGGCAAATCTATGGTTAGTTTTTTGAGAAACCGCCAAACTGTCCTCCAGAATGGTTGGATCCATCTGCATTCCCACCAGCAGTGGATGAGTGTTCCCCTTTCTTGACATCCTCTCCAGCATTTGTATTCTTCTATTTTTTTCATAGCTGCCAATCTTATGGGAGTGAGACGGTATCTCATTGTAATTTTGATTTGCATTTCCCTGATAGCTAGAGATTTGGAGCATTTTTTCATGTGCTTTTTAGCCATTCGTATTTCTTCTTTGGAGAAGTGTCTTTTTAAATCTTTTTCCCATTTTTTAAATTGGTTGTTTATCTTTTTGTTTTCAATATTTATGAGTTCTTTATATATGCAAGTTATAAGTCTCTTATCAGATATATGGTTGCCAAATATTTTCTCCCATTGTGTGGGTTACCTTTTTACTTTCTTGACAAACTCCTTTGAGGTGCAGAAGGCTTAAATTTTGAGGAAGTCCCATTTATCTATTTGTTCTTTTGCTGCTCATGCTTTTGGTGTGATATTCATGAATCCATTTCCTATTAAAAGGTCCTGTAGATGTTTCCCTACACTGCTTTCCAAGGTCTTTATGGTCTTGGCTCTTATATTTAGGTCTTTGATCCATCTTGAGTTGATCTTTGTATAAGGTGTGAGATGGTAATCCTCTTTCATTCTTCTACATATGGCTATCCAGTTCTCCAGGCACCATTTGTTGAATAGGCCATTCTCTCCCAGTTGAGAGGGTTTGGTGGCTTTATCGAATATTATGTGGCTATATACATGAGGTTCTATATCTGAACTTTCAATTCAATTCCATTGGTCTGTGTGTCTCTCCTTATGCCAATACCATGCTGTTTTCACTACTGTAGCTTTGTAGTATGTTTTGAAGTCAGGAAGTGTGATTCCTCCAATTTCGTTTTTCTTTTTCAATATGTCTTTGGCTATTCGGGGCCTCTTTCCTTTCCAAATAAATTTTATAGTTAGTTTTTCTAGTTCTTTAAAGAAGGCTGTGTTGATTTTTATTGGGATTGCATTGAATGTGTAGATCAGTTTTGGTAGGATAGACATCTTAATAATATTCAGTCTTCCTATCCAAGAACAAGGAATGTTCTTCCATTTATTTAGGTCTTCTTTGATTTCCTTGAACAGTCTTGTATAGTTCTCAGTGTATAAGTTTTATACCTCTTTAGTTAAATTTATTCCTAAGTATTTGATTTTTTTATTTACTATTGTGAATGGTATTTGTTTCTTGATTTCCTCCTGATCTTGCTCATTATTGGTGTACAGAAATGCTACTGATTTTTGCGCATTGATCTTATAACCTGTGACTTTGCTGAACTCATTTATGAGTTCTAGAAGCTTTGTTGTAGATCTCTCAGGGTTTTCTATGTATAGGATCATGTCATCTGCAAATAATGAAATTTTGACTTCTTCCCTTCCAATTTGAATGCCTTTTATATCTGGTTCTTGCCTCAGTGCTCGGGCAAGTACTTCCAAGGCAATGTTAAATAGGAGCAGAGACAATGGGCATCCTTGTCTTGTTCCTGAGTTTAGAGGGAAGGATTTCAGGATTTTGCCATTGTAAACAATGTTGGCTGTAGGTTTTTCATATATACTCTTTATCATGTTCAAAAAGTTTCCTTGTATTCCGATCTTTTGGAGTGTTTTTATCAAGAAGGAGTGCTGTATTTTGTCAAATGCCTTTTCTGCGTCTATAGATGTAATCATGTGATTTTTTTCCTTCAATCTGTTTATATGGTGTATCACATTGATTGATTTTCTTATGTTGAACCATCCTTGCATACCTGGAATAAATCCCACTTGGTCATGGTGTATAATTCATTTAATGTGTTGTTGAATATGATTAGCAAGTATTTTGTTAAGTATTTTTGCATCTAGGTTCATTAGAGAAATTGGTCTGTAATTTTCCTTTCTTGTGGTGTCTTTGTTTGGCTTTGGTACTAGGGTAATGTTGGCATCATAGGAGGAGTTCGGCAATGTTCCTTCTGTTTTGATTTTTTGGAATAGTTTCAGCAGGATTGATGTTAGTTCTTCCTGGAATGTTTTGTAGAATTCACCTGTGAAGCTGTCTGGCCCTGGGCTCTTCTTAGTTTGGAGGTTTTTAGTGATGGATTCTATCTCTTTACTTGTGATTGGTTTGTTGAGATCATCCATTTCTTCTTTCATCAATATGGGTTGTTTATGTGTTTCTAGGAATTTGTCCATTTCCTCTGAATTGTCATTTTTGTTGGAGTATAGTTTTTCAAAGTATCCTCTTATGATAGGCTTTATTTCTGTGGGGTCAGTGGTGATATCTCCTTTCTCAGTTCTTGTTTTGTGTATTTGCAGCTTCTCTCTTTTTTTCTTTGTTAGTCTCACTAAAGGTTTGTCAATTTTGTTGATCTTCTCAAAAAACCAGCTCTTGGTCTTGTTTATCTTTTCAAGTGCTTTCTTATTCCCTATTTCATTTAGTTCTGCTCTTATCTTTGTTATTTCCTTCCTTCTTCTTCCTGTTGGATTACCTTGTTGTTTTTTTTCTAAGTCCTCCAAATATGCAGTTAGTTCTTCAATTTTTGCTCTTCTTTTTTGATATATGAATTTATGGCTATAAATTTCCCTCTCTGTACTGCTTTTGCTGCAGCCCATAAATTTGGTATGTTGTGTTATCATTATCATTTGTTTCAAGGTAGTCGTTGATTTCTTTTGATATTTCCTCTTTGACCCACTGTTTTTCTAAGAGTGTGCTGTTTAATTTCCTAATCATGGTGTGAAATCTTGGCTTCTGTCCCTTGTGAATTTCCAGCTTCACTCCACTGTGGTCAGAGATATTGTTTTGTATGATTTCGATCTTTCTGAATTCATTAAGCCTTTCTTTGTGGCCTGGCATATGGTCTATCTTGGAGAATCATCCATGTGCGCTTGAGAAAAATGTATATCCTGCTGTGTTTGGGTGTAATGATCTATATATGTCTATTAGATCCAGCTCCTCTAATATACTGTTCAAATGTTTTGTTTCCTTAGTGATTCTCTTTTGAGATGTTCTGTCCAGAGTTGATAGTGGTGTATTAAAATCCCCCACTATAATTGTAGATGCACCTATTCTTTCACTTAGTTTTTCCAGCGTTTGTCTCACATATTTAGAGGCACCCTTGTTAGGAGCATAAATATTTATGATTGTTTGATCTTCTTGATAGATTGTCCCTTTCACTAAAATGTAGTAACCTTCTTTGTCTCTCACAATTGTTTCACATTTAAAGTCTATTTTGTCTGATATTAATATAGCTACTCCTGCCTTTTTTTGGTTATTGTTTGCTTGTATGATTGTTTTCTAGCCATTCACTTTCAACCTCCATGAGTCTCTGGGTCTAAGATGTGTCTCTTGTAGACAGCATATAGATGGGTCATATTTCCTCATCCAGTGTCTCAGTCTGAATCTTTTGATAGGTGAGTTTAATCCATTGACATTCAGTATTATTACTTTCAAGGAATTATTTGTGTTCGCCATATTTTGATTGGACTAGTGTTTGTCATTTTTTGTTTGCTTTTTTTTCCCCTTCCCTTTTTGTCTTTTTTGTTGCTCTTACACTCTCCTCCAACTCTGCCTGTCCTGTTTTTTCCTTTCTTCCTGCAGAACTCCCTTTAGAATTTCTTGATGGGGAGGTTTCTTGTTGGCATACTCTTTCAGTTTCAGTTTATCTGTGAATATTTTGAACTCTCCATCATTTTTGAATGCTAGTTTAGCTGGATAGAGTATTCTTGGTTGGAAATTTTTTTTCCTTTAGTACCTTGACTATATCATACCACTGCCTTCTTGCCTCCATGGTTTCAGATGAGAAATCAGCACTTAATCTTATGGAGCTTCCCTTGTATGTGATGGTTTTCTTTTCTCTTGCTGCTCTTAGAATTTTCTCTTTGTCTTGAGCATTGGATAATTTGACAAGTATATGTCTTGGGGTGGGCCTGTTGCGGTTTATGATGATTGGGGTACACTGTGCTTCTTGGATATGTACTTCTGTCTCTTCCAGTAGATTTGGGAAGTTTTCAGCCTTTATTTCCTGCAACACTCCTTCTGACATCTTTCCCTTCTCTTCTCCTTCTGGAATGCCTATAATATGTATGATTGAGTGTTTTGCATTATCATTCAGGTCCCTAAGTCCTAGCTGGATTTTTTCTATCTTTTTATCGACCAATTCTTCTATCTGTTTGATTTCCGATGTACTCTTCCACATCACTAATTCTCTGCTCTGCCTCTTCTAGTCTGCTGATATTTGCTGCAAGTGTATTTTTGATTTCTTGAACTGTGGTGTTCATTCCCATCATATCTGTTAGCTTTTTGCGTATGTCTGCAATTTCCCCTCCCCTCCAAGTGTTGTCTTCATGTTGTTAACCTCTTCCTTTACTTCTTTAAATTTGTCAGTGATAAATGTTCCTTAAATCTTTCATTACTTGTGCAAAGTTCTACTCCCCTTCCTGATTTTTAGTTTGTTGATTGGATTCAGCCATGTTTTCCTGATTACTGGTTTGGTTTGTAGATTTTTGTTGCTGTCTGGTCATCATTTTTATCTTGATGGGTTTAATCAGTTCCTTAGTTTCTTTGTCTAGTCTTGGGGATTAATTAACTGTTGTTTTTGTGTAAGTGTTATATCTTCTCTTTGTCACTTTGTTCTTCTTATTCTAATTTCTTATTGCTGGTTGAGTTCACTTTAAAGGAAAGTATTAGGGCCAGGGAAAGGCTATTGTATAAGCAAGGAAATGTGTAAAGTAGTATTGGTGATAAATGTTAATAGAGCAACAATATGAGATCTGGGAGGATGGATATTAGATTCATGTAAGTTGCGTAGAGTTATAGCAGTAGGTAGAGTACCTATAATGAGGTAGTCGACTGAATATGGGAGGAATATGGTATGAATTTAAAAGCTAGTATTTTCATGAGAGAGGGAAAGAGAAAAGAAAGGTAATAGTTTCAAGAGTGGATAACAGACCAAAAACAAAACAAAGGTATTAGAAATTAAGAGTTAGATGCTTTGTGGATCAAAGAAAGGGAGGTGGAATATAGGAGAGACAGTAGATGATGGAGGATATCAAGATGTAGGGGAAAGGGGATAGTGTAGGTAGCCAAAATCAATTCACACAGAAATGAGGCAGTGGAGCATGAGGAAACCCAGCAAATGTGAGGTGTTCCCTGTAGCACCTATTGTATAATTAAGATAAAATAAGAAGAAAATGAGGGACAAGAGAGAGAGAAAAAACAGAAAAAAAAAGAGAAGAAAGGAAGAAAGAACAAGGGTGTGGGTAAAGGGCAGGAAACAGGTAGGGAAAAGAAAAAAAAGATATACACCAACCAGAACAGGAATAACAACAACAACAAAAAACCCTAAATAACTGGAAAAAAAAAAAGACTTTGGGGGATACACTGGGAGAAAAGACTAGGGGATAATGCAATGTTAGCAATCAGGACATTTAAAAAAATAAATAAAAAATAAGATAAAATGAAAATAAAAACAAAACAAAATGAAACAAAAAATAAAAAATGCAAACGTTGAGGGCTAGGACATTCAAGGACCTTAGATGGACCTCAGGGCATGATAGATTCAGGGATGGAAAGTCTGAGATATTGAAGACTCAAGAGGTGTGAGTCTCTGGGGTGTGGGCCACCAGGGTTTAGGGGACTCAGACCTGGCAACCTCAAATCTGGTCAACAGGGAGCGTGGGAGCACCACAGGGTAACACAGCCTTCAGGGATCCCTGCAGCTGGGTGCCAGCCCTATGGGGGAATTCAGATCCGCAAACTCTATTTTATGTGTCTGAACCCCACAATTCGCTCACTCACTGGGGTCTATTCTGTGGATGTATCATCAATTCGACTTCAGGACACCTCCCACCCTGTAAGCCCCCAGAACAGCCACCTGAGGGCACCTCTACACTGCATCCAATTTAATGATGCAGATCAGAAGCCAGGCCCAGGGGTGGGGCTCCAGCCGGAAATACTGACAACAGAGTCCAAAACTGAAATTTACAAGCTTCGCAAAATATTTCCCCAATCGGCTTCCAGACGTGTTCCCCCCCCCACCGCCCTGCTACACCCTGTAACAGCCTCTGGTTATGTCCCTTTATTGCCAGCAATCTAAGTCTGCTGCAGATCGGCAGCCAGGCTTGGGGGGGCGGGGCTCCAGGTGGAAGTGCTATTACTTGTGTCCACAATCAAAACCCCCATTTGTCTCCCCAAATTGGTCTGCAAAGTCATCCCATCCTGTCAACCCCCTAACAGCCCACCCAGGGCTTGTGAATTCCCCAGTACCACAGAGCCTCCAAAAAGCATGGCAGCAGTGCTGGTTCCATGGCTCCACACACCCCAGGAGGGAGTGTCCCATGTGCAGCTCTCACTTCCGTGCAATAGAGTTTCAATTATATCTTATAGACCTCTCCATTACCTTCCCACCAAATCGATGCCCAGACACCTCCTGTCCTGCAAAAATCCCAAAACAGCCTGGTCCTGGAGAAACTCCAATGCTGCCCAGCCACTTCTTTGCAGGAAAAACTGTCAGGTAAGCTCACTCAGCCACCATCTTGCCCCGCCCTCCGGAAAGAACTCTGCTTTCTTTCTTTCAAGTCCCAATTCACAGTGCCCCTGCATTATTTTTATAACCTAGATATCTGGTCTGAGGTAGGCATATTTGGGCTTTTTTCTTAGACACTCGATAGCCTTTTTGCTGTAGATGCTTTAAAAGACCATGGGTTCCACCAGCACAGTCTTGGTAGGTGGGACTTCTGAGAATGAGGTCATCTAAATAATGGAGGAGAAAACAGTTATGGTTTTTTTGGTTTAAAGGATTTGAGATCACTATCCAGACCTTGTCCAAAAATAATGGGGGCATTTTTAAACCCCTGAGGCAGTTGCATCCATGTTAGCTTCTGCTTTTCATCTGAGTTCAGATTCTCCCACCTAAAGGTGGAAATTGGCTGGCTGCAGGGTACTACCCAAATGCAGAAGAAGGCATCCTTAAGATCTAGGCATGAAAAATAGATTGCCAATGAGGGTATTAAGCTGAGAAAAGAATATGGATTAGAAACTGCAGAATGAAGGGTTATTACTGCTGAATTAACTGCTAGTAAGTCCTGGACTGGGTGGTAATCCCCATCAGCTTTTTTAACTGGAAAGAGTGGGGTGTTCCATGGAGACTGGCATGGCCTCAATATGCTTTCATTCAGTAATCTCTGAATAAGTAGCTGGACATTTGCTTGTGCTTCACGTGGTACTGGATATTGCTTTTGGACTGGCTGTGGCCTTCATTTCAAGAATAATTGGAGGACTGTCATGTGCCATCCCCATTGGGTTACCCTCTACCCATACTTCAGGCACATCTTCGAAAAGGGAGCTGCATGGGAATGGACTGGCCAGTTTCACTGAGGCAAAACAGTCTCCATTCCTCCTGCAGAGGAAGGGTTAGCACTATTCTCAGAGGGTCCTGTGGCCCCTGTGTCAGTGTGAATTGCCCCATGACATCAAAGGTAATTTGAGCTGCAGTTTAGACAGCAGGTCGCAACCCAGGAGGGGGACTGGGCACTCTGGAATATAAAGGAATTTGTGAGTGACGTTTTTTCTCCCAATGTTGCAGGTCCTGGCTTGCAGGAAGGGCCCTTGGGTACTTTTGCCAGTTGCACCTATGACAGTGGCCTGTCTTTTTGAGAGAGGCCCAATTGGCTTGGTCATTACAGAATGTTGAGCCCCAGCATCAACCATCATATGTATGGTGCGGCCCCCAATTTGGACACTGACCATAGGCTCTGCAGGGCTGGGAGAATAGGAGCCCGGTCTGTCCTAATAATCTCCATCAGAGTCCTCTATTCCTGCCAGCCCAATTATCTGATTTGCAGGGTTTTTTTCCTGAACTTTTTTGGACCCAGGTTATGGTTTGTGATGCCCCACTAGCTTTTTGGCTAATGTTTTGGCTGCAGTGGCAGGGTCGAGTGGCCAGCTGGGACACTCTTGCTTCCAATGCCCATCTTCTTTGCAGTACACACACTAATTTTGCCCTAGCATAGGCCCTTCCCTCTCCTTGGGGCAGGGGATTCCCAGTTTACTCTCCTTGACACAGGAATGGATTTTTCCATGATTGCCACTGTCAGAAGATCTGCTTTCTTCTTCATCTTCTGACTTTCTTCCTTCCTTGTTTCTACATCATGGTTGACATAGACTTTAGTAGCTACTTTCATGAGCTGAGAGCTAGTCATTCCAGCAAACCCATCCAACTTCTGCAGTTTTCTTTGGGTGTCAGCTTGTGATTGGGAAACAAACACTGCGTTAACCATTGTTTGGCTCTCAGGAGCATCTAGGTTTGAAGGGTATGCATACACAAAACATGTTGCACAGCCTCTCATAGAATTGAGCTGGACTCTCATCCAGAGCCTGTAGAATTTGAGTAGTTTTTCCCATATTTACTGTCTTGTGGCTCCCCACCCTGAATCATTCAACTAAGGCCTTATGGAAAGTTTGTAGTCAGTTGAGCCTGGTTGTGCTCTTTGGATCCCACAGGGGGTGCTCCACTGGGGACGCAAGTGGGCATATTGGTCACTGTCCAAACTTTCCTCAGGTGGGTGCTAAGCCAAGTTAGAGTTCCCTGCATGACACACATTCTTTCTTCAAAGTTTAATAAAGTCATTATAAATTGTTTACAATCAACCCAGGTGGGTTTGTCCATCATGGCTTGAGGCTTCTCTGAGAATGGTGAGGTGTGGCTTTTCCAGTTAAAAAGGACCATTGTGGTAAAGGGCTGATAGATGAATGTCCAGTTTCCCCCCAAACCTAGCCATGTGTATCGTAAAAAATTGGGGTCCAGCCTTCATGGAAAGGTAGCTGGTAGGCAGGCTTTCTCTCTGCTTCCTCTGCCCCTAGGGCTTCCTGTGGTTTAAGTTGCTACCTCTCAGCATCTCCCCCCTGACTGCATGGCAGCACTGCAGCAGCATTGCCAGGGGCAATGGGCTGTAAAAGCTGCAGATCTGTATTTTCCATTGCAGAAGGTATCAAAGAACACTGAGGAGATGGTAAAAGGTGTTACAGGGATGGCGTAGGGCTCTCTGGTGCAGATGTCGATAAAGGCAACTGCAGGGATGGTATAGGTGCCCTCTCAGATGGTGATAAAAGCAGTGGTGGGGGTGGTATGGGTGTCACACTTCCCTGTGTGGATGATGACAATGGGGCACTGCTTAGAGAGACTAGCTCATTTTCATTCCTTAGTATTGCTGGGGCAGGAGTCATTGCATAAGGGGGCAGAAATTCATGTTTGTATGGCCCTTCTAAAATGGGCAGATTGGCACTGCACTCAGGGTACACTTTCTCTGGGCCCTTTGCATGGTGATTGTTTGGTCTGGCCCCTTGGACAGCACTCCTTGGTTTCTGTATTAGGCAAATTCTAGCTTCCATATTCATGCACTACCCTAACTAAGGTGGATTTTGGCTTACAGTATTTTCCCAAGGATCAATGTAGGGGAATTGGGTGTCCTGGGTTTCCAGTTACTGCATCATGGACTTTATGGATGATCCAGGGATATAAAATGCCATCCTGTGGCCAGCCCATGCCAAAAGTTGGCCATTCTAATTCACAAAGCATCCTAAGCTTTCCTGGTTGGAACCTTATGCTGTATACATCTTCATGGAATGCACGGGGGAAGTTTTTCAGCATACATATGAACAGGGTCCTACTTTGTGTTTTTCCCATGTTTCCACCCTGTGCTGATGGTACACAACAGTCACTCAAGCCATACACTTAGTCGCAACCCTCACAGAAACTTTCAGCACCTCTTAACCTTAGCAGGTCTGTATAAGCCCCCACTTGGAAGAGGGTCCCTTTGCAGGGACCCCCAGACTGCCCTTGATCATATGAGGTCACCACAGAACCACAGATCAGGACTCTGCACTTGCCACACAGAAGTGACTTTCTGCACCTCACCCAGTTGCCACAATCACATACACACAACCACCCCCCTTTCCTTTTCTCAGACCTGGAGAGGAGGTAGCTTCCTCCTGTATTCTCAGGTGTACTGGGGCCTCCCCTTTTAGAGAGCTGATCAGTCTCCCTCCTTATTTTAGAATTAGGCTTTTCCTGCACTATGACCCTGGGGGTCTTACTCATCTGATTTGTGGTTCTCCTTGCTTCATTCTCATCATCTCTAAAACCCACTGGTGCTCTGGTTCTTCCAGGAGGGCTCTGGTGAAGACCACAACCTCTTTCTGGACTAAAAGGGGAGTCCAGGGGCACCCAGGGCTGGGTTTCACCTGGGCCCTCCCAGCCTCCTCAGAGACATCCGAAAGGGGCAAACAATTGTTGCCACCTCTGACCTTCTCAGCACAATCCTGGACAAGCCCCCAGAATTGTAGTAGCAGAGAAGTCAGGTGTATGTGGTGTTGAAGGCCAGGACATGAGAACTCTGAGAAGGAATTTGACTTATTATTTTTTTTTAAGATTTATTTATTTATTTCTCTCTCCTCCCCCCCCTACTCCAGTTGTCTGTTCTCTGTGTCTATTTGTTGCATCTTCTTTTTCCACTTCTATTGTTGTCAGTGGCATGGAAATCTGTGTTTCTTTTTATTGCGTCATCTTGTTGTGTCAGATCTCCACGTGTGCAGCACCATTCCTGGGCAGGCTGCACTTCCTTTTGTGCTGGGTGACTCTTCTTACAGGGTGCACTCCTTGTGTGGGGGGCTCCCCTATGCGGGGACACCCCTGCATGGCATGGCACTCCTTGTGCACATCAGCACTGCACATGGGCCAACTCCACACTGGTCAAGGAGGTCCGGGGTTTGAACTGCGGACCTCCTATGTGGTAGGTGGACACCCTAACCACTGGACCAAGTCCACCACCTGGAAGTTGATTTATTTTGACCAGCCAGAATTGGTGGACTCCTGTCCTAATAAAAACTGAGCCCCAATGAAGCCTCTGCGGGGCTTCGTGGGGTCGCAGGAGGTGAGGACAATGCGGCCAGGCTAGAGGAGACAGACCATGGAGACTGGCTGATGGCGCAGATCTGGTTTATTGTGGAACTGCAGGCACTGATATACTGGGCTGCTGTGGGGAGGGCCGTTGCTGGCCCCAGCTCCCTATTGGTCCGGGCGGGCTACATGCCCTTATAAGGCTAGGTGGTCGGCTCGGCAAGCAGGGGGGGCATGAGATGACGTGCGGTGGGAGGGCCGAAGGGCGGGCCGAGGGTGGTGACGCCCGTACCAGGCCGAGGGCGGAGCGCCTGTACCAGCCACCCTTACCCTAGCGGAAGCGGTACCTACTTCGCGCCAGAGCTGGCCAGAGAGGCAAGCCAGACTGTTGCCTGATGCTGTGCCTCATCTCCCCCTTCGTTTTTACTAAGAACCAGAGAGGCAGCGGCAATAAGCCGTCGCTCTTGCTGCGCATGCCGCAGGGCGCCACGGACACAACAGAGGAGGAGGAGGACGAGCAAGAGCCCGGCACCAATAATGCCATAGAATGCCAGGCTGGCAGGGATGAACAGGCTGGTGAATTTTTGCCCCAGCTCCCCAAGGACAGATGAGGTGAGCTGGGTAATAGCTAGGTCTGAATAACTCTCTATGTAGGCCTGAAGTGCCAGGGTGTGGTTGTAGAAGGAGGAGGCATTATAAGAAGATAGTATTAGGTTTCTGAGGGTGGACTGGTGGGCAGAGCGGTTGACAGGGACGGGGGTGATGCAGAGCTGGGAGAACGGGTAGCGCCCGTCACACAGGGTGTTGGCAAGGGAATAAAGGGTATCAACGTCCAGGGCAAGCAAGTCTATTTGTGGCTGGAGGTTTAAGATGGCGTGGTGGTGGAGAAGGTTGATGTCCATTTGAGTGCCGAGGGATGCTTGGGTTTTGCTAAGATGTTGTTGACGACTCCAGTAGTGAGGGAGGTTTGTGTTAGGGCAACGGCGGCGGTAGTGGCGGCTGCTAAGGAAGCGATGAAGGCGACGGCGATGGCGGCGGAGAGTCCGAAGTCGCGCTGTACCCTGCGGGGTGCAAGATCGGACGGGGACAGGGGACAGGGGGAGAGTTGGGGAGGGACTCAATCAGAGGCGTTGATGGGGACCCATATGAGGGGTGGCTGGAGAACCAGGAAAGTGTATGGGAAGGAGTTATTCCAGAAGTTGGAGAGAAAGCAGGCCACGGAGGGAGCTTAGAGTTCTGCAGAGGAGAAAGGTGAATGGGGGCTTAACGTAGGCAAAGGTGTGGATGGTTTGAGTGGAACGACTGGCGAAGGTTGACAGGTTGACGTTGAGCCGTTGACCATTAGAGTGCCATTGGAGAGGGAGCAGGTGGAGAGACAGACGAAGGGTCGAAGGTTGAGGCAGGAAGAGGGCCCACAGAGGGACAAGGTAGAGAAGGAGTATGCGGGTGTGACCAGGAGCGGGTCGGCGAAGATAGTGGTACTTGTTTCATTAGGAAGCAAGGCCATGGGGGTGAAGAGGCCTGTGGCAGTAGGGTTGGGGTGTGTGCAGTCGCGCCAGCGAAAAGACTGTAAGGGTGCAGCATGGGGGGAGCCTTTGGGACTGCAATTGGGGACGGCGGGGGCGTTGCACATAAGCTGCAAATTGTTTGGATCGGGTGGCGTTGGAGGTGGATGGCCAGAGGCCATCTAGTCGGTAGGCTATGCCAGAAGCGTGTGCGGAGGCGGAGGTGTGATTGTACCAAACTTTGCAGATATTGCGAGGGAGGAAGTAGAGGGTGTCGGGGAAGGTCGAGTCAGACTGATTACTGAGGGAGAGGAAAATGGTGTCCTGGGGGGGTGAAACGGAAATGTTGAGGTGGGAGGAGGAAGGTTGGAACATAGGGTTGCATGAGAGGCTGAGGTCGCAGGAGGTGTGGTAGACGGCGGGGAAGAGGGGGCTAGAGCGGGTCAGAAAGAGGAATCCAGGGGGGGCTTGTAAAGTGGCCCAAAGCTCATACTGGCTGCACGGCTTAGCGGCTTCTCCTGTTGCGGCAAGGGAGAGAAGAAGGATGAGAAGGGGAACAAGCGAGGTGGGGGCGTTATTTGGTGGTGGGTGGACAGCTCGGGCGTGGTGGTACAGGCGCAGGAGCTGGATAAGCTCAGTGTTGGGCTCGGTGGCCGGCTCGTCGAGGATGAGGCGGGTCATCTGGTAGGTGAGGCTGCACAGCTGGCGACGTTCCCTCCTCGTCATCCGTCGCTGCTGCGGTGGCTGGCTTGATGTTTCAGCCTGGGATCCAGATTGGCTGTGAGGCATTTTCTGGAAAGATACAAGAGAACCCTCTCCCTTGGGTGAGAAGGGGGCTGGGCCCTTCCCAAGTATGTGTTTCTGGGTCTCTCCAATAAACCATTGGGGCGACCGTTGGTGCGTAAGAGGGGCCCCAATGTTTGTGAAGGGGGGAGAGACCATTCTTATCAAAGGAGAGGAGGTTCATGTGAATAAGACAAGCTGTTATGATGTCACTTGGTTGGCTGTGTGGGTGCAAGTCTCTCTCCTTTTGTATTTGAATTTTTAAGTGGCGGTGGGTGCGTTCCACTATGGCCTGGCCCTGGGGGTTGTATGGGATCCTGAAATGGTGAGTGATGTTGTAGAGACTGAGGAAGGCAGCAAAGGAGGAGCTGCGGTACGCGGGGCCATTGTTGGTTTTTAGCTCCCATGGAACTCCCATGAAAAGGATGGCTTGCCTTAGGGCCTTAATGCAGTGCTTGGCTGTTTCTCCTGCGAGGGGGACAGCATAGCAGAGGTGAGAGAAGGTGTCGACAGCCACATGCACATATTTGAGGCGTCCGAAGGACGGTACATGGGTGACATCTAGCTGCCATCGAGAATTTGGTTTAAGGCCGTGGGGGTTTACCCCCTGTGGCTGCAGGGGCCCTAGAGGCAGGAAAGGGGCGCAGGTTTTGCAGGCACGCACCAAATGTTTACATGTGTCTATAGAAAGGTCCGGCAGTAGATGTTTAAGAGAGGCGGCCAAAAAATGAAATTTAGAGTGAAGTATCTTTGCTTGATTGATAAGGTTCCCTATGGTGGTGAGCGCATAGGTGGAGACTGCTTGGTTGGCCAAAGCATTGCCCCGAGTTAGGGACCCGGGCAAGTCTGAGTGGCTTCTCAGGTGTGCCACGTACCATGGAGCTGTACGGCGCTTGAGCAATTCCTTTAACGAGGCCAGGGCCGTGTCGATGGGGGTGTCCTTAGGAAAGAAGGTGGAAAAGGCCAGAACACGACACGCTTGGAGTGTATACTGGCTGTCAGTGAAGATACTGACGGCCTCGGCCGGGGAGGCCCTGAGGGCGGCATACATGGCCAGTAGCTCACCCGTCTGCACAGAGAATTGGTTAGTATAGGTGAACGTACGGGGATGGGGGTGCCCAGGTTGGTACACTACAAATGCATATTTGGTTTTGGAGGCATCTGTGAAAATGGTGGTAGAATGGGGCAGTGGTGTTGAAGAGGGGAAGGGATGGAATGGGTCGGCAAAGGGGAGTTGGACCAGACCCTGCAGTAATTTGTGGTGGGGGAGGTGATTGTCGAACTCTCCCCTAAAGTCCTCAAGCAAGACTTGCATATCCTCATTGGTTTGGATGAGGTGGGTGGTTTGCTTGGCATTGAGTGGCCAGACGATGGTAGAGGGGGGAACATGGTATGTATGCAGACAGAGGGTGTTAAGGTCTGCAGCAAGAGAGATCCAAAGGCGAATAGCCGGGCATATCTTTTGGAGCTTGCTCTTGGATGGGTGTAGCCACAACAGGGGTCCCTGCTGCCACAGAACTCCCGTGGGAGTTCCTGGAGTGGCGAGAATAAGTGCCAAAATTGGTTGAGTGGGGTCGTAGCGCTGGAGAGCGCAGGACTGCAGGGCACGACTCACGGCCTGTATGGATTTCGGGCCTCTGGTGTGATGGTGATTTTCTTAGTAATTGCCTCGGGTGGGTTGCTGGATGTTTGTAACAACTCAAAGAGAGGGTTGAGCTGTGCCGTAGTGATGGGAAGCGCTGATTTAACCCAATTGATATTCCCGCATAGCTGTTGCAACTCAGTTAATGAGAGCTGAGCGGGGACATTCAGTTGGGGGGTGATGGGCTCAACATGGCGCACAACCTGAAACCCGAGGAAGGTAAAAGGAGGGCTAAGCTGCACCTTCTCCTCTTTAATGTGGAGGCCTATAAGTGACAGGTTTAGTTTGAGCTGTGTGAGAATGAGTTGCAGCTGGTGGGGGTTCTCATGGGCAAGGAGGATATTGTCCATATAAAGGATGATATAGGCTCGGTGCTGGAGAGGGGCAACCGCCAGGTTGACGAAATTTTGACAGATGGTAGGGCTATTCCTCATGCCTTGCGGGAGCACTTTCCATTGATACCGATAAGCGGCTCCCTGATGGTTGGGGAGCGGGACTGTAAAGGCAAACTTGCGTCGATCTTGTGGATGCAGTGGGATAGAAAAGAAACAGTCCTTGATGTCGATCGTAGCGACATGAAAGCGACGGGGGACTGCTGTAGGGTGAGGAAGGCCAGGTTGGCTGGACCCCATGGGAAGAATGTGTTTATTAATTTCCCTGAGGTCATGTAAAAGCTGGTATTTGCCTGTGGATTTTTTGTGAATAATAAAGACAGGCGAATTATAGGGGCTAGTGGAAGGCTCAATATGGCCGGCCTCAAGTTGTTCTTGGACTAGGGTGCGCAGGGCGGTAAGTTTGTGGGATGGTAGGGGCCACTGCTTGACCCAAATAGGCTCCTCTGTGTCCCATTGCAGAGGGGTGGGGTTGGGTGGAGCGAGCTGAGCAGTGGCACAAACTATTGGGGGGGAACCGTGGTTAAGACGGCTCCACTTTGCTCTAAAATGTCTCACCCCCATAATATAGTGGTGAGGGCAGACAGGAAGAGTGGCTGGAAGGTACCTGTATGACCTTCTTCATCTTCCCATGTGACGGGATAGTGTGCTCGTTGAGAGACTGAGTCCCCGGTGGCCCCCTGAACGGGCGGTCCACGCTGTACTTCCCAATGTTTGGCATAGCAGGCAGGGAAGCAAGAAATTTCAGCCCCAGAATCTAGGGTGCCATGGTACCAGTGGTTGTTAATCCTTAGGGCCATAGTAGGCTTATCCCCAGTTATAGGGACGGACCACATTAGGGTTTTGGCAGGTAGTGTGCCTCTTGGGGGCGGGGCTGAGGCTTGCCCCCTTTGAAGTTTAAAGGCTTGCCGTTTATGTTTGACCGTGAGTGACAATCTCTGGCCCAATGATAGCCTCTCTTACACTTCGGACATGGGGTAGAAGGTGTGTTTGGCCCCAGTGGCCTTTTGGGAGGTGGGGCTCCCTTTGAGTTGGGGCAGTTGCGGGCAAAGTGCCCTTCCTGGTTACATTGGAAACAAGGTCCCATGGCCAAAGCGAGGGCAGAAGCGAAGGAGGTGGCAAGGGTATGAGAGGTTTGGTCTAGGTCTTTGCAGGCCAAAATCCACTCATGGAGGCTACCCTCCCATTTGGAAGCAATGGCTTGCTTGCAAACAGGGTTTGCCCCCTCTAAGATGAGCTCCCACGCGAGAGCCGCTTGGGCCTGCTCATTGGTTACTTTGCGGGCACACGCCTCTTGAACTCTTGAAACAAAGGCAGAAAAATCCTCCTCCTTGCCCTGAATAAGCTTAGTGAAGGTTTCAGTTTTTATAGCGGAGCAATTGCCAAAAGCACGCATAGCTATGCTCCGGAGCTGATCCCAGAAAACGGCAGTGGCCTGAGCGAAGGCTGCCGGGACGTTGTAGGGCGGTAAGCCGAGGAAGGCATTCAGGGGAAAAGTAATGCCGTTGGGGTGGTTGGCCCTCACCTGCTGCTCAGCCTGATCTTGAAAGTGGGCTCGCCAATTAACAAACTGGCCGGGAGTAAGGATGGCTCGGGCAATGGCTTGCCAGTCATAGGGGAGGTTTAAGTTAAGCAAGATGTCATTAAGGAGTTGTTGGGCGTAAGGGCTGCCTAGTCCATCCTCCCAGATGGCCTCACGCAGGCGCTTCACCTCCGAAGGACTGTACAGGTACCAGGGGAGGGGGCACTGAGGCGTAGGCATTAGGTTGACCGGGTATAGCTGAGGGGGTTGTTGAGGCGGGGGCATGGCTTGATGGAAGGTAAGTGGCATGGGGGGAGGGGCCACCGGAGGAAGAGTAAGCGGGTGCAGGGTGCTTGGAGTAAAAGCGAGTGTTGGGTTTAAAGCAGGGGAGAAGGTGCTAGGGAGGGACAGGGTTAACATAGGGCTACCGCTAGGTGGTGCTGTGGTATTGCTTAGAGAGGGGTTGTGTAACCCCGCCCTCATTTCTGCCCCCGAGGCAACCGCTCCAGTTGAGGGTGAGTGAGGTAATGGTTCCTCTTTCAAGTTGACCTCTTCCTGTTTGTCAGGGGATGGCGAAGGAGGAAGCTCCGGGTACAGAGACTTCCGTGTGTTAGACGAGGAAGAAGGAGGAAGTTCGCCATCTTGTTTGTTAGCACTAGGGAGGCTCCCGGCGGTGGCGGAATTGCCATTTTGTTCGACGGCAAGGTGGCCTTTTGGGGCAAGATCATTTTGGATTTTAGAGGGCAGCAGTGGACCCGGGGTGGCCTCGTCCTCCTCCAGGATGTTATTAAGCTGAAAAACTAAGGAGGCAGAATCATTATCCATGGGGTCGGAATTGCCCTGTTCGAGGGGGTCTGGCTGGTCACAGTTATAGGCTGTGACAGGCAGAGCGGCGCCGAGTAAGCAAGAGTGGATGGCAATAAGCGTGGGAATAAGGCCGGGGGGGAAGCGCTTGTTTTCATGTTCCATAGCAGCAGAAACACGATCAACTAGCATGCAGTAGGTGTCAGGGTCCCATAGATTGGCGGTGGAAAGCCAGGGATTGAAGGGGATCAGTAAATCCCAGTAAGTCTGGAGCTGCTTGGCCAAAACCTTACATTGGTGGCAGGCCAGTAGGCCAGCAAGCACCTGAACCTGCGGGGCCTGCTGGCTGGAGAAAGAGGCTCCCATAGCGGAGGAGGAATTGGTCCTTACCTGCTCATGGGCAGCGGGTGCTCGTGCCCCACGTTGGGAGCCAGTTGAAGCCTCTGCGGGGCTTCGTGTGGTCGCAGGAGGCGAGGACGACGTGGCCCGGCTAGAGGAGACAGACCACGGAGACTGGCTGATGGCGCAGATCTGGTTTATTGTGGAACTGCAGGCACTGATATACTGGGCTGGTGCGGGGAGGGCCATTGCTGGCCCCAGTTCCCTATTGGTCCAGGTGGGCTACATGCCCTTATAAGGCTAGGCAGTCGGCTCGGCAAGCAGGGGGGGCATGAGATGACGTGCAGTGGGAGGGCCGAAGGGCAGGCCGAGGGCAGTGACACCCGTACCAGGCCGAGGGCGGAGCGCCTGTACCAGCCACCCTTACCCTAGTGGAAGCGGTACCTACTTCGTGCCAGAGCTGGCCAGAGAGGCAAGCCAGACTGTTGCCAGATGCTGTGCCTCACCCCAAATAGAATTTTTTGGGTCCCTATTATACAGAGGAAATAAGAGTGGGAAGAAAAATTGTGCTTGTATGTGTGCAAAAATATTTTTGTTAGTTTCTTCAAGTGTTTTATCTGAGTATTGGATTGGTTATATCCCCCAGGTAAGCTTGAATTAATGCATATCCCCCACATTCCAAGTCAGCGTTTAGCACTAACACCCCACATTCCAGCTTACATCCTTCCTGAACATCCAAAGCCTACAGAATTTATACTTCTCAATTGGCTTTCTAGGCATATTTGGAAATGAAATAAGATTGGATTTGTGCACAGGCTATATTACATCTGCTGCTTTCAGCCCTCCATTTATAAAGGACTTCAGCAAGAGGACCAATACCCACCCTAGACTCACTGAAGCAATCCAATCAAAGACCCCAAATTGAATCCAATTCAAGTTCTCAAGCCCACAGGAATGAATTAGCTCCAAGAATATGTGATCTTTCCTGGGCTCCACATGAAGTTTCAAAGTGCCCCAACATGAAGGTCAGTTTCTTTCTCTTGCCTAGTATTTTATTGTTGATTGGCTTTATATTAAAACTCTTCTCTGACACTTAGAATTGGCTGTATTTAATTTATCAAATTTTCCCAGTTCTTCATCTCATTCTAGCCCTGGATATTTGGTATAATTTTTAAGATTGTACTATGTGTGCAATTGTTTTACCCTAAGAAAAAAGATTTTTTCTAGTTCCTTCTCTGAGAATATTGATCTGTTCTTTTTTTTTTTTTTTTTTTTTACACACTCCTTTCATTGCCTCTAGCTGTTTTACATGATATACAAAATCTTGGAGGATGGTCACCTCAGAAAGGACTTTCTGAAGTCAGTATTTCCAGTCAAATGAGGACCAGAGACTCACAAAAAGGGCTCAGGCCAGCCCCAATGAGCACTGGAGAGAGGTACAGGTAAGACACCAGAAGCCTTTTTCACAACTCGGTGAAGCTTGAATTCCTGGCCTGCCAAAAATATGGCACCCTTTAGAAAACTATTCCCTGCAACCCTAAGGAGGCATTGTGCCTTTAAGTTTTAACTGCCTTTCTCCATGTCAGCAGTGGGGTTGAATCAATGGCAGTGGCTGTCCTTGTCTGGATTAGCTAAAACAGCAGTTCAGAACTGGAACTCAGTAATGAAAACTTCCTGATCAAAACATATGCTCAACCCCACCATTCTCAGGGTAGACTTCCATGTTCCTCTCCACCCACAACAGCCAGCCAGAGACTAGACCCTAAGATAGCGCATATCATGAATGGGGGAGGGGTGCCAGCTGTCACTGCAGAGTGAGCTACTCAGTATTTTTTAAACTTGATAAAAATTGTAATTAGACTGTGTAGTGTTCTTTTTTAACAAGTCAATTTTATTTATACATATTAATAAAGCTTACAATTCATACAAAGTATAAAAACAGTGGAATTTGGTATGATCACATAGTTGTGCATTCATCACTTCAATCATTATTGGAGCATTTCCATTATTTCAGTAATAATAAAAAACAAACAAGAAAATTCCTCACCTCTCAACCTCTCTATGATTTCCCTGCTGTTCATAGTTGCTATTTCTGGCTACTCTTGCAAAATTATTTATTAGTTCATTAAGTTGCTTTTTTGAGATGTATTCACATACACTATGATCTATCCAAAGTGCATAATCAGTGGCTTTTATTATAATCATAATGTTGTACATACAGTTTTTAGCACAATTTCTCAGCCTTTTCCATACACCATTGTCTGGATGCTGTATAATGCTCCTTTGGCCTCCTGAGCTCCAGAACAGCTGTTACAGACAGTTTCTGACTCTTCACTAGCTCTTTTGGAAGAGAAGTGAGTCCTGAATCTCCCTGCTCTGCCATCTTCCTGGAAATTCCCTTGCTAGTGTAAATATCTTTGGTATACATGGAACAAGATAACCTAGTACACATCTTCCTGACCAAACATGGAGAAAAGTTTTATATATTTTCCCACATGGAAAATAAGCAATCCAATATGATCTAAAGTTAGGTTAAGATTAGATCCAGAAAACCACCTTGAATGTCTCTCTGTTTGTATTTTTTTACCCTTTAAGGAGGTCATATAAGCATCAGCACATTGCCATTTTACAAGAGTCCATTAGTCTGAGAAAGAAGAAAGCATTCCTATTTAAATGATGTAACAATTCATGTATATTACTCCCAATTAAGTATGTTGAGTTTCCATTTTAAATATAACCTGAATATTGATGAAATCATGTTATATAAGTTTATCGTATTGGGGAAAGAGATAATGCAGGCATTACACATGCAAGTGGGATACTTGTCATTGAGTGAATATCTAATTTAGTGATTTTCTTTGTTACATCAGTAAAAGTATCATTATTGGAGTCACTTTTAAGCTCTCAGTCTTTGAATATGGAAGTCCCATCTCTATTGTCTGAATCTAACCTGATTGATTGCTTTTATACAACCAATATATACAACCAGTCTTGTATATATCCAATTTTGGCCCTGTCTTATTACAGTTTTCTTGCATAAAGAAGAGTTTATAGTCACCAAATTATAAGATGTGAAAAGCTAGTTAAAGCTTCAAATAAAGTGTCCCAATGCCAAATACATTTAACTTATTGATCTGTAACAAGGGCTGACTAATTTTTAACAGGATACCAAATCTTTTTATTAAACATTTATCTCTTTTTTTTGACCAATGATCACTTTTGCCTGAATGGAACACTATTTTAGGTCCATCTTTATCATCTAGATATTGGCAAACCCAGCAATCAGTTAAATTCATAATGCTAGAAACCCTATAAATAACTGG
This sequence comes from Dasypus novemcinctus, assembly GCF_030445035.2. Lineage (NCBI taxonomy): Eukaryota > Metazoa > Chordata > Mammalia > Cingulata > Dasypodidae > Dasypus > Dasypus novemcinctus. Next base: position 1,224,769 of record NC_080673.1, read on the forward strand.
AGTTGAGATAGATCTAACCTTAGAGAAGTAGCAGTGATTAATAGCATTGCTTTTTAAATTTTTAAAATCACTTAATAAGCTGTTTCTTTGTAAATCAATCAATAATATTTTACACCATGCTTTAAAATTTAGGTAATCAAGACCACATTAATAATCCATAGGCATTTAGAGTGAGATTCCATTTGCTCAGAATTTTGCATTGTAAGCAGCATAATCACTGCATAGATATACTCTGAATGTATATTAAATTATCTCATTTATACTAACTCTTCTTAGAAAGGATATATTCTGTTTAGCTCTAGTTGGAGGTATCATAAATTAAAAATTAATTAAGCTTTACTGTATTTGAGAATAGCTTTGGCTTAATTACCAATACCTTCAGCCATTTGTTTTATATTTACATACGTATACATGGGTAAGTCATATGTGGATGTGTTTATTCTTTTCATGAAGTCTATCTATAACAATCTACTGCTAGTAACAGACACACTATGTTGCTGTTTAAAATTGTCCCTCAGTTCTATTCTAAACTCATAGTTCAGTTTATTTTATTGCCCTCAACCTGTCATAACCAGAAGCAAAACACTGGAACTTTAAATTAAAGCTCAACTCCACTTATCTAAAGGTTTGTTTATTCATACTCTTTTGCTGAAGGACTCATATGTATACATAAATCAATAAGTTAATCTGTGCAGTTTGACAGCAATATTAGAATCCCATGACCCTGTTATTCTTGAAGGAAGTGATGTATATTTTCTGGATAATTTAGAGAAATGTTGACCTTTCCAGCTATTTTTTTTTAAATGAACAGTTCTTCCTTTTAACTAATTTATGAATTAATCTTTCTGAATTCACTGGTTTCTGAAACTGGTCCTAAGCAAAGTTCTGATGTCTAGGCAAATAATAGAGACTGTGTAATCCTGTCTAAGAAGACACTTCAAAGTGAATTAAACTGTTTTTCACTTGAGAGAAACAAACAATTCCCACCAAACCCTGAAAATGTTTGTCACATTGGACCTCCCAGGACAACTCCACATTTTACTACAGAGCTTTAAAAAAGTTGTATTGGCTCTTCTGAAAGACTCTCAATGGACAACATCATCACCACCTATACCTGGAGAACAAGTGGTACATTTTTTACTTCAGTAGCAGAGAATATAACTACCAATTTCTATTTATCTGTAAAGAATATTTTTTAAAGATTTTTTTCTCTCCCCTTCCTGCCCCCCGCCCCCAGTCATTTGTTCTCTGTGTCCATTTGCTGTGTGTTCTTGTTTTTGTTGGCTTCTGTTGACAGCGGCATGGGAATCTGTGTCTCTTTTTGTTGCATCATCTTGCTGCATCAGCTCTCCATGTGTGTGGTGCCATCCCTGGGCAGGCTGCACGTTCTTTCATGCTGGGCAGCTCTCCTTACAGGGCATGCTCCTTGCACATGGGGCTCCACTACACAGGGGACACCCCTGTGTGGCACGGCACTCCTTGTGCACATCAGCACTGCATGTGGGCCAGCTCCACACAGGTCAAGGAGGTCTGGAGTTTGAACTGTGGACCTCCCATGTGGTAGACAGACACCCTAGCCACTGGGCCAAGTCTGCTTCCCTGTAAAGAATATTTTAAGAGACTCTGAAAGAGCAGAGTAAGGATGAGAAGATTTAAGAGTATATAAAATTTAAATAATAAATCTCTCTCACAGAATTTATCTCCTTAAAAGAAAGGTACTAAGTAACATACATGTGAATCCCCTACTTATATTTTGAAAAATCAGATATTTTTATTTAAGTGAAGGTGGAAATGAATTAAAATATGAAGGATAGAATTAAAAAACCAGCTATATAGCAATTCAAATTACATTAAAGCCCAAACATGAACTATAAACAGAAGTGAAATTTTCCTAAAATGAAGTGAATATTCACTAAACTCCATCCCCTCCCCAAGTAGGTAAATTATATGAAGGAGAAGAATTCTACATGAACTGAGATACTTTTAAGCTTCAATATGTATGAAAACATAAAAATAAATTTAATGTTGCCAAAATAACCAGCTATATAGCCAATTCAAATTACATTAAAAACCAAATATGAACTATAAAGAGAAGTGAAATTTTCCTAAAATGAAATGAATATTCACTAAACCATATCCCCTACCCAAGTAGGTAAATTATATTAAGGAGAAGATTTCTACGTGGACTGAGATACTTTTACACTTCAATATGTATAAAAACATAAAAATAAATTTAATGTTGCTAAAATAACTGAGTTTTTAGGGTTACATAGTTAGAAATATATAATTCTACTCTTACAAACAAGTCAACTAGGAGAAATAAGTTAGCATAATCATTTGAACTAGCTGCCTATATATTGGGCAGGACTTATTTTGTTTTTTTGTGTGTTTTTTTAGCTTTTTTGAACATGTGAAACAAGCCATAAGATGTCCTTTTTTGTCATGGATGATACAGTCAATTTTAGATCACAAGGTTCAGTGGCACAAAGATGGAAACTAGATTCCATGCATTTTTCTTTATCTTGTGTTTCATTCCTCTCAAACTCTCTGACAGCTTTAATTTTTTTTAATTTTTAAAGAAGCTTTAGATTATATAAATGTTTAATAAAAAATATAGGGGATTCCCATATTCCCCAACCCCTCACCCTAACCCTCCCACACTTTTCACATTAACATCTTTCATTAGTGTGGTAAATTTGCTACAATTGATAAACACATATTGATTGAAGCATTGTTATTAACAATGTACTATAGTTTCTATTATAGCTTACACTCTGCCTTACCCAATTTTATAGGTTATGACCAAATGTAATGGGCTATACCTGTCATTGCAATGTCATGCAGGAAATTCCAATGCCCCAAATGTCCCCATATTATATCTATTCTTCCCTCTCCCTCGCCTCAGAACCTCTGGTGGCCACTATCTTTACATCAATGATAAAAGTTCTTCCATTGCTAGAATAATATTAAGTCTATAATAGTATAATACTAAGTCTACTTTAGTCCATTGTTCACTCCCCAGTCTTGAGAATTTCAGGATGGTGGTCCCACTGCTTCTACTTGAGAGGGGGCTTAAATCCCAATGGGCAGATGGCTGACATCTTCTTGACTGGTATAAATGTTGCCACTAGAAGTTGATGGCTGAGAATAGCCCTCATTTTCTTGGGATTGGGAGGCTTGTGTGATTTTATTATTTTCCTCTATGTCATTTCTCTGAAATCAGGAACATTAAAGCCCTCTTCTACATGTGTTGAGTTTTCTAGTATGGCTTTCCCAGGTATTTTCCCTTTTTCATTTCCTTTATCTTCAGGAAGCCAATTCTCACATCTGTTGTAATGCATTTCCACAAGGGGAGGATACATTTCATTGCATGAAGTACATTTCCCACAGAGAGCTAAGGAAATTTCAGGATCTTCTTCAGATGAGTCTGTATCACTCTCCCCTGCTTGATAAACAGTAACTTGATAAACCTGATCATCTTCATATGAGAGTTCTTGTCCTTCTTCACTAATCTTCTGAATCAAGAGATTCAACTTCAAATTATACACTGAATTGATCTAAAACTGAATCCTGATTCAACCAATCACCAGAATGTTCACTTATACCAGTATCAAGATCCAGATTTGATAGTCTCCATTGATTCACTCCTACAGAATCTTTTACACCATATCTTCCTTATTATAGAGCAAGACTTTCATCAGAGGAAAGGAAAATGCTAGCAGATTTGTGGTGCTTTCTCTGTTGTCCACCAGCTAAGTCTTCTGAATTTTCTGTCTCACTAATTACTCTCCTTTTAGATGAAGGTCTAAAAATCAAATTTGACGATGAAGTTTTCTCCTCCTACACCTCTAGGACAGGGTCCCTTTGATGGCTGCCATCTTTTTTTTTAAGATTTATTTTATTTATTTCTCTCCCCTTCCCTCTCCCCTGCCCCAGTTGTTTGTTCTCTGTGTCCATTTGCTGTGTGTTCTTTATCTGCATCTGTTGTTGTCAGTGGCATGGGAATCTGTGTCTCTTTTTTGTTGCACCATCTTGTTGTGTCAGCTCTCTGTGCATGTGGCACCATTACTGGGCAGGCTGAACTTTCACACTGGTCGGCTCTCCTTATGGGGTGCTCTCCTTGTGCATGAGGCTCCCTTATGTGGGGGGCACCCCTGCGTGGGGCAGCACTCCTTGTGCACATCAGTGCTGCACATGGGCCAGCTCCACATGGGTCAAGGAGGCCCAGGGTTTGAACCACAGACCTCCCATGTGGTAGATGGACACCCTATCCACTGGACCAAGTCTACTTCCTGATGGTTGCAATCTTGAAGGTGACACCTGTTTTCACTTAGAGATGCACCTGAATCTGATGGTTCCTGCTGGTTAACTACTACCAAGTTTCTGTAGACATTTTCCTGTGTTCTTTCACAGAGGAGTTTGGTACTACAAACAACTCCCCTAGAAGATAATTTAAACAATATACAATATATTGTTGTTTCTCATCACTTGGTCATAATATAGTGGCCAAGATAAAATATAATGTCTTTCATTGTGTGTCTTTTTGTGCACCAACAGACTTTAGCAACTTCAGTAATGATTTTTTTGTTCTAACCAGGGTCTCTGGTTCTGAAACAGGAATCTGTGAGGTGCTCATAGCATATCAGTAGCTAGATAATTGTTGGTATTGCACATTTGCCATGCAGGGTTTTTTTGTGCCTACAGTTGGATCTTTTGAGGCTCCCCAGTTCTGTTCATGGGGCACATGGAAGCCTTCGTGTCAATTTCACACCACTATTGTATTCCAACACATTAGGTTGAGAGTAGGAGATCCCTTGAGGCAAAAGCATCAGAACCTGAGTCAGAGGTTCTGACCAGAAAAAGGCTCAGCTTCTTGCTCCATCCCCCTTCCAGTCACACAGGGCAACACAAGCCCCAAACAAAAGGAACAAAGGTTGCTAATAGCCATGCTCCCCCCTCTTCCCATCTGTCCTCTTGATAGTGGGAGGCCACTGGGGCTGGGAAGCTAAGTGTGGAGGCCTCCCCCAACCTCCTGACAGCCCATATGGATCAGAGCATTCTGCTTTGATGCCTTGAGAGACATGCTTGTTGTCTCTGCTAACTAAAAGGGAAGAAGATTAGAGCTCTTCTGTTTTACTTAAGCTCTTAGATGCTCTTATCTTTTTAAACAAAAGAAGCAGTATTTCAAAATGTACACACACATCTTGTCTATTCTCCTGTATGTAGCCAGAAATGAAGCAGTTGCTTACAGATAATAAAATGCTTCTCAGTTTTACTACTGTGTGGAAGATGTTTTACAAACTCTTTATAATTGACTATAACCAAATTGACTATCCACCTCATGTTTAAATAAACTTATTAAATTACAATTACCAACAAAGATATTTACTCTATTTATTTAAGAGAGTATATCTACAATTTTTTCTTTTAGCCTAATTTCACCAATGTGAACTTATAATTTTATTACTCTAAAGATTTCATACATATAATGTTAATTTAGTTTATAAATTAACTATGGGAGATTACACTCAAGTTAAATAAAATTGAAACCATTATAGTTTATGCAAGGAATGTTCTCTTTTTCTCTTACAGGAAGCTAAAAACTTCTTTTCTTTAAGTTATGAAAATGAATAATTTAAAAGCATACTGACTACCAGGTTTTAAAACACATTACACAATTACTTAATTTGTTTAATCATAATCCAGGAAAGATCTCTCATAGTTTTTATGGACTCTTCTTTTACTTACTGAAATTTGTTAATAGAGCCACTAATTACCTTTATTTTGTTGGAAAGAAATCTTCTGGAAGAAAATAAGGCTCACCAGATTGTGGAGAAGAAAATAATTTATTCTCAATCTTGCAAAAAGGGGCACAGAGCCAGATATGGCTGGTGCCTCAAACAAAGAAAAATGACACAATTTATACCCCTAAGCCTAGCACACAAGCTCTTCCTGGAAAATCTCTCTAAGATCAAGGATGCTGTGACTTGCTCACTGCATTGAAAAACATGCTAAGTGGAGCTATGATACCAGGATACTGTAAGTGAAACTTAAACACAATTGGCATTATGGCCTGCTCTCATGGAGAGATAACATGTAAAGTATTACAAACCTGAAACTTAAAACTATTAATTGTAACTCTAAATCCTTTGCATTAAGTAATAATACATTAATTAATATTAAGTGCTATACTCTTATCCTGTGCTAAATGTATGCCTAATAATTATAACATTATCTTTTCTGTTTTAGATCAAATGTGAAAGTATATTGGACATGTTAAATTCCTAGTGAATTCATTTTCTAAACAGTTAATAAACATGTCTGTAGAATGAGGTGGCAGTCTCAGCCAGGCTCAGTCAACTTAACTATATTCTGCTGTACTCTACTGTGTAGCAAAGGTGAGGCTTGCTTGCTGATGGTGAGTCACCTATTAAACAAGTCAAAATTTCTGGAAATTGTACAATTAAAGCCAAGCTATAAAAAAACCTTTATTCTGTAGTTCTGATCACTCCCACAGCTGAAAACTAAGAACATTTCCAACTTAGTGTTCTAATCCTGAATGAAGCCAGTTGCCCAAGGAGTGCCAGTTCACCAGGAGCATCTGACAGAGCAAATGAATGCCAAACATTAAACAGCTTGGAATGTGTCCTGATTCAGACAAAGCTAAATGTCTGTTGCAATATCTCTCTAAAGATAAATAACTTAAAAAAGAATATATATGCTGTTCCCACCAGCTTTTAAGAAGGAATGCCATCTTTATAGGCACCTAACCTTGTCTACCTCTGTAATCCAATGTCCTCTTTTAAAAATGGGTATTCCAAATTTTTTATTAAATTTATTTCTTTCAGAGTAAACATCTTATTAACCATATGAAAACTTCATCCAACTTCGTACAGAATGCCTGATGCATCTTCCTCCAGTTAAAATAAGAAATTTACACGTTGTTAGGAAATTACTACAGCCCATGGCCAGCAGGAAGCAGTTACAGAAAAGAAATCATCTCCCTCAGCACCCCTTTTAAATTAAAGGTGTAAACTCTTTAAGGGTAAAATGAAAGTAATAGATGGATCTGGAACCTGACTGGAAATCCACGTGAGTGCCAGTGGCAGCAGAATAACTGCAGGAGGCCCCTGCCCCAAGATTCTGCTGTCCAGAATGAAAAGTTCTAAACTTCTAAAAATAGCCCTGGATACTGCACTAAAGACTAATAAATAATCAGTCAAAACAACAAACAGCCATCCACCTCATAGCTCCAACAATAATTATGCCAAAGTTTAGCAAGTTAAACTTTGGCAAAGGGGGGAAATAATGTGGGCTATGGGTGGGAGGCTCTTTGTCTCTTCAGAGATAACCTAAGCTGTTTGACTTGTGGGTGTAGAATGGTAAGAGGCTGCAGCCCTGCCCTTAGTGACAATGGCAATGACTCCAGTCCCAGGAAACAGTTAAACAATGCAAGGTCTATAAACTTTAAGTATTTAGGGGAAATGCAAACCAAATATGTTATAAGTTTATCTAGAATGTCTGGAGTCCATGCTAAAAGCTTACCTAAGATGTGGAAGATATATATGCTAATTCAAGCCTATTGAGAACTGAAACAAAGGGACCATTTAGACTTCCGTCTCTGTATAAAAGACATTTTGAAAATCTTGTTCGGGGCTCAGGATTCAAACAAAAAACTCTCAAGTTCGGCTGGCCATCAATAAACCATTTTTCCTTCTCAAAATCATTCCTGAGTCCTGGCCTCTCTATATGCAAATAATTGAACCTCTCTCAAATTCTACAACAATGAAGCCCGAGTCAGGGGAAAGGAAGTGAAATAAAATCATTGCCTTAGTAAACATGAGAACCTTTACTTGGCCTTATAAGGTGGGAAGGGAAAGCTAATATTAAAAATCAGCCTTGAAGGGTGGGTGCAACACCATTTGCTTTGTTAGGTGGTTTGGTGAACGTTTTTGCATGTGAGTCTTTCTCTTTTTACAGAGTAGATCGAGGTCCAGCCAAGTTGACTATAAAGGAAGTCAGATATCCCATTAAATTGCTATAAATTAGGAATGTCCCATTGGAGATTGCAACCACCCTAAATTATTCAAAGCAGCAGCAGCTGTTTGCTGAGGGAGAAGGTTCTGTGGTGTCCTCATCACCTGCCACCTTGAAAGGCTGCTGACTGCTCCTCTTTCGACAAAACTACCACATTCCTCCCCAGTGTGCTTTGCTTTTAGAGTGGAAATTCACAGAATGAATTCCAGCCCTTCATTTGCATGGCTGTGGCATTGACTGAGCCTCGACTTCAGGGTCATAGTGGTCGGGAGGCACTGGTGGCTGTCCTGAGTGCAGTGGCCCTCACTGAGCACCTGCCATCCAGTCTTCAGTCCATGATAAGTGTTGCTGCTGGGGAAGCAGAGCTGAGTCTAAGCACTTCACTCATCACACTGCGTAAGACAGACACAGGATTTGAGTCCACATCTGGGAGCCCAGTGTCTGGAATTTCCCTTCCTGGGTGTTTCTCAGTCAGCTAATTAAAGTATTTAGAGCAAGCATGCCTATTTTAAATAAGCAGCATTTCTAATATTCATTGTGCTGTTCTAGTATACATAGTATTAACTATAGTCCTTTGAGAAACATGTATCTGCTGTTCACATCTTATTACAGCTATTTAAAAGATAATCAGCTTTGCCAAAAATAGGGTGTTTTTGCTTTCACTTATTTTCTTAGAAGTTTAGGTATTGTTTGTTTAGTTTTTTAGTCAACAGTGTATTCAAATCAAGTTCTGGAAATATAAAATTACTGCCTTATGTTACCTAATATAAAGGCATTCCATGAAGTTTGAAACAAGCTAAAAGGACACTGAAGTTCTTCTTCCTTATAAAACTTCAATAATTTCCTGATGAAATTAAAGAGTGTGGTTGAAGACAGTTGTTCATTCAACTTTTTCTTTCTGGGGAAATGTGGTCTCTTCCCCCTTAAACGTTTAGAAAAAGGGTCATATTTAAGTAAGTTGGTAAAGTTGTGGCAGTGCATGAGCCTGCCTGTCTGCATGCAATAAACATAGCCTCGTTCCTTTCTGAGTGATTTAAACTACACAGAAGCCCATTAGAAGGCTCTCTGGAGCCATTGGGCTTCTGTCTTCTCTTCTAAAACTGCTGAGCTCATGACCCTGTATAAATAGCCCTTATTTTGTTTGTCACTGACATAAGAGAGATTGAATGGGAGGCTGGGTCATGACAAGACTGGGAATCTTAGGACACAGAATATGCAGAGAGCTTTGTGGTGATCATGGTGTTTGTATGTCAGGGGCACTGTGGACCTCTGTTTAGGCAAGAGGTTCCTGGAAACCTGAGTTCTGCACCCTCTCCCCCATCACTTCCACCTGCACACACATCTGTGGCTCAGCAACACCCTGCACGTGGGGTCTGGGGTTGGTGTGCTGCTCTGCCAGCTACTTCAGGGGTAACTCCTCTCCTGTCTGCCTCTCCTTCACACAGAGAATCTACAGTTTTGGAGGATTTGACCTGACAAACCATTCTTTGCACATAGGCAGTAGTAATGCCTCCCCAGTGGTGAGTGCAGTCAGAAAGAGACCATTGGTTTATACTGGAGGGATGTGGTGGGCAAGGGCTTGAGCTTGGTGCTTAGAGAATAGAGGCCCTGTGAGCAGGTGGTCCTTTATGGCCCTCAGGCTCTTCCCTGCTCTGTGGGGGTAAATGAGAGCTCCCACAGCCTGGTCTTCTCCCTGGAGGCAGCCACTTCCCCAGGTGCTTTTATCACTCTCCTCACACAGTGGATCCAGGTGCCTTTGGTTTGTGCAGAGAACGCCAAACAGAGCATGGTTGAATGGAGACTGAGATTTCCCACCAAGCCTCTGGGCTCCTGCGGCCTCTCTGCTGCCTTCATGGTCCAGTCCCCACTCACAGGGGGTTCTGCTTCTGGATCAGCCCCAGAGGCTGCTGGGTGCCCAGCTTGCTCCCTAAAGGCCACTCTCTCAGGGCCCAAGTGTTTAGGTGAGCTTTCTGTGCAGCTTTGGAAAAACATGCATTTTGTCACAAAACTGAAATTTAGATTACCTGCTTTATATTTGTTAGCATCATATATGACACAAGAAGAGTTTGAGAAATTTCTGGGAGAAAAACTATTTTATTTGGATGTCAAATTTTATTACTTTGCAAACCCATAATTTTATGTAGTGATGCTTTTAAAAAATGAGAGAAAGTATGATTTTTTTTTCCTTTCTCAGGAGAAAGTTCTTTTTTTAAAGCAAAACAAAATGAGTGCTGACCACAGTCTGCCTTTTCAGACTAGGAAATTCAAACCTAGAAGAGCCAATACCCTTGGTCACCTGATGCTGGCTTTGCTGACTTGCCTTTTGTTCTCCTGGGAAGGGTTAACCTGGATATTAGTCCATATAAACCACTGTTGGACTGATGAAGTGCAGTCCCCTTGGGATTTTTGTTGTTGTTTTTGTTGTCTGTTTGAGGTACCAAGGCCAGGGTTTGAACCAGAGACCTCATATGTGGGAAGCTGGAGCTCAAACATTGAGCCACATAGGCTTCACTGAATCGATTTTTTCTTTTGTTTTTCTTGTTTGTTTTTCTTAATTTTTTAGGAGGCATGAGGCAACTGAATCCAGGATTTCCAATGTGAGAAGTGGACACTCAACCACCTGAGCCACATCTGCTCCTAATAGTGTTATTTAAACTAAGGGTTTTATCTTGATGTCTAGAGAAAGTATGGAAAATCAGCTTTTGAGGAAGATAACAAAAGCATAAAAACAAAATTGTAAATATAGATAAAAGCACAAGGGTGTCAATTAAACAAGGGAATTTTGGTGTAATGAAATAAATTATTTTGACACATCTTCACCTTGTCCTGACTTAGTCATTTTGAGCAACCACCTGAGTTAACACTTCCCTGGGTATAACCACAACTAGCAACACCTGCACCTTCACAGGTATGGATGATAAGAGCTAACCTCAGCTTCTATGATCAGCCTCTGCCACTTCTTTTCAATTGCCCCCTTGCCACTGCAGCTCTTTCCTGCTGTGTAATTTATTTGCAAGGCATCAATTTCCATATGGCTTGGATGATAAGAAGCTGTTTTCAGCTTCTCCACATGGCCTTAGTCACATCTGCTTTTTGTACCATATATTGTGAAACTGCCAGGCCCAGAGGATCCATTGGATCCTTCCCATCTGGGCCACAGTAAAGACAAGAGCCTGGAATAAACATGTGCTCCAACCTGCCTTACCATGAACCCTCACAGGAACCTAGGCTAGGTAAGCTGGGACCTGCCATGCCAAGATTCTCCATTCTCCCCCTCCAGATTCTTTGATGTTATGAACCTCTCATTTCATGCAATCTTGCTGGGTATCTGTGTTTGTACCTCATCACTGAAAAAACTTCCCCATAATCTACAAAACACTTGGCTGAATGGGTTCTTGTTCCATGATCTTGGCAGTACCTGTCCACATCAGATACACACACAGTGTCAAGTGCTTCTGGATTATTTTGGTTAATTTTAATTTTGAATCATGTACCATTTCATATACCCACCTTGGAAGTGACATCAGTTTTAGCTGCATGTGTTGTACTCAAGTCTCATTTCCTTCTAATTTGACAGCTATATGTGAAGTTATTAACACCTGATAAGTTTATTTCAAGTAGGTCAGAGATTGGTTTTTCATTGTTTTCTTTTCCAGAATATAATGTCATCAGTTTGCAGGTGGTGGGATGTTGTCGTTAGGTGGTAAAGGGTCAGTAAATCTTCAGTAACTTAAAAAAAAATCCCTGAGGATATTCCACTGATTTCCTACAATACTGAAAAAACCTCAATTCACTATCATTGGATCCTGTTTTAGTTAACCGAGGCTGATGAAAACAGTATTTCCCCAAATGAGTTGGCTTTTCCAAAGGGGGTTTATTGACTTGCAAGCTTACAGTTGTGAAGCTGAGAAAAGAGTCCAAATCAAGACATCTTCTGGCAATGCTCTCTCCTCAAAGATCAGCTGTGGGTGATCCTGGACTCTTCTGTCATATGGGAAGGTACATGGTGTCATCTGTCAGTCTCTGCTTTCTCCTCTGAACTCTGTTGCTTTCAGTTTCTGGTTTCTCTCTCAGCTTCTGAGCATTTCACTCTGAGCACCTGCGTCTGTCTCTTTCCATATGGACTCTAGTAAGAGGATTAAGTCCCACCCCGGGGCATGCCTTGCAGAAGTAATCTAATCAAAGAGTCCCATTTACAATAGGTCCACTCCCACAGGAATGGATTGGCTCTAAGGACATGATTCTCTGGGATCCATCCAACATCAAACTGTTACAGATCCTCTCTAGTGAACTGTTCCCCATACATGGGCTGCCCTATAATTACCTCTGGTGGGATCAGTGGTGTTTGCCTGATGGCATAGACCTCAGGGCCATGAGGACCAAAGGGAATGTTTTGACCAAGACAGCACCAGTGAGTCAATATTTAAGCTTTAATTTATATATCTCATGGATTTATTCTACCTTACCATAGGTGTTGGATGGTATGGGCAATGGATGATTTGCTGGATGGGAAACACTTGAACCAAACTTTAAATATATATATACATACATATATATATATATATTTTAAAGATATTTAGATTACATAAATGTTTATTGACACACTTTTTTATAACCTTTCCAGTGAAGTGAGTTTGAAGCTTACCTGAGAGTTCAAAGGGTACTCCCTGCTTTGGAAAACCATTTTTTTTCCCCCTACAGTTAAAGCATTCTTATTTTGACAAGAGAATGCCTCAACCCATTCTCAATACCTGTAAGCCATAAACTATATATAATTAAAATCCATTGAAAGAACTGGCTGGTAAAGCCCTTCAGCTGATGTTCAAATAGTCCAGTTGTAGAGGTTAAGTTTATGGAGATACATACATTAATAAATTTTGCCTACTTTACAAGCCTGTCACGTATGATCCTGGTTACAGATTTTTTAAAGTACCTTATCAAAGACTGCCCACCAATATATTTCCTTGTCCTTTTTCATTTTTTGCATTCTGTAATGGGTAATTTCATGGAGGGCTCACATGTAGTTTCTTCTAGGGACTCTAGGGCAAACAGGGCACCATCCAGCACTTCCTAGATTCTATCCCCAGAATTTAATTGGTGACCCTACTGACTCTATTTTTCTTTTTCAAATACGAAAACACTTTCCTAACTGTGAGCTAACTCATTTGGAGAGGGCTTATGAGGGACATTGTATAAGGAAACTGTTTTGTTGTCTCCACATATTGTTGAGCTGCTAGGTTGGCATTTTTCTTCTAAGTTTTGTGAATGTGAGCTTCCATTTTTACCACAACATTTTTTCTTTGTTTTACATTTTCCTTAGGTGATAGAAATACATCTATTACTTCAGCTATTTACCATTCTATATTTGGTTTCTAATGACTTCAGGGAGTCCATTTGTTTTCATAAACTTCCGAAATCATGAATTACTCCAAACACATATCTACAGTCAGTATAAATATTGTGATTTCCTTTTAGCTAAATGACTGCCTCTATTTAAAAGTTTTACCACAGCTCATTGGGGCATGGTGAGGCTAGGGGCTTGTTGACCAGTAACTGCTTCTACTGTAGTGGTTATTTCATAGTCTGACTCATAAATATCTGTTTCTGTTTTATGGTAAGACACATCTTAAAATATGATCTAACCCAGGTTTAGCAAGGATTTTTATGTTGTTGTTTGTTTTGTTTTGTTTGTTTCATTTTGTGTGCATGTGTGTGTTGCTTTGCTTCGCTTTATTTTTGGTAAATCTGGTCCTGGGGGTAATAATTGAGAAACAGGAACTTCACAATCTTGAGAATCATCTTTTTCAGGTGTGGAAAACAGAGTAGTGGGTTTAAAGTATCACAGTAGAGGATTTGGATATTTTAAGCAGTGAGCAGCATGATTTCAAAAAAGGTCAGTCTGTGAGTTGACATATGCTAGGTTTTTCTTGAGATTAGCAACCAGCAAATCATGAGCTCTATTAACTAAAAAGTACGCCCCCTGCCCAAGTCAGCTGACACCTCATGTAATGTTGCAACTGCAGCTACTATCCTTTCATGGCTGAGTATGGTATAACTTCTGCATCCAATTACAGACTGGAATATTCTATAGCTTTTTCCCTTTGGAAACTGAGGCACAGTGGTCTCACAAGGAGAGACATGCTGTTTCCATGGCTATGCTTGCAACCGAAGGAATGTGGGCTAAAGAGTTACAATTCTAAAGAAACATCTGAGATGGTTAAAAGTTCTTCCTCGTGTCACCCCCTTCTTTGCAGTCAAATGTAATGACAGTAAAGCCATAGTGAAGACACTGGCTTCCATAGGGACAGGATTTGATTGAGCTAGCAAGACTGAAATCCAGTTGGTACAGAGTCTTGGGGTGCCACCAGAGAGGATAATCTATGCAAACCCTTGTAAACAAGTGTCTCAAATTAAGTATGCCGCCAATAATGGAGTTGAGATGATGACTTTTGACAGCGAGGTTGAGTTGATGAAAGTGGCCAGGGCACATCCAAAGGCAAAAGTTGGTTTTGTGGATTGCCAACGATGACTCTAAAGCAGTATGCCACTCAGTGTTAAATTTGGAGCCACACACAAAACCAGCAGGCTTCTTTTGGAGTGGGCTAAAGAGCTCGATATCAATGTCATTGATGTCAGCGTCCATGTGGGAAGTGGCTATACTGATCCTGAAACTTTTGTGCAGGCCATCTCTGATGCCCGCTGTGTCTTTGACATGGGAGCTGAGGTTGGTTTCAGCATGTATCTGCTTGATATTGATGATGGCTTTCCCAGAACTGATGATGTGAAGCTTAAATTTGGAGAGATAACCAGTGTCATTAATCCAGCATTAGACAAGTATTTCCCGTTAGATTCTGGAGTGAGAATCATAGCTGAACCAGGCCGATATTATGTTGCTTCAGCTTTCACACTTGCAGTGAATATCATTGCCAAAAAATATTGTATTTAAGGAACACAGGCTCTGATGATGAAGATGAATCGAGTGAACAAACCTTTATGTATTATGTGAATGACGGAGTATATGGATCATTTAATTGTATCCTTTATAGTCATGAGCATGTAAAGCCTCTTCTGCAAAAGAGATGCAAACCAGATGACAAGTATTACTCATCTAGCATATGGGGACCCACGTGTGATGGCCTCGGTCGGATTGTTGAGTGCTGTGGCCTGCCGGAAATGCACGTGGGTGACTGGATGCTGTTTGAGAACATGGGGGCTTACACTGTGGCTACTGCTTCCACTTTCAATGGGTTCCAGAGGCCAACCATCTACTACGTGATGTCAGGGCCTGCATGGCAAGTCATGCAACAAATCGAGATCGGGGGGTTTCCACCCAAAGTAGAGGAGCAAGACACCAGTGCTCTGTCTTTTTCCTGTGCTTGGGAAACTGGGATGAAGCACCACCCGACCACTTGTGCTCCAGCTAGTATTAATGTGTAAATACCATTTTTGTAGCTGCTAACTGTGAGTTTAGCTTGAATGGGGGATCATTTAACTTATTACTGCTAGTTTTGAAATGTCCTTCTAAGAGTAGGATTGGCACAGACACAGCAATAAGGAAGACTAGGAGATGGGGTTACACTTACCTGTGTTCCTATGGAAAGTAGTTGATTATTTTGTTTTATATGGATTTTTTTAAAAAGATGTATTTATTTATTTATTTATTTAATCCCCCCTCCCCCGGTTGTCTGTTCTTTGTGTCTATTTGATGTGTCTTATTTCTTTGTCTGCTTCTGTTGTCGTCAGTGGCATGGGAAGTGTGGGCGGTGCCATTCCTGGTCAGGCTGCACTTTCTTTCGGGCTGGGCAGCTCTCCTTATGGGGCGCACTCCTTGCGCGTAGGGCTCCCCTATGTGGGGGACACCGCTGCGTGGCACGGCACTCCTTGCGTGCATCAGCACTGCACATGGGCCAGCTCCACATGGGTCAAGGAGGCCCGGGGTTTGAACCGCAGACCTCCCATGTGATAGACAGATGCCCTAACCACTGGGCCAAATCCATTTCCCTGTATGGATTTTTATTCACTTTCAAACATACTTCTAAGGGATGCCTCTGACCTGCTGAGCAAGCATTTGTAGCTATTATAACATCAGAATGGGCCAAAAGCTTAATGTTGTGACATGATTTAAAAATAAAAGTATCTTGAAATAAAAAAAAAAGAAAAACGAAATTGGAGGAATCACACTACCTGACTTCAAAACATACTACAAAGCTACAGTAGAGAAAAAAGCATGGTATTGGCACAAGGAGAGACACACAGACCAATGGAACTGAATTGAGAGCTGATAGAGATCCTCATATATATAGTCATATAATATTCAGTAAAGCCACCAAACCCTTTCAACTGGGAAAGAATGGCCTATTCAAAAAATGGTGCCTGGAGAACTGGATATCCATATGTAAAAGAATGAAAGAGGATTACCATCTTACACCTTATACAAAAATCGACTCAAGATGGATCAAAGACCTAAATATAAGAACCAAGACCATAAATTTCTTGGAAAGCAGTGTAGGGAAACATCTACAGGACCTTGTAATAGGAAATGGCTTCATGAATTTCACACCAAAAGCACGAGCAGCAAAAGAACAAATAGAGAAATGGGACTTCCTCAAAATTAAAGCCTTCTGCATCTCAAAGGAGTTTGTCAAAAAGTAAAAAGGGAACCCACACAATGGGAGAAAATATTTGGCAACCATATATCTGATAAGAGGCATATAACTTGCATATATAAAGAACTCATAAATCTTGAAAGCAAAAAGATAAACAACCCATTTAAAAAATGGGAAAAAGATTTAAAGACACTTCTCCAAAGAAGAAATACAAATGGCTAAAAAGCACATGAAAAAATGCTCCAAATCTCTAGCTATCAGGGAAATGCAAATCAAAACTACAATGAGATACCATCTTACTCCCATAAGATTGGCAGCTATGAAAAAAACGGAAGAATACAAATGCTGGAGAGGATGTGAAGAAAGGGGAACACTCATCCACTGCTGGTGGGAATGCAGAAGGATCCAACCATTCTGGAGGACAGTTTGGCGGTTTCTCAAAAAACTAACCATAGATTTGCCATATGACCAGCAATACCACTGCTGGGTATATACCCAGCAGATCTGAAAACAAGGACACAAACCAATATATGTACACCAATGTTCATAGCAGCATTGTTCACTATCGCCAAAAGTTGGAATCGACCCAAATGCCCATTAACAGATGAGTGGATCAATAAAATGTGATATATACACACAATGGAATACTACTCGGCTGTTAGAACAAATACACTACAATCACACGTGATAACATGGATGAACCTTGAGAATCTTATGTTGAGTGAAGCAACCCAGGCATTGAAGGACAAATACTACATGACCTCAATGATATGAAATAAGCAAACAGCCTCAGAGAGCTAGACACCGGAAAAGAGGCTTACAGGAAATTGGGGGGTGGAGGAAGGATGTGAGTTAAAGTCTCTAGGGGTGGAATCTGTAATGAGCTGGCGGTAAGTATGAGCACAAAGAAGGGACAAAATGGGAGCAAGGAGTTACCTTCGGGTGGGGCTTTGTGGGTTTAAGGGGGGCTGGGGAAGGGCAGAGGGGTAATATTGTCCAAAAATTGGGGGGAGGGAGGGGCAACATATGAACATGGGAGAGTGTCAGGTGTTCGTTGAGAACAAAATGTTGAGAAAATCGTATCAAAGTATAAGTAGGAGGGTTACCTGATTAGGATGCTCAGGGGGTATGGTCTGATGCGGGACGGACTCTGGGCAAATAGCTGAAGGCTCATTTTGCCAAGGTGGGTTGTACCATTGGGAAGAGACCCAAGAAGTGAGAGTTGGGGTGGACCCACATCCTGGGGAGGACTAATGCCGTCAAATAGAGAGAACTGTATCTCTCGTGAGAAAGGATGGCTCCCAGGGCATTAGGGCAGTTGAGAAAGTCAGGCCCTGAATACTGCTGCAAGTATCTCTGGACATGGCTTCTTGGGAAACGGAGATTGGCTGGCATTGTGGGCCCCAAGGGGAGGGGAAAATGGATGTGGAATGGATGGAAACAAGGTAAATATGGGGGCAAGAGAGGAGTTTTGTTTGAGTACACGAAGATGAATATAAAACATGTAATATTACTCCAAAAACATATAGGGGACGAGAGACTAATAATGTAAACCATAAGGCAAAACATAGGATAACTAAAAAATTTAGAAAACTGTACAACCTAAAGTATGGACCACATAGTAAGCACAGATGTCATCTTGTTTGAAAGCTATTGTCTCGGAATCTGTACATCAGTTTCAGGAAATATGATATGAACAAGTTAAGAGATTATCGCTGTGGAAGGGAAAAGGTTTTATGGTGAATCTGGGGAAGTACTGTATATTGTATATATGAATTTCGGTGATCTAAGACTCTTGTAAAGCTGACATTATGTTGGGATTGACTTTACAGGAAGTTTTGGATCACAGAGTGGTTCAACAATGGCAGTGGAGGAATACTGATATAGGATGTTATTGACAGGATATACATGGTTGACAGGGAGTTATACAGGGCATATGCCCAGGGTATATAATAATGTCTAGATATACTCATAGTGGAAACAATTAAAAACAATAGCTGGGGGAGGGTACTGGGCCCCTGGTCAGGGTGTCACTGTCATGGACCCTGGGGGAGCAGCAGCAGTCCCCCAGGTGCAACGGCAAGAACCAGGAAGGAAGGAGGGCCCAACAGTGGGCTCCTGATACTTATGGCTATGCTTTTGAGCCTATACACCTGCAATAAGAATAAGGCCTAGAGTATCACTGTGCCTGGGATTTTCCTCCTGACAGCCTTCATGTTACTCAAATGTGGCCACTCTCACAGCCAAACTCAGCATGTAGATGCAGTGCAGTCCCCCCAGCGTGGGACATGACACCCGGGGATGAGCCTTCCTGGCACCAAGGCATCACTACCACATATCAGCTGAAGATGCAACTAGAAAAGGACCTTGAATTAAAGGTTCAACACGGATCAGTAGAATATCCCTGTCTACATATAATAACGTGACTTCAAAATGCTGTTTGACCTAATGTAAGGGGGAAATGGAAAGGAGAAATGAGAATATAAGGCTATGAGTCTCTAAAAAAGAGTCTGGAGGTTGTCAGAAGGAATGCCCTTATGCACAACTGAGCAGAGTCTAAGAGACAGATAAAGTAGATACAACCCCAGGTATTGGTTCTTTTGAGGAATAAAGAGACCCACAGGTTCTATGGTCATGGCAGATGGGGTTCACTGCCATGGCAGATGGCCCTTCTTTGGAGCTGGTGTTTCTGCGTGATGGAATTGGACTCAGAGGGGGTCTCTTTTCACAAGACTTGCATGCTACTTTATTGGAATTGTAGTTGGTGCTGGGGTTTAAGATATATTTAGGGGATTTGAATCTCTGGACTGAAATATGACACCCAGGCCCAGAGCCTCAACAGACTTCAGCTCCTACACTTTGATTTATTGGACTTACCCCACTCAGCTAACATGGAGTTGAAGAAGGTCAACCACCACACCATGGAGCCTAGAGTGTCTACAACTGAAAGCAGGAGGAGTGCATCCAGTATCCATGTGGAATCTAAGCCCCCACTTGACATAGATGTGCAATGGACACAACCAATCCAATGTCCACAGAAAAAATGTGGAATGGGTGTGGGAAGGGTAGCCATGATGGCTGCTGGCTTTGGGGAATGGGAGGAAGAGATGAGATGTGGAGGCAGTTTCGGGATGTGGAGTTGTCCTGGGTGGTGCTTCACGGACAAGTATGGGACATTGTAGATCCCCCCAGGGCCCACTGGATGGAACATGGGAGAGTGTGGGCTATGATGTGGACCATTGACTATGGGGTGCAGTGATGCTCAGATATGTACTTACCAGGTGCAATGGATGTGTCACGATGATGGGAGAGAGTGTTGCTGTGGGGGAAGTGGGGGGTGGGGGCGGTGGGGTTGAATGGGACCTCACTTTTTTTAATGTAATTTTTAAAAATAAATAAATAATTTAAAAAATAAATAAATGTTAATGGGATCTCTACAATGATTAAAAAAATGTAAGTCTAAATTAATGAAATTACTATGTCTCTTCATAAAAAAATGGTTCTTGCCTAAGTTGAAATGAATAGTTTATTTTTATTCACAAAATAAAGGTTGTAAAACTTGAATAAATATTTTGAAAAGTAAAATTTTGTAGAAGTGCCAACTAAAAGTTGATACATTTGTTTAAAAAAGTGTATTTTGTCCTAAAATAAGACAGCTGGTCTTCATAAAATCAGAAAGAACATATGCAGAACAGAACTTGAATGCATGTGGTAAGTTATAAAGGGTATTGTAGTAACTTTGGGTAAGGGAATGTGTCCTGTGAAGGTAAAATTTGTTTTAAAATAATATAATTATAGTCTATATGGTTACAAATAATTATAAGAAGTTTAACAAAGCATTGTTTTAATTAAGGTACTTAAATGGATAATTGCAAAAAGTCATTATTAAACAAAACCTGAATTGATAATAATAATAATAAAGGTAATTTTATAACAAGAAAACTTGTTGGCAGCCAGCCTCCCCTTCCAACCTGCTTCTAAAAGACTATTTCTGGTATTACATGCTACTAAGTATTTAAAATGAAGAAAAGTTCATTATTTTAACAAGTTTGTTTAGTGTTGATAGTAATTATATTTTGGAAAAAGGTTGCCTGAAAAGTTTCCAAAATTGTTTTGGTAACTTATGTATGTGGGATATACGGAATGTGTTTTTTTATTGTTAATGAAACAGGAGATGATTTTGTCCTAAGAAAAATGATTATTAAGAAAGAATAAAATGTGTGACAAAACCTGAATGAATACTGAAAGTGTAGAAGGTTAATGGAAAATAAATTTTTATGGTTAAAGTTAAGCAAGATTTGATGAGTCTGTCTATAAAGTTTTAAAAATTTTAGTACCAAGTAGTATACTAATGCAAAGTTAAAATTTTCTTCTTTCTCAAAGTCTCTCAAGTCATTAGCTTGTTTTGGTAAAAGTTTATAAAAAGTTTTCATCTTGAATAATCAGTATACAAAGAAAGTCTGTTTTATCAAAATAGCTTCTTGTGCTTTAACCTCATCATTTCCACAGTGTTCAAAGAAAAAAAGGTCTCATCTCTTTTAAAGGAAATTAATTTTCAAACCTGCTTTCTCAAAATCAAATCCTGAAAAGTAGCTTTTTATTCCAAACTAATTACAAGAGATTTGTTTTTTTACCTTGAAAGAAAAATTAAATAGTTGAGTTCATTTAATATGTTATAAGTTGAATGGAAGGTGTTTAAAAGTGTTATAAAATTAGCCAGATTTTTAAACCCTGTTAACTAAAGTTGTATGAGTAAAAGGTTCATATGAATGCTTAAGAGTGTATAAATTTACCAATATTTCAACATAATATTAAACAAAAGTACAATATGATTAATTATGGCTTTAATTAATATAAAAAGGTGTGTGTCATAGAAACAACTTCTTATCATAAATTGCAGTAATACCATTCATTGTAGTATGGAGCAGTACCAAATATTGCTAGTTTGTTGCAAAAAATTAATATCCAACTATGCCACTATCACTTTGTTTTAAAATGTGCTAAGACTTTCTTTAGTATTTCCTTAGGCAAGTCAAGCCAGCCTGCATTCTCCTACCTGTAGAAAAGTCAACAATAGACTTTTGCAGTGCCTCCCCAAGGCTGTGTATATAGCCCAACCATCTGCCCTGGCCTTGTGGCAAAGAATCTGGCTGTGCAGAAGAAATCTGTGGCTAAAAAAAAATGCTACTGATGACATTATGTTAATAAGTAATCCTTTTTTCAAAATTAAAGAAACAGCAGAAACAATGGTATCTTATCTTGAGAGCTTGGGGTGGACAGACAGTTGGGGTGGACTGTGAGGTCCCTGCTCCTCTAATAAATTCTTCAGTGTTGTTTAGTTGGGTAAAACAAAACTATAACCTCTGCTGTAATTGATAAAGTACAATGTTTTCTCATGTTAATGTAGTTTGTAATATGGTTGGAATACTGAAAATCTTTCATCCCTCACTTAGCTCAAATATTAAAACCATTGTATGTATTAATAGAGAAAAGTCCTTCATGGAAGTAGGGAAACCTCCAGTAAGCTGCTTTAAATAATAATAAAAGGAAAGTAAACTGTGGACATTAACTTAGCCTATGAATTAGATGTGGGAAGCACCAATATTGGCTTTGGGTGGAGTTTGTGGCAAAAGCAAAATTCTAAACAAGTATCCCTTGGATTTTAATCACAATTCTGGAAAGAGGCCAAAAGTGCAATATAAAAAAGCAATTGTGTGCAGCATGGGAGGTCCTGCTAAAAGTGAAAGTTTTAAACCAATAGGGTCTGGTCACTCTAAAGACTGCCATCCCTATCTGGGGGTGGATTGCAAATACTAAAAGCAAGACAGAATTGATGGACTGTTGTAAATCACCCTCAGATTATGAAAAAGCACCTGGGATACCTGCTAGTACTAACAGGTGGCTGTCATGTCCCTGCCCGCTCCACTAACACCCCTTTTAGGACTGTTGACACAGATGCCTTTGTAAAGATCCAGGGCCCTACCACTGAAACCTGAGAAAAGGAAAAATTGGCTCCACTGTAAAGGTGAATATCAATGAAGAAACAATAGTGATGGCCAGAAGAAGTAAAGGCATCTGGATACCTGTGAGAATGATGTGGAATTTGGCCATCATTTCCTGAAAGCCAGTTATTGCTTACATATGGCACAAGAATTCTTGAAATGGACTAGATGCTTTCTTGGACTGCTTATTATAAGCATTTTGGGGATGGTTGATATCATTACAGTTGCTGCTATTGCTGCGATAGCTTTACATGAAAGTATGAACAGAACAATATGTACATAACTAGCATAAAAATGCTAGTGATTTGTGCCATAGTCAAGAGCATATAGATTCTGGGCAGTTAAATAATTGAGTTAATGATTTGAAATCAGCTGTGTTACATATTAGAAATCAATTGTATAATTTGAATTTGTTAAGGGGGTTGAGATGTGGTTGGAATGAAAGTAATTTCTGTTTAACTCTGCTTGCATATAATACATCAGATATAGTATGGAATAAGTAAGAATCATTTATTAGGCCATAAAAGTAATATCTCTCTGGAAATAATTGAATTACAAAGGAAAATATTAGAGATGTCTCATAATCAAATTCATGTAGCAGGGAGGAAGCAAGATCGTCGCTGAGTGAACTTGCCTTGCAGTCTCCCCTGGGAAGAGGCGGCTGGGCACCGCTGGAAGTTCTCTGAGGCAGGGCTATTTCAGGATTTTTGCAGGGCAGGAAGTGTCTGGACATCGATTTGGTGGAAAGGTAATGGAGAGGATTGGTCTATAAGATATAATTTGGGTTCTATTGCCCAGAGGTGAGACCTGCACACGGGTTGCATGCTCTTTGGGGGTGGGTGGAGCCACGGTACCGGCATGGCGGCTCCGCTTTTTGGTGGCTCTGCAGTGCTGGGGAGTTCGTGAGTCTTGGGTGGGCTGTTGGGGGGTTGATGGGATGGAACACCTTTGCGGATCAATTTGGGGAGACAGACGGTGTTTTGTTGTGGAGCGGGGGAATTTTTAATTGTGGACACAAATAATAGCACTTCTGCCTTTAGCCCCACCCCCACAAGCCCAGCTGCCAATCTGCAATGGATTTAGATTGTTGGCAATAAAGGGACATACTTGGGAAGTTGTTACAGGGTGCGGCGAGGTAGGGGGACACGTCTGGAAGCCGACTGGGGAATATTTTGCGAAGCCTGGGAATTATGGTTTTGGAACCCGTTTTCAGCATTTCCAAATTGAGCCCAACCCATGGGCCACGCTTCGGATCTGCATCATTAAATTGGCTGCGGTGTAGAGGCACCCTCAGGTGGCCATTTTTTGGGATCACAGGGTAGGAGCTATCCAAAAACTGAATTGACGATATAAACAAACCCTAGTGAGTAAGTGAATTGCAGGGTTCAGTCATAATATAGAGTTTGCGGATCTGACTTCCCCCATAGGGCTGGCACCCAGCTGTGGGGATCCCTGAGGGCTGTGTTACACTGCAGGGCTCCTAGGCTTCCTGTTGGCCAGATTTGAGGTTGCCGGGTCTGAATCCCCTAAACTCTGGTGGCCCACACCCCAGAGTCTCACACCTCTTGAGCCTTCAATATCTCAGACTTTCCACCTCTGAATCCATCACACCCTGAGGTCCATCTTAGGTACTTGAATGCCCTAGCCTACAATGCTTTCATTTTTTCTTTATCACTTAATTTTGTTTAGTTTTTATTTTCATTTTATCTTATTTTTTACTTTTTTTAATGCCCTGATTGCTAATATTGCATTATCCCCTAGTCTTTTGTCCCAGCGTATCCCCCAAAGTCTTTTTTTTATTCAGTTATTTAGGGTTTTTGTTTTGTTTTGTTTTGTTGTTGTTGTTGCTGTAGTTGGTGTTGCAATTGTGGTTAGCGTATATATGTTTTTTGCTTTCCCCTACCGGTTCCCCACCCTTTGCCCACCCCCTTTTTCTTTCTTCCTTTCTTCCCTTCTTTCTTTTTTTCTCTTTTTTTCTTTTTTCTGTTTTCTCTCTCCCTCTTGTCCCTCATTTTCTACTTAGTTTATTTTAACTCAATTATACAATAGGTGCAGCAGGGAACACCTCACATTTGCTGGGTTTTGTCATCCTCCACTGCCTCATTTCTGTGTGAACTGATTTAGGCTACCTACACTATCCCCTATCCCCTACATCTTGATATCCGCCATCATCTACTGTCTCTCCTATATTCCACCTCCCACCTCCCTTTCTTTGATCCACAAGGTGTCTAACTCTTAATTTCTAATACCTTTGTTTAGCTTTCTGTCTGTTATACACTCTTGAAACTATTACCTTTATCTTCTCTTTCCCTCTCTCACAAAAACAATAGCTTTTTAGCTCATACCATATTCCTCCCACATTCAGTCATCTACCTCATAATAGGTACTCTACCTACTGCTATAACTCTACACAATTTACATGAATCTAACCTCCATCCTCCCAGATCTCATATTCTTGCTTTGTTAACATATATCACCAATACTACTGTACACTTTTTCCTTGCTTACACAATTGCCTTTACCCGGCACTAATACATTCCTTTAAAGTGAACTTAACCAGCAACAAGAAATTAGAATAAGAAGAACAAAGTGACAAAGAGAAGATATAACACTTATGCAAAAACAACAGCTAATTAATCTCCAAGAGTAGACAAAGAAGCTAAGGAACTGATTAAACCCATCAAGATAATATGATGACCAGACAGCAACAAAAATCTACAAACCAAACCAGTAATCAGGAAAACATGGCTGAATCCAATCAACAAACCAAAAATCAGGAAGGGGAGCAGAACTACGCACAAGCAATGAAAGATCTCGGAATTTTTATCACCGAAAAATATGATGAAGTAATGAAAGAGGTTAACAACATGAAGACAACACTTGGAGGGGAAATGGCAGACATATGCAAAAAGATAACAGATATGATGGGAATGAACACCACAGTTCAAGAAATCAAAAATACACTTGCAGCAAATATCAGCAGACTAGGAGAGGCAGAGCAGAGAATCAGTGATGTGGAAGACAGTACATCAGAAATCAAACAGATAGTAGAAGGGGTCGATAAAAAGATAGAAAAAATCCAGCTAGGACTTAGGGACCTGAATGATAATGCGAAACGCTCAAACATACGTATTATAGGCATTCCAGAAGGAGAAGAGAAGGGAAAGGGGTCAGAAGGAGTGTTGCAGGAAATAATGGCTGAAAACTTCCCAAATCTACTGAAAGAGACAGATGTACATATCCAAGAAGCACAGCACACTCCACTAGTCATAAACCCCAACAGGCCCACCCCAAGACATATACTTGTCAAATTATCCAATGATCAAGACAAAGAGAAAATCCTAAAAGCAGCAAGAGAAAAGAAAACCATCACATACAAGGGAAGCTCAATTAGATTAAGTGCTGATTTCTCATCTGAAACCATGGAGGCAAGAAGGCAGTGGTATGATATAGTCAAGGTACTAAAGGAAAAAAATTTCCAACCAAGAATACTCTATCCAGCTAAACTAGCATTCAAACATGATGGAGAGTTCAAAATATTCGCAGATAAACAGAAACTGAAAGAGTATACCAACAAGAAACCGCCCCTTCAAGAAATTCTAAAGGGAGTTCTGCAGGAAGAAAGGAAAACACAGGAAGGCCGAGTTGGAGGAGAGTATAAGAGCAACAAAAAAAGACAGAAATAGAAGGGAAAAAAATACAAACGAATTATGACAAAAACAAATCCAATCAAAATATGGCTAACACAAATAATTCCTTGAAAGTAATAACACGAATGTAAACGGATTAAACTCACCTATCAAAAGATTCAGACTGGGACATTGGATAAGGAAATATGACCCATCCATATGCTGTCTACAAGAGACACATCTTAGACCCAGAGACGCATGGAAATTGAAAGTGAATGGCTGGAAAACAATCATACAAGCAAACAATAACCAAAAGAAGGCAGGAGTACCTATATTAATATCAGACAAAATAGACTTTAAATGTGAAACAATTGTGAGAGACAAAGAAGGATACTACATTTTATTGAAAGGGAAAATCTGTCAAGAAGATCGAACAATCATAAATATTTATGCTCCTAACAAGGGTGCCTCTAAATACACGAGGCAAACGCTGGAAAAACTAAGTGAAACAATAGATGCATCTACAATTATAGTGGGGGATTTTAATACACCACTATCTACCTTGGACAGAACATCTCAAAAGAGAATCACTAAAGAAACAAAACATTTGAACAGTATATTAGAGGAGCTGGATCTAATAGATATTTATAGATCATTACACCCAAACACAGCAGGATATATATTTTTCTCAAGCGCACATGGATCATTCTCCAAGATAGACCATATGCTAGGCCACAAAGACAGGCTGAATGAATTCAGAAAGATTGAAATCATACCACAGTGGAGTCAAGCTGGAAATTTGCAAGGGACAGAGGCCCAGGTTTCACACCACGATTTGGAAATTAAACAGCATGCTCTTAGAAAAACAGTGGGTCAACGAGGAAATCTCAAAAGAAATCAATGACTACCTTGAAACAAATGATAATGATAACACAACATACCAAAATTTATGGGATGCAGCAAAAGCAGTACTGAGAGGGAAATTTATAGCCATAAATTCATATATCAAAAAAGAAGAAAGAGCAAAAATTGAAGAACTAACTGCACATTTGAAGGAATTAGAAAAACAACAACAAAGTAACCCAACAGGAAGAAGAAGGAAGGAAATAACAAAGATAAGAGCAGAACTAAATGAAATAGAAAATAAGAAAGCACTTGAAAAGATAAACAAGACCAAGAGCTGGTTTTTTGAGAAGATCAACAAAATTGACAAACCTTTAGTGAGACTAACAAAGAAAAAAAGAGAGAAGATGCAAATACACAAAATAAGAAATGAGAAAGGCGATATTACCACTGACCCCACAGAAATAAAGAGTATCATAAAAGGGTACTTTGAAAAACTATATTCCAACATAAATGACAATTTAGAGGAAATGGACAAATTCCTAGAAACACATAAGCAACCCATATTGACAAAAGAAGAAATTGATGATCTTAACAAACCAATCACAAGCAGAGAGATAGAATCAGTCATTAAAAATCTCCCAACTAAGAAGAGCCCAGGGACAGATGGCTTCACAGGTGAATTCTACAAAACATTCCAGAAAGAACTAACACCAATCCTGCTGAAACTATTCCAAAAAATCGAAACAGAAGGAACATTGCTGAACTCCTCCTATGATGCCAACATTACCCTAGTACCAAAGCCAAACAAAGACACCACAAGAAAGGAAAATTACAGACCAATTTCTCTAATGAACCTAGATGCAAAAATACTTAACAAAATACTTGCTAATTGTATTCAACAACACATAAACATATTATACACCACGACCAAGTGGGATTTATTCCAGGTATGCAAGGATGGTTCAACATAAGAAAATCAATCAACATAATACACTGTATAAACAGACTGAAGGAAAAAAATCACATGATTATATCTATAGATGCAGAAAAAGCATTTGACAAAATACAGCACCCTTTCTTGATAAAAACACTCCAAAAGATTGGAATACAAGGAAATTTTTTGAACATAATAAAGAGTATATATGAAAAACCTAAAACCAACATTGTTTACAATGGAGAAATCCTAAAATCCTTCCCTCTAAACTCAGGAACAAGACAAGGATGTCCATTGTCCCGGTCCTATTTAACATTGTCTTAGAAGTACTTGCTCGAGCACTGAGGGAAGAACGAGATATAAAAGGCATTCAAATTGGAAACGAAGAAGTCAAAATTTCATTATTTGCAGATGACATGATTCTATACATAGAAAACCCTGAGAGATCTACAACAAAGCTTCTAGAACTCATAAATGAGTTTAGTAAGTCACAGGTTATAAGATCAATGTGCAAAAATTAGTAGCATTTCTGTACACCAATAATGAGCAAGACCAGGAGGAAATCAAGAACAAATACCATTCACAATAGTAACTAAAAAAATCAAATACTTAGGAATAAATTTAACTAAAGAGGTAAAAAACTTATACACTGAGAACTATACAAAACTTTTCAAGGAAATCAAAGAAGACCTAAATAAATGGAAGAATATTCCTTGTTCATGGATAGGAAGATTGAATATTATTAAGATGTCTATCCTACCAAAACTGATCTACACATTCAATGCAATCCCAATAAAAATCAACACAGCCTTCTTTAAGGAACTAGAAAAACTAACTATGAAATTTATTTGGAAAGGAAAGAAGCCCCGAATAGCCAAAGACATATTGAAAAAGAAAAATGAAATTGGAGGAATCACACTACCTGACTTCAAAACATACTACAAAGCTACAGTAGTGAAAACAGCATGGTATTGGCATAAGGAGAGACACATAGACCAATGGAATTGAATTGAAAGCTCTGATATAGAACCTCACATATATAGCCATATAATATTTGAAAAAGCCACCAAACCCTCTCAACTGGGAGAGAGTGGCCTATTCAACAAATGGTGCCTGGAGAATTGGATAGCCATATGTAGAAGAATGAAAGAGGATTACCATCTCACACCTTATACAAAGATCAACTCAAGAAGGATCAAAGACCTAAATATAAGAGCCAAGACCATAAACACCTTAGAAAGCAGGGTAGGGAAACATCTACAGGAACTTGTAATAGGAAATGGATTCATGAATATCTCACCAAAAGCACGAGCAGTAAAAGAACTAATAGATAAATGGGACTTCCTCAAAATTAAAGCCTTCTGCACCTCAAAGGAGTTTGTCAAGAAAGTAAAAAGGGAGCCCACACAGTGGGAGAAAATATTTGGCAACCATATACCTGATAAGAAACTTATAACTTGCATATATAAAGAACTCCTATATCTTGAAAATAAAAAGATAAACAACCCATTTTAAAAATGGGAAAAAGATTTAAACAGACACTTCTCCAAAGAAATACAAATGGCTAAAAAGCACATGAAAAAATGCTCCAAATCTCTAGCTATCAGGGAAATGCAAATCAAAACTACAATGAGATACCATCTTACCCCCATAAGATTGGCAGCTATGAAAAAAACAGAAGAATACAAATGCTGGAGAGGATGTGAAGAAAGGGGAACACTCATCCACTGCTGGTGGGAATCAGAAGGATCCAACCATTCTGGAGGACAGTTTGGCGGTTTCTCAAAAAACTAACCATAGATTTGCCATATGACCCGGCAATACCACTCCTGGGTATATACCCATCAGAACTGAAAACAAGGACACAAACCGGTATATGTACACCAATGTTCATAGCAGCATTGTTCACTATTGCCAAAAGTTGGAATCAACCCAAATGCCCATCAACAGATGAGTGGATCAATAAAATGTGGTATATACTCACAATGGAATACTACTCGGCTATAAGAACAAATACACTACAAACACACGTGATAACATGGATGAATCTTGAGAACCTTAAGTTGAGTGAAGCAACCCAGGCATTGAAGGACAAATACTACATGACCTCAATGATATGAAATAAGCAAGCTGCCTCAGAGAGCAAGAGACTGAACGATAGGCTTACAGGAAATTGGGGGGTGGAGGAAGGAAGTGAGCCGACATCTGCAGGGGTGGAATTTCTGACGAGCTGGTGGTAAGTATGAACACAAAGAAGAGATAAAATGGGGTCAAGGGGTTGCCTTTGGGAGGGGCTTTGCGGGTTTGAGGGTGGCTGGGGATGGGCGGATGGGTAATATTGCCCAAAAGTGGGGGGAGGGAGGGGTAACATATGAACATAGGAGAGTGTCAGGTGTTGGTGGAGAGTAAAATGCCAAGAAAATCATACCAAAATATAATTAAGAGGGTTACCTGTTTAGAATGCTCGGAGGGGATGGTCCAATGCAGGACGGGCTCCTGGGGAATGTCTAAATGCTCTTTCTGCCAGAGTGGGTGACACCATGGGGTAGAAACCCAAGTAGTGAGAGTGGGGGTGGACCCACATCCTGGGGAGGACTAATGCCATCAAATAGAGGGAACTGTATCTCTCGAGAGAAAGGGTGGCTCCCAGGGCATTGGGGCAGTTGAGCAAGTTAGGCTCTGAACACTATTCCAACTATCTCTGGACATGGCTCCTCGGGAAACGGAGGTTGGCTGTCACCGTGGGCACCATGATGGATGGGAAAATGGATGTTAAATGTGTGGAACCAAGGTAAATGCGGGGTAAGAGAGGAGTTTCGCAAGAGTACACAAGGATGGATATAAAACATGTAATATTACACCATAACATATAGGAGACAACAGACTGATAATGTAAACCATAATGTAAAACATAGGATAACTAAAAAATTAGAAAACTGTGTATCCTAAAGTATGCACCACAATGTAAGCACAGATGTCACCTTGTTTGAAAACTATTGTCTCAGACTCTGTACATCAATTTAAGTAAATATGATGTGAATAGGGTGTAAGAGTATCGCTGTGGAAGGGAAAAGGTTTTGTGATGGATGTGTGGGAGTGCTGTATATTATATATATGAATTGCTGTGGTCTAGGGCTCTTGTTAAGAGAAGTTCAATAATTAGGGGAAAAAAAAAGAAAGAGATAGGATGTAGAATTTTTTCCAAGTCAACATGTATTCTATATCTAACCTTTAAACCCATCACTATATGCCATTTATCTAGTAAGGGATCCTGACATTATATTGGGCTTCACTTTTCAGGAAGTTCTGGATCACAGAGTGGTTCAACAGTGGCAATGGAGGAATACTGGTATAGGATACTATTGACAGGTGATATATGGCTGACAGGGAGCTATACAGGACATATGTCCAGGGTGCATGGTAATGTTTGGATATACTCATAGTGGCAACAATTAAAAACTACAGCTGGGGGGTACTGGGATCCTGGCCGGTGGTGCTCTGTCGTGGTCCCTAGGGGAGCAGCGACAGTCTCCCAGATGCAGCAGCAAGGACCGGGAAGGAATGAGGGTCCAACAGTGAGCCCCTGATGCTAATGACTATGCTTGTGAGCTGATATGCCTGAAATAAGAACAAGGCCTAGAGCAGCATTGTGCCTGGGAATTTCCTCCTGATGGCCTTCATGTTACTCAAATGTGGCCAGTCTTGAAGCCAAACTCAGCATGTAAATGCAATGCCTTCCCCCCAGCATGGGACATGACACCTGGGGATGAGCCTCCCTGGCACTGAGGGATCACTATCAACTACCAACTGATGATGCAACTGGAAAATGACCTGGAAAGGAAGGTGCAATGTGGATCAGCAGAATATCCCTGTCTACATAAAATAACATGACTTTAAAATGCTGTTTGACCTAATGCAAGGGGGAAATGGAAAGGAGAAATGAGTTTATATGGCTACGAGTCTCTAAAAAAAAAAAGTCTGGAGGCTGTCAGAAGGATTGCCCTTATGCACAACTGAGCAGAGTCTAAGAGACAGATAAAGTAGATACAACCCCCAGGTATTGGTTCCTTTGAGGGCTAAAGAGATCCATGTGTGTTATGGTCATGGCAGATGGGGTTAACTGCCATGTCAGATGGCCCTTCTTTGGAGCTGGTGTTTATGTGTGATGAATCTGGACTCAGGTGGGATCTCTCTTCATAAGACTTTCATGCTACTGTGCTGGAGTTGTAGTTGGTGTTGGGGTTTAAGATATATTTAGGGGATCTGAATCTCTGGACTGACAATGTGATAGCCAGGCCCTGAGCTTCAACAGACTCCAGCACCTACAATCTGATTTATTGGACTCATCTCACTCAGCTAAGATGGAGTTGAAGAAGGACAACCACCACACCATGGAACCTAGAGTGCCTACGACTGAAAGCGGGAGGATTGCATCCAGTATCCATGTGGAATCTGAGCCTCCTCTTGACATAGAGGTGCAATGGACACAACCAATCCAATGTCCACAGAGAAAAGGTGGCATTGGAGTGGGAAAAGTGGACATGGTGGCTAATGGGTATGGGGAATGGCAGGAAGAGACGAGATGTGGAGGCGTCTTTGGGACTTGGAGCTGCCCTGGATGGTGGGTGCTTCAGGGGCAATCACTGGACATTGTAAATCCTCACAGGGCCCACTGGATGGAATGGGGGAGAGTATGGGCTATGATGTGGACCATTGACCATGAGGTGCAGAGGTGCCCAGAGATGTACTTACCAAATGCAATGGATGTGTCATGATGATGGGAATGAGTGTTGCTGGGGGGGGGGGGGGGAGTGGTGGGGTGGGGGTGGTGGGGTTGAATGGGTCCTCATATATTTTTTTAATGTAATATTTTTACAGAATCAATAATAAAAAATATAAATTAAAAAAAATATTCCAATATTTCTAAGTTAGTTTTTAAAGATGAAATTAGTAAAGTGACTTGAACCTCTGTGCAGGGCCTGTCATAACCCCTCTCATACTCATAACACACACATTCAAGGCCAGGCAGACACAAATTAAGGAGGGCACTGACAGTTGGAGTCTCATCTGATCACCATGGGTTGGCTTAGGTGTCCTAGGCCACAAAATGAAAAGTTTTTGTGGCCAGCATTGGGGGTCTGCAAGTCCTCTACCATAAAACCTCCCAACAAATAATTCAGATGGTTACAGGTATTGGAAGACACTTATCTCTTTCTTTTCTAAGGCAGTTGGGAAAAATCTAGGGTGGCCATCCCTGCCAACCTACAGAGCTTAGTCCATATCCCCTGGGTCATGAGATGTGATCACTGATTTGTGGGTCAAGGTGTGGGAAAAATGGAGGCATTGTTTTTCTATACCCCTCCCCCACCTCCACTAAGGTCTGCCTTGGTTGCCAGGCAGTTGGAGGTTCTGGGCAGGATGCTCACCATGGGGTTCTATCTTTTGTTGTGTGAACAGGTTCCTGGCAACCTGAGGTGACTCAGCAGAGGCCTTGGGAGCATTGTATGATCTGCTGATAGTCATGATGCTCTGTGCAATCCTTATCTTGGTGACCTTGTGCCTGGTGTTGGCAGCTCTGCTAGAGGACCTTATACAAAGCCTAGATGTCCAGGGAATGCTGTGGAAATTGGTGGCTTGGATAGTTATAGTGGGGATTTTTATTATTAAATCTTATTATGATAGGAGGAGAGACAAAAAACTGGCCACTGACATTTCTGCTCTTCTAGAGGGAACACAACAAATTGTTGATGTTTCACTACATTGAAAAATAATTTGGAGACCTTAACTCAGCTATAACATAAGACAAATTCAAGAACGAAGTATCATAAATTGTATATGTGAAACCCATGAATAAAGAACTGGAAATCTACAACTCTTTACTTGGATTTAAAGTAGATAAGTCTAGAAAGTCATGGAAAGGAGAGACATCTAAATGTTTACAAGAAGTTCACCTGATGGTTGACACTATAAGCAAAACTCTGACCTTAGAAGACTCAACAAGGCAAATCCAACATCAAGTAGTTCCAAACAAATCATCCTTCAAAATCTCTCAGGCAAATATAGAACAGCTTCCCACATCCATGACAGGAGCTTTGGAGGAAAATTCCAGGTTTGAAAGAAGCATAAAATTCTATCAGAGGAATCTCAAAAACCACAGTGTAAGCTGGGCACATTTACTAAAGAGAGAAAAATCTCAGGAAACTCTAAACTACCTATGGAACCAGTTCTTAGTAATAAAGTGGGTCAAATCAAACCTCCAGATGAGAATTTGCTTAAGATTTGTGATGCAGCTGCTGTTCTTGAGGAAAATAATATATCTTGGGAACATGGAATTGGATATACTGAAGATATCAGAAAATGGAGACCTCATAGTGGGAGAATCCAAAGGAATGTTGATTGATGCTGTGGAGTTAAACACTTACTTACAAAGTCTTAAGGAAAAAGAAAAGAAATGCATGCAAAATTAGAAGAAGAAATTAAAATAATCAGTGAACTTGAAAATCATGTTGGAAGATTCCAAACTGAAAAAGCTTTGCTCCAGGTAGAACTCTCCTAACTGGAAAGGGAGAGGCAAAAGCTCCAACAGAAACTTCAAGTCCATCCGCATCAAGAAAAGGAGACAAGTTTTAATTGAATTGTCAAGTTAAAGAGAACTTACCCCATAAAGATAGAGGAATATTTTTCCAAAGCAAATAAAGACATCAGCAATGGATGTGAAAAGCTGAAAACTTATAAAATTCAAGCAGAAATCATTGCAGAAAAAGTTGATAGAATCACTGAGTATTATGAAAGCCTTATTTCCCAGAGGCATAAAGCTCATGATATGGAAATAAGAGCTGTGATACCTGGGAGAAACCTATTTCAACTGAGAAAATAAAACACATCCATGGCACAAAAACTAATCAAGGGAAAACATGAAGTTTCTGAAAATTATCATTCCACCTCTCGTGTTTCAAATGGAGCACTTGGCAGAGTCCTGGAACCACAACCAGGAACCCTCTGGATCAACAGTTTCCCAAGGAAGGAGGAACATCAGGCTGAAATGGTAAAGCCATGCCCTGTGTCAACCAGTTACCACACCCTGCGGTCCCTGAAGTTGGGTCAACCCCATCCAGTCAGCAGGTGCCACAGGACCTCAAGACAGATCTTGTCTTGTAGCTCCTCTCACAAGGAAGATCAATATAATCTTCTTCAACCCTCTCACATGATAGGGGAGCAGCCAACCCAGGCTCTGTTCTTCCACATTGCCATCCTGACAAATGTCAGAGGTTAAGAAAGAGTCCCAGGAGGAATGTCCTAAGAAGATGATATGCTGTGCTTCCCCCTATTCTGGAAAGTGAGGAGGAAACTCCCCAAGAGTCCATTTACTAAGAGAATTCCTTGGCTCAACATTAATCTCCACTGGTAACAACAATGTATCAACACCAACCTTTTGACTCCAGCTTCTGTTTATATAACCTGGAAACAAATGTAGCACCTGCTCTGTGGATCCTGATTCCAACGAGTCTACTTTGAAGACCCACAACAGCAAGACCTTTTTGTCTCAATGGATACATTTTATTTTTTCTCATTTAGTCTTATTCTATTAAGAGTATAAAAATGGCATAATTGGATATTTGATAAGTTATAGCTGTTAGTATATTTCATAACTGTATTATATAATATGAATCTATAAATTTATTCTATTCTATTTAAATATTGTTTATACTAATTATTCTATTTAATTTTATTTCTCGGTAAGTTTAGCTTGTCATTTGTAACATCAGCTTTAGTAGAGTTTCATATGAGAATGTTTATTTCTGTATATCAAGGAGTCAATACCCTCTGGTTATAACATTAATGAAATTTACCATTATAAAATTTGCATAATTAATAAAACAAAGTTCATATAGCTTCTGTGTGCTGTTTTGCTTAAACATCAGAACATGGGATGTGTTTATCAATAATATACAACTTAATCCATTTTACTTACTAGAAAGGCCTATGTTTCCTGAACAGTAATTCATCATGTGGTGACCTTTATTTATTTGTCACATTTCTGTATGTCTGCATTTCTTAAAAGGTATTCTGGAAGAAGTCTATCAGGCACATGAAAAATGCTTCCACATGGACAACATATTTATCCTGCATTTAAGTTCCATGATTTCAGGGAAGCACCTGCCTTATTTATCCCTGTTTACCCAGCATCAAGAGTAGTTCCTGATAGGAGCAAGGACCCATAAATAATTGTTAAATAAATGACAGGAATCAGTTTTTAAAGTGTGCAATACTTTCACTCATCTTTCTGAACCCATTCATTTCCTTTCTCTAGAGTATGTATAACAGCTTTATTGCTATTTATATTTTATTTATGATTCACATACTGTCATAGATTGAACTATCTACCCCAGAAAAACAAAACCACATTCCTAATACCAGTCCTGTTGGCCTGAACCTATTGTAAATAGCACCTTTTGAAGATGTTATTTTTTATTAAGATGTGGACAACTGAATCAGGATGGGTCTTAATCCTATTTTTGAAGGCCTTATAAAGACAAAGTCATGGGGAGAAGCAGGAAGTCAGCAGGAACACCCAGATATGAAAAGAGAGAATATACCTTTGGGCTTGGAAAGCCAAGGATCCCAAGAATTTTCAGATTGCCAGCCAGCCAGAATGCTACAAACTCTCAGAGGAGGAAGCCTTCCAACCTCTGAAATGTTCAGCTAGTATATTCCTGTTGTTAAGCCAACCTATTCTGTGGTATTTGTCATAGCAGCTGTGAAAACTAAGACACATATCATACAATTCATTCAAATTTTAAAATTCATTCTTTTTAATACAGTCACAGAGGTGTGCAACCATTATCACCGTCAATTTTAGAACATTCTTATTACTAAAAGAAACTCTATAAATTAGCAGTCACTCCCCATTTCTCTCCAAGTCCCCTAGTCCTATGTAAACTTTAGTGCTTTCTATCCCCATAACTACACCTCTTTTGGACAGTTCATATGAATAAAATAATACAACATGAGGTATTTGGTAGAAAAATATTTATAAAATTATAGGGCATGAGTTGAATGATTTTAAGACAACTCTTACAAAGCAGAGGAGTGTGTGGATATGGGCAGAAATTATTTAGATTGGGGAGTGTAGCAAGGACACTTTCTTGAAGAGAGTCTTGAGGGGCAAGCTCTTTGTCTTGATTCTTAAGCCATTTAGATCTTTCACAGTTTTAATTTCCAAGAGCAAATATTCATGGAGCATCCATTTACACTACTTTGGCTTGGTCTCAGTATTGTTTAACATAAGAGAACTATCTTGGCTTTGGTATTAAGCCCTTTAATTTTTTTCCAACAAGATATCATTTTTATTTGTGTTATCTATGTTAATTAGTGCCTCCTCATAATATACGACAAGGATGTGTTGTTTCTGATTTTAAAACAAATGCTTCCAGTAATTCCCTATTATACTCTTGGGTTTACTTAAGGGTTCTATAATTAGTGAGTTTTCTTTTCTATTATACTTTTTATCTTTATTTTTATTACATATTTATTTTTATTACTACATGCATATTGTGTTATTTGAAATATTCAATTAAATACTCATTATGGATTGCATCCTTTACTATATAAAGTATACATCATCATTTCTTGGCTTTTTTTTTTTGTCTTTTGGTTTTCCCTTTTTGTATTGCCCTATATTCATCTTTTGGGAGCACCCCCTCCAACTCTAAATTGACATGGTTTAAGTCAGTTTATTCCACATGTGGCTCCAGGGTGGTGATACCTTCCAAGGGTGACTGGTCAAAGTATATGTAACTGCAACAGGGATACAAATAGAAACAAAACCATAAAAGTGAGCAAGAGCACAGGGGAATTTGATCAGAGAAATAGAGTCTCCAATTTTTTTTTGTTGCTAAACTGGAAATTGATACTCTTAGAACCGATGGTGTTGGGTACTTCCTGCCTTAGAAAGAAACCAATATAGATGTAAGCTTCAGAGAGAAGTAGATAGATCCTTACAACATTCCTGAGGAACTAGATCAAGTCACAACTTCAGTTATCAGTACCTTTTGACATTTAATCAATGTGATCCAATAATTACACTGCTTTGGGGTTGATTTGTGTTATTTTACCACTAAAACTACCCATTCCAATACAAGCAGCAGTTTCTCTAGGATCCTACTTTCCCCCTCAGTGTCAAAGATGTCTTCCACAGAACACATATCATTTTAAAATTCATTGAAAGTCTTTGGATAACTTCCAGAATTCTAAAAATGTTGACTCTGACAACTTTTGCTGGGCTTTTTTTGGCTTTTATGGTGGGGTAAATTATCAGAGGTTCTTAATCCACCATTTTGCTGATATCCTATATAAGATTGTTTATCATAGCATTGTTTGTAATACAAACAAGGAGAAACATAAAAATGCTAGTCAACGCACTAAACAACATATGAAGCCTTTAAAATAATCATATATGGAAATATTTGTGATATTTTTATCATGACTCAAGATTCAAGAAAATAACTTAAGTAACAATTATTGCTCACTTTCACATGTCAAACATGTGATACATGCTTTGCATGCATAATCCCATTTTATTTTCACAACAATGCCATGAGGAAGATATTAAGATATCTATTTTACAGGTGATGAGACTGAAGCTTAAGGTTAAGTAGCTTTTCCAAGGTCAGAAAGGGAGCTAATGTCGGATCAAGTATCCAAACTGAGGTATGTATGACTCTAACAATGTCTCAATGACTAAAGCCCTAATCCTCTAGATGACCCCCACTCCTTTCTTCCATGCAACCCTAGAGGCTCTTGCATTTCCCTCACAAGGTAGACATATCCATTTATCATAACTATTTAACTGTTAGACCTCCCATTAAAATATGGGCTTCCTGAAGAAATGAGCTGTCTGTCTTGTTCATTACTGTGTCTTACAGATCAGGCACTCAACATGAATATAATAATTATTTTTCAGTTATCAACACCAAATAAGTAAATGAGTTAAAGGGTATATAAAATTTTTAATAGTTTTGTGGTTGGTAGCATCATCAAAATTGTATTCAATGATAAAATGCACTACTGGCAGATGAGAGGAAAAAGCATTTGAATTGTCTGCATGATATTATTAGCTTGAAACATTCTTCAAGATTCCTAATAAAATAGGAGATTGTAGGAGCTGTTCTACCTAAGGAAGTCTTAAGAGAGACTATTTGAGAGACAGATATACATTATAATAAGTGAGGTTTAGGGTGCAAACTATAAGGTGAGTTAATATCTAAGAGACAGAAAATGCCTCTCTGGTGAAAAGGTGATGTTAAAATTGTGACCTAAATATAAATCGCCAAGGCAGCAAAAGAGAAAATTACCAACTGAGTCAATAGCACATGCAGTTCTACTGGGGTATGAGAAAATGTAAGAAACATGAGGTACAAAAAAGAAGGGGATATAAGAGGTGGAAAAGAAAACTGAAGTCTGAGGAGTAAGAAATGGCTCCCAAGGTTACATGGGGTCTTTATATGTTATTTTAAGTATTTTGGATTTGCTTATAAAGACAGTGGAAGTCACTGAATGGGTTTAAACAGATAATTAACATTCCTAGAATTACATTTTTAAAAGAGAAACCTGGCTGCACTGATACTGTAGAAATAAAAGAGATCACAAGAGGATACTATGAATAACTGTACACCAAAAAACTAGATAATGTAGGTGAGATGGAAAAATTCCTAGAAACACACAACCTACAATGACCCTAGAAGAAATAAAGTACCTCAGCAAGCCACAAGTGAAGAGACTGAAACAGATATCAAAAACCTCCCAAAGTTGGAACCAAATGGCTTCATAGGAGAATTCTATCAATCATTCAATCTAAAACCAATCTTTCATAAGCTCTTCCAAAACGTTGAACAGGAAAGAATACTACCAAAGTTGTTCTATGAAGTCAACACTACTGTAATACCAAAACCAGATAAAGATACTACAAGCAAAGAAATTTACAGACCAATATCTTTAATGAATATAGATGCAAAATACTTGCAAACAGAATCCAAAGGCACATTAAAATAATTATACACCCTGATCAAGTAGGTTTTATCCCAGGTATACAAGGGTGGTTCAACACAAGAAAATCAGTTAATGTAATAAATAACAATGATAAATTGAAGAAAAATCACATGACAATCTGAATTGATACATAAAAATTATTAGACAAAATACAATATCCTTTTTGATAAAAATATTCCACAAGATAAGAATAGAAGGAAGCATTCTCAATATGGTAAAGTACATATATAAAAAGGCTACAGCTAGCATTGTACTCAATGATGGAAGACTGAAGGCTTTCTCACTGACCAGGAGCAAGACAAAGATGCCCAGTGTCACAACTGTTAGTCAATATTGTGCTAGAAACTCTAGCTAAAGCAATTAGGCTAGATAAAGAAATTAAAGAATCCCAAATAGAAAAAGAAGTTAAACTCTCCCTATTTACTGATGATATGATTCTATATTTAGAAAACCCTTAAAAGTCCATAAAAAAGTGACTAGAACTAATAGATGAGTTCAGCAAAGTTGTGGGATACAATATTATTATGCAAAAATTAATAGAATTTCTATACAACACTGATGAGCAAACAAGAAAATCAGAAAAAAAATTTCTGTTTACAACCGCAACTAAAAGAACAAATATTTAAGAGTAAACTTACCTGAGGACATAAAGGACATATATTCAGAAAATTACAAAACATCACTTAAAGTTACTGAAGAAAACTTAAATGGAGATTCCATGTTCATGGACTGGAAGACTAAATATTAAGATGTTAATTCTACCCAAACATATTTACAGATTCAAGGCAGTCCCAATAAAAATCCTAACAGACTTGTTTGAAAAAATGGAAAAGCCAACTATCAAATTTATTTGGAAGGATAAGGGACCCCAAATAGACAGAAATGTCTTTTAAGAAAAGAAGAATGAAGTTGGAAGATTCTCACTTTCCAACTTTAAAACATTTTACTTACTTATAATAGTAAAAGTAGCATGGTACTGGCATAAAGACAGACAGATTGACCAATGAAACCAAACTGAGAACACAGAAATCACTCTCACATCTACAGTCAAGTGATTTTTGAAAAGACAGTCAAGCTCTCCCAGCTGAGTCAGAACAGTCTATTCAATAAATGGTTCTGGGAGACCTGGGTATCTGTAATCAAGAGAAAGAAAGAAGACCCCTATCCCACACCTTATACAAAAATTAACTCAAAATGGATCATGGACCTAAATATAAAATTGATAACCATAAATTCCTAGATGAAAATGAAGGAAAACATCTTCAAAACTTTGTGGTAGGCAACAGTTTCTTAAACCTTATAATCAAAGCACGAGCAACAAAAGAAAAAATAGATAAATGGGTCTTCCTCAAAATTAAGCAATTTTGCACCTCAAAGAACTTTGCCAAAGGTTGAAAAAGCAATCCACTTAATGGGAGAAAATATTTGGAAATCACATATCCAATAAGGGATTAATATCCATGATATACAAAGAGATGCTAAAATTCAGTATTAGAAAGACAAACTACCTGATTAAAAAATGGCGAAAGACCTGAATAGACAATTATCCAAAGAAGAAACACAAATGGTGAAAAAGCATATGAAAAAATGTTCAACTTCACTAGTTGTAGTACTTTGATACAGTTATGAATTCCAAAAATAGATATTGGATTATGTTTGTAAACTGGTTTGTACTTAGGCATGATAAAATTCTGATTAGGGCTTTGATTGGACCATGTCAGTAGGGCATTGGCATGGCAAAGGACAGCGTTGGAGCATTTTGATGTTGAGGTTTTTAATGTTGGAGTTTTGATGTTGGAGTTTGATGCTTAAGTCTTTTTCATTTATTTATTATTTTTTTACACTTTTTAAATTAAAGTTAATAGATCACAGACTGTTACATTAAAAAACATAAGAGCTTCCCATATACCTCACTCCCACCACTCAACCCATTATTTTTGTAATTTGTATTTTTTTTAAATAAATGCATCACAAAAAAAATGTTACACTAAAAAATATAAGAGGTTCCCATGTACCCCAATCCCCCACAACACTTCTCTCCCCACAACCTCCTCCATCGTTGTGGCACACTCATTGCACTTGGTAAACACATTTTGGAGCACTGCTGCTTCACATAGATAATAATTTACTCTGTAGTTCATGCTCTCCCCCAGTATATTCAGTGGGTTATGGCAAGATATAAAAAGTCCAGTATCTGACCCTGCAATATCATTTAGGACAACTCCAAGTCCCAAAAATGACCCCACATTGCATCTCTTCTACCCTTTCCCTGCCCTCAGCAACTACTGTGGCCACTTTATCCACCTGAATACTACAATTTCTTCTATTACTAGTCACAATAGTTTTATACTAGAATATCAGTAAGTCCTCTCTAATCCATATTTTTTTCCTCCAATCTGTGGACCCTGGGGTGGTGATGTCCCACTCCACCTCTAGATCAAGAGGGGGCTTAGAATCCACATGGATGATGGATGCAATTCCTCTGCTTGTAGTTGTTGGCATTCTTAATTCCCTGGTGTGGTGGTTCACCATCTTCACCTCCCTGATAGCTGACCTGGGTAAGCCCAATGAACCAGAGAGTAGGACTCTGCTGAGGCTCAGGGCCCAGAAAGCACATGGGCGGTCCAGAGTTTCACATCCTCAGAGTATGCACCATCCCTAGCACCAACCACAGGTTCAGTAAAAGTGACAGAAGAAGCATGTGTAAGAAGGTCACATATGAGTCCAGCTCCATCACACAGAGCACAAATTCCAAAGTAGGGCCCTCTGACATGGCACAGAACTCCAGATCCATCTGCCATGACCATATACCCTGTGGATCCCCATAGCCTTCAGGAGAACCAGAACCTAGGGTTGTATCTACTTTGGCTTTCTCTGGGGTCATGCTGAGGTGTGCATAAGTGTGACCCCTCTGATGACCTCCCAGCTCCTTTTGGAAGATTCTTAGACATTTAAACTCATTTGTCTTTGTCATTTCCCACTTTTATTCTAGGTCAAAAAACAGTTTTTAACACTTGATCCAACATGTAGGCTGAGATATTCTGCTGGTCAGTGTTGACCCTTTTATTCAAGGTTTCTTTCTGATTGGAACACCAGTTAGTGATTGGTAGTAATCCCTCGGCACTAGGGAGGCTCATCCCTGGGAGTCATGCTCATGCTGGGGGTAAGGTAATGCATTTACATGCTGAGTTCGGATTAGAGAGTGGCCACATTTGAACAACATGGAGGCTTTGAGGAGGTAACTCTTAGACACCCTGCAGCTCTAAGCCTAGTTCATATTTCAGGTACGCAGGCTCATAAGCATAGTCATCAGTATCAAGAGCTCATTATTGGACCATCCTTCATTGTTGGTCTTTGCCAATCCACTTGGGAGATTATTGTTTTTCCACTGGGGAATGTGACAGAGCTCCCCAGGTAGGAACTCAGCACTCCCTCAATTGGAGTTTGTAATTGTAACTACTATTTAAAAAACCCAAATATATCAGAACATTTTTATGTCCCTTATGTTCATGCCCTGGAGAACTCCCCCAAATCAGGTGACCCCCATCAATAACACCCCGCACCAGTGTTCCTCTCCTGCCAATAGTCGAACCTCTCTGTGGTCCAAGCCTTCTTCAACAATGAAGTTTAATGTATTGCCAAATTCAATTAATAGGAAATTTAAATATAGTGACGGTTTAAAAGTTTAGAAATAGAATAATTTAAAAATACTAAAATAAAGTAAAAATAAATTGGTGTATTAATAAAATGAAAAATATTATAAAGCTTTGTTTCAAACATTTTGCCTTTCATCACTCTAATAGGTGTTGCCATGTATGTACAGTGGCAAGGCACTTTCTTTCATTTCTTCCTCAGTATCTACATCCTTTCTTTCTTTTTTCCCCCTAATGTTTAA
This sequence comes from Dasypus novemcinctus, assembly GCF_030445035.2. NCBI lineage: Eukaryota > Metazoa > Chordata > Mammalia > Cingulata > Dasypodidae > Dasypus > Dasypus novemcinctus. The sequence continues at coordinate 1,268,766 of NC_080673.1, forward strand.
TTTTGTCTTCAAAAAAGGTTTAGATCACAGCAATTCACATACACAATATAGGGAACTCCCATATATTTAACATCAAACCCTTTTTCTCTTTACTCAGCAATGATCTTTTTACATGTTCATGTTATATTTGCTGCAGCTGAGGTACAGATTTTGAAACATAGCTATCAAACATGGTTTCATTTTGGTTTACATTATGGTTTTTATTTTAGACTGCACAAATTTCTAAATTTTTAAATTTAAAACATTATGGTTTACATTTTAGCATATAGACTTTTATACACATTTGGTGTAAGTTAACGTGTCCTATATCCATCATTGCATGATCTTGTGGAGTGCTTCCATTGCCCCTCAGTTGCCCTGCTTCCATCTGTTCTATAACTCTCTCCCCCTTCCCTCAGGGCCCACAGTGATAATCAATTTTCACTACAACAATGCTGAGGGCTTGGCATACTAGATTGTCCTAACTAATTGGGAGCCACCAATTCTCTTGAGAGACATAATTCCCTCTATTTGGGAACACCAGGTCTCCCCAGTTGTGGGTATACCTCCACACTCAATGATATAATACACTATGACAAAATGAGCACTCACACTCTCCCTAGAAGCTTTCCCCTGTACGAGATGCCCCCCTTAAGCACCTTAAACACATAATCCCTCCTTATTATATTTTCTAAAGAGTTTTCTCAACATTATAGTTTCAAGCATATACCTGACATTCTCCCATATTCAACTGTTCCCCCATGCCCTCCCCCAAATTCCTTGGGCCACCTGATCCTTCCTCCCAACCCTAGCCCCACCCAAAGTTATCCCTATGCCCCATCTTTTCCCTTCCCTGTACAAATACTTACCTCCAACTTATCATAGACTTCACCCATGTAGGCATCAGCTTGCAACCTTCCTCTCCCCCACAAATTCCTTTAAGCCTATCTTCCAGTCTCTAGCTCTCTGAGACAGCTCAGTTTGCTGGTTTCATATCAAAGAATTCATACAGTATTTGACCTTCAATGTCTGGCTTGCTTCACTCAACATAATGTCCTCAAGATTCATCCATGTTATCACATGTGCTTGTACTGTATTCCTTCTTAAAGCTGAGTAGTATTCTATTGTACATATATTCCACATTTTATTTGTCCATTCATCTGTTGATGGGCTTTTGGGTTGATTCCAAGTTTTGGCAATAGTGAATAATGCTGCTATGAACATTGATATGCATATATTGGTTTGTATTCTTATCTTCAGTTCTTCTGGGTATATACCCAGCAGTGGAATTGCTGGGTCATATGGAAAATCTATAGCTAACTTTTTGAGAAACCACCAATCTGTCCTCCAGAATGGCTGGACCCTTCTACATTCCCACCAGCAGGGGATGAGTGCTCCCATTCCTCCACATTCTCTCCAGCACTTGTAGTCTTCTGTTTTTGTTTTTGTTTTTTTTTTTTGATAGCTGCCAGTCGTATGTGAGTAAGATTGTATTTCATTGTAGCTTTGATTTAGTCCCTAAGTCCCTACTGGATTTTTTCTTTTTATCAATCAATTCTATTATCTGTTTGATTTCAGATGTACTGTGTTCCACATCACTATTTTTTGCCTCTGCCTCTTCAAATCTACTGTTATTCGCTGAGTGTGTATTTTTTTATTTCTTGGATTGTGCTGTTCATCCCCATCATTCAGTTATCTTTTTGTGCATGATTACAATTTCTTCTGTATGCTCTGCAAGTGTTTTTTAAAGATTTACTTTTTATTTATTTCTGTCTTCTTCCCCCCCCCCCACCCCAGATGTCTGTTCTCTGTGTCCATTTGCTGTGTGTTCTTTTTTTTTGCCCGCTTATGTTGTTGTCAGCAGCATAGGAATCTGTGTTTTTTTTTTGTTGTGTCATCTTGCTGTGTCAGCTCTCTGTGTGTGCGGTGCCACTCCTGGGCAGGCTGCACTTTCTTTTGTGCTGGGCTTCCTTATAGGGCACACTCCTTGCATATGGGGATCCCCTATGTGGGGGATGCCCCTGCATGACAGGGTCCTTGCATGCACCAGCACTGCACGTGGGCCAGCTCCACATAGGTCAAGGAGACCTGGGATTTGAACCACAGACCTCCCATGTGGTAGGCAGATGCCCTATTCACTGGGCCAAGTCTGCTTCCCAAGTGTTTTCTTAATATGCTGAATCTCTTCCTTCACTTCATTGAATTGGTCCATGATGCATGTCTTGAGAGCTTTAATTATTTGTTTGGTTTTCCACTTTTCTTTCTGGTTTTTAGTTTGTTCATTGGATTGGGCCATGTTTTCCTGATTATTGGTATGGTCTGTAGTTTGTTTTTTGTGGGTTTTTTTTTTGCTGTCTGGTCATCATTTTATCTTGTTGGGCTTATTCAGTTGATTAGTTTCTTCATCTCTGGATTTAATTAGTTGTTTTTTGTGTGTGTGCTAAGTTTTTGTCTTTGCCACTTGTTCTTCTTATTCTATTTCCTTGTTGTTGGCTAAGTTCCCTTGAAGGAAAATATTAGGGTCAGAGAAAGTAAATGGGGTAAGAAAATAAAGTGTAATAGTATTGCTAGTGAATGTCAGCAGAAGAACCATGTGAGATCTAGGAGAATGGATATTTAACTCACATAAGTTGTGTATAGTTATAACCTAAAAAAGTGGAGCACCTATAATGAGATAGTAAACTGAATATAGGGAGGAATATAGTATGAATTAAAAGGCCAGTGTGTTGAGGAGAGAGGGAAAGAGAAAAGAAAGGATAGTAATGTAAAGAGTGAATAAAAGATAGAAAACAGATTAGAGATATTAGATATAAAATGTCCAAAATATTGGGGGCTAAACAAAGAGAGGTGGAATGTAACAGAAACAATAAATGATGGAGGATAGAATGAGGTAAAGAAAATGGGATACTGTTAGTAACCAAAATCAGTACACAGAGAATAGAGGAAATTAAAGATGAGGAAGCACAGTAAATAAGAAATGTTGCCTGCAGCACTTAATATAAAAAAAGAAAAAAAGTTTCAAAAAAGCAAGTGAAAAAAAAAAGAGAAAGGAAAAAAAGGGGGGGCATGAGGTGATAAAGAGGAAAGAAAAACAAGAAAACAAACCAACAAAAAAGACCAGCTAAGGCCTCAGGCAAGGAATCCTCTTTGCAATTGAATAAACTGCTTAGGAGTCTGACCTTTCCCTTTTCTCCCTTCCTCACTTCCCTCTCTCCCAGGGCAATATGAAGGATATGTGAGGGCTCCTGTAGGAAATTCAACTGGGTCCCTGGTGAACCAACTCACCTCAGAAAATAATTTTTCTTAATTTCTTGAGAGAGAGCACCCACCCCTTGCCAGGAACCCTAAATATGCTATTGGAAGCCTGCATAGTACATCCTACTGTCCCTCTCCCTTAGGTGTACTACAGGGGGGCTAGTTAATTTTCTGACTCCTCCTTCTCCCAGACCAAGTTTCCTATCCCAGGGCAGTTCGGTAAATCAGGGTCTCTCAGCAGATTCACCTCTTCTCTCTTCTTAGGTTCTCCCCAAGTCAGCTGATATGCTTCTCCAAACTCAATAAAAGGGGGAGACCAGAAAATTGAACCTACATTCTTTGGGTCCCTCTGAACCTCCTGCTTACACCCTCCCACTCCTGGAGTTAGTCCCGGACCAGAGAGGTAGGACAATGCCAGATTTCTGGGAGTGCTGGGCTCAGAAAACAAAGGCCTGGGAGAATGTGGACTTGGGGTATGTAGGTATGCGAAGTGTGGGTTGTAGGGGGTTCAGGGAACATGGGCTTGGGGTTCATGTATTTGGGGAACATGGGGCTTGGGAATGCTGCCACATGACTCCAGCTTTCCTGGAGTGCTATGCCCTCAGCCCTAGGGGGAAGAGATTTACCTTCCCAGGGCTTCCAAGTTCGGTGTTAGAAACTCACAATTCTACCTTGAGCAAGCACTAATTATGCTGCAGTCTCTCCAGATCAATGTCCAGACAACCCCTGCCATGTAGGTTCCTGAAACAGCCTGCTCCAGCAGAATTGTCACCATACAGCCTGTCCTTTACAGGAGAGATGATGACAGTGTACTTACTCAGATGCCATCTTGCCCTGCCTCCTGATGCTGAAGTCTCAAGTTGGAGCCCCAGGAAGTAAGCACACAGAGGAAAAGAGAAGTAAGCCCCAAGCAGAGAAGTACACTGAGTCCAGAAAGAAGCAAGCCCTGGGAAGAGAGAATCCAGGAAGGCTGAACCCTGGCAGACATCAGCAGCCATATTGCTCCAACACATGGAAATAGACTTTGGTAAGGGAAGTAACTTATGCTTTATGGCTTGGTGTCTGTAAGTTCCTATGCAAAACAAATACCCTTTATCAAAGCCAGCAGATTTCTTATATTTTGCATCAGCACCCCTTTGGCTGACTAAAACGCTAGTGAATAGGAAAATGGACAGCAAAACTACAATGAGATATCATTTCACACCTATTAGAATGGCCATTATTAAAAAGTTGGAAAACTAAAAGTATTGGAAAGAATGAGGCTAGATAGGAAAGCTTATTCTTTGTTAGTGGGCATGTAGAATGGTACAGCCACTCTGGAGGACTGTTTGGCATTTTCCAAGGAAGTTGAATATAGACTTGCCATGTGACCCAACAATATCACTACTAGGTATAGACACAGAAGAATTGAGAGAAGTGACATGAACAGTAGTCTGCACACTGATGATCATAGTGCTACTATTCACAGTTGTCAAAAGATGGAAACATTCCAGGTGTCCATCAACCAATAAATGGTTAAATTGTGTAAACACACATTGGACTATTATGCAGTTGTAAGAAGAAATGAAGTCATGAAGTGTACTTACAACATGAATGAACCTGGAGGACATTATGTTGAGTGAGGTAAGCCAAACAAAAAAGGACAAATACTATATGACTGTGCTATTATGAGCTAAATATATTATGTAATCTCATGGAGTTAATAATTAGAATATGGGTCACCAGAAACTAGAATAAAGGTAGAGAATGGAAAGCTGGATGTTAATCTGTGCAGAATTGGTAAAAAGGTAGTTTGCAAATTTTTAGAAATGAATAGAAGTGTTGAAAGCACATCATAGTGTTTTTAACTAGCATAGATAAGGGTATGACAGTGATTGAAAGAGAAAGTCTAAGGACAAGTATATTAGTAGCAGGAAAGCTAAAAAACTTAACATGGAACTGTATAACATAGTGAAACCTCATGTCAAATACAAACATGAGTAATAATGCATACAAAAGACTTTTTAAAAAATACAAATACTAATAAACTAAAGAGAAAGAAACAAAATAGCTATGTACAGCAGAAGCACAGAGATATTGAGAGGTGATTATTTTGTTTGCTTATTATTATTGATTTAATGAAAATACTTTCACACTGAAGTAATGAATGCAATGCACAACTATGTGATTCTATCAAATGACATCGATTTTGCACTTTGGATGGATTTATGCTTCATTAAAATGTATCAATAAAATTGATTTGTTGAAAAATGTATCAAAGACATAAATATAAGAATCAAAACTGTAAATCTCTTAGAAGAAATATTAGGGAAGTATCTTCAGGACCTTGTGCTAAGCAATGATGTCTTAGGTGTAACACCAAAAGCGTGAGTAAAAAAAGAAAAATTAGATGAATGGAATGTCATCAAAATTTAAAGCTTTGAGCATCAAAGAACTTCATCATGAAAAGAAAAGGACAACCTACAGAACAGGAGAAAATATTGGGAAATGATGTATCTGATAAGAGTTTAATATTCAGAATATATATATATATAAGTCCTACAATTCAATAACAAAAGATAAACAAACTTATTGAAAAATTGACAAAAGAATTGAATAGTCTTTACTCCAAATAAGATATACAAATGACCAAAAGTACATGAAAATATGTTTAAAATCATTAGCCATTAGGGAAAACAAACCATAAACACAATGAAATACCATTTCACACACATATGAATAATATTATTTTAAAAATGGAAAGTAGCAAATATTGGAAAGGATTCAGAGAACTAGAACCTCTTATTCATTGTTTGTCAGACTGTAAAGTGGTGCAGCTGCTGTGGAAAATGGTTTGTTGGTTCTGCAGAAAACGGTTTGCCAGTTACTCAGAAAGTTATGTACAGATTTACCATAAGACTTGGTAAGCCCACTTCTAGGTATAAACCCAAAATAACTAATAGCTGGGACTCAAATGGTTATTTGCACACCGATGTTTAGAGCAGAGTTAATCATAATTCCTAAAAGATGGAAAGCAACCTGTGTCCATCAAGAAATGAGTGAATAAACAAAATGTGGTATATCCATACAATGGCATATTATCGAAGAATGAAGTTCTGATACATGATACACTATGGAAGAACTTTGAAGACATCATTTACAGTGAATTAGGTCAGACCAGAAGGAAAAATATCGTATGCTCTAATGGATGTGAAATAATTAGAATAAGCAAATTAGTAGATTCTGAAACTAGAATATGTTTTACCAGGCACCTAAAATCTGTTTAACTAGTTTCTCTTTGGGTGATATACAGCTTTAGTAAAAAATGGTGTTGTTGATAACACAACATTTTTTTTAAATTGACTTTGTAATAATATTACATTAAAAATATATATGTGAGGTCCCATTCAACCCCAACCCCCCACCCCACCTCTCCCCCCCCCCCCCCCAGCAACACTCATTCCCATCATCATGACACATCCATTGGATTTGGTAAGTACATCTTTGGGCACCTCTGCACCTCATAGTCAATGGTCCACATCATGGCCCATACTCTCCTCCATTCCATCCAGGATAACACAACATTTTGAATGTAATTAACACCACTAAAATATATAGTTGAATGTGGTTGAAAGGAGAAATTTTAGGTTGTATATATATTACCAGGATAAAAAATATTTAAGAAACCCTAAGACTGTACAACACAAACTAATGTAAACTATGGACTCCAGTTAATAGTACAATTATAATCATATTCTTTCATCAATTGTAACAAAGTTGCCACACTACTAATGCAAAGTGTTAACAATAAGGAAAACTGTGTATGGAGGGTAATATATGGAAACCATGTATTTCATGTATGAATTATATATGTTTCTACAAGTAAAAGAAAGGAAGGAAGAGGAAGAGGGAGGGAAGAAAATGAATGAGATGGCAATTAAATGCAATACATGATACTGGACGGGATCTAAGAATGAAGAAGTTCAAAAGGACATTATTGAGACATAAAGAAATATTAGCGTGTACTCTGTTTTCACTGGGTGCAATGTTCTATATATGTCTGTTAGGTATAGTTGGTTTATCATTCAAGTCCACTACTTTCTCATTGATCTATTGCCTAGATGTTTTGTCCATTATTGTGAGTGGTATGTTAAATTCTCGTACTATTTCTGTAGAACCATTAGTTTATGCTTTCAAATAGGCCAGTGTTTGCTTCAAACTTTTCTGGCTCTGCTAATAGGAGCATATACATTTAAAATATTACATCCTTTTATTGAATTGTCTGCTTTATCAGTATATAATGACCATATGTATCCCTTGTGACTGTTTTGTCTTAAAATCTATTTAATATGGTACTAATATAGCCACCGCAGCTCTCCTTTAGTTATTCCTGGTGTGGTATATTTTTTCCCATCATTTCAACCTCAAACTACTTGTACTTTTTAATTTAAGGTGAGTCTCTTGCAAACTGCATATAGTTGGGTCATGATTTATTATCTAGTCTGCAAATCTCTGCCTTTTGACTAGAGAGTTTTATCCATTGACATTTAAGTCACTACTGATAAAACAGGACATTCTTCTGCCATGTTGCTATTTAGCCTCTGAAGGTCTTACATGTTTTTTTGCCCCTTACTTCCAGTAAAGTCTAATTTTATATTTATTTGTTTTCTTGTGTTGTATCATATTGAATGCCTTCTCATTTCTATCTGGATATATTTTTTTCCTTCTGTTTTCCTTGTGGTTATTATAGAGCTTAAATTTAACATCCTAAATATATACCATATTTGGTTTGATGCCAAGGTACTGTAGTAGCATGCACCTCTGCACCCCATGATTTTTCTGTACTTGTTACTACTTATATCTTCATACATTTATCATTACTTTTTATGCATTTGCATTTTAGCACCAGTAGGAACTAAGGCATAAGTTACATATGATACAATACAATACAATACAATACAATGCAATATAATAATACTGACATTTATAATTACCCAAATGGTTACCATTACCACAAGTCTTTATTTTTTTACACTGCTTTCAACCACTCTCTAGTGTTCTTTTGTTTCAGTTTTAAGAACACCCTTGTTGTTTTGGTGTAAGCAGTGAGTTCTGGAGCTCCCTACTCTACCATATACCCCAGAAGTTCTCTTCCTGCATTCTTTTTGACTGGCAATGGATCCTTTCAGAATTTTTTTTCTTAGTTTTTAATTTTGTGTTTAGAATTCTTGGTTAACTTTTTTCTTTCTTTCTCTACATTAAAATGTCCCTATGGTCTTGGCAGATGGCTCTGATGTTCAGTGCCATGTCGGTGGGACCTACTTTGGAATTTGTGTTCCTGAGTGTGATAAAGTTGGACTCAGATGTGAACTTTCTACACATGCCTCTTCTGTCACTTTTACTGAACCTGTGGTTGGTGCTAGGATTGGTGTATACTCAGGAGACTTGAATCTCTGGACTCTCCATGTGGCAGCTGGGCACTGAACCTCAGCAGAATTGCAACTCCTACTCTCTGGTTTGTTGGACTTACCCAGGTCAGCTAACAGGGAGGTGAAGATGGTCGACCACCACACCAAGGAATCAAGAATGCCTACAACTGCAAGCAGAAGAATTGCATCCATCATCCATGTAAGATCTAAGCCCCTTCTCAATACAGAGGTGGAGTGGACATCACCATCCTAGGGTCCACAGGATGGAGGAATAAAATATGGATTAGAGTGAATTTACTGATATTCTACTATAGAACTCTTGTAACTAGTAATGGAAAAAATTGTAACATTGATGTGGAGAAAGTGGCCATGGTATTTGCTGAGGGCAGAGAGAGGGAAGAAGAGATGTGATGTGAGGGCTTTTTTGGGACTTGGAGTTGTCCTAAATGATATTGCAGGGATGGATGCTGAACATTATATATCTTGCCACAACCCACTGAATGTACTGGGGGAGAGTGTAACCTGCAATATTATCCTTGTGGTACAGCAGTGCTCAAAAAGGTATTCACCAAATGCAATGAATGTGCCACAATGATGAAATGATGAAAGTGCCACAATGAATGTGCCACTTCTTGATGTGGGAGAAGTCAGGTGGGGGATGGGATATATAGGAACCTCTTATCTTTTTAACGTAACATTTTTTGGGCTCTATGTATCTTCAAAAATACAATTAAAATTGATGGGGGTGGGGGGTGGAGAGTGGGATATATGAATCCTCATGTTTTTTAATGTAACATTTCCTGTGATCTAATAAACTTGAAAAAAGACAATGAAAAAATTAAAATAAATTAAAAAATTTGTAGTGCAAACCATAATGTAAACTATAGACAATGATTAGTAGTGATATTTCAATATTTATTCATCAATTGTAACAAATGTACCACAGTAATGAAAAATGTTATTAATAGGGGAAATTGTGATAGAGAAATGGGGTGGGGTCGGGTATATGGGAATCCCTTATATATTTACTTTTTAAGATTTATTTTATTTATTTCTCTCCCCTTCCCACCCCCCTGCCCACCCATCCACCCCAGTTGTCTGTTCTCTGTGTCCATTTGCTGCATGTTCTTCTTTTTGTCTGCTTCTGTTGTTGTCAGCAACATGTGAATCTGTGTTTCTTTTTGTTGCATCATCTTGCTGTGTCAACTCTCCATGTGTATGGTGCCATTCCTGGGCAGGTTGCACTTTCTTTCATGCTGGGTGGCACTCCTTGCACATGGGGCTACCCTATGCACAGCATGGCACACCTTGCATGGCATGGCACTCCTTGCATGCATCAGCACTGCACATGGGCCAGCTCCACATGGGTCAAGGAGGCCTGAGGTTTGAACCATGGACCTCCCATGTGGTAGACAGATGCCCTATCCACTGGGCCAAGTCCACTTCCCCCCATATATCTGATGTAAATTTCATGTAACCTATACCTTCTTTAAAAATAAAAGAAAATTGTCAGAAGAAAAAAATGTCATTCCATTATTTTCTGGCTTGCAAATGTCATTATCAGAAGATATTTTCACCCTTAAGTTTTTACTCAGTTGATAATAAGTCTTTCATTTTACATTGCTGTGTATAAGATTTTTATCTTCATCATTGTTTTCTTGTGAATTTGATTGTGATGTGCATTGTTATTATTTCATCATTTTCTGCTTGAAAACATTTTTTCATCAAATTTAGAAAAATTTGTTTTTGTTCTTCTAGTATATTTCCTTTCTATGTCCATCTTATTTCTTTCTAAGTACACAAAAATATATACTTAATATTTTATTACAAGTGAATTATTCTTTGTTCATTTCTTTTTTTTTTTTTTTTAAGATTTATTTATTTATTTAATTTCCCCCCCTCCCCTGGTTGTCTGTTCTTGGTGTCTATTTGCTGCGTCTTGTTTCTTTGTCCGCTTCTGTTGTCGTCAGTGGCATGGGAAGTGTGGGTGGCGCCATTTCTCGGCAGGCTGCTCTTTCTTTTCACGCTGGGCGGCTTTTCCTCACGGGCGCACTCCCTGCGCGTGGGGCTCCCCCACGCGGGGGACACCTTGCGTGGCACGGCACTCCTTGCGCGCATCAGCACTGCGCATGGCCAGCTCCACACGGGTCGAGGAGGCCCGGGGTTTGAACCGCGGACCTCCCATATCTTTGTTCATTTCTTTAAGTTATTTTTCTTTTGATGTTTCTTTTTAGGGATCATATCTATTACTACATACTCATGTTCACTTATCTTTTCTTCTGTGGTCCTATTTTCCATTTTAGATACTGTATTTTCATTTCTAGATTATTTTTTTAATATTTTATATTTCTCTTATCATGATTTTTTCCTCTGCCTTTTTAATCCTATGAATTTTTTCATCTCCATCATTTATGTGTCTCTTTCTAATAATTAATTTATTTAACTCTCAGAAATGTTTATTTTCATGCCTAGTAATTTTTATCTGATACGGGATATTTTCAATTTTATGATGCTTAATGTTAGATGTTAGACTTCTTGTATTCTTTTATATATTGATGGTCTTTCTCTGTGATTTAGTTAAATTAACTGAGTTAATTAGACCTTTTCTATTCTTGTTTTATGCTTTGTTAGGATTGGCACAGAGCAGTCTTTATTGCAGGGCTAATTAGGCTAATAAAGTGACCTCAAGTATTTCTTAAGAGTTTCACTAGTGGCCCAGACTTGGGAGGCAAGGCAGATCCAAAAATCTTTTGTTCCTGGGGAACATTCTAATATATTATAGTAGGAGGAAGAACAGGTAAAGCAGAGAGTATCCGAAAAGGATTGAAATTCTGATTATTCTCTTTTCTTTGGTTCAATCCAAGACCTAATCTCAATTCTACTGACTTTCCAATCCCTTGCTTTTGTTAACACTAGTTTGACATTGTGTAAAAAATTCAATTAAAAGGAGCAAAACACTGAAACAATAGACTTATCCAGAAACAAGATTATTCACACTTTACTACTTCATTCACATGAAATTCTAGAGAGGCAAAAGTAACATATGGTTGGCAGATATCACATCAGTTGTTAAATGAAAAGGTTCACATGGGAATTCTCTGGAGATGATAAGACAATTGACTAGGGGAGGTGGTAACATGGATGTATGTATTTTTCAAAATTCATCTGTCTGTACACTGGAAATGGGTGCATTTGAAATATAAAATTACCTTAACTGAGTTGGCTTAAATTGAAAAAAAAATGAATACATAAGGAATATCAAAATTAGAGATGTTTACCTCAATTGAGTTGGCTAAGAATGAAAAAAATGAATACATAAGGAGTGTCAGAATTACAGAGATGAAAGTAATATACTCAAGTTTGTCAGACATTCCAGCTGCCAATTAAACAAATTTTACTTTATGAAATTAGAAGCATATTTAGAATTAAAGGTTTCCATTTAGGATATGGAACATTTAAAGAAGGGATTCTAGCCAATAGCTGCACCTTAGAATTGATAGTGGAGATATTGAATAGACTAAGATCTGCTTGGGCTCAATCCCCAGAGAGACTGATGCAATATTTCTGTTGAGGAAATCAGGATTTAGCATTCATTAAAAGCAGTCAAGTAATTCTCATGACCACCCAGAATTGGCACTTCTAATATGAAAATTAGTTGATGTTATGGCAGTAGATAAGAACTCTTCCAGATTGCTCATAAAATGAAATAAAGAACAGGAGAAACTATCATAGCCTGGAGATACCATTAAGATCTTAGTTTAAATATTAGGATGATGTGGCAATGAACAAAGCCTTTAAAGTGATAATTAGATAATACTATGAACAATTCTATGCCAATAATTTTGACAACTTGAAATGGACAAATTTTTGAAAATACAATTTATCAAATCAACACAGGAAAGAACAACCCTATACCTATTAAAGAAATTAAAATTTGCATGAAGATTCCCAAAAAGAAAACTCCATGCCTGGCTAATTTCACTGGTATGTTTTATCAAAAATATTCAATCAGGAAATAGTGCCAATCTTATATAAATTATTTAGAGAAAGAAGGCCCAAGTCATTTCATGAGGCAAATATAATGCTAATAATAAATTCTGATAAGTGTATTACAAAAAAAGAATATACCACACTGATATACATGATGTCAATAGATGCAAAAATCCTTAACAAAATATTAGCAGATCACATGAAATAATTCATAATTCATGATATATTATCTCTGGAGTACAGGGATTAATTATCCCAGAAGAACCACATAGAAAAAGGGGTAGCTCCCAGGAGGAAGATGGGAATTTGACAAAAATAAAAAACTAAAAAAGCAAAAACAATTAATGTCTACTACAAATTGTGAAACTTCTGAATATTTTTAATGAAATTATGCACATTTTTGCTATGGGTCATTAACCCAGAGTTAAGAGAGAAAAAACAAAAACCAACAACAATGTTATGGTACCCCAAGGGAATGAATGTGCTTTGTTTTCTCAATTTTACTGAGAATGTTCCCAAGATAGAGAAAAGATTATGACTCATTAATGAGGATCCTGAAGCATTAGAGTGTCGTAGAAACAGGAGCTTTAACTCTTCATCTTCATTTCAGCACACTCCCTGAGTTCAAAATTAAATTAACAAAAATTATTTCTAAGTTCTAAGTCTTTCATACCCTCTCCTTTTAAAGTGCACTTAATATACTCATTATAAATCTGGTCATCGTGACTTAATTACTACACAATATATTATCCCTCAAGCAAAACACAGTTAGATGTTTTTTGTCTTGTCTCTTGGCTGTAATCATCATAAAACTTTCTTAGCTGTGGAATATGTTGCTTATCTGTACTGTCCATGTGGTGCAGCAGTGCTCCAGAATGTATTCACCAGGTGCAGTGGATGTGCCGCGATGATGGAAGAGGTGATGTGGGTGGGGTGGGGGGCTATATGGGGACCTCATATTTTTTAATGTAACATTTAAAAGAAAATAAAGAAGAAAAAAAACCCTATCATAATCATGACCTCTAAATATAGCAGTATATAGCTAATTCAGCCTACCACACACAGAATGTGTGAAGTTTCAAGAAGCATGATTTTTTATGTCATTTCAATTAGACTTCAGTTCATACATCCTATGATCTGTCATCCACTTCCCTATTTATCCTTTGTGTTCTTGGCTTGTATAGTAGAAATTTAAATTAAAACCATTTTTTATTTGCTCAGCAACCATCAGATTTATTCTAGTAACAAAATTATACAGTAGTGACTTCTTTATGTGCCAACCTTCAATCTTACCAGAAAATTAGAAAAGAATGGAGAACAATTTCAGAAACTAGACAGAGCACTTGGCTGGTTAAATTTACAGCTTCAACATGTGCTAAGTAGAGGAAAGGTAGAACTGCTATAGCTTATGCTATCTTAGTCCATAACTCAGAGGAAGTAACTTTTATTTACCTCAGTGCTAATGATGGAGCTATATATTTCCCAGGTTCTATTCAGTTGGAAAGAGATAAGGGAGAAAAGCAGGGGAAATTTAATGAAAGGAAGGATAAAGGAAAAGGAAACAGGAGGCATAAGGAAAAATATGATTAAAAATATAAGGACAACTCCAAGTCCTGAAAATGCCCCAATATTACACCTCTTTTTCCCTCTCCCTGCCTTCAACATCTCCCATGGCCACTGTTTCCACACTAATGATATAATTTCTACCATTGCTAGAGTCACAATAATTCTATAGTAGAATACCAGTAAATCCACTGTAATCCATATATTATTCTTCCATCCTGAGGATCCTGGGATGGTGATGTCCACCCCACCTCTAAATTGAGTGGGGGCTTAGATCCCACATGGCTGATGGATGGAATTCTCCTGCTTGCAGCTGTAGTAGACTCTCTTGATTCCCTGGTGTAATGGTTGACCATCCTCACCTCCTTTTTAGCTTGCCTGGATAAGTCCAAAAAACCAGAGAGTAAGTGTTGCAACTCAAGGATAGATGCTGGACATTATATATCCTATCAGAACCCACTGAATGGACTTGGAGAGAGGGTAAACTACAATGTAAACTGTAATCCATGCTGTGTGGCAATGTTCCAAAATGTGCTCATCAAATGCAGTGTAAGTACCACATTAATGAAAGAAGTTGTTGATGTAGGGAGTATGGGGAGTGGGATATATGGGAACCTCTTATATTTTTTAATGTAACATTTTGTCTAATTTATGTATCTTTAAAAAAGGTAATAAAATATGATAAGGAAATAGAAATAACCAGACACTCTATAGAAGCTAGTGCTAGAAGACAACTGTAGTGGTAGGCTAGATAATGCTGTAGTAGCAAATAACCCCAAACTTCTGTGGCTTACTGTATGTTATGTGTCTGTCATGAGTTAGCAGAGGGCTTCAACTCATTGCCATCATTCAGGCCCCAGGCTGGTGAAGCAGCAACCTTTGGGAATATCACCAGATCCATTCCAGAGTGGAAAATTCAACACTTGCTCTTAGTTTTTCCAGGGAATGATCTACATCACTTATTTCAATGTTACTGGCCAAATTAAGAAGCATGATCCACATCTAATTTCAAGGAGGTAGAGAAATGCCATCCTGCAATGTGGGAATCTTAAATTTTTGGCCAAGTAACACATGATACTATTAGTGTCACAGTGCAGATAATGAAGTTTATATGCCATGTAGAGCACTGTACTCAATTGGCTACTGGAAATCCAATCTCTCTTTATCCCTTACAAGAAATAGTATTTTCCCTGAGATAGTAATCTGAACACTTGAAAACTGCATTTTAAAATTCTTCTTCTGTAGATAGAGGTAGCAATTGACACAGGGTCGGCCATACATATCAGTGGACCCCATTAGGTGGGGCTTCTAAGAATGCTCTGTAAAACAGGCACAGCCTCAACTGACTTTCCTCTGCCATAGTTGTGATGCCAGGGGAGTTTGGGAAGAGTTCTCATCTTGTGGCATGAGAACAGGAGTTATGACCTATTGTGTTATACTGTAAGCCAGGGGCACTAATGGGACTGTTGTGCTGATGCACCAGGTTTGGATTACCAACTTTCAAATTCCCCATTGTGTGACAAAAAATTAAAATTTTAAAAATCTGTTTTTTCAGCTACTTCAAGTATAGTTTTCTTTTATATGCTGTTGGACATATTCCTGAGTGATAAAACTTTGAAATCAGTGAGGTGATGATACAAATAGCAGATACTAAACTTTAGAATTGACTTATTGAAGACCTTAGAAGAGCAGGAATTATGAATCCACCCATTTTCCCCCTACATCCTATTCACTACTATGGCAGCAAAAGAATATTTTTTTCTCTCTTTTGAGTATCTAGGATCACTTTCCACATTGTCTTTTCATGACTCTGTGTTTCTTTGCACTAAAGAAAGTAGAGAAAAGGAGGATAGCCACAGTTTCTGACTAGAACCTTATTCTGAGATATTAATCTCCTTAAACTGATTGACTTAATTAAATGAGTTCTATCAGTTAGTCTTGGGTAGTTTATCCTTTAAACTTCCTCCCCTCTTTGGAACCTCACATCTCTGAATCTCTCCATTTATGCTGCACAATGTGACCCCAACCTCTTTAAAAGCCTTTGGTGTGCTTTCTAGTCATTATTCAAAAGACAGGGATGAATACAATGACATTAGGGTGGGTTTCTAAAGGTGGAAGCAAATTCTCAAGACTAGAGGGATAAAGGTAAGAAGGCAGGAAAGGAGATGGAAGTTCTATTTCTAGAGCTACCACTGGGAGCATTTCACAATTGCAATTAGATTTATCAACTTTTGTATATTCAACCTTTTAAAAATATTCCCAAGGTTTTCTTCCAATCATATAAATATTGTCACAGTTTGGCCTTTGGAAAGCTTTCTTAGTAAAATGTTCTTTAGTTATTTTTTATTTGAATCCCATCTGTGAGATATTCTTCTCATGTAGATAACAGTGTTACACAGAGTAAACATGAAGGAATGGCTCTATATGGAGGTACATTTTCAGAAAACCAAAAAAAAGTAATGACCCAGTAAGAACTGAATTCAGTTTTTCTGTTGGAATTAGAGGTAACTGTATGCCTTTCTCTCTTGAGTTACTTAATCATTCAGCACTCTCTAGCATAAACATATTATAAAGAATGTCAAGTTAATGTGAGCTATGGGTGAAAGGCTCTTTGTCTCTTCAGAAATAACCTTAACCTAAACTGTCTGTCCTGACTTGTGGGTGTGGGATGATAAGAGACTGCAGTCCTGCCCTTGGTGACCATGGCAATGACTCCAGTCCCAGGAAACAGTTTAACAATGCAAAGTCTATAAACTTTAAATATTCAGGGAAAATGCAAACCAAATGTGCTAAAAGCTTATCTAGAATATCTGAAGTCCATGCTAAAAGCTTACCTAGGATGTGGAAGATATATGCTAATTCAAGCCTATTGAGAACTGAAACAAAAGGACAATTTGGCCTTTCCTCTCTGTATAAAAGGGACTCAAAAATCTTGTTCAGTGCTCTGGATTGAAACAGAAAGCTCCCAAGTCTGGCCAGGCATCAATAAACCATTTTTCCTTCTCAAAATCATTCCTGAGTCCTGGACTCTCTATATGCAAATAATTGAACCTCTCTCAAATTCTACAACAAGGAGTCACTTCAGAAAGTTTCTACTAAAAATATGTTGATTTAGAATTGTCTTAGGGGAAAACATAAAAAGCATTCACAAACTATGTTTGCCCTTACACATCCTGTAAGACACTCTGAAGGAGGCCTTATTACAGCAGTTTTAGGAAGATGAAACTTTCTCAAATCAAGTTTCCTTAAATGAAAAGTCTTCATTTAAACAATATTATACTTCTATTTGCAGTGGTATGTACCCTCTCTTAAACTGAAAACAATTTAAAATGCTGGAGTAAAATGTTTTCAGAATCACATTTTAAAAGTATTGTTGATCTCCTAAAAAATCAGATAGGTACAGAGACAAACAAACAAAAGTGGTCCTAAAAGAAAGAAAACTTCAAAGTGGGAGCAGATATTCTGTGAAGATTAAAAATAACTCAAGTTCAACATCACATCAAAATCAGTTATGGCTGTGATCTCTCCTGAGGCAAAATCCCTCTCCATCTGTGGACCTGAGAAACCTGGAAAATAAGTTATGTGCTTCCAAAGCACAATGGTAGAACATGCAGAGGATAGGCATGCTTATTCTGTAACAAGAAACTGGAAGGAAAAGGGGGTCACAGGTTCCAAGCAGGGCCAAAGCCCAGCAGAGCAAACTTCATTAGATTTCAAGGTCATCTCTGGATTGAGGCTTTGTCCTCTGAGCCTGCTGGAGGGGCAGCCCCACCCTTTCCAAGAGCTTGTGAGAGCAGCCATGCTCTCCCCAGTGCTGGAGCCCAGGTCACACTGAGTCTAAGGACAGCAGTGGCAATCTCACTCTGCCTGAGCACTGCTGTGTGTGCTCCAGTTTCTCCAAGCATTGGTGCCACCCCAATGCTGACTGGACCCATGCTCACCCACAGCCTCTTTAGCAAAGGATTTCCTAGCCATACCCTCATCAAGAGTCCCATTCTCTGGGAATGCACTCTCAATAGTTCATGGAGAACCCTGATAGAGTCACTTCTGGCCCTGGTCTCAGAGAACACTACCTGGATAGAATGAGAATTTTCCACATTGTCAGTTGCTGGTTCCTATGAGTGTAAGAAATCAGTTCTCATTTTATCCCTTTCTGCTCTCATTTTACTGTAAGTTACAAGGAGAAACAAGTCTGTAGCTTCCACACTTAGCTTGAAAATTTCCTCAGCTAAATATCCAGATTCACTGCCTGTAAGTTCTGCCTTCCATTGAACATGAGAACACAATTTCAGCAAGTTATCTGCTATGTTATAACAAGAACCACATTCATCATTTCTTTCTAAGCTCTCAATGGAAGTATCTTTAACATCCATATTTCTACCGACAGACTCTGCAAAACAACTTGGTCTTCTTATCAAGCACCTCAGATTCTTCCAGCTTTACTCATTACTTAATTTCCAAGCCTGATCCACATACTGAGATGTTTGTTAGAGCAGCGTTCCACTCTCAGTACTACAATCTGTATTCATCAAGATTCTCCAGAGAAACAGATCTGGCAGGAATAATTCATATACACATACATACCTACATATATATGTATGAATGTATGTCTATATATACATGCACATGTGTGTGACATAAATAAAGGATTTATTATAGGAATTGGCATGTGTGCCTGTGGAGAGTGTCAACAAGTTGCAATTCCATAGGACAGGCTGCAAGTTGGAAACTGCAATGAAGGTGAAGTGAAATTCTCCAGGTGAAACTTGGCTGCTGAAGCACAGATAAAGTCTTCTTTTTGACTTCTGAAATCCTTAGTTCTGGTTCTTAGACCTCCAACTGATTGGTGAGGAGACTCCCCTTATGCTGAGGGCAGTCTTCTTTCTTGGTTGTAGATGTAATCAGCTATAGATGCAATCCACTGACAATATGTGCAAATCTCTCAGGAAATATCCACACAGTAACAATCAGGCCAGAGCTTGTTTGACCAAACAACTGGACATTGTAATGTAGCCATGTTGACACATGAACTTAACTGTCCCACAAGCTCATGAGAAATAAACCCCTTATGTAGAAAATGACAGTGAGAAAACTAGCCAGTATTAAATGATCATGCTAGCAAAAGGAACAAAGAAATAGTACATGAAAATCTGAGCCTTCATAAGACCCTCATGTGGGTTTTCATGCAGGCTACACATGTGGTGGTAAATCCTCAATCAAGTATGCTTAATTAAATGGTTTTAGGATTTGGGTACTTTCAGGCAACTGAGAGAAAAATGTAACTTTCTTCTGTGGGAAGGTATTTTTATCTCAGGCCTCAAAGGATTGCTGAGAGACAGTGCCAAGGATTGTGTGCTCTAATTAACAATGACAAGGCACACAGGAACAAGTAATAAGCAAGTGAAGACCTCAGAGGCCAGGATCCCAGGGACACAGAGGAGTGTGATCAATACTTGGTGGCTCTTTCCTTCTTAAAGAAGAGAAGCTTGTGACAACCTCATAGGACAGGGCCAAAGAAGACTAGATTGGGGATCACTCCAGGATTTCAGTAGAGAGCAGGAAGACCCTCCAATCTTTTGAAATTTGGTACTAGTTATCACTGTTGTAAGTTTATCTCTTTCAAGGTACTACACTGAGCACTGGGGAGAAGAAGGAAGATAAATAAGATGTAGTTCCAATTTCAAAGAATTTAAAGTCCAGGAGGGGATTGGAGGGCCCTATAATATATCTAGGCTTTGGCTACCTTAGTAAAACCTTTTGGGATTTCTGCCCAAGCCACAATTACCCTTTCTTTGAGAACTTACCTCCAGTCCAGTTAAAGTTGATCACCATCAGACATGTTTATACTCATAACCCTGTCACCACAGTTCACTAGGCCAGGAGTAATCACATAGTCCCTGGTGGGCCCATCAGCATGTGTAAGCTCCAAATTTGGAATCATAACCACAACAAGTTAGTACCCGTGGTTGGCTGGAAATATAATTTGTAATTTCAGGGGTTGCAGGATGGTCAAATTTAGTCTTGTCATGACTATAAGCATCTGATCTAAAGAGCAAAAGAACAATGCCTAACATTGTTTTCCAGCAGTATTCATTCCTTATCAACATCCACATTTTCCTTTTGAACAAGACAAGAATTTTTTTTTTGTATCTTCCTCTGGTCTTTCTCCATTCTCCCTCCACCAAACTTTGCCATTGAGACACATAATATAGTAGTTAATAGCACTACCAGGAACTTACTGCTTGGGAATAATCCCTCGATCCACAGCTGTTAGAATTATGATCTCAAATGAATTAACTCTCTATATCTCAGTTTTCTCATCTATACAGTGGAAATAATAATATTACCTACCTAAATGAATTAATATCTGTAGGTCAGCTAATGCCTGATAAATAATAAACATTTTAAAAAATAAATACATTATGGTATTTATGAATCAAAATTGTCTGGAATATTAAATGCAGATTTTCATGGCTAAACACTTTTGCTATTGCTAATTTTGAAAATGATCATTATTAAACCCTTTATTTATTCTTACATCCCATAGCACAAAACTTTACCATAAATTAATTTCCTTTCTCAGTGGAGTACTTCACCTCAGATTTCTTTCAAAGAGTATCTGTATGGTAAATATATTTAATAGTTTAGTTTGAATTTTTTCATCTAATTGGATTTCAAAGTGTATTTAAAAAGAGTAAATCTATATATCCTGCCATAACACACTGAATGTACTGGGGGAGATTATAAACTTCAATGTAACTATTATCCATGTGGTGCAGCAGTGCTCCAAAATGTATTCATCAAATGCAATGAATGTGCCATGCTGATGAAAAGGTTGTTGATGTGGGAGGAGTGGGGTAGAGTGGTGTGGGGTATATGGGAACCTCTTACATTTTTTAATGTAACATTTTTGTGATCTACGTATCTTCAAAGAATACAATTTAAAAATGATGGGGGTGGGGTGGTGGGGATTGGGGCTTATGGGAACATCATGTTTTTTTTAGAGATTATTTATTTCTCTTCCCTTCTCCCCCCACTCAGGTTGTCTGTTTTCTGTATCTATTTGCTGCATCTTCTTCTTTGTCTGCTTCTGTTGTTGTCATCAGCACTGGGAATCTGTGTTTCTTTTTTTGTTGTGTCATCCTGTTGTGTCAGCTCTCCATGTGGGCACTGTCATTCTTAGGCAGGCTGAACTTTCTTTCACACTGGGTGGTTCTCCTTATGGGGCACACTCCTTGTGTGTGAGCTCCCCTATGTGGGGGACACCCCTGCATGGCATGGCACTCATGTGCATCAGCACTGCACATGGGCCAGCTCCACACAGGTCAAGGAGGCCCAGGGTTTGAAGAGCAGACCTCCCATGTGGTAGACGGATGCCCTAACCACTGGGTCAAGTCTGCTTCCCTTTTATGTTTTTTAATGTAACATTTTATGTGATCTATTAACTTTAAAAAAAGAAAATTAAAAAGTAAAAAGAGTAAAAATGACTAAATAGGATGTATTATAGGAGTTTAAGGAAATTCCACATCAAAAAGATATACTAATGTAACTCCCATATTGAGTGAATAAAAAGAAAGCTTCCATGCAACCATCTCAATATAACCAGAAAAATTAATTTACCATTGTGCCAGATTGTCAGCTATCAACTTTGCATTACAACCATCCTCTTCTATTGTCTCCTTTGCACTGGGAAATTCATTTTCCAGAAGATTCTTCTCTGTATAGTTTCAGGCTAAAGTTTGCCAATGAGAGGAACTTACACAATATTTGGAAAGTGAACTGGTTAGTGGAGAAGTCATCATTCCAGGGTAGCTGTGGCAGCCAGATGAAAAGGCTTCACAGATTTCTCCCCAAGTCCCTGCTTAGCTGCTGCAGACCAAGGCCTTGACCTTTCCCAGGGGCTTGACAATTGCAGCAATATCCAGAAAAACTTGAATCAAGCTGAAGTCATCAATGACTTTCCTTGACTTTTTATTCTTTTTTAAGATTTATTTTATTTATTTTTCTACCCTTTCCCCCACCCATGCCCCAGTTGTCTGTTCTTTGTGTCCTTTCACTGTGTGTCCTTTTTGTCTGCTTCTGTTGTTGTCAGCGGTATCAGGAATCTGTGTTTCTTTTTGTTGTGTCATCTTGCTGCGCCAACTGTCTGGTGTGCGGCACCATTCCTGGGCAGGCTGAACTTCCTTTTATACTGGGTGGCTCTCCTTATGGGGTGCACTCCTTGCATGTGGGGCTCCTCTATGTGGGTGGCACCCCTGTATGGTATGGCACTCCTTGCATGCATCAGCACTGTACATGGGCCAGCTCCACATGGGTCAAGGAGGCCTAGGGTTTGAACTGCAGACCTCCCATGTGGTAGACAGATGCCCTAACCACTGGGCCAAGTCTGCTTCCCTTCCTTGACTTTCTAACTGTCACTCTTCCTGACCTTCACTCATCCGGCTCTTGTTATGTTCATGTATGACCTGTTTCCTTTATTAAACACCTGTATTCAATAATATTCAGAGTCATTCTGTTTTACTGACCAAACCAAGACTGAAAAAATATTCAAAAATTAGGAATTTAGGAAGAGATGAGAGTTGCTTTGTGTTGACAAAGGCTTTTAACATAAATCTATTAATACACTGTAACAAAAGAATAAGCTCTTGAACTGACTGCAGCCATCACGCATTCAAGTATCTAAGTCACCCCCCATAGAATAATTTTATTTCTTCCAGAATTCATATGGAAAATTAGACAAATAATTAATGAAAACTCTCTCTATAGAAAGCCTGGAGAAATAAATTAATTAGCCAGAACTTTTGTCCAAAATTTAGCTTCTTATTTCATTTTCATACCAGGAGAATCTTTTTTTTTTTAATTAAAATTATTTATTTTTACGAATTACATTAAAAAAATACGAGATCCCAATCAACCCCACCACCCCCACCCCCCACTCCCCCCACAGCAACACTCTCTCCCATCATCGTTAGACATCCATTGCACCCAGTAAGTACATCTCTGAACATCACTGCACCCCGTAGTCAATGGTCCACATCATAGCCCACACTCTCCCACGTTCCATCCAGTGGGCCCTGGGGGGGTCTACAATGTCCTGTAATTGTCCGTGAAGCACCACCCAGGACAACTCCACATCCCGAAAACGTCTCCACATCTCATCTCTTCCTCCCATTCCCCAAACCCAGCAGCCACCATGGCTACCCTTCCCACACCCATTCCACATTTTCTCTGTGGACATTGGATTGGTTGTGTCCATTGCACATCTATGTCAAGAGGGGGCTTAGATTCCACATGGATACTGGATGCACTCCTCCTGCTTTCAGTTGTAGACACTCTAGGCTCCATGGTGTGGTGGTTGACCTTCTTCAACTCCATGTTAGCTGAGTGGGGTAAGTCCAATAAATCAAAGTGTAGGAGCTGAAGTCTGTTGGGGCTCTGGGCCTGGGTGTCTTATTATCAGTCCAGAGATTCAAATCCCCTAAATATATCTTAAACCCCAGCACCAACTACAATTCCAATAAAGTAGCATGCAAGTCTTGTGGGAAGAGATCCCCGCCGAGTTCAATTCCATCATGTAGAAACACCAGCTCCAAAGAAGGGCCATCTGCCATGGCAGTGAATCCCGTCTGCCATGACCATAGAACCCGTCGGTCTCTTTATCCCTCAGAAGAACCAATACCTGGGGTTGTATCTACTTTATCTGTCTCTTAGACTCTGCTCAGTTGTGCATAAGGGCATTCCTTCTGACAACCTCCAGACTCTTTTTTAGAGACTCATAGCCTTATAATCTCATTTCTCCTTTCCATTTCCCCCTTATATTAGGTCAAACAGCATTTTGAAGTCATGTTATTATATGTAGACAAGGATATTCTGCTGATCCATATTGAACCTTTACTATTTAGTCAAGTCAAGCTCTATCTGCTTGACTGCTTAAGAGTAATTGTTTGTGGAAAATTAATAAATTGGCATTCTGGTTTCAAATATTTATCAAGCTTGAGGTTTTGCTTAGGGTGAATTTGTTTTCTAGGGCCTGATTAGCTCTGAATCCTGATTAAATCTAGATTGTGGATAGGCAAAGAAATTATACAAAAATATAAAATACCAAACTTATGCCTATTTGCTTCAGTAACATTCTACATTTGAAGGGTTTTGTAGAAGACTAAATGAGATAAATGAAAAGCACCTGGAATAGGGGCTGTGTTTATATAAATGACCACTGCTATTTTTGGGAGGGCTAGGGTATGAGGGAAGGTAAAATGGATGAACCTTGAGAATCTTATGTTGAGTGAAGCAACCCAGGCATTGAAGGACAAATACTACATGACCTCAATGATATGAAATAAGCAAACTGCCTCAGAGAGCTAGAGTCTGGAAAAGAGGCTTACAGGAAATCGGGGGGGGGGTGGAGGAAGGATGTGAGTTAATATCTGCAGGGGTGGAATCTGTGATGAGCTGGCAGTAAGTATGAGCACAAAGAAGGGACAAAATGGGGGCAAGGAGTTACCTTTGGGTGGGGCTTTGTGGGTTTAAGGGGGGCTGGGGAAGGGCAGAGGGGTAATATTGTCCAAAAATTGGGGGGAGGGAGGGGCAACATACGAACATGGGAGAGTGTCAGGTGTTCGTTGAGAACAAAATGTTGAGAAAATCGTATCAAAGTTACCTGTTTAGGATGCTCAGGGGGTATGGTCTGATGCGGGACGGACTCTGGGCAAATAGCTGAAGGCTCATTTTGCCAAGGTGGGTTGAACCATTGGGAAGAGACCCAAGAAGTGAGAGTTGGGGTGGACCCACATCCTGGGGAGGACTAATGCCGTCAAATAGAGAGAACTGTATCTCTCGTGAGAAAGGATGGCTCCCAGGGCATTAGGGCAGTTGAGAAAGTCAGGCCCTGAATACTGCTGCAAGTATCTCTGGACATGGCTTCTTGGGAAATGGAGATTGGCTGGCATTGTGGGCCCCAAGGGGAGGGGAAAATGGATGTGGAATGGATGGAAACAAGGTAAATATGGGGGCAAGAGAGGAGTTTTGTGAGAGTACACGAAGATGAATATAAAACATGTAATATTACACCAAAAACATATAGGGGATGACAGACTAATAATGTAAACCATAAGGCAAAACATAGGATAACTAAAAAATTTAGAAAACTGTACAACCTAAAGTATGGACCACATAGTAAGCACAGATGTCATCTTGTTTGAAAGCTATTGTCTCGGAATCTGTACATCAGTTTCAGGAAATATGATATGAACAAGTTAAGAGATTATCGCTGTGGAAGGGAAAAGGTTTTATGGTGAATCTGGGGAAGTACTGTATATTGTATATATGAATTTCGGTGATCTAAGACTCTTGTAAAGCTGACATTATGTTGGGATTGACTTTACAGGAAGTTTTGGATCACAGAGTGGTTCAACAATGGCAGTGGAGGAATACTGATATAGGATGTTATTGACAGGATATACATGGTTGACAGGGAGTTATACAGGGCATATGCCCAGGGTATATAGTAATGTCTAGATATACTCATAGTGGAAACAATTAAAAACAACAGCTGGGGGGGTACTGGGCCTCTGGCTGGGGGATCACTGTCGTGGACCATGGGGGAGCAGCAGCAGTCCCCCAGGGGCAACGGCAAGAACCGGGAAGGAAGGAGGGCCCAACAGTGGGCTCCTGATACTAATGGCTATGCTTTTGAGCCTATACACCTGCAATAAGAACAAGGCCTAGAGTAGCACTGTGCCTGGGAGTTTCCTCCTGACAGCCTTCATGTTACTCAAATGTGGCCACTCTCACAGCCAAACTCAGCATGTAGATGCAGTGCATTCCCCCAGCAAGGGACATGACACCCGGGGATGGGCCTCCCTGGCACCGAGGGATCACTACCACATACCAGCTGAAGATGGAACTAGAAAATGACCTTGAATTAAAGGTTCAATACGGATCAGCAGAATATCCCTGTCTATATAATAACAGGACTTCAAAATGCTGTTTGACCTAATGTAAGGGAAAAATGGAAAGGAGAAATGAGATTATAAGGCTATGAGTCTCTAAAAAAGAGTCTGGAGGTTGTCAGAAGGAATGCTCTTATGCACAACTGAGCAGAGTCTAAGAGACAGATAAAGTAGATACAACCCCAGGTATTGGTTCTTTTGAGGGATAAAGAGACCGACGGGTTCTATGGTCATGGCAGATGGGGTTCACTGCCATGGCAGATGGCCCTTCTTTGGATCTGGTGTTTCTGTGTGATGGAATTGGACTCAGAGGGGATCTCTTTTCACAAGAGTTGCATGCTACTTTATTGGAATTGTAGTTGGTGCTAGGGTTTAAGATATATTTAGGGGATTTGAATCTCTGGACTGATAATATGACACCCAGGCCCAGAGCCTCAACAGACTTCAGCTCCTACACTTTGATTTATTGGACTTACCCCACTCAGCTAACATGGAGTTGAAGAAGGTCAACCACCACACCATGGAGCCTAGAGTGTCTACAACTGAAAGCAGGAGGAGTGCATCCAGTATCCATGTGGAATCTAAGCCCCCACTTGACATAGATGTGCAATGGACACAACCAATCCAATGTCCACAGAGAAAATGTGGAATGGGTGTGGGAAGGGTAGCCATGGTGGCTGCTGGGTTTGGGGAATGGGAGGAAGAGATGAGATGTGGAGCCGGTTTCGGGATGTGGAGTTGTCCTGGGTGGTGCTTCACGGACAAGTATGGGACATTGTAGATCCCCCCAGGGCCCACTGGATGGAACGTGGGAGAGTGTGGGCTATGATGTGGACCATTGACTACGGGGTGCAGTGATGCTCAGAGATGTACTTACCAGGTGCAATGGATGTGTCACTATGATGGGAGAGAGTGTTGCTGTGGGGGGAGTGGGGGGTGGGGGCGGTGGGGTTGAATGGGACCTCACTTTTTTAAAAATAAATAATTTTTAAAAATAAATAAATAATTAAAACAAATTGAAACAGCTATCAGTACACTCGGCAGATATTGCCTTCTACAGTGTTACCAAAGCTTAAGAAGTCAGCAGGATCTCCAGATCTTTCTTTTTCATTTCTCTATTATTTCATTCATTCTTGCCCTCATTTATTCATTCATCAATGAATGTTTATAAAGAGAAAGATGATAGCAGTGTTAGGCATTAAAGATGAAAAGCTGAACGGGACACAGTAGTTCATTTCCTATCCCTAGGTTTTCATGTAGCTGCTTCCATACCATGCTTTATTTTCTTTTTTTCTTTTTAATTAAAGAAGTTGTAGGTTTACAGGTAGACCATGCAGAAAATGCAGTGTTACCTTATATCTGCCTCTATTTTTAACATTTTGCATTAGTGTGGTACCTCTGTTACAAATGATGGGAGAATATTATAATTGTACTATTCATACTATCTATTTAAGTGGATTGGGAAATAGAAAATCCAGGTTTCTCCATTACTGTTAGAGAGAATCTTGCACTGTATTTTCACATTAGTGATTGAAAACAACAGTTACACATAACCTCATCTTCCTAATATTTTATTGGGAAAGAATATTGTAAAAAGATTTTGGTTTTGTAATACATGCTATTAATATTTAACCCCTCTAAGTGGAGTTTGGAAAAATTCTCTAGTCTCACTTGTAGTCATTTTATAAGACCCTAGATCACACTTATTTGGGTGCAAGCTTTACTTTTATCTCTTTCCCTATAAGTTCCTTTACCTTCTACTGTTTCAATCATGCATTTCTTTGCTTTTGAAATTCATATATTTCTATAAGCCACATCAAATTCTTATGGAAGAAGGCTTATTACAAACAATAAAATTGTCTATTGTGTCTCTTGATGAAGGTAAATGTAGCCATTATTAGAGACCTGAATATTTCGCCTGTTTTCAAGAATCGCATTGGATTATTTCTTTTTTTGAGATGTATTTATTTATTTCTCCCCCCTCCCTCCATTGTCTGCTTTCTGTGTCCATTCATTGTGTGTTCTTCTTTGTCTGCTTGTGTTCTCATTTAGGCAGCTGTGGAAACCAATCCTGGCACATTTAGAGTGGAAGAGAGGCAATCATTCTCTTGTACCATTTCAGCTCCTTGGTCTGCTAAGTCTCTTATTGTCTCTCCTCTGTGTCTCTCTCTCTCTTTTTTAAGATATTTATTTATTATTTATTTATTTATTATTTATTTCCCCTTCCCCCTGCCCCACCCTGGTTGTCTGTTCCCTGTGTCTATTTGCTGCTGTCTCCTTCTTTGTCCGCTTCTGTTGTTGTCAGTGGTATGGGAACCTGTGTTTCTTTTTGTTGCATCATCTTGTGCCAGCTCTCCATTTGGGCGGCACCATTCTTAGACAAGTTGTACTTTCTTTCACCCTGGGCAGCTCTCTTTATGGGGCACACTCCTTGCACGTGGAGTTCCCCTACATGGGGACACCCCTGCATGGCACTGCACTCCTTGTGTGCATCAGCACTGTGCATTGGCCAGTTCCACACAGGTCAAGGAGACCCAGGGTTTGAACCATGGACCTCCTATGTGGTAGATGGATGCCCTAACCTCTGGGCCAAGTCTGCCGCCCCCTGTGTCTCTTTTTGTTGCATCATCTTGCTGCATCAGCTCTCCATGTTGACCAGCACTCCTGTGTGGGGCAGCACTCCTGCACAGGGTGGCACTCTGCATGGGCTGGCACTCTGTGTGGGCCAGCTTGCCTTCACCAGGAGGCCCTGGGTAATGAACTGTGGACCTCTTATATGGTAGATGGGAGCCCATTTACTTGAGCCACATCTGCTTCCCATGGATTATTTCTTTTTATCTCAAATACAATTCCATAATTAAAATGAACTATGAGAACTTAAGAATTAAGTGTGTATGACACAGTCTACATCAAATATTCTGAGAACAGAAGGTAGTATTGTTAGTTTTTCTCAATGACTCATTTAATAAAATATATTTAATGAATGCCTGACATTTTCAGGTATGAATGATGCAAATAGTGATCAATAAATGAACATAAAAATAAAAGTTATTTTCATAAGTGAGTAAGTAGGCAAAGCAGTTTTTTTCAAGTCACCCTTTGTACAAAGTATGTTTCCTGACCTCAAGGAATTTGGGGATTAAAAGGTATTATCTTTTCCTCAATGAATTTTGAAAGATCTTATAAGAATTTTGTAATAATTTACTCCAGATCACATAAGATTCCTTTAAAATGATCTAGCATGACATTAAATTGCTGTGGATTTCTTAGTCACAACTGAAATGCTGTAGTCTAATTTGAACGAAATAGATATTTTTTCTGTTGATTCTCTCAAAGGTTTTTATTAGAAAAATTGTTTTTACAGAAAAATCATGCATAATACAGAGATCCCATAAAGTACATTATTTTATTTTTAGCTTGCCAAAGTCAGCAGTTTATTGAAAAGTACATTATAATCAAATCAGATTTATCATAAGAAGGAAACCACTGTCTCCATATCAATTATATGAGTTCTTCCATTGCTAGAATCACATTAAGTCTATAGTAGAATACCAGCCATTCTACTCTAAGTCCTTCATTCATTCCCAAGTCCTGAGGATTCTGGGATGCTGATGCCCACTCCACCTCAAATTGAGAGGTGGCTTAGATCCCATGGGGTAGATGAATGGGACTGTCTTGCTTGTAGTGGGAGACACCCTTTGTTCCTTGGGATGGTCATTGTCCATCATCATCTCCTTGTTTTTTGGGTAAGTCCAATGAACAGGAGAGTAGGTGTTGCAACTCTGTTGAGATTTATTGTATTTTATTTTATTATCTCTTTAAAAAAATACCTAAATCACACAAAATGTTACAATAAAAAATATGAGGTTCCCATATACTCCATTCCCCACATCACACTCCTCCCACATTGACAACTTCTTTCATTAGTATGGTACAGTCATTGCATTTGATGAGTACTTTTTGGAGCATTGTTACACAGCATGGATTATACTTTATGTTGTAATTTACACTCTGTAGTTTACATTCAGTGTCTTATGGCAAGATATATAATGCCCTGTACCTGTCCCTGCAATATCATTCAGGACAACACCAAGTCCTCCAAAGGCCCAATATCACACTTCTTTTTCCTTCTCCCTGCTTTCAGGAACTCCCATGGCCACTGTCTCCACACCAATGATATAATTTCTTCCA
Organism: Dasypus novemcinctus; assembly: GCF_030445035.2. Lineage (NCBI taxonomy): Eukaryota > Metazoa > Chordata > Mammalia > Cingulata > Dasypodidae > Dasypus > Dasypus novemcinctus. The sequence continues at coordinate 1,299,103 of NC_080673.1, forward strand.
TTACTAGAGTCACAATAATTCTATAGTAGAATACCAGTAAGTTCACTCTAATCCACATTTCATTCCTCCATCCTGAGGATCCTGGGTTGGTGATGTCCACTTCACCTCTAAATTGAGAGGGGGCTTAGATCCCACATGGCTGATGGATGGAATTCTCCTGCTTGCAGCTATAGACTCTCTCAGTTCCCTGGTTTGGTGGTTGGGCCATCATCACCTCCCTGTTATCTGCCCTGGGTATGTCTAATGACCTGGAGAGTAGGTGTTGCAATTCTGCTAAGACTCAGGGCCCAGCTGGCACATGAACAGTCCAGAGATTCAAGTCTCCTGAGCATACACCAACCCCAGCACCAACCACAGGTTCAGTAAAAGTGACAGAATAGGCATGTGTAGAGAAGTCATATCTGAGTCCATCTCCATCACACTCAGGAGCACAAATTCCAAAGTAAGGCCCTCTGGCAAGGTACCAAAATCCAGAGCCATCTGCCATGACTATAGGACATGGGTGTCTCTGTAGCCATCAGGAGCACTGGTATCTGGGGTTGTATCTACTTTGGCTGTCTCCAAGATCCTGCTGAGATGTGTATAAACATGACCCCTCTGATGGCCTCCCGACTAATTTTGAAGACAGCCATATAAACTCAATTGTCTTTACCATTTCCATTTTTATTCCAGGTATTTTTCTAGTTACATCACCAGTTGATTGATTCTTGGTAGTAATTGCTTGGCACCAGGGAGGCTAATTCCCAGGGGTCATGTCCCACACTGGGAGGAAGGTAATGCATTTATATGCTGTTTGGCTTAGAGAATGGCCATATTTGAGCAACATGGATGCTGAGAGCCTCTTAGGCACACAGCAACACTAGACCAAATCAAAATTTCTAGTGCAAGAGGTTTATAAGTATATCCATCAGTATCAAGGGCCCATCATTGGACCATCATTTTTCACTGGTCTTTGCCCTTGCACTTGGGGATTGTTGCTTTTCCACTTGGGAATGAGGCAGAGCTACCCAGGATGGGAACCCAGCATTCACTCAATTGTCATGTGAACCTCTACCCACTGTGTCAATACCCAAGGAATATCCAAACACATCTATAAACCCTATATGCATGCCCAGATTAACTCCCTCCCATGTATCAAGCATCAATGACACCCCACACCAATGCTCCTCCCTTACCATAAATGAACCCCTCTGTGATACAAAACTTGCTCAAAATGAAGCCTAACATATCGCCAAATTCAATTAATAGGAAAATGAGATAGTAATGATAGGTTTAAGCATTAGAAATAAAATACATAATAATTTAGAAAACTAAAAGTAAAAATTGAGATATTAGATAAATTAAAAATATTATAGGAAATTTTTTGATATTTTGACACTATGAAAAGATGAGTACCCACACACTCCCTAGATGCTTGCCCCAGGTGCACCCTCTGCTGAATGCCCCTCATCCAACACCCGAAACCAGTAATATTTCCTTATTATAGTGTCAAAAGATTTTTCTCAACATTATAGTTTCACCCACATACTCACCAATCCCCCATGTTCACCTGCTCCTTCCTCTAAACTTCCCCCCACTTCCAAGGACCATCTGACCAATCCTCCCAATCCTAGCCCCTGTCAAGTCTGCACTGCCCAACCCAATAGTATCCCTATACCCCCATCATATCCCTTCACTGCACGATTACTTACCTTTACCTTATATTAGATGTTGCCCATGTAGACATTGGCTTACAACCTTCCTCTCCACTCTATTTTCTCTAAGCCTATATTCCAGGCTCTAGCTCTCTGAGACAGTTTGATTTACTTAATTCATATCAGAGAGGTCTTATAGTATTTGTCCTTCAATGCCTGGCTTGTTTTGCTCAACATAAGGTTCTCAAGATTCATCCATGTTATCCCATGTATTTATACTGTATTACTTCTTACAGCTGAATAGTATTCCATTTATGAAATATACCTTTTGTTTGTTCATTCATCTGTTGATGGTCATATGGGTTTATTCCAGCTTTTGTCAATGGTGAATAATGCTGCTTTGAACATTGGTGTTCATATATTGGTTCATGACCTGGTTTTCAGTTCTTCTGGGTATATATCCAGCAGAGGAATTGCTGGATCATATTACAGATCTATAGTTAGCTTTTTGAGAAACCACCAAAATGTCCTCCACAATGGCTGGATCATTCTACATTTCCACCAGCCAGGGATGAGGGCTCCCGTTCCTTCGCATCCTCTCCAAAACTTGTAGTCCTGTTTTTTTAATGGTCGCCAGTCTAATGGGTGTAAGATGGTATATATCTCTTTGTAATTTTGATTTGTATTTCCCTAATAGCTAATGATTTTGAGCATCTTTTCATGAGCTTTCTAGCTATTGTATTTCTTCTTTGGAGAGGTGTCTGTTTAAATCTCTTGCCCATATTTTAAATGGGTTGTTTGCCTTTTTATTAAAGATATAGGATTTCTTTATATATGCTGGATATTAGGCTCCTATCAGATATCTTGTAATCAATATTTTCTCCCATTGAGTAGGTTCTCTTTTCACTTTCTTGACAAACTCCTTTGAGGGGTAAAAGGCTTTAATTTTGAGGAGGTCCCAATTATCTATTTTTTTCTTTCAGTGCTAGTGCTTTGGGTGTGAAGTTCATGAAGCCACTTCCTATTACAATGTTCTGTAGATCTTTCCTTACATTGTCTTCCAAGGTCTTTATGATCTTGCCTCTTATATTTAGATCTTTGATCTATCTTGAGTTTATTTTTGTATAAGGTGTGAGGTGGTGTTCCCTTCCCATTCTTTTGCATATGGATAACCAGTTCTCCAAGCACCATTTGTTGAAGAGGCCATTCTCTCCCAGTTGAGTGGGCTTGGTGACCTTGTTGAATATCAGATAACTGTATATGTGAGGATCTATATCAGAACTCTCAATTTGGTTCCATTGGTCAGTATGTCTCTCCTTGTGACAATAGCATACACTGTAGCTTTGTAGTATGTTTTAAGGTCAAGTAGTGTGATTTCTCTGATTTCATATTTCTTTTCCAATATATCTTTGGCTATTTCAGGCCTCTTTCCATCCCAACTAAATTTCACAGTTTTTCCAGTTCAGTAAAAAATCTGTATAGTTTTCTGAGTATAAATTATTTACATCCTTAGCTAAATTTATTCCTAGGTATTTGATTTTTAAATTTACTATTGTAAATGGTATTTTTTATTTCCTCCTCATATTGCTCATTATTGGTGTTCATAATGCTACTGATTTTTGCACATTGCACATTGATCTTATAACCTGCAATCTTAGTGAACTCATTTATAAGTTTTAGAAGCTTTGTTGTAGATTTTTAGCACTTTCTATGTATAGGATCATGCGATCTGGAAATAGTGAAATTTTGACTTCTTCCTTTCCAATTTGGATGCATTTTATATTTTTCCTTGCCTCAGTGCTTGAGCAAGTACTTCTAATACACTGTTAAAAAGGAGGCTTGACAGTGGGCATCCTTGTTTTTTCCCCAAACTTAGAGGGAAAGCTGTTAGGATTTCACCATTGTATATCATATTAGCTGTCGATATTTTACATATACACTTTAACACGTTCAGAAAGTTTTCTTCTATTCCTATCTTTTCAGTGTTTAGTCAGGAAAGGGTGCTGTATTTTGTCAAATGCTTTTTATGCATCTATAGATATGATCATGTGGTATTTTTCTTTAATTTGTTTATGTCATATGTTAAATTGAATTTTTTATGTGGAACCATCCTTGAATACTTGGGATAAAACCCACCTGGTCATGGTGTATAACCCATTTTATGTGTTGTTGAATGTGATTAGCAAATATTTTGTTAAGGGTTTTAGCATCTATGTTTATTAGAGACATCAGTGTCTCTCTAATAGTAGTCTCTAATGTGGCATCTTTGTTTGGCTTTGGTATTAGGGTAATGTTAACATCATAGAATGAGTTAGGTAATATTCCTTATTCTTCAATTATTTGAAACAGTATAAGCAAGTTTAGTATTAGATCTTTCTGGAATGTTTGGTAGAATTCATGTGTGAAGCCATCAGGTCCTGGGCTCTTCTAGGTGGGAAGTTTCTAACAAATGATTCTCTTTACGTACAATTGGTCTGTTTAGATAATCAGTTTTCCCTTTTCTTAATGCAGGCTGCTTATGTGTTTATAGGTATTTGTCCATTTCCTCTAATTTATCCTACTTGTTTGCACATAGTTTTTCAAAGTACTGTTTTATGATTCTTTTTATTTCTTTGGGATCTATGGTTATGTCTCCTCATTTCTTATTTTGTTATTTGCATCTTCTCTTTTTTTCTTTGTTAGTCTAGCTAAGGGTTTTTCAACTTTATTGATCTTCTCAAAGAATCAGCTCTTGATTTTATTTTTTCTAGGGCTTTCTTATTTTCTGTCTCATTTATTTCTGCTCTGATCTTGTTATTTCTTTCTTTCTACTTATTTGGCATTAGTTTGTTGTTTTTCTACTAATTCCTCCAAGTATGCAGTTAGGTCTTTGATTTTAGCTCTTTCTTCTTTTTTATGTATTAATTTATTGCTATGAATTTCCCCTTAATAAAGCTTTTGCTGCAGCCCATAAATTTTTATATATTGCTTTGTCTTTTTCACTGGTTTCAATGTATTTACTGATTTCTTTTGAGAGTTGCTCCTTGACTTACTGTTTGTGTAAGGGTGTGTTGCTTAACTTCCATATCTTTGTGCCTAATCTGGTTTTCTGGCCCTTGTAGATTTTCAGTTTCATTCCATTGCAGTCAGAGAAATGAATTTGTATGATTTCAATATTTTGAACTCTCCATCATTTTTGAATGCCAAGATTGCTGGGTAGACAATTTTTGGCTGGAAGTCTTTTCTTTTAGTGCCTTGACTATGTCATACCACTGCCTTCTTGCCTCCATGGTTTCAGATGAGAAATCAGCACTTAATTTTAGTGAGCATCGGTTCTATGTTATGGTTCTCTTTTCTCTTGTTGCCTTCAGTATTTTCTCTTTGTCTTGAGCATTGGAAAGTTTATCAAGTATATGTCTTAGAGTAGGCCTGTTGGGATTTATACTGTTTGGGCTGCACTGTGCTTCTCAGATATGTACATCTATCTCCCTCAACAGGATTGAGAAGTTTTCAGCCATTACTTTCCTCAACACCCCTTCTGTTCCCCTTCCCTTCTCTTCTCCTCCTGGGATGCCTGTAATACATATATTTGTATGTTTTGTTTTGTCATTCAAATCCTAAAGTGCCTGCTGGATTTCTTCTGTCTTTTTATTATCTGTTCCACTGTTTGATTTCAAATGTGCTGTCTTCTGCATCACTAATTCTTTCCTCTGCCTTTTCAAAATGCTGTTATTTTCTGAGAGTGTATTTTTTATTTCTTGGAATGTGCCATTCCTCACCATCATATTTGTTATCTTTTTATGTATGTTTATAATTTCCTCAGTATGCTCTCTTGGTGTTTTCCTAATATCCTTAATCTCTTCCTTCACTTCATTAAGTTGGCCCATGCTATTTTTTGGACAACTTTGATTAGTTGTTAAATGTTCTGCTTCTCTTCCTGGTTTTCAGTTTGTTCATTGGGCAGCCATGTCTTCCTTTTTCTTGGTATGGTTTATAATTTTTTGTTGCTTCTGCTCATCTTTTTATCTTGATGGGTTTGTTCAATTGATTAGCTTCTCCCTCTAGTCTCAGGTTTTATTTAGTTGCTGTTTTTGTGTGAGTGTTATGGTTCTTCTTTGACACTGTGTTCTTATTTCCTTATTGTTATCTAAGTTTCCTAGAAAGAAAAACATTAGTGCCAAACAAAGAAAAAGAGGTAAGAAAAGAAAAAAGATATTAACTATATTGATAGAAAAAGTTTGAAAAGGAACTGTGTAAGGCCTAGGAAAATGAATATTTAACCCATATAAGCAGTGTAAAGTTATAGGAATAAAAAAGTGGAGTACCTACAATGAAGTGGGAAACCAAATATGGAGAAGTATATAGAATGACCTATTTTTTTGTCTTTATTTATTTCTCTAATGTTACATTAAAAAAATATGAGGTCCCCCTATACCCACCACCCCCCTCATCCCACACTTCCCCCATAACAACATCGTCCTCCATCATCATGAGACATTCATTGCATTTGGTGAATACATCTCTGAGCCCCACTGCACCTCATGGTCAATGGTCCACACCATAGCTCACACTCTCCCACAGTCCATCCAGTGGGCTATGAGAGGACATACAATGTCCAGTAACAGTCCCTGCAGTACCATCTAGGACAACTCCAACCCCCAAAAATGCCCCCATATCATATCTCTTCCTCCCATTCCCTACCCCCGGCAGCCACCATGGCCACTTTCTCCACACCAATGCCACATTTTCTTCAATTACTAATCACAATAGTTCATGAATAGAATATAAGTACATCCACTCTAATCCATATTCTATTCCTCCATACTGTGGACCTTAGAATAGTTGTGTCCACTCCACATCTATGTCAAGAGGGGGCTTAGATTCCACATAGATGCTGGATGCAATTCTCGTGCTTTCAGTTGTAGGCATTCTTGGCTCCATGGTGTGGTGGTTGACCTTCTTCACCTCCATGTTAGCTGATAAGCCAGAGTGTAGGAGTTGCTAGTCTGTTGGGGCTCAGGGCCTGGCTATCACATAGTCAGTCCAGAGATTCAGGTCCCCTAGGTATACATTGAACCCCAGCAAAAACTACAGATCCGTTCAAAGTAACAGGAGAGGCTTTGGACAAACGTCACATCTGAGTCCAGCTCCATCACACAGAAACACAAACTCTAAAGTAGGGCCAAACTGACATGGCACTGAACTCCATCTGCCATGACCATAGAACCTGTGGGTCTCTGTAGCCCTCAGAAGAACTAATACCTGGGGTTGTATCTACTTTATCTGTCTCTGGGACTCTGCTGAGGTGTGCATAAGGGCAACCCCTATGATAACTTCCTGGCTCTTTTTGGAGACTCATAGCTATATAAACTCATTTGTCCTTTCCATTTCCCCCTTTTATGCAGGTCAAAAAGCATTTTTAACTCCGGGTATTATATGTAGACTGAGATATTCTGCTGGTCCGAGTTGACCCTTTTATTCAAGGTCATTTTCTAGTTACAACATCAGCTGGTACTTGGTAGTAATCCCTCAGCACCAGGGAGGCTCATACCCGGGAGTCATGTCCCATGCTGATGGGAAGGCAATGCATTTACATGCTGAATTTGACTTCAAGACTGGCACATTTGAACAACACGGAGGCTCTCAGATGGTAACTCTTAGACACCCTGCAGTTCTACAAGCATAGTCATTAGTATCAAGGGCTCATTGTTGGACCTTCCTTCTTTTTTGGTCACTATGAAAATATCCAAACATTTTTATGTACCCTGGATATATGCCCTGGAGAACTCCCTGCAAACCATGTGTACCCTGTCAGTAACATCCCACACCAGTATTCCTCCCCTGCCATTGTTGAACCTCTCTGTGATCCAAAACTTCTTCAAAAATGAAGCCCAATATATTGCCAGGTTCCATTAATAGTAAAATGGAATATAGGGATCAGTTTAAAGGTTAGATATAGAATATCATATTAATTTAGAAAAGTTAAGGTAAAAATAAATTGGGGTATCAAAAAATTTAAAAATTCTAAAACTTTGTTTTTGGTGTTTTGCCTTCCATCACTGTAGTAAGTGTTGCCCTGTATGCAAATTGGCAAGGCAATTTCTTCCATCTTTTCCTCAGTGTCTGCATCCTTTCTTTTATCTTTTCTTTTTTTCCTAATTATTAAGCTTACCTTCACAAAAGTTTTAGATCACAGTAATTGATATATACAATATACAGTACTCCCACATATCCAACATAAAAACCTTTTTCCTTCCACAGCAATAGTCTTTTTACATATTCATCCTATATTTACTGAAACTGATGTACAGATATTGAGACAATAGCTTTCAAACAAGGTAACATTAGGGTTTACATTGTTGTTTATATTTTAGACTATACAATTTTCTAAAATTTTGTTATCTTATGTTTTACTTTATGATTTACATTTTAGCCTATCAGTCCCTATATATTTTTGGTGTAATTTAACATGTCTTACATCCATCCTTGCATAATCTTGTGGAACACTTCTATTGTCCACACAGTTACATTGATTCCATCTATTCGATACCTCTTTCCCTTCCCCTCAGGGCCCACAGTGACAGTCAATCTTCATTGCTTGAAGGGCCATGTTCAGAGATACTTGCAACAGTGTTGAGGGCTTGACATGCTTGACTGCCCTAATGCATTGGGAGCCATCATTTCTCTTGAGAAATACAATTCTCTCTATTTGAGAACATCAGTCCTCCCCAGGATGTAGGTCTCTATCCAATGATATAACCCACTATGGCAAAATGAGCACTCACACACTCCCTAGAAGCCTGTCCTACATCAGATTATCCCCTTGAAGCATCTTAAACAGATAACCTTCCTTATTATAGTTTTGAAAAAGTTTTCTCAGCATTATACTCTCAACCAAATACCTGACAATCTCCTATATTCATATGTTCTCCCACACTCCCCCCAATTTCTTGAGCAATATTACCCATCCTCCCATCCCTAGCCCCCTCAAACCCACAAAGCCCCATCCAAAGTTAAACATATGCCCCCATTTTATCCCTTCCTTGTACAAACACATACCTCCCGCTTATCATAGATGTCACCCATGTAGGTGTCAGCTTGCATCCTTCCTCTACCCCCCAAATTCCTTTAAGCCTATCATCCAGTCTCTAGCTCTCTGAGGCAGCTTGGTTTACTTATTTCAGATCAGAGAGGTCATATAGTATTTGTCTTTCAATGCCTGCGTTGCTTCACTCACATAAGGTACTCAAGAGTCATCCATGTTATCACATGTGTTTGTAGGGTATTCGTTCTTAAAGCTGAGTAGTATTCCATTTTGTGTATATACCACATTTTATTTATCCATTCATCTGTTGATGGGCATTTGGGTTGATTCCAACTTTTGGCAATAGTCAGCAATGCTACTATGAACATTGGTGTGCATATAATTGTTTGTGTCATTCTTTTCAGTTCTATTGGGTATATATACCCAGCAGTGGAATTGCTGGGTCATATGGCAAATCTATAGCTAGTTTTTTGAGGAACCGCCAAACTGTCCTCCAGAATGGCTGGATCCTTCTGCATTCCCACCAGCAGTGGATGAGTGTTCCCATTCCTCCACATCCTCTCCAGCATTTGTAGTCTTCTGTTTTTCTCATAGCTGCCAATCTTATGGGAGTAAGATGGTATCTCATTGTAGTTTTGATTTGCATTTCCCTACTAGCTAGAATTTGGAACATTTTTTTCATGTGATTTTGGCCATTTGTATTTATTCCTTGGAAAAGTGTCTGTTTGAATCTTTTTCCTATTTTTTAAATGGGTTGTTTGTCTTTTTATTTTTGAGATATAGGAGTTTTTGGTATATGCAGTTTATGAGTCTCCTATCACATATATGGTTGCCAAATATTTTCTCCCATTGTGTAGGCTCTCTTTTCACTCTCTTGACAAACTCCTTTAAGGTGCAGAAGGCTTTAATTTTGAGGAAGTCCCTTTTATCTATTTGTTCTTTTGCTGCTCATGCTTTTGGTGTGAAGTTAATGAAGCCATTTCCTATTACAAGGTCCTGTGGATGCGTCCCTACACTGCTTTCCAAAGTCTTTATGGTCTTGGCTCTTATACTTAGGTCTTTCTTCCATCTTGAGTTGATTTTTGTATAAGGTGTGAGTTGGTAATCCTTTCATTCTTTTACATATGGATATCCAGTTCTCCAGGCACCATTTGTTGAATAAGCCATTCTCTCCCAGTTGAGAGGGGTTGGTGGCTTTATTGAATATTATATGACTATATATATGAGGATCTCTACCAGAATCTAAATTCGGTTCCATTGGTCTGTGTGTCTCTCCTTGTGCCAGTACCATGCTGCTTTCAGTACTGTAGCTTTGTAGTATGTTTTGAAGTCAGGTAGTGTGATTTCTCCAATTTCATTTTTCTTTTCCAATATGTTTTTGGCTATTTGAGGCCTCTTTCCTTTCCAAATAACTTTCATAGTGAGTTTTTCTAGTTTCTTAAAGAATGCTGTGTTGATTTTTATTGGGATTGCACTAAGTGTGTAGATCAGTTTTGGTAAGATAGACATCTTAATATTTAGTATTCTTATCCATGAACAGGGAATATTCTTCCATTTATTTAGGTCTTCTTTGATTTCCTTGAAGTGTTGTGTAGTTCTCTGTGTATAAGTTAAATTTATTCCTAGGTATTTGATTTTTTATTGACTATTGTAAATGGTATTTGTTTCTTGATTTCCTCCTGAGCTTGCTCATTATTGGTGCACAGAAATGCTACTGATTTTTGCACATTGATCTTATAACCTGAGACTTTACTGAACTCATTTATGAGTTCTAGAAGCTTTGTTGTAGATCTCTCAGGGTTTTCTGTGTATAGGATCATGTCATCTGCAAATAATGAAATTTTTACTTCTTCCTTTCCAATTTGAATGCCTTTTATATCTGGTTCTTGCTTCAGTGCTGGAGCAAGCACTTCTAAGAATAGGTGATAGTGGGCATCCTTGTCTTGTTCCTGATCTTAGAGGGAAAGATTTTAGGATTTCACCATTGTAAATGATGTTGGCTGTGGGTTTTTCATATGTACTCTTTATCATGTTCAGAAAATTTCCTTGTATTCCAATCTTATGCAGTGTTTTTATTAAGAAAGGGTGCTGTATTATGTCAAATGCTTTTTCTGCATCTATAGATATAATCATGAGATTTTTCCCTTCAATCTGTTTATGAGGTGCATTACATTGATTGATTTTCTTATGTTGAACCATCCTTGCATACCCAGAATGAATCCACTTGGTTATGGTGTATAATTCATTTAATGTGTTGTTGAATACGGTTACCAAGTATTTTGTTGAGGACTTTTGCATCTAGTTTCATTAGAGAATTTGGTCTGTAATTTTCCTTTCTTGTGGTGTCTTTGGTTGGCTTTGGTACTAGGGTAATTTTGGCATCATAGAATGAGTTAGGTAATGTTCCTTCTGTTTTGATTTTTTTGAAAGGTTTCAGCAAGATTGGTGTTAGTTCTTTCTGGAATGTTTTGTATAATTCACCTATGAAGCCTTCTGGCCCAGGAGTCTTCTTAGTTGGGAGGTTTTTAATGACTGATTCTATCTCTTTACTTGTGATTGGTTTGTTAAGATCATCAATTTCTTCTTTCATCAATATAGGCTTCTTATGTGTTTCTAGGAATTTGTCCAGTTCCTCTGAATTGTCATTTTTTTTTGGAATATAGTTTTTTGAAGTATCCTCTCATAATCGTCTTTATTTCTGTGGGGTCAGTGGTGATATCTCCTTTCTCCTTTCTTATTTTGTGTATTTGCATCTTCTCTCTTTTTTTCTTTGTTAGTCTAGCTAAAAGTTTGTCAATTTTATTGATCTTCTCAAAGAACCAGCTCTTCATTTTGTTTATCTTTTCAAGTGCTTTCTTATTTTCTATTTCATTTAGTTCTGCTCTTATCTTTGTTCTTTCTTTCTTCTTTCTGTGGAGTTAGTTTGTTGCTTTTTACTAATTCCTCCAAATGTGAAGTTAGGTCTTCAATTTTTTCTCTTTCTTCTTTTTTGATGTATGAATTTATGGCTATAAATTTCCCTCTCAGTACTGCTTTTACTGCATCCCATAAGTTTTGGTATGTTGTGTTATCATTTTCATTAGTTTCAAGGTAGTTATTAATTTCTTTTGAGATTTCTTCCTTGACCCACTGTTTTTCTATGAGTGTGCTGTTTAATTTCCATATCTTGGTGTGAAATCTGGGCCTCTGGCTCTTGAAGATTTCCAGCTTCACTCCACTGTGGTCACAGATATTATTTTGTATGATTTCAATCTTTCTGAACTCATTGAGCCTTTCTTTGTGGCCTAGCATATGGTCTATCTTGGAGAATGATCTAGGTGCACTTGAGAAAAATGTATATCCTGCTTTATTCATGTAGTATGATCTGTATATGTCTATTAGGTCCAGCTCATCTAATATACTGTTCAGAGTTTTTGTTTCTTTATTGATTCTCTTTTGAGATGTTCTGTCCAAAGTTGATAATGGTGTATTAAAGTCCCCTAGTATAATTGTAGAGGCATATATTCTTTCACTTAATTTTTCCAGTGTTTGCCTCACATATTTGGAGGTGCCCTTGTTTGTTCTTGAAAGATTATCCCTTTCACTAATATGTTGTATCCATCTTTGTCTCTAACAATTGTTTTGCATTCAAAGTCTATTTTGTCTGATATTAATATAGCTACTCCTGCCTTTTTTGGTTATTGTTTGCTTGTAAGATTGTTTTCCAGCCATTCACTTTCAACCTCCATTAATTCCTGGGTCTAAGATGTGTTTCTTGTAGACAGCATATAGATGGGTCATATTTCCTTATTCAATCTTCCAGTCTGAGTCTTTTGACAGGTGTGTTTAATCCATTGACATTCAGTGTTATTACTATCAAGGAATTATTTATGTTAGCCATATTTTGATTGGACTTGTGTTTGTCATATTTTGTTTGTTTTCTTCCTTCTCTTTTTGCCTTTTTTGTTGCTCTTGCACTCTCTTCCATCTCTGCCTCTCCTGTTTTTTCCTTCCTTCCTGTAGAACTCCATTTAGTATTTTTTTGAAAGTCAGGGTTCTTGTTGGCATACTCTTTTAATTTCTGTTTATCTGTGAATATTTTGAACTCTCCATCATTTTTGAATGCTAGCTTAGCTAGTATTCTTGGTTGGAAATTTTTTTCTTTTATACCTTGACTATATCATACCATTCCCTTCTTGCCTCCATGTTTTCAAATGAGAAATCAGCACTTAATCTTGTGGAACCTCCCCTGTATGTGATGGTTCTCTTTTCTCTTCCTGCTTTTAGAATTTTTTCTTTGTCTTGAGCATTGGATAATTTGACAAGTACATGTCTTGGAGTTGGCCTTTTGGGATTTATGGTGTTTGGAGTGTGTTGGGCTTCCTGGACATGTACATCCATCTCCCTCAGTGGATTTGGGAAGTTTTCAGCCATTATTTCCTCCAACACCCGTTATGTCCCCTTTCCCTCCTCTTCTCCTTCTGGAATGCCTATAATACTTATGTTTGTGCATTTTTTCATTGTCATTCAGGTCCCTAAGTCCCAGGTGGATTTTTTCTACCTTTTTATCAATCAGTTCTACTATCTGTTGGATTTCAGATGTACTGTCTCCCACGTCACTAATTCTCTCCATTGCCTCTTCTAATCTGCTGCTATTTGCTGAGAATGTATTTTTAACTTCTTGAACTGTGGTGTTCATCACCATCCTGTTATCTTTTTGCATATGTCTGTAATTTCCTCTCCTAGTGTTTTCTTCATATTGTTAATATCTTCCTTTACTTCATTATGTAGGTCTCTAACATATGCTTTGAGATCTTTAATTACTTGTCCAATGCTCTGCTCCTCTTCCTGGTTTTTAGTTTGTTCATTGGATTTGGCCATGTTTTCCTGATTATTGGTTCGGTTTGTAGTTTTTTGTTCTTGTCTGGTCATCATTTTATCTTGATGGGTTTAATAAGTTCCTTAGTGTCTTTGTTTAGTCTTGGAGATTAATTAGTTGTTGTTCATGTGTAAGTGTTATGTCTTCTCTTTGTCACTTTGTTCTTCTTACTCTATTTTCTTGTTGCTGGTTAAATTCACTTTGAAGGAAAATATTAGGGCCAGGGGAAGCAAAATGAGTAACAAAAGAAAATGTATAAAGTAATATTGGTAATAAATGTTAACAGAGGAAAAATGTGAGATCAAGATGAATGGATATTAAACTCATGTAAGTTGTGCAGAGTTATAGCAGTAAGTAGAGTACCTATAATGAGACAGTCTACTGAATATGGGGAGGAATATAGTATGAATTAAAAGGCCATTGTTTTCATGAGAGAGGGAAAGAGAAAAGACAATAATATCAAGAGTGGATAAAAGACAGAAAACAGAACAAAGGTATTAGAATTAAAAAGTTAGACAATTTGGGGCCAAAGAAAGGGAGATGGAATGTAAGAGAAACAGTAAATGATGGAGGATAGAAAGATGTAGGGGAAAGGGGATAGTGTAGTTGGCCAAATTCAATAAACACAGAAAAGAGGAAATGGGGGATAAGGAAACACAGCAAATGTGAAGCACTCCCTGCAGCACCTATTATATAAAGAAAATAAAATAAAATAAGAAGAAAAAGAGAGAAAAGAAAAAAGAGAAGAGAAAAAGTGGGGGCAAAGAAAGGGGGGAAACAAGCAAAAAAAGTAAAAGAGAAAAAAACTAAATCAATGAAAAAGGACCTTGGGTGATAAAACCAGAGAAAAGACCAGGAGACAATGCAATATTAGCAACCATGACAAAAAAAAAAAAAAAAATGGAGAAAAAGAAAAGAACCAACGTTTCAAGCTAGGAATCCTTTTTGCAGTTAAATAAAACACTTAGGGATCTGGCTTTCCCCCTTTCTCCCTTCCTCACTTCTCTCCCCAAGGTAGCAGGAAAGCTACCTGAAAGGTCTGGTAGGAGATTCAAGTGGGTCCTTGTTGAACCGACTCAACACAGAAAACAATGACTCTTTATTTCCAGCATGAGATCACCTATACCTCACCAGAAACCCTAAATATGCTATTGGAAGCTTGGATAACATGTCCTACAGTCCCTCCCCATTAGGTATGCTGGGGGAGGTCTAATTGATTTTCTGACTCCACCTTCTCCCAGACTAAGTTTCCTATCCCGGGACATTTAGGTAAATAGGGCTTCCTCAACAGATTCACCTCTCCTTTCTACCCAGACTTTCCCCAAGTCAGCTGGTAAACTCCTCCAATCTCAAGGAGAGAGAGAGAAAAAAACAACAACAACAACCAAAAACATGGAGGGCTAGGGTAATCAAGGACCTCAGGTGGACCTCAGGGTGCAGTGGATTTGGGGATGGGAAGTCCGTGGTATTGCAGACTCAAGGTGTGTGAGTCTCTGGAGCATGGGCCACCAGGGTTTATGGGACACAGATGTTGGAACCATACATCCAGTTAACCTGGGGTTTGGGAACACCACAGCACAACAAAGCCTTAAGGGATCCCTGTGGCCAGGCTGCCAGCCTTGGGGGAGGGGTCCCACCCACAACTTCTGACCTTCATGTCAGAAACCCAAAATTCCACCTCTCACAAGAATCTCATCACAGTCTCACCAAATCAACATCCAGACACCTCCTGCCCTGAAAGCACCCAAAACAGCCTGGTCCAGCAGGACTCTGACCCTACTCAGCTGCTTCTTTGCAGGAGAGATTATGAGGTGCACTCGCTCAGATGCCATCTTGCCCTACCTCCTAGAATGACTGAAAAGGCTGGCATGAGGAGGTGAGAGGGGAAGAGAAAAGAAAGGACAAAAGCGAAAGAGTTTATAAAAGATAGAAAATGGAATAGTAGAGCTAGAAATAAAATGACAGAAAAATTAAGGACTAAACAAACAGGTGGAATGTAAGAGCAACAACAGAAAGTGGAAGATAGAAGGATGTAGGAAGGAAAAAAGATAGTATTGCAAGTCAAAATTGGTACACACAGAACAGAGGAAATTGAGGAAGAGGAAACACAGCAAATAAGAAATAAGTTGGCAGCACTTAATTTGAAAAATAGGGGGGAGGTGATAAACAGTAAAGAAAAACAAGAAAACAGACAAGCTCACAAGTAAGGAGTCAACCAAACACTAAGAAAAAGCAGCCTTCCCTCTTAAGTCCCTATAGAGCTTCTCAGACTGCCAGTATTTATCAATCAATTACCCTGCAGCCTTCCTGCTGCAGATTTTGAAGTGAGTTTTAGTGAGTAAACTAAGTTAAATTATAAAACAAAGGTAACTTTCTTTTTTTAGGAAGAAGAGACCCAAGAGATGCTAATATAAGAATAATTTCTATGTTTTCGCTGTCCCAAGGTATCAGCTAGATGTTTAATATCCCAGTGGGTCACTACTCTCTAAAAGGAGCTGGGAATTGAGCTAGAGACCTTGTATATTCAAGGTGGAAACTCCTCCATGGAGGTAAACTTTCTTGTTAGGTCTATTAGCTCTTCAGAAAGCTAGAGAGTCCCTTTCCCTTGATCAGGATTGAGTCCTTCAAATTGGATAAATTCCTGTTGATTAGGAATCTGCCTTCTCCCCTTTTATTCTTACTGCTTTCTCTCCCAGGGCAGCAGGATGCAATAACCTCTGTGAGAGTTCCCTTTTAAAACTCAAATAGGACCCTGGTGACGTAAATCATCACAGGAAAAAAATGACTCTCAACATCTTCAAGAGAACCCACACCTCACAAGGCAGGTTCAGTTTTTTGTTTTGTTTTTAATTCATTTTTTTAAAAAATATTACATTCAAAAAATATGAGGTCCCATTCAACCCCACCGCCCCCAACCCCCACTCCTCCCACAGCAACACTCTCTCCTATATTCATGACACATCCATTGCACCTGGTAAGTACATCTCTGGGCATCGCTGCACCCCATAGTCAATGGTCCACATCATAGCCCACACTCTCCCACGTTCCATCCAGTGGGCCCTGGGGGGATCTACAATGTCCCGTAGTTGTCCGGGAAGCACCACCCAGGACAACTCCACATCCCAAAAACGCCTCCCCATCTCATCTCTTCCTCCCATTCCCCACACCCAGCAGCCACCATGGCCACCCTTCCCACACCAATGCCACATTTTCTCTGTGGACATTGGATTGGTTGTGTCCATTTCACATGTATGTCAAGAGGGGGCTTAGATTCCACATGGATACTGGATGCAATCCTCCTGCTTTCAGTTGTAGGCACTCTAGGCTTCTTCAACTCCATGTTAACTGAGTGGGGTAATGCCAATAAATCAGAGTGTAGGAGCGGAAGTCTGTTGAGGCTCAGGGCCTGGCTATCATATTGTCAGTCCAGAGATTCAAATCCCCTAAATATATCTTAAACCCCAACACCAACTACAATTCCAGTAAAGTAGCATGAAAGTCTTGTTAAAAGAGATCCCATCTGAGTCCAGTTCCATCACGCAGAAACACCAGCTCCAAAGAAGGGCCATCTGCCATGGCAGTGAACCCCATCTGCCATGACCATAGAACCCGTCGGTCTCTTTATCCCTCAAAAGAACCAATACCTGGGGTTGTAGCTACTTTATCTGTCTCAGACTCTGCTCAGTTGTGCATAAGGGCAATCCTTCTGACAACCTCCAGACTCTTTTTTAGAGACCCGTAGCCATATAAACTCATTTCTCCTTTCCATTTCCCCCTTACATTAGGTCAAACAGCATTTTAAAGTCATGTTATTGGCAGGTTCAGTTTTAATTTTCCCACTCAGGCTTTCTATTATTCAATCAAGTTTGGAGACTTTAATGTTTCTAGACCATTGTTCACTTCTTTTATTGGCATATAATTATACATAACAAAAAGATGAGTAGTAATATTAAAGATCTTAACAATTTTAGAAATTTGATGAGTTCCTATGTGTCATTGTCTAATAACAGTGCAATACAAGTTAAAAGTAGAGGTGAAATATTTTAAAATACTACTATATTTATAAACTAAGGGATACATGCTCAATCTCAGCTCTAAAGTATATGATTTTGTAGAAGAAATAACCTATAGTCAAATGATTACTTCCAGTATTCAACAAAAAATGTTGTACAAGAATGGAACACACAGAGTGGTATGTTTCTTTGTAAGCAGAGACTGTCTGTGATTGGGAAACTCAGGATGACTTCATAGGAAAGTAACAAGTGAGCTAAGCCTTGTGCATTTTTGTGTGTGTGGTGTGTATCTGTGTGTAAATCATGGGCAGTGCTAGAATTTCCTGTTTTTCTGAATTTACATTCTGTTTCCAGAGAAGAGGCTCTTCTGTGATACTATCCATCAATTCCAATTTGTTTTTTATCCAAAATTATATTCCATTGTCACTTGTAGTTATTTTTACATTTCAGTTTCAGTGTCTTGACTAAGTTTAATTTGCCCATTAATTCAATTGTGTATTTATTCCTTTTGGTTACTTTTTGAAATGCCTCATTCACTGAGTTTATAATCAGTGATATATACCTTCACAAGCTCTTCTCGTAGGTCTTTTTACATTTCTGGTATCTTTTTTAGAATGATTGGGGTGATTGGAGCAGTTTTGTGAATCTCTATAGAAGACAAACCCTGAGGTGTGTTTTGAGTAAGATTATGATTTACAAGTCAGGTGATGCCAGGTCCCAACTAGTGATCTTATCTGCATCTGAAAACTTCAACTGGTCTTTTAGCAATTAGAACAGAGTGATAAAAATATCTGCCCTATATGTCTCCTTTTCCCAAAGTGATTCTTGGCTAACAGTGTCCTAGTGAAAGAAGATATTAATTGCTTCCTTGGGATTCTTTGCCCAAGTGACCTCGGCCAGTAAATACACCACATATCTCTTGTTCTGACTTCCTCACTTTCTCATGACTTTAAAGAAAAAGAAGATTCCCCTCCTTTTAAGAGCTTACACATTTCTTCATTCTTGGTGCCTGC
Organism: Dasypus novemcinctus; assembly: GCF_030445035.2. Classification (NCBI taxonomy): domain Eukaryota; kingdom Metazoa; phylum Chordata; class Mammalia; order Cingulata; family Dasypodidae; genus Dasypus; species Dasypus novemcinctus. Next base: position 1,317,645 of record NC_080673.1, read on the forward strand.
TTTTCAACTTAGATAAAAGATGGTAGCCATTCTGCCAAGAATGCCTACATTTTTCTTTCTACATGCAAGTGTCCTTAAAATCTGCAGGCAAAATGTTTATGGGGACAAAGTCAATTACTTGTCTGTGGCTCTTTACAAGAAATCAATAAGTAAATTATCTCCTGTTAATCAGATTAAAGAGAGGTGTATATTATTTTTTAAGTATTTTATCAGACAAATGTATGTTTCACTTATTTGAATTGATTAAATAAACTATTTGTATAGAGATCCCATACTATTAATAGGCTACTAAAATTCATGGAGAAAGTGCTAATTAGAAAATGTATTATCTGAATATGATGCTAATATAGTAAACAATTCTGTCCTCTTTCAACATATGAATGTATATTATTCTGTAGAAGAAAATAACTTTATGGACCATTTATAATTAGATTAATTTTTTAGGAAATATAAAGCGATTGCTTAAGTTCCCATTAAGAGAGTAAAAATGGACAGTCCTCCTTGTGAATCTATAGACACAAGTAATTTTTAGGATTGATCAGTCCTACTTTGATTTTCCTCCTTATTCTACATTATAGTCTTGTTTAAGGGTTTCCCTTGGCAAGAGGAAACTTGGCAGATGGAAACTTCTGACAAACTTATAACCATGATACAGCATCCCTGAGTAACTTAACTTGGTTCAGAAGGAAAATCTCTGGAGGTGAATGTCTTTCAGGATATCTATTTCATTCATGAAGAACTGTTCATTTTGGAAGGACACAATATTGAGTCAGAAGACAACAATCTTTTGATAAAAAAGACAAAGACAATATTTGACTTTTATTTTTAGAGTGAATTAAGTGAAGGGAAAATGTGAGACTGGATGATAAGCATGAAGCGTGTGTGTGTTTGCACGTGTTTTTGAATTTTCTGATTAGAGGTGATGACTGACACCCTTATGTAAATGAGATTGGCAGGAAAGAGCTTGTAGAGAAAGGAAAGCAGAGAGATGGAAAAATACCTGCTTTCTACCTAAATCTTGGCTATAGGCCTTTAAAACTTTATTTATTGCTCTTTCCTGCAAGATTCTTATATTATGCATGGTAAGGCTAACTGTAATATAGGAAAACAGTAGATATAAAAGTCAGTGTGTCATAACTACAGAATGACTGCTAAACACAAAAAACCTTAGAAGCTCACAGAGGAATACATACATTAAAACAGTAATGATTTAAATATTTCATAAACTGAGAAGCTGCTGCATGTTTTTATCTTGGAAGAAATATGATAGTCATATTTCTGTGAATTTTTAGGATCTGATACAAAGTGATGGCAGTAGGATAGGATTATTTGAGATACAGGAGGTAGAAGTTGGGGTCAAATATGAAGCTACATTTTCAGTTCAGCAGCCTGGAAAATGTTATGCACTATTTTCAAGGATGTCATCAAAAAACTTTGGTGGTGGGAACTTGGACTGATGGCTAGATATGTTGAGTGAAAGGTGATATTAGAATATGTAGGGAAACGGACTTGGCCCCGTGGTTAGGGCACCCATCTACCACATGGGAGGTCCACGGTTCAAACCCTGGCCCTCCTTGACCCATGTGGAGCCAGCCCATGCGCAGTGCTGATGCACGCAAGGAGTGCCGTGCCACTCAGGGGTGTCCCCCGCGTAGGGGAGCCCCATGCGTAAGGAGTGCACCCCGTAAGGAGAGCCACGCAGCATGAAAGAAAGTGCAGCCTGTCCAGGAATGGCACCGCCCACACTTCCCGTGCCACTGACGACAACAGAAGCGGACAAAGAAACAAGATGCAGCAAATAGACACAGAGAACAGACAACCGGGAGGGGGGATTAAATAAATAAATACTTTAAAAAAGAAAAAGAATATGTATACATAAAAACAGACATACTAGTATAATTCATAATAAAATTTCATAATAAAAACTGCTGAAAAGAACTGAAGATAAACTCATGATCGGGAGCAATGAATTGAAGTCATGTGATTGAGTAAAAATTTTGATAAGAATTGACATAAAAGAGAAGAAAGCAGGTTTTTTTATTTTTGAAGAAGCTTTAGATTACATAAATGTTAATAGAAAATATAGGGGATTCACATATATCCCACCCCCTCCCACTCCCACACTTTCCCCCATTAACAACATCTTTCATTGGTGTGGTACATGCATTACAATTGAAGAACACATATTGAAGCATTGTTACTAACTGTGGACTACTGTTTACATTGGAGTTTACACTCTGCCATGCACAATTTTATAGGTTATGACAAAATGTATAATGGCCTGTAACCTTCATTTTAATGTCATACAGGACAATTACAATATCTCAAAACTGAACCATGAAAGCAGATATTGTAATCTGTGCAATGACAATAAGAAGGAGAAGAAAGAATAAAATTCAATATAGAAAAGAGAAATCTGTCTTAATGGAGGAAGAATTAAACTGGTAAGAATTCCATAATGGTCAGAATTTAAAGAATAGAAGCACAGTGATTAATATATTTCATTATTAATAACAATGAGGCAGAATAGAAATAAGGCAAACCCATTGGATTTCCTGTTACAAGATGATTGCTGCGGCGGCTTGCTCGGTTGGTAGAGGTGGGGTCTGGCTGCGGACGAGGGGTCGGTCCAGCTCTGGACGAGGGGTCGGTCCCGCTTGGGACGAAGGGTCGGTCCCACCTGGGACGAGGGGTCGGTCCGGCAGCAGACGAGGGATCGGTCTCACAAGGGGTTGCGCGGTTCAGCTGACGGGGTCACCCGGCGAAGCCGGCGACGAAGGGGTCGCCCGGAGAAGCAGGCGACGAACTGGGGACAAGGGAGGCCAGGCCCTTGTCGGGGGCTCTCAAGACTGGAGGGCGCACGGCAGAAGAACTACCGTGGAGACAAGGTAAACATGCAAGTCCACTTTATTGAGGGAGAGGCAACAGTTTTATAGGGGCTGGGGAAGGCTGATTGGTCAAAGCCACGCCCTGTTCTGATTGGTTGCCGGCGAAAGGTCAGTGGGCGGTGCTGGACGGGGGAGGGGTGGTGGTTAGGGATTGGCTGTCGCTGTTGCTGGGGGAAGGGGCAGGGTTTAGGGATTGGTGGCTGCTGTTGCTGGGGTGGAGGGCAGACTTGAGTTTCCCACCCACGCCTGGCTGTTGCTGCTGTCGGGGGGGAGGGAAAAGGGCAGACTGGATTTTTCCGCCCACACCTGGCTGTTGCTGCTGTCGGGGGAGGGGAAAAGGGTAGACTGGATTTCTCCGCCCACGCCTGGCTGTTGCTGCTGTCGGGGGAGGGGAAAAGGGCAGACTGGAATTTTCCGCCCTGCGCCTGCGCAGGGAGAAAGAAGAAGAAGGGTGCCACCCCACAGGCATCGGGTGGCGCCATCCGGGAGGAGGGGCGGCCGCGGAAGCATGGCTGCCGAGAAGGGGAGACCCGAGGGCACTCTGCGCCCATGCCGAGCTTCCTTCAGGGGTGGCGGTGGGCCCGACCAGCCACCCTAGCTTACTGCGGCTGCTCCCCCACCAGGCCAGTAAACCACACTTCAGCCCGAGGGGTGACTGCATTTCCCCCTTCTTTTCAAATAAGGGCCAGGATGGCAGCAGCAACAAGTAGCTGAGGCCCAAGAGGCAGTAAGCAATGAGGGAAGTGGGGCTGAAGAGGGAGGTGAGTATGCTAGGGATATAAATGTACAATTTAGGGGGTGGTATCTTGCCATTGCAAGCAAGGGTGGCCAATGTCCAATTCTTGTTGATCTCGGTGGCTATAAGGTCTATCTGCTGTTAAAAGTCCTGAATGACAGCGCGTTACAGGTAGTTGATCTCTTCTTGGTGGCGAAGAGCGGTAGAGGCAGACTGTGTGATGGTTTGGAGGATTGCAGCGGTGAGGACAAGTCGCGTCAGGGCACCAGCGATGGTGGTGGCGGCAGCGTCGGGAGTGGTGGAGATGTAGGCGAGGACAATAAGAAGGCCAAAGTCTCCACGGGCGCGAGAGAGGCCGATGTTAACGGGGCAGGCCGACATGGGGCGGCCCAATCTGCAATGCAATGGGGGTTCAAGCAAAAAAAGGAGGGGGGCGGGGGATGAGAAAGGACGCTTTGGATGGCTGAGAAGAGGAGTGAGGTTGAGACAGGAGGAAGTTCCGCAGAAGTATAGGGAGGCAAAAGCAGAAACGTTATTAGATGCTAGAAAGCAGGCCGCGGGCTGGGGAAAGCGGGTTGTGGGCCGTTTAGCAGGGCTGGAGCTGCTTGAGAGCGATGGCGGCATGGGGGGCCGTGGTTACAATCTTCTGGGGCGGTAGCGGCTAGACAGATGGCGGAAAATATTATCAAGAAAGCAAAGGTTATGAGGAAGAAATAAAGTATTAAAGGCTGTGGGGGAAGTGAGAAGATCATTTAGAGGATAGGGTTGAGAATGGTATGTTTAAGACAGAAGCTTTGTGGTTTGTAGGAGACTGCTTTATAACCGAAGGAGAATGAGGGCAGTAAATATAGTAACGATAGATAGGAAGATGACAGTGAGGAGGAGTCTTTGTTTAAGGTTCCAATCGTCCGGCGCAACAGTGGCTAGGCTGATAGCGAGGGGTGTTGCTAAATAGACAATGGCTGCAAAGACAAAATCATCTTCTGTTTCCTTAAGAATAATTTTTCTTTAAATACTTAGTAGCATGCAATATTAGAAACCGTTTCCTAAAAGCAAGTTGGCAGGGGAGCTTGGTTGCTGTTAATCTTTCCTGTTATAAAATTACCTTTTATTATTATTATCATAAATTTAGTTATATATATATATATTTAAGAATGACCTTTTGGAATTAGCCATTTAATACCTTAATGTAAACTATTGAAGATAAATTTTATCTTTACAGAACACATTCCCTTACGTAAAGTTATCACAATACCTTTTACACTTGCCGCATGCAAATTAGGTTTCAAGAGTTTATGAAAAATTAGCCATCCTACTTTAGGACAAAATACGTCTTTTTGCAAAACTTATTACATTTCCGTTAGCATTTTTACAAACTTTTAACCTTTTTAATATTCACATAAGTTTTACATTCTTTATATTATCCTGTGAAGAAAAATAAGTTATTCATTTTAATCTAGGCAAGAACAACTTTTTATGAAGACGTACAGTTAATTTTGTTAATTAAGACTTACAATTTTTTTAATTGTAGATATCTTATTAACATTTAAACTTATGTATTAATATAATAAACTTAAGTATTAATATAAGCGCTTATTTAATTTTTGGCCATTTGAATAGAGCTCTTTTAAAGATTTCTAGTAATTTATATTTACCATCCGGAGGTATCACAATATATGTTGACACTGAACGAACAGACAGACAAACACAGAACAATTACAACACATTAACAGAAATATATAATTTATTTACAGTTGACTCATAACTCTTACTTTCTTGGTATAGCTGCTTTTAAATCCTTTTTTATATAGCATATCATAGATTATACCCTTCAAGATTTCTTCTGGACTTCATGTTGCCTGTAATAAGCCAGGAGGGAATCTTTTACCTTCCTGCTCCACAGCAAAAGTGACCCTACCTATAAGGCGAGTATAGGTGTCCGGGTCCCAAAGCTGACACATGGTAAGCCACGGATTAAAGGGGAGAAGAAGGTCCCAATATACTTGAAGCTGTTTGAAAGAGATCTTACACCGGCGAGTGTCTAGGAGACCGGCGAGGGCCCGAACTTGTGGGGCTTGCTTAGCAGATAGGATGTTACCCATTGCTAATGGCCTTTTGGAGCTGATAAGAAAAGGGGCCCTTACCTTGAGAGCGCGGCGATGGGAGCCGAGGTGCGTGGTGAGACGAGGGGTTGGAGCTGGTGGGGCTCCGACGGTGGTCGTGGGCCAAGAGAAGGCCCCGATGAGGGGAGGGTGGGACGACGAGCAGTGGAGCAAGGCAAAGGGGAGCAAGCGCAGAGGGGAGGAGGCAGAGGTGAAGGCAGGGGTGGAGGTGCTCAGGCACACGCTCCTGAGAGTTTTACTGGCGCCTCTTAATCATAGCGGGTCGGTATAAGCCCCCGACATGGAAGGAGAAAGCCATCCAGCGATTCTCCCAGACCGCCGTGGATCGTATGAGGTCACCAAGGTTCAGGAGCAGCAATGCAGAGCGAAAAGATAGGGGTGAGAAGAGAGGAGAGCGTAGGGCTATGGTAGGGTTACTTCAGACGTGCAAGCGCGTGCTCCCAAGAAATCCAAGGCTCCTCTTAATCATAGCGGGTCGGTATAAGCCCCCGACATGGAAGGAGAAAGCCATCCAGCGATTCTCCCAGACCGCCGTGGATCATATGAGGTAGCCAAGGCTCAGGTAGCAGCAATGTTGCACGAGAGAAGTCCCAAGGTGAGAAGAGAGGAGGGCGTAGGGCTGTGGTAGGATTACTTCAGACGTGCAAGCGCGCGCTCCCGAGAAATCCAAGGCTCCTCTTAATCATAGCGGGTCGGTATAAGCCCCCGACATGGAAGGAGAAAGCCATCCAGCAATTCTCCCAGACCGCCGTGGATCGTATGAGGTAGCCAAGGCTCAGGTAGCAGCAATGTTGCACGAGAGAAGTCCCAAGGTGAGAAGAGAGTGGGGGGGGGGCCAGGTTATGGAGTGAGGCTGTGGTGGGGTTGCCTTGCCCCACGTTGGGCGCCACCTGCGGTGGCTTGCTCGGTCGGTAGAGGTGGGGTCTGGCTGCGGACGAGGGGTCGGTCCAGCTCTGGACGAGGGGTCGGTCCCGCTTGGGACGAAGGGTCGGTCCCACCTGGGATGAGGGGTCGGTCCGGCAGCAGACGAGGGATCGGTCTCACAAGGGGTTGCGCGGTTCAGCTGACGGGGTCGCCCGGCGAAGCCGGCGACGAAGGGGTCGCCCGGCGAAGCCGGCGACGAAGGGGTCGCCCGGCGAAGCCGGCGACGAACTGGGGACAAGGGAGGCCAGGCCCTTGTCGGGGGCTCTCAGGACTGGAGGGCGCATGGCAGAAGAACTACCGCGGAGACAAGGTAAACACGCAAGTCCACTTTATTGAGGGAGAGGCAACAGTTTTATAGGGGCTGGGGAAGGCTGATTGGTCGAAGCCACGCCCTGTTCTGATTGGTTGCCGGCGAAAGGTCAGTGGGCGGTGCTGGACGGGGGAGGGGTGGTGGTTAGGGATTGGCTGTCGCTGTTGCTGGGGGAAGGGGCAGGGTTTAGGGATTGGTGGCTGCTGTTGCTGGGGTGGAGGGCAGACTTGAGTTTCCCGCCCACGCCTGGCTGTTGCTGCTGTCGGGGGGGAGGGAAAAGGGCAGACTGGATTTTTCCGCCCACACCTGGCTGTTGCTGCTGTCGGGGGAGGGGAAAAGGGTAGACTGGATTTCTCCGCCCACGCCTGGCTGTTGCTGCTGTTGGGGGAGGGGAAAAGGGCAGACTGGATTTTTCCGCCCACGCCTGGCTGTTGCTGCTGTTGGGGGAGGGGAAAAGGGCAGACTGGAATTTTCCACCCTGTGCCTGCGCAGGGAGAAAGAAGAAGAAGGGTGCCACCCCACAGGCATCGGGTGGCGCCATCCGGGAGGAGGGGCGGCCGCGGAAGCATGGCTGCCGAGAAGGGGAGACCCGAGGGCACTCTGCGCCCATGCCGAGCTCCCTTCAGGGGTGGCGGTGGGCCCGACCAACCACCCTCTTACGGGGGCAGCAGCTTGGAATAGGCCTACCGCGGCCGCCGCCCCCCACCAGGTCAGCAAACCACACTTCAGCCCGAGGGGTGACTGCAATTGCAAACTTTGTGAATTCTGTTTCAGTAAACCCGAAGGACAGAAAACATATATAGGAGAATGAAATGTAGAAATGTGGTAAGAAGGGCAGCTTTAGCTGCTATCTTTTGCAAATATGAAATCAGAAAATTCATTTTGATTACATGTAGATATGGAAATCATATAAATTTGCATCCTCATTGAAAAGAGGATAGAAGGTGAAAAGAACTGAAAGGACAAAATGAAGTCTAAAAGCACTGTTATGTTCTAAAATTGAGGGGCTACAAGCATGGTAAGAGGTAGAACTAAAGAAATAGAAAAGTAAATGCTCAGGGAGGGAGCCTGGCTTGATGCCTTGATCTGGACAGAGCTGCCATCACGCTCTGCCATGTGCCTGACCACCCACAGCTGGAGCTGGTGTGAGACAGCTTCTCTGATGATGCCTTGATTTGGAAACTTTCATGACCTCAGAACTGTAAACTTTTAACCTAATAAATTCACATTATAAACACCAAACATGCTTGGTATAATGTTCCCAGCCATTTTTAGCAGGCTAAAATAAATATAAAACCTGAAGAATGAAGGAATGAAATTTGGGGTAGGTATGAGGAAATCTGGCCAACAGAAATGAGTTGTACTTCTAAGGCACCAAGGAGACTGGAGGGCTGCTGAAGCACTGGCGTGCTGGCTCAGTGGCACCGCTAGTATCATTTAAGCAGCAGGTAGGATTCTGGCAGGTAAGAAAGGTCATCCCTGGTGTTAGGGTGAAGGCTACTCTAGAGATGTGACAATAAAGAAGGGATGGCAAGGCACAGAGAGTGTAAACAAAGAGAACAGCTTGTGACCACCCCTTGGCTTGGAAGGACAAGGGAAGGAAAAGTGTTTAGAAGTCAACAGAGATTGGGAACTGTGGGGAGTGTTGCCTGGCACATCTTGAAGTGATGCAGCTACTCTCAGGAATGTGATATGTTTAAGCAAAGAGAAAGCAGGGGAAAATACTCTCCTCTTCCTCCCAAGTTTTCTCACCATTCTGATCTTCTGGTGCTTTCAAACATGAATCCTAACTACAATTCAGCAAGCAACCAAATTGAATAAGGGAGACACAGTCCATAGGGATCAGCTTCCCCTGCACAGACCAGAACAAGGAAGAGTAAAAAATGGTTTGGAACTCAATGAATAAAATAGGCCCCAGTCTTCTCTCCTTCTCCCATGACATCTTGAGCATAAGTCTTCATTCACATACATTTGCCCTAAGATTACCTAATGACATTTTTACTACCAGCCATCATGCTTTTGTTCCAGGCAAGAAGAAGCAGTCAGCTACAGGGAGAAATATATATTCTCTCCATTTTTAAGAATTTTAAAGATAAAGGTTAAATCCCACAGATTTCCTATACTTTTTTTGTCCAAAACTGGGCTACCTCTAGCTCCAAGTTTGGTAGATAATTGAGCATTTAAGTCTGGTCACATTACTTTCTCAAACAAATTGGGTTTCAATAAGTTAAGGAGTAAAGCGGTGATGGATTTTGTGTAGAAATCATCAGGATCAGCAAACGATGAGTGGGATGAGCTTGGTAGAGAGTGGGGGAAGGGAGTGTCAGACAGAAAGAAACTGTGATCAAGGACTGGATATTTAGAAAGAGCTTTTTGGGGGTGTGGGAGTAGCTCAGTGGTTGATTGCCTGCTTTGCATGTGTGAAGTACCAGGTTTGATGCCCTTATCTCCTAAAAAAAAAAAGATATGCCATAAATTGGAATCAATTCAATATTTTCAGAAAGTAAAGTGAGCAGCAGGAATTTTCAGCAAGGAGAGGCTGTAAAGGAATGAGGGAGTCAAACATTCAGTGCTGTTCAAGTCATTTTAAAGAATGTAGGTAGAAAAAAATTGGGATAGTGAACATGAAAACCACACAAGAAAGGATTTTCAGTGAAAGAAGAAAAAATTGAGATAGTGAACATAAAAATCAAACAAGAAAGAATTTTTGGTTACAACCCAAATGTAAAATTATTACATAAATATAAAACACAGTTAAAAGCCTAAAAACAAAAAATAAAGAAAATATTTACTACAGACATGCTATTTAAATTTTTATAGTATCAATTCAGAAAGCTAACATACAAACCACAGAGCAGAGCTGAATAACCCAGCAGGAAAAAGTGTTCAAGTTAAGAAAAGGAACTATCTGAGATATTTAGGTACCACTATGCATAGAAAATATATTAAAACTGGTGAACAATCAAACATGTTAAATACTAATTGAATATCTTTGTCATCTGAAATATATGCAAAAATGAAATTATAATTCTTCTGTTGGCAATGGTGTGGTAGAATAATCTCTTTTTACACTCTCTTGGTAAATTCCTGGAGAAAACAGAGATATTTTTGAAAAGTATCATGCCATCATGCAACATTGTTCATATGAGTTTGTTGAAGTGCTATATGTAATTGTAAAAAAAGAAAAATTGTCATGTCCTACATTAGAATATTTGTTTGACAAATCATTATATACCATATTTTATAATAGAATACTTTCCAAGTATTAATAATACACATACATAAACAAAAATGGATAGTTAGATAGTTGCAGATAGATGATAGGTGGTAGGTAGGTAGATACATTTTGCAATGGGCAAAGGTACACGGTATATTGTTTAATAGAGAAAATAGATTATAAAATAGTATGCATAGTTAGATACTATTATTTATTTATTTTTAAAGACATATATTTTTATTTATTTCCCCTCTCCCCCCCCAGTTGTCTTCTCTCTGTGTCCATTCGCTGCGTGCTCTTCTGTGACCACTTCTACCCTTATCAGTGGCACCGGGAATCTGTGTTTCTTTTTGTTGTGTCATCTTGTTGTGTCAGCTCTCTGTGTGTGGTGCCATTCTTGGGCAGGCTGCACTTTCTTTAGCGCTGGGCAGCTCTCCTTACCGGGTGCACTCCATGCGCGTGGGGCTCCCTATGCCAGGGACACCCCTGTGTGACAGGGCACTCCTTGTGCACATCAGCACTGCACATGGGCCAGCTCCACGCGGGTCAAGGAGGCCTGGGGTTTGAACCGCGGACCTCCCATGTGGTAGGCGGTTGCCCTATCCATTGGGCCAAGTCTGCTTCCTGTTAGATACTATTTATACACTATTTTATACATGTACGTGTAATTACATTTAATGATGTCATCCCATGGAACCTGACATTTTATTGCAAAAGTTTAAAAATATTTTTTAATGTAAAATGAGTTCTTGGGCAAGCACATACGTGCAAGTTTAGTGACAATATTGATAACTGAGATTTTTAAAAATCGCTTACCTGCCTCTCCCTAAAATAAACATCAAATTAAAAAAATAAATTTTAAACCAGAGAAAAAAATTTTTTTTAAATAAGCAGAAACACTTTTTTCTTAAGTCTTGTAAGGCCCATGACAATCATAGTTCATGTCTGTAATTCACAATCTTTTTTTTTCCTTCAGCTCCCACAATTTCCATTTTATCCTGATCTCTAAGGGAGGAGTACTTAAAGTTCCACCCAAGCAATACATCCATAGGCTCTCATTTCTGTAGTTTAGGACTTTGATTTTATCCTATTTAAAATATCCTAAGACCTCAAACCTCGAGAACTTAACTTAAAAAGTGAATCTGAGCGGCTTCACGAGTGTCCCCCGCGCCTCTGCGCCCGCGGGGCTGCCGTCCGGCCGCGCGCCGCTCCCGCCGCCGAGCCGCGGGGTGGGGGGCGAGGAGCTCCCGCAGCCCCCGCTGCCCCGGCCAGGGGCGGCGCCTCCGCCTGCGGCCTCGGGAGGGCGGCGGCGGGGCCGGGGCAGGCGGCGGGAAGAGCGCCTCCGCGGGGCCTGTGCGCGTGCCCGCCTCTGGGCGTGTCTGTCCCCGTGTGTATCTGTGACGTCGCTGTGCGTCCTTCCCAGTCCCCCTCTGTGTCTGCCTCTGGGTTTGTGTCCGTCTGTGTTGATGTCCCCTAAGCCTGTGTCCCCTCTCGCCGTACCCCCCGGCACCGAGCGCCCGCCTCTAGGTCTTTTCTGTGCCCCCGAGTCCCTGTCTCTGGTTTTGGCCCCTGGAGCTGCGCCACACGCTTGCGTCCTGGCGGCGTTCCGTGTCTCCCTCCCTCTGTCCGGCTGTCTATTCTGTCCGGTCTTTCTTCTCCATGGCCTTCCTCTCCGTGGCCCGTTAGTCCCCGTCTTTCCCCTGGAAGCCCGCCCCAGGGCCTCAGGCCGTCGCGGGGAGCATGGGCGCGGGGTGTGGGGAGACCCGGGCTGTCACTGCAGGCCCAGCCTTCGGGCTAGGGGGACCTTCCTGCCTGGGTCTTCCCGCCTTCCCGCACCTCCCCAAGTCCTTCCACACCCGCGGGGAACCCGTTCAGTGGAGGCCCCTGAATCCACCTGCAGGGAAGAGGGAGGTGGGCCACTGCCTCTCCTGGGGCACCCCAGTTGGAGCGCTTTGGGCGGGGCGGGGTGGGGTGCCTGGAATTGTCTGAAGGGGCTTGGCTGAAGGTGTGGGTGGGGCCTCCCACCGCTGGGCGTGAGGTACTCCCTCACTGATGGGTCTTCCCAGATGGCAGCAGGCAAGAGCCCCCTCCTCTGCGGCCTCAGGATGTCATTTTCTCCTGCAAAGACCCCTCCCTTCTCCATGCGGTAATGACTTCAGCGGTCTCAGCAGTCAGCCCCTCCAGTAAGAGCTGGGGATTTAGGAGGGGAGCAACTGCCTTGCTGAGTGCAGAATGCCACCCTTCGCGATTCCACCAGTACCCCTTCATATTTGGGGAAACTGAGTCCCAAAAAGTCAATGCACACAGCTCCCTCCCCAGGTCACAGGGCAGCCAGGGATTGGCAGCCCTAGGATTTCCAGGCCCTGGAACGGGCCATTCCCTGGAGGCCTGAGTGAGGGGAGGAATTATTTTTATAGGAGGCAGGATTAGTATAGGGCACTTCTGAGTGAGCAGCTCCCTGCCCAGCCTTCCCTGGAATGGAGCTTTCCTGAAGGGTGGGGATGGGCAGGCTTTCCACGTGTGGAGGGAAGAGGGCATTCTTCGGCTTCTTTTCTGAAAGGTGTCAGGACACTTTGGGCAGCAATTGGAGGCTCCTCAGTAACACATTCAACACATGTTCATGGCAAATGCCAGCCCAGCATGCCTACCTGGCACCTGGCTCCCAATGTCTGGAATGGGAGGGGTCTGAGGGGCCATCTGCTCCAGGGCCCCCAGCCTGTTGCTCAGCATCTCCAGGCAGACACCCTCTCGCCTCTGTCCCTCCTCCTGCCCTCTGACAGACCCTGCCCCCATGGCCTGTAGGCCTTCAAGAAGAACAATGCTAATGGCGTAGGTGTTTACTGAGCACTTACTTTGTGCCAGGTGCCTTAGTGTGTTGCTTCAGCTTAATCCTAGTAAGACCCTGTGAGGTGGGAAAATTATTTCCATTTCACTGAACAGGAAGGAGCCTGAGGTTCAGAGAATTAAGTGACTTACCCAGGGACAGCCAGTGGGGAAGTAGCAGAATTGGGATTGACCTCCACTTGCTCTGACCCAGAGCTTGCCCCTGAGTGTCCCAGCAAGGCCTGGCTGCTTCCAGGGAGGAGAGCCATCCACAGGAGGCCGAGATCAGAACTCCATGACCATACGCTTCCTCATTGTCTCCTCCCCTGGCCTCCAGCCCTCCCCTGGCAAAGAAGACACCTCCACCCTACCCTGTACCTGCAAAGCCATCCCCTACTCACTTGTCCCCCAACACCCACAAGCTCTCCTTTAGTCCCAGCTCAAGTGCTGCCTCCCTGGGCAGCTTCCTCTGACTCCTCCAGGCAGACTTCCCTACTCCGTGGCCTGTGCTCCTTGCTCCCCTTGTGCTCTCTCTGTTATTATGGCGATTGTGGTGTCATCACTGTCAGCGAGGCTGTCTCCATCTCCCCGTGAGGGACTGTCCAAGCTGAGTCCTCTCACCTGGGAAGGTAAACAGCAGGTGCCCAGTCAACATTTGATAAAAACATGAACTTATGGCTCTGAAAGGACTTGGAGGCCAAGGATATTGGAATCCTAAATTCTCAGAAGGACTTGAAATTTGATGTTCAGAGAGGGCCCAGCTTAGAGCCTGAGTAGATTAGAGCCAGAAGTGTGGCAGAGCAGCCAGGACAGGCCACCAGCCCTGGGCACTTGTACCTCCAGGAGTGTTTTGTGGCAGCTGTGACCCCTGAGGCTTGAACACCTGTGGGTTAATGAGGTAATTTAACTCTCAGATGGTTGGTGATGCCCTGCAGTTAAGCTTAGGTGTTTCAGAACCATGCCCCCTCCTCGCAGGCAGTTCTGGAACTGTGGAGGGAGCCTCTGGTAGAGGAGCTTGGCTTTGGGCAGGCTCTTGTCACCTAAGTCAGCGTCTGTCAGTGGGATGGGACAGATGCTGGACTCTCAGGATGAGGGAAGAAAGGGACCTCACAGGCCCTCTGAGTGGCATCTGCTGCAGCCTCTGCTGTGGAAGCCTGTTACAAGTGCTTGCTGTGTGCCAGGTGTGGGCTCATCACCTGCCTTGTTAGGGGGTGAGTGGTGGGCACAGTTGAGCCTTGGACTGCTGGGGCTGTGGGACTGTGTCCACCCCAGGTGGGATTTGGGTGTTTTGCCCACAGGAAATGACTGGGATTCCAGGTGACCTATGAACCAAACCAAGCTTCTGTGGGTTCCAGAGTCCAGTGCCCAGCTGCTCTGGGGTGGAGATCTCTGGGGCAAAGGTGGACTGAGCTGTCTTGTGGGCCCTGGGCATTTGTCCAAGTGTGTGTGTGTGTGTGTGTGGGGCTGGCCCCCTTCACAGAGGCAGCACACATCTGGCAATGGGTCTGGCTGTTTGGCCGTGACCTGGCCCAGGACCAGGTGTGCTTGTTCTGGGCCTGCCTCAATGCATGTTGTCAAGAGCCACCCAGGCCTGGGCTCCCTGACTGTAAGGAGGCCCAAAGAAGTCCCATCCTGTGGGGAAAAAGGAGTGTTTAAATCCCCTTGTTCCTTTTGTCCTTGAAGTAAGCCCTGTGGAAGGTGTTGTTCTGCTCTTCTTTTGGGCCTCAATGAACAAAGAGAACTGGAGGTTCCAGGTAACTTGCCCCAGTTGCACACCTGGTAAGCAGCAGATGTGTTAGAACAAGCCTCACCTCCTTCCACAGCCTGCAGGTCACACACACACTATTACAAGACAGGGGGCCTGGTGGAGTTGTGAGTGCTTGTGAGGGTGGGTGCTGAGAAGGACGCGACTGGAGCTGGGGGGGTGCGCCATGGGGGTATGAACTCTGAGCAGGGCCCTGAGGCTGGGCAGGATTGGCTGGAGTTGGAGGAGAGTTGAGGCTGGAGAGGAGGCAGAGCTGTGGCCCCTAGACCCCTGTGCTTCCCTGGCCAGGCACCGGCAGCTTGGCAGGGCTTGGGGCTGTTGAGGGGCCTGCCTTGGAGAGGGATTGACTGGCAGCCCCTGTACACACAACAGATCACCTAATTCCACCTTCCTGGAGGGAGGTTCTGTTGCTGCCCCATTTCACAGGGGAGGAAACGGAGCTTCAGAGAGGAGGGTGACTTGGCCAGAGACACAGCCAGGAGGTGGCAGAGCTGGGATTCCAGCTGGGGGCAGTCAGATGCAAATAGCCATCCCAGAGGACATCCTGGAATGGGCCAGAAGGAATGGAGGGGAACTGTCCTCCTGTGAGCCTGTCCTCTGTCTGAACAGTGGTGCCTGTGGCCCAGCCCTTCACTGTTGGCCCAGTGCAGCTGGAGAAGAAGCAAGGTGGGTGAGAGGTGGTCATGGGGGGCTGTGCTGGCTGCTAGAAAGAGAAAGAGGGCCCTGGCTGAGCACTGCACCCTTCAGTGCCTCTGTGTCCTCGTCTGTGAAATGGAGACAACAGGCTTCGTGGGGTCATGGGAAGTGGTAGGAGGAGACAGTGGACAGCTGCATAGGGCTGCTGCAGGGCCTGAGTGGGCATTGGGGGCTGAGCCCAGATTCCAGCCTGGGTGGGCTCTGCCCCCACAGTGCCACTGTTGACTTATTGTCACAAAGGGCTGGAAGAGCCTGGATCAGTGCCCAGCAGGTGGAATTATGGTTATATCCCTGTCAGGACATTGAGACTGCTATGCCATCTGGGGGATGGTTTCCCAGGGCTCCCTGGGGCTTCCTGGGGCCTTGCACACCAACCCCCTCTCAGGCATCAGTGCTGGTCCTGGCCTAGTGCTGTGGGGAGGAAGAATGACCCTTTGAGCAGTGCAGTGGCTCTTTTGGTTCCTAGCCCTGTGTTTATGACCTGTGAGCTCTGGCCTCCTTCTGTTGGGGGTGCCTGGAGCAGGTGAGCCCATTTGGGCTGTGGGTGTGGCTCTCTCCTTTCACAGGAACCTGAGGAATCTGGGTTTCTGACTTTGAGACCAAGGGTCATCAGTTCATTTGCACCTCCCCCTGTTCCTTGACCCTCAGCCTGCAGCAGAGGGGGTGGCAGACACTTGCCCTCCTTGTTTTTATTTGCCCCCTTCCCTGAGCTGGGTAGGGCTTGTGAATCTGAGCCAAGCAACGAGGCTGCTGAAGAGAAAAAAGAGCCACAAAATGGCCAAACATTTTTTTCAATTAAAAATTGTTGCATGCAGATTAGAGAAAACTAGAAAATAAAAGAAGGAAGTGGATGTGAGTTAAGCAGTTCAGCACTTGCCTACCAGATTGGAAGCCTGGGGTTTCATTCTGGGTGCCTCCTTAAAAAAAAACAGACACGGAGAGTGGACAGTGAAGACGGTGAGTGCAAACAACAAGGGAGGGGAGAAATAGGTAAATAAAAATAAATCTTAAAGAAAATAAAAGGGATAGGAAGAAAATTTTTTTAAAAAAGTGAATCTGAACTGGTGGTGCTCTTAGAGAAAATGGTATTGCAGTTATATTTTTAAATAATTCCTATAGATCAAGCTATGACTAAATTGAGCTCACAATATGAAATTAAGAAATGAATGGGAAAATAACTCTAGTAAGAATTAGGAGAAAAAACAAATAATAGGTTTAGATCCCTAAGAACCTCTCAGAATACAGCTAGCCAAGAGAGGCCATGAAAAAAAAAACCCACATTCTTTAAGGTGATTAGATGTATAAAATAAGGAATGGAAAATGTGAGGAAATATATGGTAATATCAAATTAGTCCAAATCAAAATCTAATGGAAATAGTCGTAGAAGTTAAAAACTTTATGGATTAAATAGTAGACACCACTGAAGAGAGAATTCATGAAATGGAAGCTAGATCTGAATGCAGCACAAAGAAGTAAAAGGAGAGAAAAAATGAAGGAGAGTTTGAGAGAGGAGGAGAAGAAAATGATCATGACTGATCCTAATGCATAGATTTTAACTAAAATGTATGAATAAATAGCTTTTTTCCATTGATGTGAGTGTGACATGTTGGAGCTGTTTCTGGATCTCAAAAAGGATCATTTTCTTGGAGCTCATCCATTACTGTGGGTTTGGGGCACTGTGGTCAGATTGCTCCAGTGAGGTGTGTCCCAGGGTGGGTCCTGACCCTCTAACTGGAGTCCTTTTTAAATGAGGGGCTGACAGAAGAGACATGCAGGGAAAAGCAGCAGAAACAGAGAGACCCCAAGAAGCTGGAATCAGTGGAGCATAGAGGCATGGAAAGAGACCCCTGAGAGGTTGAGAGACATGAGGCCCACAGGAGAGGGGAGAGACAAACCATATGCCTGATCACCCACAGTGGAGCTCAGGGAAAAGTGAACTTGGAGGGAAAGGCAGAGACCTCAGCAGAGACTGCCCACCATTGTGCCATGTCACATGGCAGGAGTCCAGGATCACCAGCAGCCAACCCTGGGTAAGAGAGCATCTCTGAAGATGCCTTGATTGGGACATTTTCAAAGCCTTGGAACTGTAAGCTTTTAACCTAATACATTCCCATTATATAAGCCTACATTTTTCTGGTATTTTGTTCCTAGCAGCTTTTAGAAAATTAAAACAAGGTGGTTTCAAATGTTTTCTTATTTCCAACAATGCTGTGGTGATATTTCCTTGTACATATCTATACATATTCCAATAAGGTATAATTCTTGGAGTGGGATTACTGAGTTGTGAGAAATGTGTTTGTCTAACTTATTTGCTATAGCCAAATGATTTTCAAAGGAGATCAATTTATACTCCCATCAGCAGTGGAAGATAATTCCCATTTCTCCCCTTTTAAATTTTCACCAATCAGATGTTTGTGAAAAAGCATCTCATTATTGCTTTAATTTGCATTTCACTGATTAGGTTATGCTGAGCACCTTTTCAAACAGCTAAAAGAAGTTCAGTTTTCCTGTTCTATGAATTGCCATTGCATATATTTCTATTGGTTGTTTTCATTTTCTTACTGATTTGAGTGTGATCTTCATATATTCTGCATACAAATGAGTTTTAAGTGTTTCAATGAGAATATAAATCACAGGACCATAGTTTGCATTTTAATTTTGGTGTCATTTGGGGATAGGTTTTACTTTTTTTTTTTTTAAAGATTTATTTTTATTTATTTAATTCCCCTCTCCTCCCCCGTTGTCTGTTTTCTGTGTCTTTTTGCTGCATCTTGTTTCTTTGTCCACTTCTGTTGTCGTCAGCGGCACAGGAAGTGTGGGCGGTGCCTTTCCTCAGCAGGCTGCTCCCTCCTTCGCGCTGGGCGGCTCTCCTTATGGGTGCACTCCTTGCGCGTGGGGCTCCCCTATGCGGGGGACACCCCTGTGTGGCAGGGCACTCCTTGCGCGCATCAGCACTGCGTATGGGCCAGCTCCACATAGGTCAAGGAGGCCCGGGGCTTGAACTGTGGCCCTCCCATGTGGTAGATGGACGCCCTAACTACTGGGCCAAAGTCCGTTTCCCAGGTTTTACTTTAGTAAACTTTCTACTGTCATTATGATTTGCTCTTTTTGTTTTTTTGTCTGAGATTTATTTCTCTACTCTGATGTTATAAAGATAGTATTGGGGTTCTCTAGAGAAAGAGAACCAATGTGATATGTATGCATATATAAATATTAAAGGAATTGGCTCATGTAATCAGGGATTAACAAGTCCAAATTCCATAGGACAGGCCACAAGCTAGAAATTCCAGTGAAGTTGAAATTGTATTCTGCAGGAGAAATAGGCTGACTGATGCAGACATAGACAAACTTTTTGACTGCTGAAATCCTAAGTTCTGCCTTACTAATCAGAAAACTGATTAGATGAGGAAAACTCTATCATTTCTATGGGCAATCTTTTTTGTTGTTTGTAGATGCAAACACCCATATGTGCAATCAAATGATATAGATACAAACCCATCTATGAGATACTGTCACAGTAACAATCAGATCAGAGCTTGCTTGACCAAAAAACTGTACACCATAAACTAGCCAAGGTGACACATGCAATTAGCCACCAGAAAAAGGTCTTATCCAAATTCACTGTTCTATTTGGAGTAGTACTCAAGAATAGAGAGGGGGTAGAAGTAGAGAGAGAGAGAAAAAAAAGATATAGATATACAGAAATACATATAAAGCTATCTTCAAATTCAAAATATATAAATTTGCATGTAAATATACAAATTTAAAATACTCATTTACATATATACTTTTTTACTAGAGAAGTTGTAGTTTTACAGAAAACTCGTGTATAAAATACAGTGTTTCCATATACTACCCTATTATTAAAACCTTGCATTTGCATTGTACATTTGTTACAATTGATAAAATCATATTTTTATAATTGTACTATTAGCTATAGTCCATGGTTTACCTTATGGTTTACTGTTAATACATAAACTGTGACTAAACTTTGTTGTGACATGAAGTTAACTAATCTCTATACATTTAAGTTTATTTACTTATTGGTTAATTGAGACTTCTAAAATTTGTTTATTCTGTTTTTGTGTATGGATTGCACTGGAGGCAAAAATGGAAACAGGTAGAATTGTTACCAGGCAATTGTTCCATAAAAAATTATGGTAGTTTAAACTATGTTGATAATGATGGGGTGGGGCAAATTGGCAGTTCGGGGATATATTAAAGAGCTTGAGCTAACAGAATTTATCAGATGCTCAAATTAGGGTTTTGCAAATAGAGACTGTGACACCTAAGTTCTTGGTTTTGCTTGCTCTTACTCCTTTTAGCATTTTGGTGATTTCCCCCAAGTGGGTCAGAATGGGTGAATTTAACATCATTATTTAGGGTGTTCTGGTAATGGCTATTGCAGAGAACATTGTGGAGACTTCAACTTCCTCCCTACCACCAGGATCTATGAAGCTGAATTATTAATGAGACTGAGATGAAGGAGATAGCAAAGCAAGAGCAAAGGCTTAGTAGGGTCTCCAAAGAATAGAATATGGCATGGAATAGAAATGTGCAAGCAACTGCAATAAAAATCAGTTTTCCTTTTTTCTGAATATATATTTCCCAGCCTTTTTCTCTCTCTCTCTTTTTTAATGTTACATTAAAAATATGAGGTCCCTATATACCCCCACCCCCTCACCCACTCCTCCCATGATGAACTTCCTTCATCATTGTGGGACATTCATTGCTCTTGGTGAATACATTTTGGAGCACTGCTGCACCACATGGATAATGATTTACATTATAGTTTACACTCTCCCCCAGTCCACCCAGTGGGCCATGGCAGGGCATACAATATCCAGCATCTGTCCCTGCAGTACCACCCAGGACAACTCCAAGTCCTGAGAATGTCCCCACATCATATCTCTTCTTCCCTCTCCCTCCCCTCAGCAGCTATCATGGCCACTTTCTCCACATCAGTGCTACATTTTCTTCCACTACTAATCACAATAGTTCCATAGTAGAATATCAGTAAATGCACTCTAATCCATACTCTATTCCTCCATCCTGTGGATCCTGGGATGATTATGATAGTTAGGTCCATAACTAAGTGATAGTCAATTGAACATAAGTGGAATGATGAGTGAAATTTCCAAGTGTATCTTATAGAAGATTCCCAAGATTTCACTTAATATTCAGATCTATTTCTGGGTGACATGTTTATTGCATATTCAGAACTTTGATCAATCTGAAGACTGAATTTATGCATGAATTGAAGTCTGTCCCCACTCTTGCTGACCTGGAAACAAACTACAATGTTATTTGAATAAGACATAAACTTTTACTACATTTAATTCATTATAACTTTGGGTCAATTTGTTGCTGCAGCCTAGTTCACCATAACTAAAAGAGAAATGTGAATTGGAATTGGCCTGTGCCATAATATAAACCACAAATATATGACATTTTGAAATCATATTAATAGAGCTTTAGCCATTTTAACTGATTTTCTAGTTTTCATATCTCTTTTCCCCTTTTATTAATTTTATTTTACTTTGAGTCATCCTGCTTATCTTTAGAAACTTATATTAAATACTTTTTCAGCTCTCATTATTTAAATTTTAGTAAATATTTTTCCTCTAAGATTGTTTCTATTTTATAGAATCTTGGTCTTGTTTTATGAATGCAGTATCTTTTGTTCTCCCTCTAAGGATATTAAATTTTTATTTTAGGTACACTATCTTCTACTGCACATGAATTGTCTGTTTCCTGTGAGTTCCTTTTTAAATACCTGTGTATTTGATTTAGCAGTCTATCTCCCATATTATAGAATTTCCTCAAATACTTGCTGGTCCACCATGACAGTTTTATACTATTTATGAATTCCCAAAAGAGATATATGTTATGTTTGTAAGCTGGTCTGTTTCTCTGGGAGTGACAATCCTTTTTATTAAATTCAGAGGTTTCACATTTACTTTATGGAATCAAAATTAGCATTTTGATTTAACCATGCCATTAGGGTGTGAAGGTTTGAGTCCCTGCCCCCTTGATGGACTATGTAAATGGATGCTCAATCAAGAACAAAGAAGTAGAACACAGAGGAAGAAGAACACAGAGGAAGAGACACATGTCCATAGATATGGCAGAGGCCCTGGGAGGAGAGATGAACCTGATAGCTTGAAGCAGAATAGAATACAGCATCTAAGAAAGCCTGAGAGACAAGCCATATGCCAGCCCTTAGCTGAGAACAGAAGAAGCTGAGACCATGGAGCCTTAAGAAGAAGAAAGACTGAACCCTTGCAGACATCACCCACCATCTTTCTTCAGCATGTGGCAAATGACTTTGGGTGAGAAAGTACCACTTATGGTACTTTAAGTTGGACTCTTTATGGCCTTGTGACTGTAAGCTTCTACCCCAAATAAATACCCTTTATGAAAGAATACGTTTCTGGTACTTCTCATGGCACCCCTTTGGCAAATACAGAATTTGATACCAGGAGTGTGGTGGTGCTTTTGCAATTACCAAAATGCTGGAAAGGTTTCATAAATGGAGAAGGGGTATTTTTTTTTTTTTGAGGAATTGTGAGATGCTTGATGCAAAAAGCCTAGATTTCTTTGAAGAGACTTTTGGTAGGAATATGGATGCTAAAGAAACTTTTTATGAGGCCTTAGAAGTTAATGATGAAACTATTATTGGAAACTGGATGGAAGGTGATCCATGTTTTAAAGCCAAAGAGAACTTAGCAAGATTGACTCCTGATAGTATATTGAAGACAGAATTTGAAATCTACACACTTGGACATTTAGAGAAGGATATTTCCAAATTAAATGTGGAAAATACAGCCTGGCTTATCCCTACAGCTTATAACAAAACGTTAGAGGAAAGAGATAAGATGATCGCTGACTTGGACACAAAGAAAATAGGAACTCATTCTAGAAATTTCAAGCCTGTGGCAATCAAGCCCCCAGAAGATAGTTCCCTATTTGGAGAATTAACTAAACATGGAACTTTTAAGTCAGGATTGAAAATGCAGCTATCTAGGAAAGACTTGTGGAAAGTTTTACTGTCTGATGACTTGGTCCCCTGCTTCCAGCATGCTAAACCAACAAGCTTATTGAGAAAGCTGTATGAAGAAAAACACTGGCAGCCTGGACTAAAAGGGACATGGAGGGAAAAGATGAAAGGGAAAAGAGTTTTAAGAGGAAAACCATGGAAGCTGAGGTCTGGAATTAAGACATCTCCTTGGGCCAAGAGAGGAAACCCACCTATGTGTACCAAAAGAGTGAGTTTTCCCCAGCAGCTGAAGAAGGTCGATGTTCCATCCTGTTTAGGGAGAGTTTTGCTGCCCCAGGCTACAGAGAGGGTGGAGAACATTCTGCAGTTCAACACTCCATAGGTCTGAGAATTGTGAGCATGTCTCCCATAGATGAGGGAAGGTGAGGTTGCCAGCCTATTTCTCTGAAAGAGTTGGGCTTGTACTTTAGAGTTTAGGGAGACTGTTGCCACCCCCTCATTGTACTAAGGGGTTGAGAATACTCAAGAGATTGGGTAAAGTGTGGCCATCACCCTAACATTCTTGGATGGTGAGTTCTGGAGCCATCACCCAGATGCTCAATAAGTGTGGAACCAGGAAAATGGCCATTTGGCAAGCCTGTGGAAAGGGTGGGACCCATGAGACGCCAGGGAAAAGAAAAAACATATTATTGTCCTGAATGATATTGCAATGACAGATACAGATTTCTTGCCAAAACCTACAAAATTGTGTGGGACAGAGTGAAAACTACAATGTAAACTATAATCCATGCTTAGTGACAATGCTCCAAAATGTGTTAATCAATTGAAGGATGTTGTTAATGTGGAAAAATATGGGGGATGTAAGGAGCAGGGTATATGGAAATCCCCTTTGCTTTTTATATAACATTTATGTAATCTGTTTTTTAAAAATAAGAAATATATTAAAAAATACACACACACACACACACACACACAGAATGACTCAAAGACTTTGAAATATAATGAAGTATACCCTACAGGGTTTTGGAACTGTAGGGTACCAATGATGCATGTTTCCCTCCCAAATCCTCTGTATGGTAATGAAAATGTTTATCTTTTGCCTGTTCCTTTGTATATTGGAATCAGATAAATTGTTTTGTAAATTTCAGAGGCCAACAGCCAGGTAGAACTTTGCCCCAAGACAAACTGTATTTCTAGAAACTGATTATGATGTGATTTTGTACTTAGCATTATTACTGTTTTAAGGTTTTGGGTTTATTTTTAATATGGTGAAGTCTTTTTGGAATTCAGAGGGTGGAATGTGGCAGTTTGATATTATTTATGCATTCCAAAAAGAGGTGGTGATTGTGTTTGTTAACTGGTCTGTTTCCCTGGGTGTGAGTCCTTCAGAAGTTTCACTTTTGCTTTATTAAATCAAGATTAAAGTTTTGATTCAACCATGTCATTAGGGCATGCAGGGCTGAGTCCCCACCCCTTCGGTGGGCTATATAGATGGATGCTCAATCAAGAACAGAGAAGTAGAGACAGAGAAGAATGAAGAGGAAGAGAGACAGCAAATACATATGGAAGAAGCCCTGGGAAGAGATGAGCCTGATAATTTGCAGCTGAGGAAAGCAAAGCAGTGGAGAAACCCTGAGAGACAACCTTATACCAGCCTACAGCTGAGGGACCACAGAGTCTTAAGAGGAAAAAGGGGGAAACGGACTTTGGCCCAGTGGTTAGGGCGTCCGTCTACCATATGGGAGGTCCGCGGTTCAAACCCCGGGCCTCCTTGACCCGTGTGGAGCTGGCCGTGCGCAGTGCTGATGCGCGCAAGGAGTGCCGTGCCACGCAAGGGTGTCCCCCGCGTGGGGGGAGCCCCACGCGCAAGGAGTGCGCCCGTCAGGAAAGCCGCCCAGCGTGTAAGGAAAGAGCAGCCTGCCCAGGAATGGCGCCGCCCACACTTCCCGTGCCGCTGACGACAACAGAAGTGGACAAAGAAACAAGACGCAGCAAATAGACACCAAGAACAGACAACCAGGGGAGGGGGGGAAATTAAATAAATAAATAAATCTTTAAAAAAAAAAAAAAAAAAAAAAAGAGGAAAAAGGAAGGCTCAACCCCCATGGACATCACCTGCCATCTTGCTTCAACATGTGGCAAATAACTTTGGTAAGAAAGTACCTTTTATTGTACCTTGATTTGGACTCTTTAAGGCATTGACTGTGAGCTTCTATCCCAAATAAATATCCTTTATAAAAGTCAACAGATTTCTGGTACTTTGCACCAGTACCCTTTTGAGTGACCAATATATCCATTCGTATTTAACAATGCTGAAAAATTTTGAAGGTTCATTCTTATCAAAAGGTGGATTGTTATAACACTCATTTTTGGGAACCATTTTCCTATAGCTGTTTCTCCAGAAGAGAATCCTCCAGTATCCACTGAAGGGTGGTTATTTGGCAATTAGTCTCCTGGGTGTAGTATGAAGGAGAGGGATATAAGGACCTCTAACTTCATTAAATAGACTCTTAATTAATGTCCCTGTGCCTAGCATTTGTTAAATCTTTGCATTCCCCTGTTACAAGTATTCTCAGGTCTTGAAATTTTCTCATTCAAATTCTCCATTTCTTTATTCCACAAATCCTTATTGGGACTTATGATGTGTTAAGTTTAAATAGAAACATAAATCCCTTACCATGTGGAGTTCGTTTTTATTCTAGCAGGTAAAGCATTAAATAAACAACAAACATCATAATGTATGCTATAATATTTTTCATTATGGTATTATATAAATTCATTAAATAACCATTACATAGTATGACTGTATTATCAAGGTTATGAAAAACAGGAATTAATTCAGAATTAGTTAAGAATTAGGAGAATAGGATGTTGGGAAGGTGTTGTAATTTTAAATGGGATTTCCAGGGAGGTCCTCATTAAGAAGGGATTGTGGGGAAACGGACTTTGGCCCAGTGGTTAGGGCGTCCGTCTACCATATGGGAGGTCCGCGGTTCAAACCCCGGGCCTCCTTGACCTGTGTGGAGCTGGCCCACATGCAGTGCTGATGCGTGCAAGGAGTGCCTTGCCACGCAAGGGTGTCCCCCGCGTGGCCCCCACGCGCAAGGAGTGCGCCCGTGAGGAAAGCCGCCCAGCTTGAAAAGAAAGAGCAGCCTGCCCAGGAATGGCGCCGCCCACACTTCCCGAGCCGCTGACGACAACAGAAGCGGACAAAGAAACAAGACGCAGCAAATAGACACCAAGAACAGACAACCAGGGGAGGGGGGGAATTTAAATAAATAAATAAATCTTTAAAAAAAAAAAAAAAGAAGGGATTGTGGCAGTTTGAGATTATTTTATGTATGCTAAAAAGAGAAAGATTGTTTGTAAACTAATATATTCCTCTGGGTGTGATACCCTTTAACTGCATTAAATAATTGTTAAATTATTTTGTAAAATTGCTTTAGAGCAGGGGTTCTTAACCTTTTTTGTTCCATGGACCTCTTTGCCAGTCAGGTGAAAATCACAGACCCCTTATGAAGTCCATGCTATAAGGTGTATTATTTAATAAATATTTCACACATATACCACACATATATTTTAATAAATATATCATAAATATACCAACACATCCCCACAAGAATAATGTTTTTTACATTTAAATTCCAGCTCATTGACCCCTTGTAAATAACACCTACTTTAGGGCTTTTGATTGGACTACATCAATAGGTGTGACTCATCTGAGTCCTCACCCCTTTGCTAATCTGATATAAAGAGACATTTGCTAAGACACAGAAAGAGAGAGCTCTCATTTCTTATCCTGCCATGTGACAGAAAGGAGAAGGTAACAGAGCTGAGGCCCTGGGGAGAGAAGAGACATTTGCCTGAGAGCTTACAGCTGAACTTGTGAAGAGGGCAGAGCAGCTGGGCCTGAGATCCAGGTAGAGGTCACTCACCACCTTGCTTCAAAAGCTGACTTTATTGGGAAAGTCAACAGATTTCTGTTACTTTGCATCTGCATGCCTTTGCCAAACCAAGACAGACATGATAGAGAAAACACTTGAAGGATGTGAAGGAATTCATCCTGCAAATATATGAGAACAAGTATTCCAATCACAGAGGATTGAGGAGGGAACATGGAAAAGATATAAAACATTGTGGAGGGATCCCAATTAGCAGATGAGAGCTTAGGATGAGATGAGGTGCAGAAGAAAAGTGAAGTCAGTTTGGGTAGAAACCTACTGGCCAATTTTTCTGTTGTTAGAGTTGTCGAATTATAGATAATGATGCATAAAATACAGGATATCCATATACCATGTCATTATCAACACCCTGCACTGGTGAGGTACATTTGTCACAATTGGTGAAAGCACATATAAAAAATTGTACTATTAGCTATAGTCTGTGATTTAACTTAGGGTTCACTGTGTAGTATAGATTCATGAATTTAAAAAAATATATTCTATTGCCATGTATACAAGCTAACATTTCCCCTTTTAACCACAATCAGATATATATTTAAGAGCTCTTAATTACATTCACGGTGTTGTCCTACCACCATCACCATCCATTGCCAAAACATTTCCATTGTTCCAAACTCTGTACAGTTTAAGTCTGAACTTCCCATTTAAAACTTTAATGCGGCGGCTTGCTCGGTCGGTAGAGGTGGGGTCTGGATGTGGACGAGGGGTCAGTCCAGCTCGGGACGAGGGGTCGGTCCCGCTCGGGACGAGGGGTCGGTCCCGCTCGGGACGAGGGGTCGGTCTCACAGGGGTTGCGCGGTTCGGCTGACGGGGTCACCCGGCAAAGCCGGTGATGAGGGGGTCACCCGGAGAAACAGGTGACAAACTGGGGACAAGGGAGGCCAGGACCTTGTCAGGGGCTCTCAGGACTGGAGGGCGCACAGCAGAAGAACTACCGCGGAGACGAGGTAAACACGCAGGTCCAACTTTATTGAGGGAGAGGCAACAGTTTTATAGGGGCTGGGGAAGGCTGATTGGTCGAAGCCACGCCCTGTTCTGATTGGTTGCCGGAGAAAGGTCAGTGGGAGGTACTGGATGGGGGAGGGGTGGTGGTTAGGGATTGGCTGTTGCTGTTGCTGGGGGAAGTGGCAGGGTTTAGGGATTGGTGGCTGCTGTTGCTGGGGTAGAGGGCAGACTTGAGTTTCCCGCCCACGCCTGGCTGTTGCTGTTGTGGGGGGGGAGGGGAAAAGGCAGACTGGAATTTTCCACCCTGCGCCTGTGCAGGGAGAAAGAAGAAGAAGGGTGTTGCCTCATAAGGCATTGTGTGGCGCTATCTGGGAGGAGGGGTGGCCACAGAAGCATGGCTGCTGAGAAGGGGAGACCCAAGGGCACTCTGCGCCCATGCCGAGCTTCCTTCAGGGGTGGCGGTGGGCCCGACCAACCACCCTATTATGGGGGCAGCGGCTTGGCCTACCGCGGCCGCTCCCCCGCCGGGCCAGCAAACCACTCTTCAGCCCAAGGGGTGACCGCACTTTAATATCCCCAAAATACCTACTGGCTTTTTAAAGGATTTTGGATTTTATTCTGAATGAGATGGAAAGCCAATGGAGGGTTTTGAAGTTATTGTATGACTTATCTTAAAAATGTCTTTGCTGCATTGTGAATGAAATACATGGACTGATGTTGGAAGCAGGGGAACAGACTGAATCTCATGCAGGAATCCAGTAGAGATGATGGTGGTCAGGAAAAGCACCATACCATGGAGATGGTAAGAGACTTAAACTTGCTTCATATAATACCACAATGTCTCTTGAAAATTTCCGTCAAGTTCTTTTTTATATAATGGCATTTTACTACCCTGAAACACATTAAATATATATAATAATTTGACATTAGAATTTTAGGCAAAGATATATTCATTATTTGCATGGCATAATAGCTGCTTCTTAGAAAATATGATATATGATGTAAAACACATAGAAACTGCTCTCTACATTTGAATGAACCCAAAATATTTTATGCACAAGTGAGAGAGTAAGGCAGCATCTAAATGACTCAGTCTGTGGTTTTCCTGGGATATTTCTCCATATTTTGAAGAGTTATATTGGAAACCCCAAGGAGGTTGAAAACTTGGTAAAGGAAATAGGGCAAAAAAAAGAAAAAAAGGAAAAAGGAATGGATACAATAAAAATTCTAAGTGTACAATTCAGAAGTATTAATTAAATTCATAATGTTATGCTACCATCAATACCAACCATTACCTAAATTTTTCCTCACATCAAGTACAAACTCTATACCCATTAAGCAATACCTCTCCATTCTCCCCAATACAGGCTCTGATAATCTCTAATCAACTTTCTGCCTGTAGGTATTAGTTTATTCATGTAGTTGGAATCATAGAATATCTGTCCTTTTTATCTAGTTATTTCAGCATAATAGTTTCATTCATCCATGTTGTGGCATGCATCAGAGTTTCATTATTATTTTTTTGACTGAATATTGTTCCATTAAATATGTTTATATATATATATACACACACACTATGTTCCATTTATCCTTTTATCCTTTGATGGACACTTAGGTTGTTTCCACCTTTGGGCTATTTTAAATAATACTGACATGAACATTCATGTTTAAGAATATATTAGGGATTCTGTTTTCATTTCTTTTAAGTATATACCTAGAAGAATGGCTGTTGGTCACAGGTAATTCTACATTGAAATTTTTAAGAAATTACCAAAATGTTTTCCACAGAGCTTGCACCTTTTTACCCTTCCAGAGTCATATTATCTTAACCATTTTTTTCTTTTGTAAACATAAAAATGCATAGAACACAATGGTCAATTTAAACAGTAATTATTAAAGCAAACACCCATATAATTGAAAATATAGCCAATAACTCAAATCCATCTCAATGGTCAATACTTCACTTTTCCCAGGAATTACCACACAACTGACATTATAGGAATTTAATTCTTGTTTTTAATTTTTAGCCACCTTTTATTTTTTTTAAGATTTATTTATTTATTTATTTCTCTCCCCTTTCCCTCACACCTTGGTTGTCTGTTCTCTGTGTCTATTTGCTGCATCTTCTTTGTCTGCTTCTGTTGTTGTCAGCATCATGGGAATCTGTGTTTCTTTTTGTTGTGTCAGCTCTCTGTGTGTGCAGCACCATTCTTGGCCAGGCTGCACTTTCTTTCACACTGGGTGGCTCTCCTTATGAGGTGCACTCCTTGCACGTGGTGGCATGGCATTCCTTGCATGCATCAGCACTGCACATGGGCCAGCTCCACACGTAACCACCTTTTAAAGCACCTGTACAATATTGCAAAGTTTTTCCTGTTTTTGAACTTTCTATAAGAAGTGCCTTATATATTTATTTGTGCCTTGCATTTTGCTCTTTTGTTCTATTACCATATATACAATCTAAAATTTCCACTTTTAACCATATTCAAATATATAACTCAGTGATGTTAATTGTGTTCACAATGTTGTGCTAAAATCATCACCATCCATTACCAAAACCTATCCACCATCCCAAAAAGAACCCCTGTACATTTTAATCATTGACTCCCTATTTCCTACCTCCACTCTGTTAACCTACATTTTGCTTACTTTGCTTATTTCAATGAGATCATACTATATTTGCCCTTTTGTGTTTGGATTATTTCACTCAATATAATGTCTTCAAGGTACAACCTGTTGTTGCCTGTATCAGAATTTCACTCCCATTTGTGGCTGAATAATATTCAATTTTCTGTATCTACCACATATTGTTTATCCATTCATCAATTAATGTACACTTGGAGTCCTTCCATCATTTGGCATTATGCCACTAAGAACATGGATGTGCAGATATCTGCTTTCAATTGTTTTGGCTATACACCCAGGAGTGCGATTGCCAGACCAAATGTTAATTCTATGTTTTCCACAGTGGCACCATTTTACATTCCTACCAACAATAAATGAGTATTCCTATTTCTCCACATCCTCTCTAAGACTTGTAATTTTCATTTTTTGAAATAGTAACCATTCTAGTGGGTGTGAAATGGTATCTCATTGTGTTTTTTATTTGCATTTCCCTAATGGCTAAGCATCTTTAATGGCTTGGTGTCTTTTCATGTGCTTTCTGGTCATTTGTATATTCTTTTTGGAGAAATTTCTATTCAAGTCTTTTACCCATTTTTGAAATGGTGTGGTTTGGAACTATATGTACCCCAGAAACACATGTTCTTAAACTTATTCCTTGTAAATACCAGGAAATTGCTCTCTTTACTCACTGGTTACTGACACCCATCCCCCACTCTCACATTAGGCAGCAGTGGGATCCAGTCACTGCCATAGATTGCTGGTGCCAGACAGAGACATGTAAAACCTGGTTCCCAAGATTGGAGGGAGTACAGCACAGACCCAAATCTTCCCACTGCCTTTTGATTAGCTGCTTTTGGTCTCTGGGGGCATGGCCTTAAGGGTAATTACTGTTCCATGCCTCCCCATCCTCAGCAAAAGTGAAAGAACGCTTCCTCAGACCTGTGGAAGATGGTTGGACTACATTTTGTAGAAAGGTAGCAAGTCAAGAAAGTATAGCTTTGCGGAGCTATGAAAGAAGTTCCTGACATACTTACTGGCCTCTATCTGATCCGCTACCCTGAAAGCTACTCTGGCTGGTGCTGGTTTTGTGGTTCCTGGCCTTGATCCAGCAGGAAAAGACTTTCTTGGGAAACTCTATCCAGCTTTTCCCTCCTCCCAGAATTTGTCCTACAGGCAAAAGCAGCTTGAGACAACTAAAGCAGTGTAAAAAACAATTGAGGCAGACAGCCTGTGGCAAGGAATTGTCTGCTTTAAATCCTACAGTGGGACACCTGGAGAAGGAAGGTCTGCCTCTGAGTAAGTCCAGAGGGACATTCAAATGCTTGCAAACAGAGGAACTCATAAAAGAAAAAACAATTCTAGAAACAGCAATGAAGACCAGACTTCTCTGGACATACTGATGTGGGCTATGGGTGGGAGGCTCTTTGTCTCTTCAGAGATAACTTAAGCTGTTTGACTTGTGGGTATGGGAATGGTAAGAGGCTGCAGTTCTGCTCTTAGTGACAATGGCAATGACTCTAGTCCCAGGAAACAGTTTAACAATGCAAGATCTATAAACTTTAAGTATTTAGGGGAAATGCAAACAAAATATGCTAAAAGCTTATCCTAGAATGTCTGGAGTCCCTGCTAAAAGCTTACCTAAGATGCTGAAGATATATATGCTAATTCAAGCCTATTGAGAACTGAAACAAAGGGACCATTTGGCCTTTCCTCTCTGTATGAAAGAAATTTGAAAATCTTGTTTGGGGCTCAGGATTGAAACAAAAAGCTCCCGAGTCTGGCCAGCCATCAATAAACCATTTTTCCTTCTCAAAATCATTCCTGAGTCCTGGCCTCTCTATACACAAATAATTGAACCTCTCTCAAATTCTACATTTTTGGTGACTCTGGTGGGACAGCAAATGAAGGCCAGAGATGGTAGCATTTGCTGCCCCTTCCAAATCCCTGAGGAAGCTGGGAGGACTCAGGTGAAACCCAAATCTGGGTGCCCCTGGATTAAATTTAATCCAGAAAAGATGTGGGCTCCACCAGAATCTTCCCGACAAAAATCGAGGGCAATGGAAGGTCTGAAGAGAAAGATTCTGGGAATGAAAAAGAACTCCAAACATGGAAGAAGGTAAGACTCCCTGAGTGAGCATAGTCTGGAAAGCCCTAGCTTTAATTGCTAGGAAGGGGAGGCTGATCACCTCCCGAGAGAACCCTAGTAGCCACAGAAAATTGGGGGGAAGCCATTCTTTCTAGGCCTGGGAAAAGGAAAAAAACCGGGGAAAAGCCCTGATGTTTTAGGTTTGTCTAACTGCATGTTAAAAGGTGGTACTGTTCTCACATCCACTAAAGGAGTGGAGTCTTGATTTTCATAGGAAGGGTTGTTTATAGGTTCGAGTCCTAATGTCCTGGAGAAAAACTGGGAAAAAGCCCTGGTGTTTTGGGTTTGCCTAACTGCATGTTAGAATCTGGTACTAGTCTTATATCCACTAAAGGAGTGGAGGCTTGATTTTAATAGGAAGGGCTGTTTATAGCTCTAAACAGTAACATTAAAAAAGAAAAAAGAGGGATTGTGGCTGAAAGGGGTAGTCTAGGAATGTAAATGTCAACTGAAATAAAGCTAGAGAATAATCTTGGGACAGAATGACATAGTGAACCTGGAGGTGGGCGGGGATTATGGTTAATAATACAAATGTAAGAATGTTCTTCTATGAACTAGAACAAATGTACATCACTATTATAAGGTAGTAAGAATATAGTGTAAGGTAAAAATACAATTAATATGAATTATGTATTATGGTTAACAGCAATATTGTGATATTCTTGCATCAATGTTAAAGAAAGTGTTATATTAGTGATAAGGGACAATATTGGGGGTATGAGATTTTTTCTTTTAATAAGGAGGAAGTTCAAACATTAACTGGGGTAAACGTTACACAACCCTGTGATGAAAGTGAGAACACCTGAGTATAAATTTTGGATGGAATGTACAAGCATGGGACTGTATAATACAGTGAACCATGTGGTAGAAGATGGATTATGGTTAACAGTACAAATATGAGAATGTTCTCTCATGAACTATAACAAATGTACAATACTAATACATACTGTTAATAACAGTGTATATATGGAAAAATATACCAAAGGTACAATATGTACCATAGTTAGTGGTAATAGTCTAATCATGTCCTGTCAAAATCTGTAACAAATATTCCATAACAGTGTAAGTTGTCGGTGGATGGGTGATGTATGTGAATTTTGCACATTATGCATGATTGTTTTGTAAGCTCCAACTTCTCTAATAAAAATTTTTAAAAAGAAGATGAGAAAAAAGAATGATTTCTGAATAGAGAACTATCCTCAAAACTGGAAGAACTGGTAAAAGAAGGGCAAATTAAACCCAAAAGGAGCAAAAGGAAGGAAATAACAAAGCTTGAAATGGAGATGAATTAAATGGAGAATCAAAAAATATACATTATGAACCAAAAAAATCAATAAATTTGACAAACCTTTAGCTAAACACAAAGAAAAATGAGATAGGCAAAACTAACTAAAATCAGAAATGAAAAGAGGAACATTATTACTGTTCCTTTTTATTACCCCACCAAATAAAAAGAACTTTAAGAGGATAATATGAAAAACTGTACAACAGCAAATTAGATAAGCTAGATGAAATGGAAAAATTCCTAGCAACACACAAAGTACCAGATTGACTCAAGAAGATATAGATGTCAAATAATAACTAGTAAAGACAGTCATCAAGACCTTCCCAACAATGAAACCATATTACTTCATTGGGAATTTTATCAAATATTCCAAGAAATATTAAGACCAATCCTAATTTTTTCCAAAAATTGGAAGAGCAGTCTAATGGTCTGTAGTTGTATGTACCTCAGAAAAGTATGTTCTTCATGTTAATCCATTCCTGTGGATGTGGATCTAGTGTAAGTAGAAACTTGGTGAGAAGAATCTTAAATTAAGATGTGGCTCACCTCATCCAGGGTGGGCCCTAATCCTCTTACTGGAGTCTTTGAGAAGAGAATGAAATTCAGATAGAGAGAAGCAAGAAGCTGGAAACAAGGACACCTGAGAGAGAAGGGAGATATCAGCAGACACATCTTCCTTCAGCCCTTTCCTTGTTGCTGCAGTGTTCTGCTGAACTCTGGAGTTTTGAAATAGTTGATTCAGACAGTTCCTCACTATTTAATAGTTGTTCTGGTTAAGGGATTGATTCCTGGAGCATTCTACTCCACCATCTTCCCACAATTCTCCTGTATGCATGTATTATTGTGTACACATGCCCAGATTTCTCTAGGGAAGTTGTTGGCATAATTGTTGGCTATATTGAATGTAGATAATGTAGATATTCAATTTTGTTACAAAATGTCAAAATGACTCCTGAACAGTCTATTATGTTGTCCTAATGTCAGTGTATGATAGTATTTGTTGCGTCACATTATTTTTGCACATCTTGTTGTCAGCTTTTTAAATTTTGGTAAATCTCACATGTAGGTATGCAATTGTATCACCTTTTAGTTTTAATTTAGATTTCCCTCTGAGCACCTTTCTTTTACTAAATTATTTCTGTTTTGAAGTATTTGTTCAATTATCTTGCCCAATTTTCCTATAGGATTGTATGTTTGTACTGATTTATGAAGGTATTAATATATGCTGGACATAAGTCTTTGTCATTTATATCTGTTATAAAGTCTTCTCTAACCAGTCAGTGTCTCTTTAACTTTCTTTATATTGTCTTTCATTAACTGGATCTTATTAATTTTTCTGCCGTAAACTTCTCAGTCTTATTCATGGTTGTTATTAATTTCTGTGTCTTGTTAAGAAGAAACAACATATAATACAAATAATACTTTGTAATATCTTTATGTTTTCCTTCAGCTTTTTTGCATGTAATTGACCTTGCATTTTATTGTGTAATATTGACACAGGTGTACAATTCAATTTTATATACATACCTAATTATACCAGGACTAAGTATTTAAAAAATTTTTCCTTCCTCCATTGATCTGCAGTGCCAATCTGGTCATACATAACTAATGGATGGATGTTCCTGTTTCAGGGCTCTTCCTTCTTTCCATTGGCTTATTTTCCTATTTGTGCCCTGATACCACACACGTTGAGTTGTAATTATAGGATGTCTCTGTATTATTGTACAACTGGTTCCTCCACTTTTTTCTCCTTTTTCTGAAGGGTTTTTACTTTTTCCATCCCATTTCCATTTAAAGTTTAGACTTGTTGAGGCCTACTTTTATTTGTTTTTGTTATCACCTTGTATCCATAACTCATTTCCAAAAAGAAAATCTTTCTCCTATTCTTTTAATTCTCTTAGGTTAAAAACTTTATATTCCATAATGGTGACATTGGAAGGTGGAGGAGATCATTCCATACACTCACTATGCCTTATTTATCTGCAGTTATAATTTATTTATCCATTTTAGCTATATATATATAATGATAATTAAATATCCATGTCATTTCCACCCAACTTAAGACAGAGTATCACCAATAGCTTTGAGCCTCCTAAGTGCAACAAGATCTCTTTCTTTCTTCAGAAATGAAGTATAAATTTTCTGTTAAAATAAGCAAAACCTACAACATTTCTATTTTACTTCAAGTTGAAGAGCTTATTGAATATAGGATGACGTCAAATAACATTCTAAGACTTTCATACTCTGACTATATACTTGTGACTTTCTGAATACTCACATGCCCTCTTTAAGCTCCAGCCTTGTAAAACTACCTGAAAACATGTTTTTCCCTTCCTTGTATTTTTGTCCACTATAATTCTTTTCCATGAAATGTTTCTTTTCTATCTTTCCTCATAGTACTGGCTAATTTTTACTTTTCTCTCAAAACTCTCAAAATATTATTCTCTTCTTCATAATACTCTTTTGCTCTTAAATAATGCCTGCTTTTTTTTCTTACATGGTACTTCATTGGCTACAAACCTTTTCCCTCTTTTGCTATCATGTGATCTACCTAAAGACAAGTTCACCATCACATCTCCATTTAGTGATCAGAAAAAGATAAGCACTCAAGAAATGACCACGTGGGTCTAAGCCCCCTCTCGATATAGAGGTGAAATAACATTACTGTCCCAGGGGCCACAGGATGGAGGAATAAAATATGGATTAGAGTGGACAAATGGGTGACTAGTAATAGATGAAACTCTAGCATTGATTTGGAGAAAGTGGCCACGGTAGTTGCTGAGGGCAGGGAGAGGGAAGAACAGACATGATGTGGGAGCATTTTTGGGACTTGGAGTTGTCCTAAATGATATTGCAGGGACAGATATTGGACATTAGATATCATGCCATAACCCACTGAATGTACTGGGGAAGTGTTTAAAGTACAGTGTAATCTATAATCCATGCGGTGCAGCAGTGCTCCAAAATGTATTCACCAAATGCTATGAATGTGCCACAATGATGAAAGAGATTGTTGATGTAGGAGGAGTGTGGGGGTGTGGGCTAAGTGGGAACCTTTTATATTTTTTAATGTAACATTTTTTGTGATCTAAGTATTTTCAAATGAATACAATTTTAAAAAAAGAAATGACTGGAATGGCATTTTGCATATAATGGCTAAATACATTTTAATCACTCATTATTTGAGTTAATTCAGCATGTAATTTTGGTTGTTAGGCATAAAATGGTTAGGAGACATGACTCATTTTATGGCTATTCAACATCATAGTATCCTCATAGTTTTCTTTTCTATGCAGGGGAACTCCAGAGCAAGTGAAAAAGTAGGTGTTCTGGGCTCATCCGATGTCTGATGAGAAAACAAATATAAGAGACTCAGGCTTCAAACTAGAGACTCAGGCTAATCACAGCATCATGGTGAGATGAGGATTAGGGGTAGGATGAAGGGTTTCCATGGAGGAAATGTGCCCTTGTTACTACATTCTGTGGTAATGGCTGTGATCTCTCTAAGTTGTGCAAGTTTTGCATGCAAGGGGGTTTGCAGGTACTCTAGTTTTAGTTTCTGTGGTGTAATTTTTAGTTTGTCTGTGAGCAAAAGGGGTGACCATAAGCAGCTCCCTAGATGTTAGGTGCCATTTTCACTGGACAATTACCAGGGACAGTTTTCTCAAATACAACCCATCACCACAGCATGCTCTATGTATATGATCTTGTTCTGTCCTCACCACAGCTGGATCTGGGGTTTGCTTTCTATGATGGCAAAAAGATGTAAAAGTGAGGTGCAGATGTGAACCCACACTCTTGCACTGCTAAAGGGAAGGTCATAAATGTGAACTCAGCCATGTGTCATAATACTGTGACCTACAGACATGAACTTACCACACAACCATATGCTTGCTAGAAACTATGCAAGAGAGTTCTAGCACATGTGTATGTACCTACACCCAAATTACCTGGGCCTACAAAGAGACCAAAACTGTCCATCATTATAAAGTAGCCTCCATGGTCACATGGCCTAGGGAAGCTAGCTGTCCAGAATATTACAGACTTTGGCATAGTTATTAGTACCCAAAGCACACAGTACTCCCACATGCAAATGAGCAGCTCAAAATTCTGAGTTGTGTGGCAATACATAGGATAACATGGTCAATCCTAAGAGGACTGAGGACACAGCTCAGCAAGTCACCAAAAGCAGACAGGCAGGAAGTGGCTGTGGCTCAATCAGTTGGGCTCCTGTCTACCATACGGCATGAACCCAGGGCCTCTTTGTAAAGGCAGGCTCAGCCACATGCTGTGGAGAGCTACTGGCCCAGGCGCCATGGAATGCCACTGGCCCGCAAGCACTGCAGAAGGTCTCCAGGCCCGCAAGCACCATGGAGCGCCAAGTCAGCAAGTTGACACAACAAAAAGGGAGACAAGCAAAAAAAACACAGAAGAGCATGCAGCAAATGGACACAGAGAACAGACAGCAAGCAAGCCACAAAGCGGGGGGGAGGGGAAAATAAATAAGTAAAAATACAGACACAGAAGAGCGCACTGTGAATGGACACAAAGAACTGAGAGCAAGCAAAAAAAATCTGCAAAGGGGTGATTAAAAATACATATATATTTAAAAAAAGCAGATAGGCATTGAGAAGACAATACAGTGCATTTGATAACATCATCCCAAATGACACCATAGATGCTCAAATCATGAGTCACACAATACTGTCACTGAAAAATAAGAACATCATCATTCTTAACCTGGTTTCTAAAACCCTTCTTGAAACATTCTTAAACAGCTGTCTTTATGGGTGTTGGCACTCAATCTAGGCAGCTCTCCATAATGAGCATCCCAGAGTTGATGGCCAATAATGAACAAATAATATTTCAATGAATTAACAAAGGGAGTTGCAAAGAAAGACTGGAAGAAAATCCATATGATTAATAAGCAGTGACATTTAAATGGTAATATTTTAGATCATCAATCTTCTACAATTGATTATCTTTATTACAATATGATACAGAATAAATGCAATGGAATGTACAATGTAGACTGGAATCTAGACCACCAAAAAAAGTTGCTTTTAATCAAGTGGAAATTCCTGTGGAACTAATGTAAATGTAGCATCAGTACATGAGTATCCATGGAGCTGAATTTGTTGGATTTGTCAAGAGGATACTGGCAATTTAGGTGAGATACACTATAGAGAGAAGGTGTGATAGTACTCAGCCACTGGGTCACAACATGTATTTTTGTGCCATTTGCACACTGGATATGGCCAATTGCTTTAGGCTTCCATTAGCTACAAAGCTGGGACACTGAGTTTTGTTTTTTTCCTCCTACTCTCCCTGCCATCTTTCTTTCATGATGGAAGGCCCCACAGCAGCTCACATCATGCTTGTTAAACTACCATCTCTACAAAATTTAGCATCTTGTCCAAGGCCATAAATTTCTTCAGCAATTCATAAGCAACCCACCAATATGAGGCATTATTCTGTGTCCTCATAGCACCCCAGGAACAACTGATGGTGGCACTTCCAAGGGACCAAGATGATAAAGAGGTCCCATCTACAGCCAGGGTGAGGTTACTATTCTTTATCTAAAATGACAATGTTCCTTTTCAGTCACTTTCAGATGAGGATGCCTCATCATGTACATATTACATGACATAACACAATTTTTTTAGGGTAGGAACATCAAGTGAGAACCTCCATTAACTGATCCAACTTTGAAGAGATCATCCACAAAGTGGGGCAGCAGTTTACTAAGTAATCTTTTATTGAACTATAACTTCTTTCACCTTAGGTTGAGAATTTGCAATCACAGTCAAAACTGAATTTAACAGATGCATGTCTCAGAAAAAACTCATGCCTCTCCTGAAGTGTCTGCTATAATTGCTTATCAGGTCTTGCTTGACCACTCTTTCACATCTGATTTACTAATGATGCCAAACAAGCAAAAGTCCTTTGCAAACAGACAAAACATGATATGATCCTCATAGGCTTTTCTCTAATTGCAGATGGCCCCAGGAGCAAGTCAGATTGGTAGGTAACTAGAATACTGATTAAGGAAATATATGGGTAAGATAAGTTTGCCTGTAGAGCCATGGCAGTTCCAGGTACTGGTGGGAGTGAAGATTGTGGTATGGTTAGACATGAATTTCTCATGATAAGGACTATGGCCATTCTCTATTGTCCAGTAAGCAAATGCATTCCCTTTAGGTGGCATGGATTTGTGTGTACTGTGGTTAGGGCATTGTATGACTGACTGTATGTGGAGGAATTGTGGAGGTGTGTGGGGCATTAATGCGTGTTTCCCTAAGAGAAGCCCAACATACAAAGGACAATTATCATTGAAAACGTTCTAAAAACTCATCCCATCACCACTGCACATTTTGCATATATTAACGTGTAAAATCCTCACCAGAACCATTCTTGCAATGATGGACACTCTCCCCATCCCTTACATGAAGATTCTGAGGGGCATTGATTAATGACCCAAGACTTCAAATTCCTAAGTGGTAGAGTCAAATATTCTACCACTAATATCTGTGATAGTGCTACCTATCAAAATATATACTAATATTGTGATAGTGTATCACAATATACCAATATTGTGAGCTACTATCACTTACATCACAGGCATGATTTATTAGTGACAATGAAGGAGTTTCCATCATCTGTATATATGCATGTGCCCTAGACAGTTCTTAAACACTGCACTTATATATTTGATATACTCAGGGGTCATATAACCCAGGGTCACATTAGTTGCATTTTACCAAATCTTTTAGTTATTAGTTTGAAAAGCAAGAGAAAGCCCAAAATGTTTCTGGTAAATTCTGAGACTTGTGAGGCATCAGTAGAACAAGTTGCCAATCTCTGCCAATGTTGGGTCACAGCTCGGTGCATGGCCCAAGTAGACAGGTATTGGGGAGATATTTTCATCTACTTGATGACTTTATTGCCACAGCCATACAAATGATCATTCTGTGAGTACACATTGGAGGAACAGTAACCAGGAAGTAATCAAACTCCATCTTAGTCATAAGCTTCATGTTCATCACTCTCATTGCCACATTCCTGCATAGGTGGGGTAAAGAATCAATGCTCAACCTCTCAATACAGTTAATCCAAATTAACTGTCCCACAGTGGGCTGGTTCATGTAAGCATGGAGAGTCACATCACTCAGTGAATACAAAAATACAGTAATGAAAAGAAAGAATGAAGGAAAAATGTAAGTTGAACATTTGTTACTTTTAAATGGTAATGCTTCAGTATAATGACAAGCTCTATAAAGACTA
The DNA here is from genome assembly GCF_030445035.2 of Dasypus novemcinctus. Taxonomy (NCBI): domain Eukaryota; kingdom Metazoa; phylum Chordata; class Mammalia; order Cingulata; family Dasypodidae; genus Dasypus; species Dasypus novemcinctus. The sequence continues at coordinate 1,358,374 of NC_080673.1, forward strand.
TCCTTATGACACATCTCAGTGACTCAATACAAAGAATAATTTACCTAGAATTATATCCAGTCCACCAATACACACAAAGAAAAATATTACACAACAAATGAGTATTTTAGTAGCAGCATTTTGTAGTAGTGGAGATTGAAATGATCTTGTGAAGTACAAAAGGACACTACAATTAGCTTTGATTCAAAAGAGGAAGGAAGAGTGATAGGACTCTGAGGGAATAGCATCTATTTAATACTATTTGTGGGTTGGATATATCATGTTGCTCTTGGATGCCTTAAGCTACATAGCCAAACATTCTTGTTTCTCATTTGTTTCCTGTTCCTCTCCTCCTTTAAAATCCTTCTTCCACCAGAAGGCATGGGCTACCACACATCATTCCAGGCTTATTGCCCTCAGCTCCATATTTTCTTGCCCATTGCAAAGACATGCCAGCTGCCTGAATAATTCATGAACAACACCCCTGTAAAGACACTTACTCTGTGTCCTCCCAGCAACCCCCACGGGTCTGTTAGAGGAGCCCCCTAGAGATAGGGCAGACAAAGATGTTCCATCTAACTCAAAGGTAAGGTCACCCTTTCTTTTACTGAAATAAACTTCCTAATTTTAGCTTTCATTAAGATATGAAAATCAGACCAAGTAATTATTCATGATGTATACAATTTCCTTGGTCAGGGGGAGTGTTCATTTGGAGCCTGTTACTAACTTAGCCCTGACACAAGAGGAACCACAAGGAATCACCTGTATGATACAGGGCTAGTTTTTCCTCGTAGGATTAAGATTTTATTTCCAACCTAAATAGACAGGAGAGATGAATCAAACAGGAAAATCCTGTGCATTTCCACACATCTGTTACAGTTAATTTAGGGGCATTTCACTGGACCACTTTTTACCATCAGCTTTTCTAAAGGAAGCAACAGAGTAAAATATTTGTGCAAACATAAACAGCATGGTCCAATCCTCAGTGTTTTCATTTCTCTAATTGTAGGTGGCTTCAGGAGTAAGTGAAAATGGTATGGATTTTGGTATTGGTTACAAATTAAGAAAAAAAAATCTAGATAATTTAACCACAAGGTTTTTCATGCTTACTTTACTGTGGAGAGAAGCCTGCTTTCAGCTTCCACGGGGACATAAGAAATAGGAATGTGCTTCTGTTTAAGGTGAAGACAAATGGCCATGTACTACAGTACTTGGAAGCAGCTGTGTTCCCATTAGCTGGTTTGGGATTTTGCTCATACTCCACCACAGTTGCACATTTTACATATATTTGCACAGTCAATGGTCAAACTATAACACTGGGCTTCAAAGGGGGCAGGAGGAGTGGTAAGGATCTCTCATTGAACAAACTGCTGCATTTTAGTTCCTTTGCAGGGTTATTTCTTGCTGCTCTGGGATGTCCTTAGCTAAACACCAGTGACAGCTTCCCTTGCACAGGGAACATCTCAGGACCCAGGGTAGGGAGCTGGGATTCCTATGGTAGCCAGCACGGCCTCAGGTAGAGAAGAGAGGGTGGAGGCCTTATTTTAATAATGTTCCTATGGATGCTTGTGTTCCTAAAAGACTGACTTATGGATCAGAGGTACATCTCCACCAGAAGCAAAGATGATGACAATCCAGGTAGGTAACAATTCTCAAGGAAGGATCTAATGGAGAGGATTCCAGATCAGTAGTTATACCTGGTGCCAAATCCAAAATGCTGGATTAGGAATTAAACCTACATTTCATCACATTCGAGAAAGGCTTGATTCCAGCTGCCCCTTCAGTGCTACAAAACCCTAGCAGGTTTTTGTAGGACTTCTGTGAATGGGCTGCTGGATGGCTTCACACGCTGGCTCTCCAAGTCCTACTCAGCTGGAGTCCTGGAATTGAGCAGGCCCAAGAGAGAATCTCTGGGCAGCAGGACCACAGCTTCCCTGCTCCTCCCTAAACCAGTGCTGCTGCCAGGCACCTCTGCTATGTCCTTCACACAACATGTGTGTCCCTCCCTATACCTTTCCCCCAGCTTGTCAAAGTACCCAAGGTACCCAGTCCTAGAGAGGCTTGATGAAGTCACTTCTTTAATTGGCCATGCATCCTGCATAAATCCTATTATGTCAATTGCAGGACAAGGGAATGTGGGCAAGTTACCTCTAATCTCGTGTTCATCTACCCAAAAGGGTTAGGAAACCTATGGGGGCATTGAGAGGACAAATGTTTGCCCAATTCCTAAGGTCATCCCAGGCACTTGACAGTCACTTGGTTTGTGAGGTGGGTGGTAGCTCTCTTCCCCAGGATCTGATTCAACTCCAGGCTGCAGAGAGTTGCCCCTGGAGATGGGTGAATTGGTAAGTGAACAATTTATTGACTGGAGAGGACAACAATAAACACCTGATCATTCCTCCATGTTCTCCTATGGAACAACAACACGAATGGAAATTAAAGCAAATAAGCACTAATTAGGAGACAGAAGAGAGGCAGGAAGGTTCTGAGCCAGGAAAATGGGAAGGAAAGCAATAGCATGCTTAGAAGACAAGGAGACACTGACTGCTTTCTTAGCCCTTAAGGAAGATATGAGCATTTCTCCCTAAAATTAGAACATGTGAGGTCTAGAACACAGACCCTATATCTTAGGCAAACCCCACAAGGCAGAAGAGATGCAATTGAAGCTCAAAATCAGGATGAGATGAGGACAGAATTGTATCCTAGGTGCATGTCATGTTATGACATCAACAATAGGGGCTTGAGCTCCCCTTTCAACCTGAACTTTCTCCTTTCCTTTTGCAAGGCCACCCCATCACCGTTACAGCATTGTGCATTCAGAAGCATTTTTCACAGATGAAGAAGATTCAGACATAGAGAATGGCAACTTGCATGTAATTTATTTCCTTTCTCCCTATTTTTTAAATCTGTTTCTTATCTGTAAGCATTTCTTTGTAGCTCTTCCTTTATCCATTCTTTATATAATTATCTTGAAGGACCTGGTCTCTTCCAGAAAGATGAGTTCATACCAATGACAATGTCTTTAAAACATGTCTCCAACTTCCTACCTACTATATTTCTACATTACACTGATTTTTCAACCTACTCTGCACCATGAATCAACTCATGGAAACCAGATGGGCCAGAAAAGTAGCTGTGCTGGGATCAGAAGCCTGGATCTCCATCATGGGGAAGGGGACTCTGTGAAGTTAGTTCTGGGCTGGGCTATCCCCTCATAGTAGTGATGCTACACATGCAGCTCTGGAAATGCAAGTCTGTTCTCCCTGCAGCTGCCTACACTCTTTGAGGAGGAGGAGAAGGAGTCTCTTTATGTCAATTGTCTGTTCCTGGAAAGCACAGATGGCATCCAAGATGTAGAAAGAGAAGAACAAGAAGAGGAAATGTTGAGTGTGGTGTGGGTAGAATGAGGAGGAGAAGGGAAACAGGTCAACTAACACTCCATTGATTCTTTACTTTCTCCTGACACTTCAGGAAATCTAGCCTTCTTGAGGAGCTTACTGAAGAGACTGCAACTGTGGGAGAATGGAGATAGAGGTGAGAATTGGATGGTGAAAATAAGTGCAGGCAGGTGAAGGATGCCCTGAGACCCTCACCCTAGGGACTAGAAACCCATTCCACAAAAGTCCTAATTTGCTCAGCTATGGCTCCTTAGTTAAGAGAAGAGAGCTCTAGCCCAGTTTAAGAACAGAGTTTGCCCTCCTAATCCCCTTAAAGGCCACCAGCTCTTCCCCTCTCTATTATTGAGTGTGGTGGATAAAGTGGAGTGTCATTGAGTGCCACCTAGTCAGGTCTCAAGGGAAAAGGTTGAGTTAGATTGTTAGTTTGCCAGGGCTGCTTTACCCAATACCACTGGCTAGTTGGTGTATATGCAGGAATTGACTGCCTAATAGTTTCAGAGGTTAGAACTAAACTCTAGGTGTGAGCATGGCCATGATTTCCCTCAAGCTGATGGCAGTTTGCCAGCAATCCATAACTCCACTTCTCCGTCCATCACCTATCATCTCTTTATATTTGTCCCCTCTGCTCCTGCTCATGAATTTCTCTAGACTTGCTCTCTTTAGGACTCCATGCATAAAGGACTAAAGCCACCCTGTAGCAGACTGGCATCACCTACACCAATAAGATCTGACAGCCCTATTCACAAACGAGTTCACTTCCCTAGGAGTTGAGGTGAGGGTGAAACCATGACTTTATGGCTGGACCTGACTTGATCCAACAAGAACAGTGATGCTCTGGGGTCCCTCTTCAGCAAGAAGGGTAGCTACTGTGGCCATTTGTTCTCACTGGGACCTGACTCTCAGTTGCCCAAGACATGGGGTTCTCAGCCTCTGCAGTTCTCTACCCAGATACCAGATTAGCTCATGCACCTTTTCTCCAGATGCAGGTCTTCAGGATTTCTCTATGTATGTAGAAGTCAAAGTAACAAAACCTGAAGGAAATTTCCCTGCAGAGCTAACTTGGGATGAAAGAAGCAAGTAGGATTTCACATTACTCATTTCCCCTTATTAAAGATTGTAATTATTAAAATAACTCTATTATACTATAATGAGGAGTGTTTTATAATATCTACATTTTGGAATATATTAATGTAAGAAAATTTGTTTTTGGTATCACAGTATAACTTTTTAAAAATGGAAAATGACAGGTAAGCTTTGTGTTTGATTAAGAATGAAACTGTTGATTAGGAAAAGGAAGGTCTTTTTTAATATGAATCTTTCATGACTGAACTCTGTTGGAAATTTCTAGACAATCTTTGTCACAGACAGCACCCTCTGCAAGGAGCAGCAATAGGAATTCAATGCCTCCTGGATCTGGCTCCCAGGGGTATCAGGGACCTAAGGTCACTTCTCCAGGGTCTGAGGTATCTTCTGGGTCTTGCAACCCACCTCAGGTATTCCAGATTCTATATTTGTGTTGCAGATCCTACAACTGACAGCTGCAGAGACCTTGACTAGAGGCCTCAGTTTGAGGCTAAGAGGAGCTGGAGATCTCACAGTGTTTGGAGATGCCTCAGTACTCACTCTTCTACTCCACTCAGAATGAGTCAATTTAATGACAGTTCAGTTTTACTTCAAAAGATTAGGTTGTTTTAGAAAGAGGTTACATTTAATTTTACTTATTAAGCAATATTTGTATCTTTAATATGTGTATTTATCAAATAAACACATATATAGATAAACACCCTAAACAAAGTTAGCACTATATGAATTATATTTGGTCTCCATAATGGCTCCCAAGGTCATATCTCACTCCTAGAATCCTCACTGTTAGTTGAATAATGGTAAATTGAGTGTGTATCATCCATCCTCCTGTCAATGAATTTCAGTAATTTCATTTACTAAACTCTGTTCAATCACATGGAACATGTCTAGTAGGATAATTGAGTTTCAATGACTTTTTTGCTTTTTTTTCCTCTATTTTTTTAATGTTACATTCAAAAAATATAAGAGGTCCCCATATACCCCCCACTCCCCTCACCCCACTCCTCTCACATCAACAACCTCTTTCATCATCATGGGATATTCACTGCATTTGATGAATACATTTTGGAGCACTGCTGCACCACATGATAATGATTTAAATTGTAGTTTACACTCTCCCCCAGTCCACCCAGTGGTCAATGCCTTTTTTATTACATTTCTGTGTTGCTGGGTATAAAATCACAAATATTTCTTTCCACAATTATATTGCCCCATTTGCATCTGGCACAAAATATCATTCTCAAAAATGTTGATGAAATACTAATTACTTTGCATAATGCATGTATAAGGATTTTTATATTTTCTTTAATGGGTAATTTTCCTAAAATATGCCTTGCATTTAGCCTTTCTTAGTCAGTGCTCAGTGTGCACTTTTGATATGCAGCTTCAAAGAATTTCATATCAAATAAAGGAATTGTAATTTTTAGTATTTCTTTCAAGTCTTTCAGCTGGTTTTCTGGTTCAGACATTCTATACCATTTCTCATTGTATTAACTCAGGGTTCTCTATGGAAACAAAATCAACAGGAGATATCTGTAAAGAGTATGAGATTTTATAAAATTCTCTCATGTATAGTGGGGATGCACAAATCCAGATTCTGTAGGCAGGCTGCAAAGCCAGGGGCTCTGATGAAAGTCCCATGAAGTTCCCAGGAGACGCTAGCTGTCCAAAGAGGAGCTGGGAAATTTTCTCTCAATGCTGAATCACTTCCCCTTTTTAAGGCATTCAGTTGATTGCATAAAGCATCACACATTGCTGAAGGCAAACTCCCTGGTTGACTGTATACATAATCAGCCATCTATGCAGTAAACTCACTGATGACTTAAGTCCACAAATGCCTTTACATTACAATTAGCCCAGTGTTTGCTTAACCAAAAAAGTGGGCACACATTCTGGCCAAGTTGACATATTAACATAACCATCACACTCACCTGTTGACTTTTCTTTCAAATCTTTAACATTCTACACAATATCTTCAGCACTTTCCACTTATTACCTTCTCTTTCTACTTAAGCATTGTCACCCTATTTCATATATATTACATTTCAAGTTTGAACTGATATTTTCCCAATTTTCTACTGCCTAATTTCTCCCCATTCTTTTTTTGTTTTATTAATAATTTGTAATGTCTTCTCATATATTGTTTCATTTTCTTAGTGCCTCATATCTTCTTTTGAGAAAGTATATTTCCATACATAATATAAATTCATGATAAAGAGTTTTCATTCATTTGGGGTTATTCTGTACTTACTCCTTTTCTCACTATATTATTTGAAAATAACATGAATTTTTTTCTTTTGATTTTCACATGATTAAAAAAATTATAGACAGAAGTGAGATTCAAAATACCTTTTCCAACAACACAGAATGGTTTCTGTGTCTAGATGTATTATGAAAATTTTTTAAAGCATGGAAGCTTTCTTCCTGATATTTCTGGATTCTGTACTTTTAGCACTCCTAAAAATGCATCGTCACTCTCATTACCTCTATTGCACCCATCATTGTGTATTTTTTTCCTCCATGTGATTACTGAATATTCCTTTTAGCAAGTGAAACATGAAGTACTACTTTGCCAAAATCAAGTCATTCTCCATAAATGGTTATGTATTTTTAAAACGAATTATCTGTTATTTTCAAATATATGACTTACATTGTATTTCATTACTGAATTAACTTATTTTTGAATATTTATATACATATTATTCCTATACTCATTAGGTTTTAGTTTCTTATATTTCTTATATATGTAAATTTCTTTGTTTTTACACTTTATATCTGAGTTGACTTCAGAGTTAACTTCCTTTTTATTTCATTTTAAATCAATCTATTTTCATACATACTTGGTGTTAGCAATGGCAGTTCATATCAGCAAATTTTTTTAAATTTCTATTACTTTGATTCACGATCACATTGGTTCAGTGCCATTTATATGGACTACAATATCACCACCATATGGCTTTAAACCTATTATCAGGCACATACAACAACATCCCTGAAGGAATCTTGGTATTCCCATGGCCCCCCAAGGATTGTCTTTAATACTTGTCCTTGACCCATTAATAGTACTGTTTTCTTAATAACCTCTAGAAAGAATAAACTCATTTAATATGCTTTATTGAATTTTAAAACTTAAGAACACATCAAAATGTTTCAGGCATATTTTATCATGAGCGGATTATGAAAACTTGAACACGTGGACATTAGAAAGAATTCAGTTCTTCAAAACCATAAAATTGTAGGTATGCTACAATTAACTCACATTCCAGGATTTCATAAATGCACTCACAGGATGCTATCACCTGGGAACTTTCTACTGCTTACTAAGCAGAGGGACACTTGTGGAAGTCATTCTACTCTATTCATACACCTGCATCTACAAAACTCGCTGCTAACATAATACTCAATAGTGAAATCCTGAAAATCTTGCCTATGAAGTCTAGCCAGAGCAGTTGGGTAAGAAAAAGAAATAAAGTCATTCAGATTGGAATGGAAGAAGGAAAGCTATCCTTACATAAAGATGACATAATCTTATAAAAACAAATTCCAAAGAATTCACAATACTAATTTTACAATAATGCAAACTTGTCATGTATAAGATATACACAAAAAAGGTTTTATAATACAGAAAAAAAAGGATTTTTTTAGAAGTCCATTTAATTATTCACTAACAATTTGAATACCTAATGAATTTAATGAAAGGGTGAAACACTTGAACACTAGCAAACATACCTGCATTAAACTGAAGTCCTAGACATATGGTAAGACATCATTTGTTCAAGGATGGTAAGACTCAGTAATGTTCTAATATCAATACTACCTACAGGAAACTACAGATCAATATAATAGTTTTAAAAATCCCAGCATCCATTATTCTTTTTGCAGAACTGGAAAAACTGATTGTCAAATTTAAATGGCATCAATTACTGTCTTGAAGAGTCAAAACAATCATCTTTCTCCTTTGTGAGATTGGGATAGGTTAATTTATATAACATCAGGAGGTCTTCCCTTGAGATCTGGTTGACTTAAGAATTTGTGGGATCCTCAGGGACATTGGGGTTCACAGAAATTTGGGTTATAATTCTCCTTGTTAATGGAGGGCCACTATTTTCCTGTAAGTTTAATGGGGACTCAGAGGCAAGAATGTGGAATATCTCTGAGTATAGAGCTGTATCTCTCCTTTGGGGGACTTTCATTCACACTGGGTGCAGTCTTGGGTTCTCAGAAGGAAGTAGAGGTCTCTTAAAAAAATGAATAATTGACTATCTCCCTCCCCTGTAGGCCCTAAGTCATAGGATCTGCAGTGAGTTAAGCATGAGCAAGGGTATGAACATTCACTCAACATCACTAGTGACCAGTAAAGTTCATAAGAAACCTAGAAAGTCTCACTGATACATCTTATGGAATAAACATGATCTGGGTGAGGAAGGACTGAAATAGGAAGGTGCACACTCCAGGCTGCTCAGAGAGTGGTTCAGGTCTTTAGCCAGGGGAACTACTGTTGTCGACCACCTCTAGAAAAGTTCTCATTATCACAGATTATACTTTTCACCTCCAGAATTTCTATTTCAGTTGATTTTATACTTCTTAGCTGTTTACTTATAGTCTCTATTTGGTGAGACATCCTTCTCATGTTTTCCTTTTACTCACTGAGCAGATTAAAAATTGGTAATTAAGAGACTAGTCTGGGAAAATGGCATCAATGGAGGTGGGCACTGCTGAGCTCTTCCACAAAAATGGTAGAGAAAGGGCAGGGCCTAACCTGAGCGAGCTGTTTGGGGAATCCACAGAGCAGGAGGCTGCAGGCATGCAGGCATCATTAAGGAGGGAGCTGGACAAAGAGACAAAGATCCCAAGGGAAAACCATGAGGTGCTCAACCCTGTGGCTGGAAAAGTTGGTGGGTAAGTCCCACCCTCAAGGCAAATAGCCTCTGTGGACCCCCTGCTTTCAAAGGCCAGCTGAGTGGGAGGAAGCAATCCCTGGAGGAAGGGATCCCTGGTGAAGGGTGGAGAGTGGTTTCCTTTCTGTCATTTGGGAACCTGAGCCACCTTTGAATCTCAGGGAGGACACCAGCCAGCATTGAGGTGGGCCTGGGGAGAGGAAAGGGGGAATCTGCTCAGGCAAGCTGTCAGACCCAGCCACCTTGGGAGAGGAACTTGGCCAAGGAGGGGGCAGAGACAGGCATCTAACTAGTCCAGCCACTGAAAACTGTTAGAAGTCCACCTGCCTAAGGGAAATGGGGGCAGGAAGAGCCAGATAAACTTTCTTTTTTGTTTTGTTTCTTCGTGTTATTCAGGAGAAAAACTCTATCAACTTCTACTAAAACAGACTAACAGCTTAAGAAACTTTGTCACATTAATAGAGAAAGAACAAAATTTTAGCTTTACATCATTAGATTTGATATTAAAGCTTTTAAATTTTTATAAATAGACCCATCAAATCTTACTCAACTTTAACCATAAAAATTATTTTTCCATGAACCTTTTGAACTTTCTGTATTCATTCAGGATTTATCCCACACTTTACTTTTTCTTAATAACCAGTTATTTTATTTTGGGCATAACTACTTTCTTTTTCCATAATAATAAAACATTCTATTTACATACATAAGTTACCAAAGTGATTTTGGAAACTATCTCAGAGCAAATCTCTTACAAGATATAATTACCTTGCTTACATTAACAGGTAGTTTATTTTAACAATACAGGAAAAATTACTTTTTCTATTGTTTTATGAAAACCTAAGATTCCCAATGGAATCAAGATCACTTTATTTTTACCACCACCTTAATATGAAGATTGAGGTGTTTGTTGCCTATTTAGCTTGTAGAGCTGCTGTAGAAAAAGAGGGAAATGCTTACCTTGCACATAGGTACCTGGTTCAAACCTTGGTACCTCCTAAGAGAAGGGATCTAGAGAGAGTAAGGCACCCAGCTAGCACCTCATGATAGGAAATCATAGACTGTGTTTCTATTATTCTGTTTTATGGTTGTTTGGGATTTTTTTTCTTTTTCATTTTATTGACTAAAACTGGGTACATCACCTGCAGAGGGCAGGCTGCAGGGTGAGTGACTGATGAGTACCAGCAGTCTTGGGAGGTCCCTAGGAGCCTAAGAGGGAAGGCTGCTCTTCCTGGGTTGTTACTCTTTTGTTTCTTGTTTGTTCTTTTACCTTTTGTTTCCTTTATTCTTTTACCTAGTTTTTCAACCTACTTTCTCTTCTTTCCTTCAGTTTTCTATCTTCCAGCTTCTGTTGATTTTCTTTCATTCCACCACTTCTTTGGTCTTTATGTTTCTTTTTCTTTGTCTTCTTTTTTCCCCTTTCTATTCTCTTCTCATCTGCTTAGTCTTTCAATTCATTCTATTTTTTCTATTTTGTTTCTTGTTTTATTTTTTCCTCATCTGTCTAGTCTTCAAATTCATTCTATTTTTTCTAGCTGTTTTCAATCCCAACTCTTTATTCTTATTCCTTTGTATTCGTTATGAATTTTAGTCATATTACTTAGTTTCCAAACATTTGTACAGTTCTTCTTGTATGTTTTATGATTAATACTATTCTCCTTTCCTTATCTCTTTCCTTTTCTCTGAGCCTATTTTTTTTTACAAGTGAACAGACAACTGCAAGGATATAGAATGAGAGGAACCAAGCAAAAAAAAAAATCCTTGGTGAATGCAAAGAAACAAAATAAAACCCTAGAGTAGAAAGAAAAGCTAACCAAATAAACTCATCAAGATAAACAGATGGTTAGACACAACAAAAAATTAAAAGCCATACTAAGAAAACAGGAAGACATGGTCCACTCCAATGAACAAACTGAAAAACAGGAGGAGATACAAAATGGGGAACTAATCAAGGGTGTCCAAACAAATATCATGAGTGAAATTAATGAAGTGAAGGAAGAGATAAAGGATATTAAGAAGTCACTGGGGGAACATACTGAAGAAATTGTAAATATACATAAAAAGATAACAGACCTGATGGTGATGAATGGCATAATGCAAGAAATCAAAAATACCCTAGAGGTAAAACAACACATCTGAACTGGCAGAGGAAAGAATCAGCAAAGCAGAAGACAGGACAGCTGAAATCAGGACAGATAGATAAAACGTCCCAAAAAAATTCAGGAGGAACTAGGGATGTGAATGAGAACAAGAAATGCACAAACAAGCACAAGAACAGATAGAGCACAGTAATGTCCACAGTGGCATTATTCACTACTACCAAAAGATGGGAACTTAAATGTCCATCAACAGAGGAATGGATACACAAATTGTGCTATATATATACAATGGAATCTTACTCAGCTGTAAGAAAGAATGCAGTGTTAACACATGGGATAACATGGATGAATCTTGAAGACCTTATATTGAGTGAAGCAAGCCAGGCACTGAAGGACAAATATTACATGACCTTACTGATATGAATTAAACAAATTAAGAAAACTCACAGAGCTAGAGTCTGGAAGATAGGTTTACAGGAGATAGAAAGGGAGCAGAAGATTGTGAGCCAAGGCCCATATGAGAGAAACCTATGGTAAGGTGTATAGGAGTAGTTGTGCAGTGGAAGGTCATGACAGTGCTGTATCGGCAGCGATGCCATTAGGTAGGTGCTGGTTTGTGAAGGGTTAGGGAGGGGAGGGTTGGTTGGACTGTCAATGGAAATGGGGTAAGGATGGGGGAGGGAGCAGGTGAACACTGGGGATTTGTAGGTATGTGGTTGAAACTACAATGGTTGGGAATGTTATTTTGCCAAGTATGGCAAGGGGGGGATTACCACTTTACAGAGTTGGATGTAGGGAGCATGCAGGACAGGGTGCACCTGGGGTAGGCATCTGGGAGTGAGAATTCCTCTTGTCAACTGTGTGTTGTATCAGTGGGTGCCGGGCCATATAATGAGTGGGAAGGTGTTGGACTCCAATCCTGGGCAGTCCTGCTGTGCTTATCAAATAGAAAGGAGGGAGTTTCTTGAGAGCTAGGGTGGTGCCTCATAGGGGAGGACAGAACAGTATGTAAAGCCCAAAATGTTGTAAGTAACTCTGAACCTTGTTCTTCAAGGGAGGGGAAGGAAGGAATAAAATAGATGGAATATGGGGCATTTTTGGGGTGATGGAAGACCATGTTAAATTTCATCAAAATTTATAAAGGTGTATGGTTTCAAAAGTAAACCATAATGTAAATCACTGACCATGGTTAGTAGCAATGTTTCAATATCTGTACATCAATTATAACAAATGTATCATCCACATGTAAATGTCTTCAATAGAGGAAAAAGGGGAAGATGTTGGGTATATGGGAATCTCCTATACATTGTATGTGAATTTACTGTAATAAAAGCTTCTCTGAAGACAAAACAAAAATAAATAATACCCTGGGGGAATAAACAGAAGAAAATGTCATTTAACATACAATACAACACATCTTACAATGATGAAAGACATGTTAAATTTTTAAAATTTATTTTACTTATCCTCATTTCCAATTTACCTTTAATTTTTTTGTATTTTCATTGATAATTTTTAAACTATCATTATTTCATTTTCCTATTAATTGTATTTGGTTATTGTGTTGGTTTCATGTCTGAAGAAGTTCTGGATCACAGAAGGGTTACAACTGTGGCAGGAGAGGATGATTGCTGTAGGGTGTCAGTAATGGGGGATGCATGAGAGGAGGGTGACCTGGGGCAAACCTATAAGGCATATAAATGTATGTAAGTATTCATGGGGCATTGTCACAATGGGCAGAGATTTACACATAACTGAAAGAATATCAAATTCCCATTCTGGGGAGCCTGCCACATTCTTGAATGGGGCAGCAAGAATCCCCCAAGTACAGAGACAGTGACTAGTGAAGAAGGACAGACTGATGGCAAGCCCTTGAAAGTGATGACTGTATTTATGCAACTTTATTTCTGAAATTGAAAATTAGCATAGTATTATAGGGTCCCTAAGAGTTACCTCCTGACAGACTCCTTGTTGCTCAAATGTGGCCTCTCTTAAGTCAAACTCAATATATAAATGCATTACCTTCCTCCCAGCATGGGATTTGACTCATAAGGATAAGCCTCCCTGGCACTGACGGATTACTACCAAGCACCAACTATCAATGCTAGGAGGAGAAAGACCTTGGCCAAAAGGGGGAAAGGGTAAAGACAAATGAGTTTATAAGGTAAGAGACTCCAAAGTGAGTCAGGAGGTCATTCCAGAGGTTATGCTTCAGCAGGATCTCATTGACTGCCAAAGTAAACACTGCCTCAAACATTAGGGCTCCTGAGGGCTCTGGAGATGTCCAGACACTATAGGCAGGGCAGACAGCTCAGGCCTGGCATCATGCCAGAGGGCACTGTTTTGAACTTATCCTCCCCAGTGTGACAGAGGTGGACTCAGTTGTGGTTTCCCTACACGTGACTTTTCTGCCCCTTCTACCTGAACCTATAGTTAGTACTAGAGTTGATAAGGGTATGTAAATCTTTGGGCTATCCATATGCCATTTGAGACCTGAATCTCAACAGAGTTGCAACACCTACTCTCCAGTTCATTGGACTCATCCAGAAGAACTAAAAAGGAGATAATGATGGACAAGGACCATCCCAAGCTACACAGAGTGTGTGCAACTGCAACCAAGATAGTCCCACCCATCTGCCCCATGGTATCTAAGACCCCTCCCAATGAAAGGATGGAGTGGATTCACCATCCCAGAATCCTCAGGATTGGGGAATGAATGATGGACTAGAGTAGACTTACTGGTATTCTACTATAGACAATGTGATTCTGGCAACGGAAGAACTTTTACCCTTCATGAGAAGGTAATGGCCACTGGAGGTCCTGAGGGGAGAGAGAGGGAAAAATAGGTGTAATATGGGGGCATTTCCCAGACTTGGGAATTGTCCTGAATTTAATGGCAATGATAGATACAGGCCATCATATATCCTGTCAAAACTTACAAAATTGTGCATGACATGGTGTAAACTACAATGGAAACTATAATCCATACATAATGCCTATATAGCATTATAGGCAATGCTCCAAAATGTGTTCATCAATTTTCAAAAATGTACATGTATGAAGGATGCTGTTAATGTGGGAAAATGTGGGAGGAATGAGGAACAGGGCATATGGAACCCCCTATATTTCTTATATATCATTTATGTAATCTAAATACCTTCTTTAAAAAAATGGAAAAGTATATAAAATTTGGTAATTTGTAATCTTTGCAGTGTATTTGTCAGGGTTTTCTAGGGAAACAGAATCAACAAGGGATATCTGTCAATAGTAAGAGACTTATCAGAGTTTCTCATGCAGCCATGGGGATACACAAGTTCAGGTTCTGCAGGCAGGCTGCAACCAAGAGCTCTGGTAAAAGTCCAGTGAAGATTCTTGATGAGTTCTGGGAGATGTTGGCTGTCCAAAGATGAGCTGGGAAATTCTCTCAATGCTGGAATCACTTCCCCTTTTAAGGGATTCAACTGATTCAGTTAAGTGTCACTCATTGCTGATGGCAATCTCCCTGACTGATGTAATTATAACCAGCTATCTATGATTTACCACTACAGTAAGGTCAATGGTGACTAAAGTTCATTAATGCCCTTGTATTACAGTTAGCTCAGTGCTTGCTTGACCAAAGAACTGGGCATAATTACCTGGCCATGTTGACACAATAGCCTAACCATCACACCTAGTAAGTTCAAAATATGAGTTTCCTGAAGTTTCATTTATATCACTTTTCCCCTTGTATGTGGTATATTCTTCCTTCTTCCATTGCATGCTCTGAAAACTGGATCCTTTGACTATTTTAAGGTGGCCAGTCTGAAATCAGATTTTCCTGAATCCATGGTTTGTTGTGACTGCTTGCTGTAGTTGTTTGTTTAGTCAGTTTCTGGCACTAATTTTGTGAAGTCAGTAATATTTTCCAGGTATGGTCACTGAAATCTCTGTTCCAATAGCTTAGTGGTCACAAAGTGAATGGGCAGAAATTTCCACACAGACCTAAGATCAATAAAAAATTTCAAAGTCCTTGCAGATATGTTTTATGTGTACAATGGAACATAGGTTTAACACTCAGCCAGTTTATGACTCCACAGCCCTACACATCCTGTTTGTACAAATCTTAAGGGTCAACCAGAGCTGAGAGTTTAGGACATTTTTAAGGTCTTTTCTATTCATGCATCTAGCCCTTGCATGCACATTGAATCTAGATATGCAAGAATATATTGCAGCTTTTCAAAGACCTTATTAGACAAACCACCTCTTTCCTCCAAAGCATTTGGCTTAGTCTTTTGCAGCCCCAACTACAATCCTGTGAGCCATGTAGCAACTAGTTTATTTACTTAAATATTTTGGTAAATAGCCTGAGCAGCCTGAGCACTGGGAAGGTTCTGAGTTAGGTGAAATAAATGCAGGTCCCTGGAAATGGACCTACAGGGAGTTACCATCCAAGTAAAACTATCAACTACAAACCATTGAGAATAAGTCCTTCCTGCTCCTTACGGTATAGATTATAACAGAAATGCAAGCTGTCATCTTCAAAGCCATTACCAAGCCGATGAGAAGGATTGGACCAAAGTAAACAAAAACAACTCAAACCTCTCTTACAATTTTTATCTATTCTTTTTAAATCATGATTCAAAGTTCCCCTTGTTGTATTCTTTTGTTTAGCATGGTTTTGTGAAAAATTTTATTTTGCTAGTTTTCTCATATACTTGATGCTTTTTTAGATGGAATGATCCCAGGACTTCCTAATGCACTGTTTATTATTCTTGTTTTAGGAGGTATCTGGAAATGCCCCCCAGGACCTCATACATGGGAAGCAGGCACTCAACAACTGAGCTACATCTGCTCCCAATAAGAGTTGCTTTTTCATTTATTTGTTTTCAGGAGGTATTGGGGTCAAACCCAGGATGTGGTACATGGGAAGCAAGTGCTCAACTACTTGAGCTACATCTGCCTCCCCAAGGGACTATTTTTGCTTCTTTAACATTACCAGCTCTTTAAATTTATAAATATTGTGAAGGACTTTCCCTATATTCCATGCTCTGAATTTCCAGACTTCTTATATTTACCAGTTCACTCTTTTGGGTGTTACTCTTTATGTGAAGTTTTAGAACATCATAAGAATGGTTTACCTCTTCCCTCATCTTTTTTCCCAACAGTTCCTCTCAATCTGCCTTTGTTGGATATTTTTCAACTGGTGTGGGGATAGGAGGAGGGGTGAGAGCTCCTCTATGGTTCATTGTTATTCTTATTTGTCCTCAAATTTATTTTTGACACTTCAATGTTCTTTCTCTAAAATGCATGCTGAGAGTGTGGCTGTTTCATAAATTTCTTATTTTGTTTTCAGGGTGTACTATCATTTTTAGAAAGAATATTGGGAGAAAATCACCTACACAGATACCATTGTCGTTATGTAACCCTAAGAGTCAGTTTCAGGTTATAAAAAAATAAATATTCATAGATACAATTCATACAAAGGAAAGCACTTTGGGATCCATATTTTTTTTCAAGCTATAAAAGAAATTTTATTTATTTATTTTTCATTTTTATTTTTGTATTTTTTCTCTGTTATTCACAATATTTTTGAAAACCGTAAAATGAATACTGAGACAAAGCATTTGAGAAAATCTGATGCATCTGAGTGTGTCAGCTAAGGAAAGGAGAGTCCATTTCTAGACCCCCTGATGCCTCAAGGAGGCAGCTTCTGTGCTAACAGATTTATAATAGAATGAAAAGTCAGGCATACAAGAAGGCCTTGACGTGCTGGCTTCATTCTGCCTAAGTCATTGGAAACTCCTCAAGGGAGACAAAGACAGGCTCTGAAAAGACAAACATTTCCTAGGAAGTACTAGCCACCTGATTGGCCAAAACTGTCTTTAGGAGAATTAGGGCTCAACCAGTCACATCATTTGAGACTGGTCCACGTATCTCAGTGGGACTCTAATTATGTGATCATTGTCTGTTAACGCTATATGCAGAAATGTAACTGAGTCATCAGACAAATAATTATAACAATAAAAACCTAAGGATAACAATAGAATAATACAGATTGAGACTGGATTTTAGGCAGGACCATAATTTCCTTCCTAAGGCAGCCTATGAGGTATTATTTCTGTATTTCACATTAGGAAATGAGACCCAGACTATCTAAATTGCCCAATTGGTAAGGGCAGAGTCTGGGTTTAGCCCTGACCCTGTGGCTCCAAGGGTCATGATCCTAGTCACATTAATCTTCTGACTTTGAACATCATAGATGCTGTCAAAATATCATGGATAAAGTATTGGAAAATCATTTCAAGACAAATCTTCACAAGGCCATTCAAGTTTTTTTTCCTTTCATAGATGTCATTAGCACTCAAAATAAATCTTATTGCAATTTATATACCCTAATCCAAAAATTCATGATACAGAAGAGAAAGCAAAGGAAATGAAAACCACAAATAATCTTACCATTTAAGGGAAATCACTTCTAATACTAGAAACCATTTTTTCTCTAACATTTCATAGTACATATTTATATGTAAACTGATCATTTAAGAACATCATGACACAACATATATTGTTTTACCAGAAAGTATTTCAGCTTTTTCTTTCATTTGGATCTTACCATATCAAATATTTGTTTTCAACATATCACTCATTAAGTTTTGTTCCATTGTATTCATATACCAATCTTTAATGCACTTTCAAGAGCTTTACTGACATGAAATTTATGTACAAGATAAATCACCCAAGTTGTGGTTATTTAGCATTTTCCCCATTGCTTTACTCATTTTGAAATTTCTGTTGGGGAAATACTTAAAATACATGAAGGAGATTCCATGTTAAGACTGCATTTCTCTATCTGCACTCCTTATTAAAAGCTACATTATAATGCCATATCATTTTTATAAAGTAAGGATTATTAGTATATAATTTACATAAAATTTTTAGCATTAGTTTTTATATTTCCTGCTCAGTAACAAAGAGGAGAAAGAAATGTTTACATCTGCATTAATCTAATTCTTTGGTTTGTTACACATAATTTCATTCATGGTTTTCCTGTGGAAAATTTTATGAAAGTAATATTATTTATGTACATTTTACTGTTATTTTTAAAATGACATAGATATTTTGGTATATGCTGTCAAGGGGGAAAATATGTTTTCATATTCCTGTCATTTTCTAAAAAATGACATTTATTGAATATTGGTAATTTTCTACATCTATTTTTATAATGTATCAAATTATTATGGATGACAATGTTTTGGGAATGTTCATTGATCTGTTCACTAAGAATGTACCATAACTACATGCATTTCATATGGCCAATGCCTGAAGTTCTAGAATTTTCTAGAAAACATTGCTGTCACCCAGATATAATGGAGACTGTAGGTGAATATCTTCCAGTGACAACAAAAGCATGGAATAGATGTGGAAGGCTGCAGGAAGGCCTTTTCTCCAGTGTGGACTAGGAAATTGTTAAAAGTGTGAACTGAAAGAAGAGGAAGTTGATACAATCTGTGGGGTTCCCTCTCTGTGCTCATCACTGAGTGAAAAGTTGGTGAGGGACAAAAGAGTCAATCTTTGGCCTCACAGGGCTTCATGCCTCCAGTGAAAGTGACCACTATGCAAACTATACAAATCTATTTGGATTTACAAGACTGTGCACTGCTTAGAAAGAGAAGTTCAGGAAGCTCTGAGGGCATGTACCCACTGTTATCCTGACCTGACCTGTGTGGGGAGTAAATGTTTTCCTCATAGAACACCATATATGGAAGACTTTATTTTTTTATTTTTTATTTTTTAAAGATTTATTTTTATTTATTTAATTCCCCTCCCCTCCCCAGGTTGTCTGTTTTCTGTGTCTTTTTGCTGCGTCTTGTTTCTTTGCTTCTGTTGTCATCAGCGGCACGGGAAGTGTGGGTGGTGCCATTCCTGGGCAGGCTGCACTTTCTCTCGCGCTGGGTGGCTCTCCTTTAGAGGTGCACTCCTTGCGCGTGGGGCTGCCCTATGCGGGGGACACCCCTGCGTGGCACGGCACTCCTTGCGCGCATCAGCACTGTGCACGGGCCAGCTCCACACGGGTCAAGGAGGCCCAGGGTTTGAACCGCAGACCTCCCATGTGGTAGACAGATGCCCTAACCACTGGGCCAAAGTCCACTTCCCGGAAGGCTTTCCTTTTAAAATGGCCAATACTGTCTGTCATCTGAGGAACCTGAGATGCCTGGGTTTACCTGCTGCACAGCTCATGGTGAAGGAGGCAGGTGTCAACACTGTGTACCTAACCCATAATCCTATCCCATGGCCAAAATCTCCAGCATCCTATATTTTGGAGTGGCACCCAGTGACAGTATTTCTTAAGCTAGTCCAGATGTGTTGTGGTTTGAAAATATGATTACAAGTTCTTTGACCAACCTGTTCTGAGACTTCCCTGCTGCCTTGAAGGCCTGGTGACATAGGTCATCAAGGCAAAGCCAGCTTCAACCACAGCATGTGAGTGAAGTCAAGCCAGATGAGTCAAACTCCTGGCTGTAGAAACAACCCCAGACAGGGAGCTCTTACTGCTGAGGCCCAAGACATCATAAAGCAGAAAAGACATCCCCACTGCTCCCTGCTGAACTCCTAACCCATGATACATGGGCAAACTAATAGTGTTTTCAATCATTATGTAATAACCTAGGATTTCAGCTTTGTTCTTCCTCACTTTGAAATCTCACTATTGGTGACAATGCAGGAGAAAAGATCATTATCCCTCATGTAACTTATTTTCAAAGAAGATAACGTATGGGTCTAGGAATCAGTTTTTAAAACAAAACATTTACTCTGAAAAGACACACTTGTCCATGTAAAAACACACGAGTATGTACAGCAGCAGCTGGAACTTGCAAAGTGGAGAACACATGCACTCTGAACATTCTGGGATGGCCCCTCACTGTGGTTATCTCATGAAGCATGTGTGGCTCATGGCTCTGACACTCTGCTCATAGAGTTGCAAAGTTGGCAGCAGGTAGAAAAGCTCTCAGCTTCATTACTACAGTTCACAGAGATGGGAAATCTCAATTGCTGCTCCAGAGGAATGCTGGAATGCTCATATGGACCCACTAATTAACTCACTCCTCCAAAGGAGCTAGTTTACTGTTCACAAATTATTTTCATCTCTTTACAGTTTCTCCTTTTCATTTGATAATGAAGAGTTTTAGATGAGTTTTATATATTTGTTATTCCTTAATTTATATTTTTGATTATTCTATCAAGCTGGTTGACTTAAAATGAACTTCTATTTAGAATACTTGAGTATTTTTTATTATTCCTTCAGCCCTCACTTCTGTTCACTCTAGATATTCATTGGGGGAACATATAATGATGTCTATTTTGATGCTGTTCTTTACACATTAAGCATGTATTAAATTATTTGTTTCAGAAATTTAGAGTGAATCTGAACAGTGGAGATAGGAAAGGAGGCATTTCACAATGAAGGGTACTGGACTTGTTTTTAGCATGCCATTCCACTTTAATTTATCCTGAAGCATGATTAGCTCAGTATAACTGTGTACCTGTTGATTTGATGCATATAAGCAATTTCCCAAAGCACATGTTAAGAGTTTTCTTTCCTAAGGATGAGTTTATGGCCCAAAACACAAATTCCTTTATATTCTTGGTAATTATCCAAAGTTCCCATTTTAAGGAGATAACTATTTCTCTTTCACTGAACCCACTTGGCTCCCTAAAAGTAACCAAGGGGAAAATAGAGTAAGTTTTTTCTCAAGTAATCAAAGAGAAGGCTCTTTCCTACACAGCAGTAGACAGAAGAATAGCCCAATGAACTAAGAGACTGCTAGATAAGCAAATAGTTACACATGCAAAAATATAATGTACACAGGCAAGATAATAAATAAAAAGTAAGAATAATAAAAAGGATGAAGTGGATGGCCCAGCAGCAGCTCAGTTCATACTTGTTAATCAACATGCATAAAGTATACTCTTGATCCTACATGAAAAGTTCGCTGAGCAATTCATGGGCAGAACCACCTATATACTGACAGTTATTCTTTCTCAGCCCAGGTCCCCCAGGGGACCCACTAGAGGAACTTCCTAAATGCCAAGGCAGAAGAGGAGAACCCATCTAATGCCAAAGTAAGGTTGCCTATCTTTGTTTGACATAGTTATGTTGCTTTCTTGGTTTTTGTCTTTTCTGTCAAGTTCAGATTTAAAAACATCATGCAGATCATAGAAGCTAGGTACCATCCTCTTGTGTGTGTGTAGTATGTGTGTGTGAGTACAATCCCTTACTAGCTGATACCTGGATCCAAGGGCATTCAATGTCAATAGCATCACATTGGAAAGTGTATGCTAAAAGGCCTTATCAATAGCGGCATTTTTTCCTCTTTGGATTAAGAATTTTTTTAACTGTCAACCAAAATGGACTTGAAAGAAAACTCCTCAAGGCCTTTTCTACAGGTATCTTCTAATCTTGCTTCTGTGATCTTGATATGATCATGGTTTCCCATCCTCTTTTCTAGAGACACCAAGAAGGAAAAAAATGCAAACAACACACAGGTTCATATAACCTCAGCGTTTCTTTTCCTTCATTGCAGGTGGCCTCAAGTACAAGAGGAAAAGGTGCATGTTATGGTGTCCCTCTGGCTCAGGGAAGAAATCTAGATGACTATGATGGGGCTTCCTTGATTCAGAGTGGAGAATGCAGTGATTCCATATCCCATGTGGGAATAAGGACTGAGGGTGTGGTGAGAAAGTGACTTCCAGGAAAAGACCCTTGATCATGTTTCTACAGATCCTGGAGTCAGCTGTGGTCCCTTTGGGTGGTCTTCCTTACCACAAAGTGGAGTTGTGGTTTGTTAATGGATAACTATGTAGTGTGATTGTGCATGCTTGGTGTGTGTGTGAACTTTTGTGTATTTATCCTGGGCATAGGTCTTCTTTGCACAAGACAATTGCCACTGTCAATTATGTCAAGAAAATAATCTCATCTTACCACTGCAAAGTTTACACATGGGAAATTATTAGTCCTCATCAAAGTCATATGTAGTGAGTCTATACTATACACAAACTCATATGGAGAATGCCAGGCAGAGACAAAGGTTCCCAATCTCATGCAGAAAAGCTTAATATGTACCCTATCATTAGCATCAATATTGATACACTGAACTTACACTTGGAACTGTGAAGTAGAAATAGATACTGTACAAGGGGTCTAGCATCTGTGCATATTGCTGAAATTTCCCAAGCCTACAGAGTTTACAAATATGACCCAACATTATAAGTTAAACTAAGTAGTCACATCACCTACTGTAACTTTCACATGCATTCATATCTGTCTGTTGGGTGTTTCAAGGAAACACAAAAGAATTTCTTGAAACCCTACTTTGATGCACAGGGGTCCACTAGGCAACTTATGAATCAGGGGAGCAAGTGTTTGAATTGCAAATAAATTATGAATAACATTCCTACCTTTGTCAGTAAAATGTTAACAGATCTTCCGATTATGAATAATTTTCCCAGGTTTTATTACTTCAAGGGCACAAAAAAGAAAATTTGTTTCTCAGTCAAAAGTATCTACTGTCCATGACACTAGTCCATCAGTAGCACCAAAATCACTATCAGGCCAAAGAAAAGGAAGCACTAGAAGATATACCTGAGCACCTGCTCTACAGAAGGTATTGTGGAAATGCAATCATCATGTAGATTCAAGAAAAACAATTGTAGCTTATCAGTCCTATATATAGGAAAAATCCATAAAATGCCTATTCTTGTATATGTGAAAATTGTAATTTACTAATTCAATCGGAATTGCCACAATCACAGAATTAATGCATATACAACTCAAGATTGATTCACATCTAATAGTGGACAGTGTTTCAACCTAAAGTTTGGGCATTAGCTTATTTTTGAACATTACATGAAATACATCCCTCCTATGATAGCTTGATATTATTTATGAATTCCAAAAACATATTGATTATGGTTGTAAACTGGTCTGTTCCTCTGGGCATGATACCTCTCTGATTGTACTGAATTAAAAAGTTTCACTTTTGAGCTGACACAGCAAGGTAATGCAATAAAGAGACACAGATTCCTCGTGCCACTGACAAGAATGCAAGCAGACACAGAAGAACACACAGCAAATGGACACAGAGAATGGAAAACTGGGGGGATGAAGGGGGAGGGAAGAGAAATTTTTTTAAAAACTTTTTTAAAGTTTCATTTTATTTTATTAAATCAAGATGAGGTGGACACTTGCTCATGTAGAACACAGAATAAGATGCAGAGAAGAAGAACATAGGGGCAAAAAGACCAAGCCATGGACATGGCAGAGGCTCCATGAAGAGAAATGAGCTTGAAAGACTATCTGAGGAAATAGATTAAAATTCCCCAACTCTCACAAAAGAAATGACCTACATGTCCAAGAAGCCCACCATACCCAATCACAATAAATCCAAATAAACCAACTCCAAGACACATATACTCAGAATGACAAATGTCAAAGATGAGAAAATTCTGAGATCAATAAGGGAGAAGTAAACCATCACTTACAAGGGATGCCCAGTAAGACATATGCAGATTTCTCATCAGAAATCAAGGAGGCAAGAAAACACTGGTATGATACAATTAAGAGACTAAAAGAGAAAAACTGCCAACCAAGAATCTTACATCCAGCAAAACTGTCCTTCCAATATGAAGATGAGTTTAAAATGTTCACAAACAGAAACTAAGAGAGTCTGAAATAAATAATCCATCTTGCAGGAAATATTAAAGGACGATTTAGAGCCTGAAAGAAAAAGGAGGCAGACTTGGCGCAGTGGTTAGGGCATCTGTCTACCACATGGGAGGTCTGCGGTTCAAACCCTGGGCTTTTTGACCCATGTGGAGCTGGCCCACGTGCAGTGCTGATGTGCTTAGGGAGTGCCATGACACACAGGGGTATCCCCTGAGTAGGGGAGCCCCATGCACAAGGAGTGCACCCCATAGGGAGAGCAGCCCAGCATGAAGGAAAGTGCTGCCTGCCCAGGAGTGGCACCGCATACATGGAGAGCTGACACAACAAAAAGAAACAGATTCCTGTGCTGCTGACAACAACAGAAGCGAACAAAGAAGATGAAGCAAGTGGACACAGAGAACAGACAACCGAGGTGGGAGTGGAAGGGGAGAGAAATGAATAAATAAATCTTTAGAAAAAAAGAAAGAAAGAAAGAAAAAGGAGAGAGGGGCTTGGAGAAGAGTATAAAAGAATAATAGGAAGAAAAACCAAAGGAGTAAAAAGACAAACCAAAGTATAATAGGATATATGAAAACCGAAGGATAAAATGTTGTGGAAATCAATATTGCATTTACATAATATTATTGAATTTGAATGTATTAAACTCACCAATCAAAAGATATAGCTAATAGGATATATAAAAAAACATGAGCCATCCATATGCTGCTTACAAGGGACCCAACTTAGATAAAGATACTCCATGTAAATACTAACCAAAAAAGAGTAGGGGTAGCTGTACTATTATTGGACAAAACAGACTTTAAATGCAAAAAAAAGTTATAAGAGATAGGGAAGGCCTTTAATTTTAATAATAAAAAGGGACAATCAACCAGGAAGATATAACAGATATAAATATCTATGCACCTAACCAAAGTGCCCCAAAATACATGAGACAAACTCTGGCAAAGCTGAAGGGAGAAACAGACATCTCTACAGTAATCCTTGGGGACTTCGACACCCCACTCACATCATTAGCTAGAACAACTAGATAGAAGATCAACAAGGAAATAGAAAACTTAATATGATAAGCAAGTTAGACCTAACAGACATATAAAGAATGCTGCATCCAAACTCAGCAAGTTATCATTATTTTCACATGCCCATGGATTCATCTTGAGGAAAGACCACATGTTAGAACACAATGCAGCTCTCTAAATATAAAAAGACTGAAATTATACAAAGCACCTTCTCAGATCATAAGGGAATGAAACTAGAAATCAATAAGGACAAGAAAAAGGTAAATTTGCAAATGTGTGGAGACTAAACAACACACTCCTAAATAAGCAGTGGGTCAAAGAAATTGCAAGTGAAATCAGTAAATGTATTGAAACAAATGTAAGTGAGAAAACAACTTATCAAAACTTATGGATGATGGGCGGGGCAAGACAGCATCTGAGTGAATGCACCTCATAATCTCTCCTACAAAGAAGCGGCTGAGTAAGGTCAGAGTCCTGCTGGACCGGGCTGTTTTGGGGGCTAGCAGGGCAGGAAGTGTCTGGATGTCGATTTGGTGAGACAGTGACAGAAGAGATTTTTGTGAGAGGTGGAACTTTCGGTTTCTGACACAGAGGTCAGGAGTTGTCGGCATAGCCCTTCCCCCTAGGGCTGGCAACCTGGCTGCAGCAATCCCTGAAAACTCTGTTGTGCTGCAGGGTTCCCAAACCCTGAGTGGGTTGTTTCAGGAGCTAGCAGGGCAGGAAGTGTCTGGATTTAGATTTGGTGAGACAGTGACGGAAGAGATTCTTGTGAGAGGTGGAATTTTGGGTTTCTGACACAGAGGTCAGAAGTTGTGGGTGGGACCCCTCCCCTTAGGGCTGGTGGCCCAGCCACAGCAATCCCTGAAAACTTTGTTGTGCTGCAGTGTTCCCAGGCCCTGCGTTTACCAGATGCATGGTTCCCAGGTCTGTATCCCCTAAATCCTGGTAGCCCACGCTCCAGAGACTCACACACATTGAGTCTGCAATATCACAGAATTCCCATTCCTGAATCCACTGCAGCCTGAGGTCCATCTGAAGTCCTAGATCACCATAGACCTCCAGGTTTTTTGTTTGTTTGTTGTGTTTTCTCCTTGAGTGTGGAGGAGTGTACCAGCTGACTTGTGGAGAGTCTGCAAAGAAGGTAGAGGTGAATCTGCTGAGAAAGACCAATTTACCAAAATGCCATGGGATAGGAAACTTGGTCTGGGAGAAGGTGGAGTCGGAAAATCAATTAGACCTCCACTGGCACACCTAAGGGGGAGGGACTGTAGAACATGCTATCCAAGCTTCCCATAGAATATTTGCAATTTCTGGTGAGGTGTAGGTGCTCTCATGCTGGAAATAAAGAGTCATTGTCTTCTGTGCTGAGTTGGTTCAACAAGGACCCACTTAAATCTCCTACTGGACCTCTCAGGCAGCTTTCTGCTGTCCTGGGAGAGAGAGAAGAGAGGAAGGGAGAAAGGGGGAATTTCAAATCCCTAGGCATTTTATTTAACCGCAAAGAAGATTCCTAGCTTGAAACTTTGTTTTGTTTTTTTGTCATGGTTTTTACTACTGCATTGTCTCCTGGTTTTTTTTTTTTTTAATTTTTTATAGCAGTAACTCTTTATTTTTTTTATTGACTTTGTAATAATATTACATTAAAATAGATATATATGAGGTCCCATTGAACCCTACCACCCCCACCCCACCTCTCCCCCCCCAGCAACACTCCCTCCCATCATCATGACACATCCATTGCATTTGGCAAGTACATCTCTGGGCACCCCCGCACCCCATGGTCAATGGTCCACACCATGGCCCACACTCTCCCCCATTCCATCCAGTGGGCCCTGTGACAATTTACAATGTCCGGTGATTGCCCCTGAAGCACCATCCAGGGCAGCTCCATGTCCCAAAGACGCCTCCACCTCTCATCTCTTCCTGCCTTTCCCCATACCCATCAGCCATCATGTCCACTTTTCTCAATCCAATGCCACCTTTTCTATGTAGACATTGGATTGGTTGTGTCCATTGCACCTCTATGTCAAGAGGAGGCTCAGATTCCACATGGATGCTGGATGCAATCCTCCCACTTTCAGTTGTAATCACTCTAGGCTCCATGGTGTGGTGGTTGTCCTTCTTCAACTCCATCTTAGCTGAGTGTGGTGAGCCCAATGAGTCAGATTGTAGGTGCTGGAGTCTGTTGAGGCTCAGGACCTGGCTATCACATTGTCAGTCCAGAGATTCAAAACCCCTAAATATATCTTAAACCCCGACACTAACTGCACCTCCAGCACATTAGCGTGAAAGTCTTATGAAGAGAGATCCCATCTGAGTCCAGATTCATCACACATAAACACCAGTTCCAAAGAGGGGCCATCTGACCTGGTAGTTAACCCCATCGGCCATGACCATAACTCCCAAGGGTCTCTTTAGCCCTTGAAGGAACCCATATCTGGGGGTTGTATCTGCTTTATCTGTCTCTCAGACTCTGCTCAGTTGTGCATAAGGACAATCCTTCTGACAGCCTCCAGACTCTTTTTTAGAGACTCATAGCCATATAAACTCATTTCTCCTTTCCATTTCCCCCTTACATTAGTTCAAACAGCATTTTAAAGTCATGCTATTTTATGTAGACAGGGATATTCCACTGATCCACATTGAACCTTCCGTATGAGGTCATTTTCCATTTGCATCATCAGTTGGTAGTTGATAGTGGTCCTTCAGTGCCAGGGAGGCTCATCCCCGGGTGTCATGTCCCACGCTGGGGTGAAGGCATTGCATTTACATGCTGAGTTTGGCTTCGACTGGCCACATTTGAGTAACATGAAGGCTGACAGGAGGAAATTCCCAGGCACAATGCTGCTCTAGGCCTTGTTCTTATTTTAGGCTTATCAGCTCACAAGCATAGTCATTAGTGTCATGGGCTCACTGTTGAACCCTCACTCCCTCCCGGTCCCCGCTGCTGCACCTGGGAGACTGTCGCTGCTCCCCTAGGGATCACGACAGAGCACCACTGGCCAGGAACCCAGTACCCCCCCTGCTGTGGTTATTAATTATTGCCACTATGAGTATATCCAGATATTGCCATGCACCCTGGACATATGTTCTGTACAGCTCCCTGTCAGCCATATATCCCCTGTCAATGGTATCCCATACCAGTATTCCTCCATTGCCTTTGTTGAACCACTCTGTGATCCAGAACTCCCTGAAATTTGAAGCCCAATATGATGTCAGGGTCCCTTACTAGGAAATGGCATATAACGATGGGTTTAAAGGTTATGTAAAGAATACGTGTTGACTTGGAAAAAATTCTACATCCTATCTTCCCCCCCCACCCTAATTATTGAGCTTCTCTTCACAGGAGCCCTAGACCACAGCAATGCATATATATAGTATACAGCACTCCCATACATCCACCACAAAACCTTTCCCTTCCACAGTGATACTCTTACAGCTTATTCACATCATATTTACTTAACGTAATGTACAGAGTCTGAGACAATAGCTTTCAAACAAGGTGACATTTGTGCTTACATTGTGGTGCATACTTTAGGATACACAGTTTTTTACATTCTTAGTTATCCTATGTTTTACATTATGGTTTACATTATCAGTCTGTCATCTCCTATATGTTATGGTGTAATATTACATGTTTTATATCCATCCTTGTGTACTCTCATGAAACTCCTCTCTTACCCCCCATTTACCTTGGTTACACACATTTAATGTCCATTTTCCCTTCCACCTTGGTGCCCACAGTGACAGCCAGCCTCCGTTTCCTGAGGAGCCACTTCCAGATATAGATGAAATAGTGTTCAGGGTCTAACTTGCTCAACTGCCCCAATGCCCTGGGAGCCACCCTTTCTCTCGAGGGATACAGTTCCCACTAATTGATGGCATTAGTCCTCCCCAGGATGTGGGTCCACCCCCACTCTCACTACTTGGGTTTCTACCCCATGGTGTCACCCACTCTGGCAGAATGAGCATTTAGACATTCCCCAGGAGCCCGTCCTGCATCAGACCCTCCCCTCTGAGCATTCTAAACAGGTAACCCTCTTTATTATATTTTGATATGATTTTCTCGGCATTTTACTCTCCACCAACACCTGACCCTCTCCTGTGTTCGTATGCTACCCCTCCTTCCCCCCACTTTTGGGTAATGTTACCCATCCGCCCATCCCCAGCCTCCCTCAACCCGCAAAGCCCCAACCAAAGGCAACCCCTGCCCCCCTTTTATCTCTTCTTTGTGTTCATACTTACCACCATCTCGTCTTAAATTCCACCCCTGCAGACATCGGCTCACAACCTTCCTCCACCCTCCGATTTCCTGTAAGCCTATCGTTCAGTCTCTTGCTATAGGGCAGCTTGGTTATTTCAAATCATTGAGGTCATGTAGTATTTGTCCTTTAATGTCTGGGTTGCTTCACTCAACATAAGGTTCTCAAGATTGATCCATGTTATCACATGTGTTTGTAGTGTGTTTGTTCTTACAGCCGAGTAGTATTCCATTGTGTGTATATACCACATTTTATTGATCCACTCATCTGTTGATGGGCATTTGGGTTGATTCCAACTTTTGGCGATAGTGAACAATGCTGCTATGAACATTGGTGTACATATATCGGTTTGCGTCCTTGTTTTCAGTTCTGCTGGGTATATACCCAGCAATGGTATAGCTGGGTCATATGGCAAATCTATGGCTAGTTTTTTGAGAAACCGCCATACTGTCCTCCAGAATGGTTGGATCCTTCTGCATTCCCACCAGCAGTGGATGAGTGTTCCCCTTTCTTCACATCCTCTCCAGCACTTGTATTCTTCAGTTTTTTTCATAGCTGCCAATCTTATGGGTGTAAGATGGTATCTCATTGTGGTTTTGATTTGCATTTCCCTGATAGCTAGAGATTTGGAACATTTTTTCATGTGCTTTTTTGCCATTTGTATTTCTTCTTCAGAGAAGTGTCTGTTTAAGTCTTTTTCCCATTTTTTAAATGGGTTGTTTATCTTTTTATTTTCAAGATATAGGAGTTCTTTATATATGCAAGTTATAAGTTTCTTATCAGATATATGGTTGCCAAATATTTTCTCCCACTGTGTGGGCTCCGTTTTTACTTTGTTGACAAACTCCTTTGAGGTGCAAAAGGCTTTAATTTTGAGGAAGTCCAATTTATCTATTAGTTCTTTTGCTGCTCGTGCTTTTGGTGAGATATTCATAAATCCATTTCCTATTACAAGGTCCTGTAGATGTTTCCCTACATTGCTTTCCAAGGTCTTTATGGTCTTGGCTCTTATATTTAGGTCTTTGATCCATCTTGAGTTGATCTTTGTATAAGGTGTGAGATGGTAATCCTCTTTCATTCTTCTACATATGGCTATCCAGTTCTCCAGACACCATTTGTTGAATAGGCCACTCTCTCCCAGTTGAGAGGGTTTGGTGGCTTTATTGAATATCATGTGGCTATATATGTGAGGTTCTATATCAGAGCTTTCAATTTGATTTCATTGGTCTATGTTTCTCTCCTTATGCCAATACCATGCTGTTTTCACCACTGTAGCTTTGTAGTATGTTTGAAGTCAGGTAGTGTGATTCCTCCAATTTCGTTTTTCTTTTTCAGTATGTCTTTGGCTATTCGGGGTCTCTTTCCTTTCCAAATAAATTTCATAGTTAGTTTTTCTAGTTCCTTAAAGAAAGCTGTGTTGATTTTTATTGGGATTGCATTGAATGTGTAGATCAGTTTTGGTAGGATAGACATCTTAATAATGTTCAGTCTTCCTATCCATGAACAAAGAATATTCTTCCATTTATTTAGGTCTTCTTTGATTTCCTTGAACAATCTTGTATAGTTCTCGGTGTATAAGTTCTTTACCTCTTTAGTTAAATTTATTCCTAAGTATTTAATTTTTTTATTTACTATTGTGAATGGTATTTGTTTCTTGATTTCCTCCTGATCTTGCTCATTATTGGTGTACAGAAATGCTACTGATTTTTGTGCATTGATCTTATAACCTGCCACTTTACTAAACTCATTTATGAGTTCTAGAATCTTTGTTGTAGATCTCTCAGGGTTTTCTATGTATAGGATCATGTCATCTGCAAATAATGAAATTTTGACTTCTTCCTTTCCAATTTGAATGCCTTTTATTTCTGGTTCTTGCCTCAGTGCTCGAGCAAGTACTTCTAAGACAATGTTAAATAGGAGCGGCGACAGTGGGCATCCTTGTCTTGTTCCTGAGTTTAGAGGGAAGGAGACTAGAATTTCTCCATTGTACACAATATTGGCTTTAGGTTTTTCATATATACTCTTTATCATGTTCAAAAAGTTTCCTTGTATTCCAATCTTTTGGAGTGTTTTTATCGAGAAAGGGTGCTGTATTTCGTCAAATGCTTTTTCTGCATCAATAGATATAATCATGTGATTTTTTTCCTTCAATCTGTTTATATGGTGTATTACGTTGATTGATTTTTTTTTAAGATTTTATTTATTTATTTATTTTATTTCCCCCCCTCTCCAGGTTGTCTGTTCTCGGTGTCTATTTTGCTGCATCTTGTTTCTTTGTCCGCTTCTGTTGTCATCAGCGGCATAGGAAGTGTGGGCGGTGCCATTCCTGGGCGGGCTGCTCTTTCTTTTCACGCTGGGTGGCTTTCCTCACGGGCACACTCCTTGCGCGTGGGGCTCCCCCACGTGGGGGACACCCTTGCGTGGCATGGCACTCCTTGCGCGCATCAGCACTGCGCATGGCCAGCTCCACACAGAGTCAAGGAGGCCCGGGGTTTGAACTGTGGACCTCCCATATGGTAGATGGATGCCCTAACCACTGGGCCAAAGTCCATTTCCCTGATTGATTTTCTTATGTTGAACCATCCTTGCATACCTGGGATGAATCCCACTTGGTCGTGGTGTATAATTCGTTTAATGTGTTGTTCAATACGATTAGCAAGTATTTTGTTAAGTATTTTTGCGTCTAGGTTCATTAGAGAAATTGGTCTGTAATTTTCCTTTCTTGTGATGTCTTTGTTTGGCTTTGGTACTAGGGTAATGTTGGCATCATAGAAGGAGTTGGGTAATGTTCTTTCTGTTTCAATTTTTTGGAATAGTTTCAGCAGGACTGGTGTCAGTTCTTTCTGGAATGTTTTGTAGAATTCTCCTGTGAAGCCATCTGGCCCTGGGCTCTTCTTAGTTGGGAGATTTTTAATAACTGATTCTATCTCTCTGCTTGTGATTGGTTTGTTAAGATCATCAATTTCTTCTTTTGTCAATATGGGCTGCTTATGTGTTTCTAGGAATTTGTCCATTTCCTCTAGATTGACATTTTTGTTGGAATATAGTTTTTCAAAGTATCCTCTTATGATAGTCTTTCTTTCTGTGGGGTCAGTGGTGATATCGCCTTTCTCATTTCTTATTTTGTGTATTTGCATCTTCTCTCTTTTTTTCTTTGTTAGTGTGGCTAAACGTTTGTCAATTTTGTTAATCTTCTCAAAAAACCAGCTCTTGGTCTTGTTTATCTGTTCAAGTGCTTTCTTATTTTCTATTTCATTTAGTTCTGCTCTTATCTTTGTTATTTCCTTCCTTCTTCTTCCTGTTGGGTTACTTTGTTGTTGTTTTTCTAATTCCTCCAAATGTGCAGTTAGTTCTTCAATTTTTGCTCTTTCTTCTTTTTTGATATATGAATTTATGGCTATAAACTTCCCTCTCAGTACTGCTTTTGCTGCATCCCATAAATTTTGGTATGTTGTGTTATCATTATCTGTGGGAGGAAGGGCGCCCGGCTTGCCACAGTAGCAAACGGTGCAGCAAGAAGTGATACCGCCTCTGCCCACTGGGCCTACATAAGGTGACCATGCCTGACTAGGCCTTTGCTGCTAACGGCTGGCCGGCGCTGCCCTCCCCCTTTTTATCTCCTGCCTAGCCCAACATCTGGCCAGCTCTCACTCCCCCTTTCCCCTCCCCTATTCCAAACCTCTCCGCCAGCCCTCTGCTTAGCAACCGCTTACAATCACCTATCAGGAAGCAGTACCCGCCCGCACCTATCAAATCCCTCCACGCAGTCCCTAACCCTATAAAGCTATGTCCCCTTCCGCAATAAACCGGACTTGCGTACCAGACCTGGTCTCCGCGGCATTCTTTCTCCCCTCGCTGCGCGTCCTCCACGCCTGAGAGCCCCTCTGAGGCTGTCTGCCACAGCCTCAGATGCCTTTGCAGCCAGCTGACCCCTCCAAACCCCCCCGTCAGCGTCGGGGTGCAAGCCGCCCCAGCCGCAATTATCATTTGTTTCAAGGTAGTCATTGATTTCGAGATTTCTTCTTTGACCCACGGTTTTTCTAAGAGTGTGCTGTTTAATTTCCAAATCGTGGTGTGAAATCTGGGCTTCTGTCCCTTGCAAATCTCCAGCTTGACTCCACTGTGGTCAGAGATAATGTTTTGTATGATTTCAATCTTTCTGAATTCATTCAGCCTTTCTTTGTGGCCTAGCATATGATCTATCTTGGAGAATGATCCATGTGCGCTTGAGAAAAATGTATATCCTGCTGTGTTTGGGTGTAGCAATCTATATATGTCTATTAGATCCAGCTCCTCTAATATACTATTCAGATGTTTTGTTTCTTTAGTGATTCTCTTTTGAGATGTTCTGTCCAGAGTTGATAGTGGGTATTAAAATCCCCCACTATAATTGTAGATGTATCTATAGTTTCACTTAGTTTTTCCAGCATTTGCCTGACGTATTTAGAGGCACCCTTGTTAGGGGCATAAATATTTATGATTGTTCGATCTTCTTGACAGATTTTCCCTTTCAATAAAATGTAGTATCCTTCTTTGTCTCTCACAATTGTTTCACATTTGAAGTCTATTT
Organism: Dasypus novemcinctus; assembly: GCF_030445035.2. Lineage (NCBI taxonomy): Eukaryota > Metazoa > Chordata > Mammalia > Cingulata > Dasypodidae > Dasypus > Dasypus novemcinctus. Next base: position 1,392,382 of record NC_080673.1, read on the forward strand.
TGTCTGATATTAATATAGCTACTCCTGTCTTTTTTTGGTTATTGTTAGCTTGTATGATTGTTTTCCAGCCATTCACTTTCAATCTCCATGCGTCTCTGGGTCTAAGATGTGTCTCTTGTAGACAGCATATGGATGGGTCATATTTCCTTATCCAATGTCCCAGTCTGAATCTTTTGATAGGTGAGTTTAATCTGCTGACATTCAGTGTTATTACTATCAAGGAATTATTTGTGTTAGCCATATTTTGATTGGATTTGTGTTTGTCATATTTTGTTTGTATATATTTTTTTGTCTTTTTTTTTGTTGTTGTTGCTCTTATACTCTCCTCCAACTCTGCCTTTCCTGTTTTTTCCTTTCTTCCTGCAGAACTCCCTTTAGAATTTCTTGAAGGGGAGGTTTCTTGTTGGTATACTCTTTCAGTTTCTGTTTGTCTGCAAATATTTTGAACTCTCCATCATGTTTGAATGCTAGTTTAGCTGGATAGAGTATTCTTGGTTGGAAATTTTTTTCCTTTAGTACCTTGACTATATCATACCACTGCCTTCTTGCCTCCATGGTTTCAGATGAGAAATCAGCACTTAATCTAATTGAGCTTCCCTTGTATGTGATGGTTTTCTTTTCTCTTGCTGCTTTTAGGATTTTCTCTTTGTCTTGAGCATTGGATAATTTGACAAGTATATGTCTTGGGGTGGGCCTGTTGGGGTTTATGACTAGTGGAGTGCACTGTGCTTCTTGGATATGTACATCTGTCTCTTTCAGTAGATTTGGGAAGTTTTCATTCATTATTTCCTGCAACACTCCTTCTGACCCCTTTCCCTTCTCTTCTCCTTCTGGAATGCCTATAATAGGTATGTTCGAGCATTTCGCATTATCATTCAGGTCCCTAAGTCCTAGCTGGATTTTTTCTATCTTTTTATCGACCCCTTCTACTATCTGTTTGATTTCTGATGTACTGTCTTCCACATCACTGATTCTCTGCTCTGCCTCTCCTAGTCTGCTGATATTTGCTGCAAGTGTATTTTTGATTTCTTGAACTGTGGTGTTCATTCCCATCATATCTGTTATGTTTTTGCGTATGTCTGCAATTTTCCCTCCAAGTGATGTCTTCCTGTTGTTAACCTCTTTCATTACTTTGTCAAATTTGTCGGTGATAAATGTTCTGAGATCTTTCATTGCTTGTGCAAAGTTTTGCTCCCCTTCATGATTATTGGTTTGTAGATTGGATTCAGCCATGTTTTCCTGATTACTGGTTTGGTTTGTAGATTTTTGTTGCTTTCTGGTCATCTCTTTATCTTGACGGATTTAATCAGTTCCTTAGCTTCTTTGTCTGCTCTTGGAAGTTAATTAGCTGTTATTTTTGCATAGGTGTTATATCTTCTCTTTGTCTCTTTTTTCTTCTTATTCTAGTTTCTTGTTTTTGGTTAAGTTCACTTTAAAGGAAAGTATTAGTGTTGGGGAAAGGCAATTGTGTAAGCAAGGGAAAAGTGTAAAGTAGTATTTGTGATATATGTTAACAAAGCAAGAATATGAGATCTGGGAGGATGGAGGTTAGATTCATGTAAATTGTGTAGAGTTATAGCAGTAGGTAGAGTGCCTATTATGAGGTAGATGATTGAATATGGGAGGAATATTGTATGAGCTAAAAAGCTATTGATTTCATGAGAGAGGGAAAGAGAAAAGAAAGGTAATAGTTTCAAGAGTGGATAACAGACAGAAAACAAAACATAGGTATTAGAAATTAAGACTTAGACCCTTCGTGGATCAAAGAAAGGGAGGTGGGAGGTGGAATATAGGAGAGTCAGTAGATGGTGGCAGATATAAAGATGTAGGGGAAAGAGGATAGTGTAGGTAGCCTAAATCAGTTCACACAGAAATGAGGCAGTGGAGGATGAGAAAACCCAGCGAATGTGAGGTGTTTCCTGCCACACCTATTGTATAATTGAGTTAAAATAAACTAAGTAGAATATGAGGGACAAGAGGGAGAGAGACAACAGAAAAAAAGAAAGAAAAAAAAAGAAAGTGGGGGGAAGGGACGAGAGGAAGAAAGTAAAAGGAGGTGGGCAGAGGGTGGGGAACAGGTAGGGGAAAGAAAAAAAAAACAGATATGCATGACCCAGAATTAAAACACCCACTACACAGCACCTACCATGAAACAAAGCTTTAAATAACTGAGTAAAAGAAAGACTTTGGGGGATACGCTGTGAGAGAAGACTAGGGAATAATGCGGTGTTAGCAATCAGGAAACTGAAAAAAGTAAAGAATAAGTCAAAATGAAAATAAAAGCAAAACAAAATGAAATGATAAAGAAAGAACGCCAACGTTGAAGGCTAGGGCATTTAAGGACCTCAGATGGACCTCAGTGCGTGATGGATTCAGGGATGGAAAGTCTGAGATATTGAGGTCTCAAGAGATGTGAGTCTCTGTGGTGTGGGCCACCAGAGTTTAGGGAATTCAGACCTGGCAACCTCCAATCTGGTCTACAGGAAGCCTGGGAGCACCGCAGTGTAACACGGCCCTCAGGGATCCCCACAGCTGGGTGCCAGCCTTAAGGGGGAAGTCAGATCCGCACACTCTATATTATGACTGAACCCTGCAATTCATTTACTTAGCTGGGCTCATTAGTATATCTCACTTCAGCTTTTGGACAGCTCCCGTCCTGTGATTCCAAACCTCTGCCACTAGAGGGCGCCTCTACACCGCAGCCACTTTGCTAGTACAGATCTGAAGCCCGGCCTGTGAAGGGGAAAACAGATTCGAAAACCGGAATTCCCAAGCTTAGCAAAATATTCCCTAATCGGCTTCCAGACGTGTCCCCCTCCCTTGCCACAGCCTAAAACAAGTTTCTGATTACGTCTCTTTATTGCCTACAGCCTATTTGGGTCGGAGACCGGCTGCCGGGTTTTTGGGGGCGGGGCTTCAGGCTGAAGCGCTATTGTTTATGTTCTCAATCACAAGTTTCTCCCGATTCACAGCAAAACACCGTCTATCTTCCCAAATCGCTCTGCAAAGGCGACCCGTTGCATCCACCCGCCCACAGCTCGCCCAGAACTCGTGAACTCCTTAACAGCTCAGAGTCATCTAAAAGCTGTGCTGCCCAGCTGGACCGTGGTTTCCCCCACCCCCAATAGGGAGGAGCCCATGCGCAGGTCTCACCTACAGGCAATAGAACCCAAATTATATCTACTAGACCAATCCTCTCTGTTACCTTTCCACCCAATCAATGTCCAGACACTTCTGCCCTGCAAAAATCCCAAAAAAGCCCGGCCTTGGAGAGCCTGTAGCTGCGCCCAACCGTCTCTTCCCAGGACCTACCGCAAAGGCAAGTTCACTCAGCGACCATCTTGCCTCCTCTCTCGTCTCCTGGTTTTATATCCCATTTTATACCACAAGGTCTTTTTTCATTTATTTAGTTTTTTCTCTTTTTCTTTTTCTTGCTTGTTTCCCCTCCTTTTCTTTGGCCCCCTTCTTTCCTCTCTTTTTATTTTATTTTCTTTATATAATAGGTGCTGCAGGGAGCACTTCACATTTGCTGTGTTTCCTCATCCTCCATTTCTTCTTTTCTATATGCATTGATTTTGGCCACCTACACTATCCCCTTCCCTCTACATTGTTCTATCCTCCATCATCTACTGTCTCTATTCCACTTCCCATTCTTTGGCCCCAAATCGTCTGAATTTCTATTTCTAATACTTTATTCTGTTTTCTGTCTTTTATTCACTTTTTTAAAAATTTATTTCGCACCCTTCCACTCCCACCTCGGTTGTCTGTTCTCGGTGTCTATTTTGCTGCATCTTCTTTGTCCAATTCTGTTGTTGTCAGTGGCACAGGAATCTGTGTTTCTTTTCTGGTTGCATCATCTTGTTGTGTCAACTCTCCGTGTGTGCAGCACCATTCCTGGGCAGGATGCACTTACTTTCACCCTGGGCGGCTCTCCTTATGGGGTGCACTCCTTGTGCATGGGACTCCCCTATGTGGGGGTGCACCCCTGTGTGGCACAGCACTCCTTGCGTGCATCAGCACTGCACGTGGGCCAGCACCACACACGTCAAGGAGACCCGGGGTTTGAACTGTGGACCTCGCATGTGGTAGATGAATGCCCTAACCACTGGGCCAAGTCCGCCGCCTATCCACTCTTGATATTGTCTTTCTTTTCTCTTCCCTTCTCTCATGAAAACACTGACCTGTTAACTCATACTATATTCCTCCCAATATTCAGTTGACTGTCTCATTATAGGTACTCTACTTACTGCTTTAACTCTACACAACTTACATGAGTCTAATATCCATTCTCCTAGATCTCACATTGCTCTCTTAACATTTATTACCAATACTACTTTATACATTTTCTTTTCTTACTCTTTTTGCTTTCCTTAGCCCTAATATATTCCTTCAAATTGAACTTACCCAGCAACAAGAAAATAGAGGAAGAAAAACAAAGTGACAAAGAGAAGACATAACACATATGAACAACAGCTAATTAATCCCCAAGACTAGACAAAGAAGCTAAGGAACTGATTAAACCCATAAAGATAAAATGATAACCAGACAGCAACAAGAACTACAAACCAAACAAATAATCAGAAAAACATGGCCAAATCCAATGAACAAACTAAAAACCAGGAAGAGGAGCAGAACATCGGACAAGTAATTAAAGATCTCAAAACACATATTAGAGACCAACTTAATGCAATAAAGGAAGAGATTAACAAAAGAAGAAAATACTTGGAGAGAATACAGAAGAAGTTGCAGTCATATGCAAAAAGATAACAGATATGATGGTGATGCACATCACATTTCAAGAAATCAAAAATACACTCTCAGCAAATAGCAGCACATTAGAAGAGGCAGAGGAGAGAATTAGTGACATGGAAGACACTGCATCTGAAATCAAATAGATAGTAGAACTGAATGATAAAAAGTTAGAAAAAATAGAGCTGGGACTTAGGGACCTGAATGACAATGCAAAATACACAAACATATGTATTATAGGCATCCCAGAAGGAGAAGAGAAGGGAAAGGGTAAAGAACAGGTGTTGGAGGAAATAAGGGCTGAAAACTTCCCAAATCTACTTAAGAAGATGGATGTACATGTCAAGGAAGCTCAATGCATCCCAAACACCATAAATCCCAAAGGCCTACCCCACGACATATACCTGTCAAATTATCCAATGCTCAAGACAAAGAAAAACTTCTAAAAGCAGTGAGAAAAGAGAACCATCACATACAAGGGAGGCTCCATAAGATTAAGTGCTGCTTTCTCATCTGAAACCATGGAGGCAAGAAGGCAGTGGTATGATATTGTCAAGGTACTAAAAGAAAAAATTTCCAACCAAGAATACTCTACCCAGCTAAGCTAGCATTCAAAAATGATGGAGAGTTCAAAATATTCACAGATAAACAGAAATTAAGAGTATGCCAACAAGAACCCTTCCCTTCAAGAAATACTAAAGGGAGTTCTGCAGGAACAAAGAAAAAAAGAGGAGAGGCAGACTTGGAGGAGACTGTACAAGCAACAAAAAAGACATAAAGAGAAGGAAGAAAACAAAATATGACAAACACAAGCCCAAACAAAATATGGCTAACATAAATAATTCCTTGAAAGTAATAACACTGAATGTCAATGGATTAAACTCACCTGTCAAAAGATTCAGACTGGAAGACTGAATGGGAAATATGACCCATCTATATGCTGTCTACAAGAAATACATCTTAGACCCCAGGATTCAAGGAGGTTGAAAGTGAATGGCTGGAAAACAATCTTACAAGCAAACAATAACGAAAAAAAGGCAGGTGTAGCTATATTAATACCAGACAAAATAGACTTTAAATGTGAAACAATTGTGAGAGACAAAGATGGATACTACATATTAGTGAAAGGGATAATCTTTCAAGAAGAATGAACAACCATAAACATTTATGCTGCTAACACGGCACCTCCAATTATGTGAGGCAAACACTGGAAAAACTAAGTGAAAGAATAGATGCCTCTACAATTATACTGGGGGACTTTAATACACCACTATCAACTTTGGACAGAACATCTCAAAAGAGAATCAATAAAGAAACAAAAACTTTGAACAGTATATTAGAGGAGCTGGACCTGATGGACATATACAGATCATTACACCAGAATACAGCAGGATATACATTTGTCTCAAGTGCACAGGGATCATTCTCCAAGATAGACCATATGCTAGGCCACAAAGAAAGTCTCAATGAATTCAGAAAGATCAAAATCATAAAAAATAATTTCTCTGATCACAGTGGAGTGAAGCTGGAAATCTACAAGGACCAGACCCAGATTTCACACCAAGATATGGAAATTAAACAGCACACTCTTAGAAAAACAGTTGGTGAAGGAGGAAATCTCAAAAGAAATTAATAACTACCTTGAAACTAATGAAAATGATAACACAACATACCAAAACTTATGGAATGCAGCAAAAGCAGTACTGAGAGGGAAATTTATAGCCATAAATTCATACATCAGAAAAGAAGAGCAAAAATTGAAGAACTAACTGCACATTTGGGGGAATTAGTAAAAATACCAACAAAGTAACCCACAGGAAGAAGAAAGAAAGAACAAAGATAAGAGCAGAACTAAATGGAATAGAAAATAAGTAAGCAATTGAAAAGATAAACAAAACCAGGAGCTGGTTCTTTGAGAAGATCAATAAAATTGACAAACCCTTAGCTCAACTAACAAAGAAAAAAAGAAGGAAGATGCAAAGACACAAAATAAGAAATGAGAAGGGAGATTATCACCACTGACGCCACAGAAATAAAGACGATCATGAGAGGATACTTTGAAAAACTATATTCCAACAAAAATGACAATTCAGAGGAAATGGACAAATTCCTAGAAACACATAAGCAGCCTATATTGATGAAAGAAGAAACTGACGATCTCAACAAACCAATCACAAGAGACAGAATCAGTCACTAAAAATCTCCCAACTAAGAAGAGCCCTGGGCCAGAAGGCTTCACTGGTTAATTCTACAAAACATTCCAGAAAGAACAAATGCCAATCTTGCTGAAACTCTTCCAAAAAATCAAAACAGAAGGAATATTACCTAACTCATTCTGTGATGCCAACATTATTGTAGTACCAAAGCCAAAGAAAGACACCACAAGAAAGGAAAATTACAGACCAAATTCTCTAATGAACCTACATGCAAAAATCCTCAACAAAATACTTCCTAACCATATTCAACAACACATTTAATGAATTATACACTGTGACCAAGTGAGATTCATTCCAGGTATTCAAGGATGGTTCAACATAAGAAAATCAGTCAATGTAATACACCATATAAACAGATTGAAAGGAAAAAAAAATCACATGATTATATCTATAGATGCAGAGAAAGCATTTGACAAAATATAGCACACTTTCTTGAGGAAAACACTGCAAAAGATCAGAATATAAGGAAATATTGTGAATATGATAAAGAGTATATATGAAAACCCCACAGGCAGGGAATGGTGAGGTGGGGGTGGTGGGGGTGAATGGGGACCTCATATTTTTTCAATGTAATATTTTTTTAAAATGAAAAATATATATATATATATATATATATAAAGAAAAACCCACATCCAACATCGTTTACAATGGTGAAATCCTAAAATCTTTCCCTCTAAGATCAGGAACAAGACAAGGATGCCCAGTATCACCTCTTCTATTTAACATTGTCTTATAAGTACTTACTCGAGCACTGAGGCAAGAACGAGATATAAAAGGTATTCAAATTGGAAAGGAAGAAGTCAAAATTTTATTTGCAGATACCATGATTCTATACATAGAAAACCCTGCGAAGTCTACAACAAAGCTTCTAGAACTCATAAATGAGTTTAGTAAAGTTGTAGGTTATAAGATCAATGCGCAAAAATCAGTAGCATTTCTGTACACCAATAATGAGCAAGCTCAGGAGGAAATCAAGAAACAAATACCATTTACAATAGTCAATACAAAAAACAAATACCTAGGTTAAATTTAACTAAAGATGTAAAAAACTTACACAGAGAACTACACAACATTCTTCAAGGAAATTAAAGAAGACCTAAATAAATGGAAGAATATTCACTGTTCATGGATAGGAAGACTAAATATTATTAACATGTCTATCCTTCCAAAACTGATCTACACATTCAATGCAATCCCAATAAAAATCAACACAGCTTTTTTTTTTAAATGAACTAGGAAAACTAGCTATGAAATTTATTTGGAAAGGAAAGAGTCCCCAAATAGCCAAAGACATATTGAAAAAGAAAAATGAAAATGGAAGAATCACACTAACCAACTTCAAAACATACTACAAAGCTACAATAGTGAAAACAGCACGGTATTGGCACAAGGAGAGACACACAGACCAATGGAACCAAATTGAGAGTTCTGATATAGATCCTCATATATATAGTCACATAATATTGGATAAAGCCACCAAACCCTCTCAACTGGGAGAGAATGGCCTATTCAACAAATGGTGCCTGGAGAACTGGATATCCATGTGTAAAAGAATGAAATATGATTACCAACTCACACCTTATACAAAAATCAACTCAAGATGGATCAAAGACCTAAATATATGAGCCAAGACCATAAAGACTTTGGAAAGCAGTGTAGGGAAGCATCTACAGGACCTTGTAACAGGAAACAGCTTCGTGGGCTTCACACCAAAAGCACGAGTAGCAAAAGAACAAATACATCAATGGGACTTCCTCAAAATTAAAGCCTTCTGTACCTCAAAGGACTTTGTCAGGAAAGTGAAAAGAGAGCCTACATAATGTGAGAAAATATTTAGTAACCACATATCTGATAGGAGACTTATATCTTGCATATAAAAAGAACTCCTATATCTTGAAAATAAAAAGACAACCAGCCCATTTAAAAAATGGGGAAAAGATATAAACAGACTCTTCTCCAAAGAAGACATACAAATGGCTAAAATGCACATGAAAAAATGCTACAAATCTCTAGCTATTAGGGAAATGCAAATCAAAACAACAATGAGATACCATCTTACTCCCATAAGATTGGTAGCTATGAAAAAAACAGAAGACTACAAATGCTGGAGAGGATGTGGAGGAATGGGAACAGTCATCCACTGCTGGTGGGAATGCAGAAGGATACAGACATTCTGGAGGACAGTTTGGCGGTTTCTCAAAAAACTAGGTATGGATTTGCCATATGACCAAGCAATTCCACAGCTGGGTATATACCCAGAACTGTAAACAAGGACACAAACCAATATATGCACACCATGATCATAGCAGCATTGTTCACTATTGCCAATAGCCAAATGCCCATCAACAGATGAATGGATAAATAAAATCTGGTATATACATACAATGGAATACTATTCAGCTTTAAGAATGAATACACTACAAACACATGTGATAACATGGATGAATCTTGAGAACCTTATGTTTAGTGAAGAAACCCAGGCATTGAAGGACAAATACTACCTGACTTCAATGACATGAAATAAGTAAACCAAGCTGCCTCAGAGAGCTAGAGACTGGATGATAGGCTTACAGGAAATTGGGGGGTAGAGGAAGGATGTAAGCTAACACCTACATGGGTGAAATTTATAATAAACTGGAAGTATTTGTACAAGGAAGGGATAAAATGGGGGCATAGGGTTACCTTTGGGTGGGGTTTTGTGGGTAGAGGGGGTCTAGGTATGAGAGAATGGGTAATATTGCCCAAAAAATTGAGGGGAGGCTGGGGGAACATATGAACATAGGAGATTGTCAGATATTTGGTTGAAAGTATAATGCTGAGAAAACTCTTTCAAAAATATAATAGGGAAGGTTACCTGTTTGAGATGCTTAAAGGAGATAATCTGATACAGGACAGGTTCCTAGGGAGTGTGTGAGTGCTCATTTTGCCATAGTGACTTATATCATTGGATAGAGACCCATATAATGAGAGTGAAGGTATACCCACATCCTGGGGAGGACTGATGTTCTCGAATAGAGGACATTGTATCTCTCGAGATGAATGGTGGCAGTCGAGCATGTCAACCCCTCAACATCGTTGCAAGTATCTCTGAACATGACCCTTTAAGCAATGAAGATCGACAGTAACTGTGCACCCTGAGGGGAGGGGGAAAGAGGTATTGAATAGATGGAATCTATGTAACTGTGTGTGCAATAGAAGTGTTCCACAAGATTATGGAAAGATGGATATAAGACATGTTAAATTACACTAAAAATGTAGAGGGCCCGATAGGCTAAAATGTAATTCATAATGTAAAACATAAGATAATTAAAACTTTAGAAAATTGTATAGTCTAAAATATAAGCCACAATGTAAACCCAAATGTTACCATGTTTGAAATCTATTGTCTCAGTGTCTGTACACCAGTTTCAGTAAATATAGTATGGATATGTAAAAAGATTATTGCTGTGGAAGGGAAAAGGTTTTATGTTGGATATGTGGGAGTACTGTATATGGTATATATGAATTACTGTGATCTAAAACTCTTGTGAAGATAAGCTTAATAATTAGGGGAAAAAAAGAAAAAGAAAGGATGTAGACACTGAGGAAAAGACGGAAGTAGTTGCCTTGCCAAGTTGCATACAGGACAACACTTACTGCAGTGATGGAAGGCAAAACATCAAAAATAAAGCTTTTGCATTTTTTAAAATTTTTTGATACCCCAATTTGTTTTTACCTTAATTTTTCCAAGTTAATATGTATCCTATATCTAACCTTTAAACTCATTGCTATACTCCATTTTACTATTAAGGCAACCTGGCAATATATTGGGCTTCACTTTTCAGGAAGTTTTGGATCACAGAGAGGTTCAACAATGGCAGCGGAGGAATACTGGTGTGGGATGTTATTGACAAGGGACACATGGTTGGCAGGGAGTTCTAGAGGGCATATATCCAGGGTACACAAAAATGTCTGGATATTTTCATAGTGGATACAATTAAAAACAACTGAGGGAGTGCTGAGTTCCTAGCCAGGGGAGCTCTATCACAGTCCCTAAAGGAACAGCAACAATCCCCTAAGTGAACAGCAAAACCAAAAAAGAAGGAAGGTCCGACAATTAGCCCTTGATACTAATGAATATGCTTGTGAGTATGTGTACCTGAAATAAGAACAAGGCCTAGAGCTGCAGGGTGCCTAAGGGTTACCTCCTGAGAGCCTCCATGTTGTTCAAAGGTGGCCAGTCTCAAAGCCAAATTCAGCATATAAATACGTTGCCTTCCCTCAGTGTGAGACATGACTCCCAGGGATGAGCCTCCCTGGCACCGAGGGATTACTACCAAGTACCAGCTAATGATGTAACTAGAAAATGACCCTGAATACAAGGGTCAACTTGGTCCAGCAGAATATCTCAGTCTACATATAATACCAGGAGTTAAAAATGCTTTTTGACCTGAATCAAGGGGGAAATGGAAAGGACAAATGAGTTTACATAGCTATGAGTCTCCAAAAAAGAGCTGGGAGGTTATCAGAGGGGTTGCCCTTATGCACACCTGAGCAGAGTCCCAGAGACAGATAAAGTAGATACAACCCCAGGTATTGGATCCTCTGAGGACTATAGAGACCCACACGTTCTATGGTCATGGCAGATGGAGTTCAGTGCCTTGTCAGTTGGCCCTACTTTGGAGTTGGTGTTTCTATGTGATGGAGCTGGACTAAGGTGTGATCTTTTTTCACAAGTCTTTCCTGTTATGTTTACCAAAACTGTAGTTGGTGCTGGGGTTTAATATATACCCAGAGGATCTGAATCTCTGGACTGACCATATGATAGCCAGGCCCTGAGCCTCAACAGACTTCAGCTCCTACACTCTGGTTTACTGGACTTACCCCACTCAGCCAAAATGGAGTTGAAGAAGGTCGACCACAACACCATGGAGCCAAGAGTGCCTGCAACGGAAAGCAGGATTGCATACAGCATCCATGTGGAATCTAAGCCCCCTCTTGATATAGATGTGGAATGGACACAACCAATCCAAGGTCCACAGGATGGAGGAATAGAATATGGATTAAAGTGGACTTACTGATAATCTATTCATGAACTATTGTGATTAGGAATCAAAGAAAATGTGGCATTGGTGTGGAGAAAGTGGCCATGGTGGCTGCTGGGTGTGGGGGAATGGAGGAAGAGATGAGATGTGGAGGCACTTTCGGGACTTGAAGTTGTTCTGGGTGGTGCTGCAGGGAAAATTACCAGACATTGTATGTCCTCCCATGGCCCACAGGATGAACCGTGGGAGAGTGTGGGCTATGATGTGGGCCATTGACCATGAGGTGCAGTGATGCCCAGAGATGTACTCACCAAATGCAATGGATGTATCATGATGATGGGGGAGAGTGTTGCTGTGGGGGGAGTGGTGGGGTGGGGGTGGTAGGGGTGAATGGGGACCTCATATTTTTTTAATGTAATATTTTTTAAAAATGAATAAAAAATATATATATAAAATTAAATGACCCAATTAAAAATGGGCCAAAGACATGAATAGACATTTGTCCAAAGAAGAAATACAAATGGCAAAAAACATATGAAAAAGTATTGAATGTCAGAGAACTGAATGTTGGAAAGAATGTGGATAGGAACACTTATTCACTGTTGTTGGCAATGCAGAATGTAGAGCCACTGTGGAGTTCAGCAGTTCCTAAAGAAGTTGAATATAGATTTCCCATATGACCTTGCAATACCACATTAGAACTGAGAGCTGTGAGAGCAGTGACATGAAGAGACATCTGCACATCTATGTTCATAGTGGCATTATTCACAACTGCCAGAAGCTGGAAACAACCAAGGTGTCCATCAGCTGATAAATGGATAATTGAACTGTGGCATATTCACATAATGGAACATTATGCATCTGTAAGATGAAATGAAGTCATAACATTGACAACATTGATGAACCTGGAGGACAGTATGTTGAGTGAAGCAAGCCAGACAGAAAAGGACAAATACAGGAAAACTCCATGACAATGAACGAAAGTATTATGTAATATAGTGTATGATTTCATTTATATAAAATGTAAATAGAAATCAATTTGTAGATGAAAGAAAAAAGTATTTGTGCAAAATAAGCCAGAAAGGGGAGCTGTGGACAACAAAGAAAGCACAGAAAGATTGAGGGGTGGTGGCTTTATTTGTTTATTTTTTATTATTATCACTGAGATAATGAAATTGCTCTAATGATGACTATAGTGTCTGGATATCTCCAGAACCCTCAGGAGCCCTGAAATTTGGGATAGTACCTACTTTGGCAGTCAATAAAATCCTGCTGAGATGTGCAGAAACTCACTTTGAAGTTTCTTAGCTTTATAAACTCATTTGTCTTGACCTTTCCCCCCTTTTGGTCAAGGGCTTTTTCCAGTTACATTGCTAGTTGGTGCTTGGTAATAATCCCTTGGTGCCAGACAGGCTCATCCCCAGGATTCATGTCCTACACTGGGGGAAAATAATGTATTTATATGCTGTTTGGCTTAGAGAGAGGCCACATTTGAGCAAAAAGAAAGCTCCCAGAAGGCAACTCTTAGCACCCTATCGTACAAGGCTAGGTTTCACCTTAAGAGTAAAGGTTCTTACAGTCATCAATATCAAAGACCCATAAGTAGGCCATTCTCTTTCACTAGTCATTGCCCCTGTATTTAGGGGATTCTTGCTGACCTATTAGAGAATGTGGCAGAGCTCCCCAGGATGGGAATTGGATATTCATTCAATTATATGAGTCTCCACCCACCATGGCAATGCCCCATGAACATCTGAACACATTTATATGCCTTTTACATATGCCCAGGTGAGCCTCCTCCTATTTATTCCCCATCGCTGACACCCCATACAAATGATCACCCCCTGCCACAGATAGAAAACCACAATTGCTGGACAGGATGTAGAGAGAAATGAACAGTTAGTTATTCACTGTTGGTGGGAATGCAGAATGGTACAGCCCCTATGGAGGACCATTTGGCAGTTCCTAAAGAAGTTGAATATAAACTTGCTACATGACCCTGCAATATCACTACTAGGTATGTATCCAGAAAAAACTAAAAGCACTAACACCAACAGACATCTGCACACCAAAGTTCACTACAGCAGTATTCGCGATTCCAAAAGTTGGAAAAAACCCAAGCGTCCATCAACTGATGAATGGGTAAGTAAATTGTGGTGTATTCACATAATGGAATATTACATAGCTGTAAGAAGTGAAATCGTAAAGCATATGACAAGCAAGAATCTAGAGGACATTATGTTGAGTGAAGCAAGCCAGACACAAAAGGACAAATACTGTATGATTGTGTGACTATGACCCAAATATATTGTGTAACATATTGTTTGATTCAAAAAAATTTATATGTATCCAGTACATTTACTTGAGAAATGGTATCTTTATCCAACAGTGTTTTCCTTTTCTTTTTAAATTATTGTTTACATATTCAATTATTAAAATATACAAAATAAAGTTTAAAAAAGTGGTTACACTGAAGAGTTGAAAAATCAGAGACTTTAAAATGTGATCCTTTACTCAAGAAAAATAAATACCAAAAAAAGAGCTAGAGAAACCAAGCTCTTTTTAGCATAATAAAATCGTGTGTGAAATATATGAATATGGATAAAGTTGCATATATGCCTGTCTTCTTTGAAATTGAACAAATGTATGTTAACAAAAGATGGTAAAAATATCAGTTATGCTAAGTGAAGAAGCCTGGCACAAAGTACTACAAATTGTGTGATCCCATTTATATAAAAGGTAAATGTAAATCAATTTATAAAGTTGAAGTTCAAGTAGTAGTTATATAGGGCTGGGGAGGACTGCTAAGGGGTGTGCATTTTTTCTACAGTTCTGAAAATGTTCTAAAATTTTTGATGGTGAGGAATGCATAATATTGTGATAATACTAAAAGCCACTGATTATACACTTCAGATAGATTGTATGGTATATGAATATATCTCAGTAAAACTTAAGTAAATAATTGTGTAAGAACAGCAAAAAAAAATTGCAGCAGTTCAGCAGGGAAAACGAAGAGATCAAGGGGTGAGGAATTTCTTTATTAATTTATTTTTATTTATTATTCAAATAATGAAAATGTTCTAATGATGGTTGAGATAATGAATATGCAACTATGTGATTATACAAAATACCACTGGTTGTGCACTTTTTTTGGATGTACACTTTAAATGAATTGTTTTATTAAAGTATGCCAATAAAGTTGATTTGTTAAAAACATAAGCATGTATCAATAAAATTAATTAGTTTAAAAAAAAAGAAAAACACTTCTAATCCTCATCCAAAGATTTCATTGTTAAGGTTTTGGTATAAAACCTCCCCAGATTTTCCCACTGAGCAACATTGTATTCCTCCTCGTCACACTTAGGATCTGCTGAGTGACAGTGCATTAGAAGAATGGCACAGTCATCTGTATGGAAGTGACAGGGCCCCCAGCAGCTCTGCCTGGCTTTCCCCCTTCCAGGGTGGCAATCGTGTGAAAACCACCTTCAGAAGCTCAGGGGGAAGCGCAGGGGTGAAAAGAAGGGGGTGGGGGTGAGGAGGTCCAGCACATCTGTCTTACCTAGAGCAGCTGCTCCCCAGCTCTGAACTGCTTCCCTGGAATGGAACCAACTCTTCTAAGAGGCTGAGAACAGTAAGCACAGAGGCTTCCTCTGCAGCCGGCTCCTTTAAGTTCAGCTGGGTGACGGCTCTTGGCAGACACAGCAGGGCTAGAATGGTGTCCCCAAGGCACCTGGGTCACCCCCTCTGCCAAGCAGAGGTGCCCTGGAGCTCCTGAAATGCTAGCACAGCCCTGGGCTCCCTCAGCAGCCCCTAAAAGGTGCCCTTTCCCACTCTGTGCAGTGCACCCTAGCAGGCACCCAAATCCGGTGGCCCCTGTTGGCCAGACAACCTCCTCCGGCCCTCGCAAGCTAGCATCTTAGCAAGACACAAACCATTTCCACCCAGCATTACTCCAACAAATCAAAGTTTTAAGAAAAGCTTTAACCACTACCGAAAGGAAAAGTCTCCGTGGGGCCACGGGCAGCTCTGAGGAAGGCCCTGGCTCAGGCTGTCCCAGGGTGTCCAGTGCAGCACAGCCAGGATGGGTACGATGGGTGTGGGCTCCTAGATCACAGACCTCGCCTGCCGCAAGTACTCCCAGAAAACAGAAAGGAGTAAAATGGAAGAGAGAAAATGAAAGTCTCAAGTGGCTCACCAGGGCTTGGATCCAAAGAATGCAAAAGCCTATGATGAGGAAGAGCGCCACCCGCAGACCTCTGGGTTGGATACACACTTTTAGTTGTAAACTGTTGAGGTCCCTGCAAACTCCCGGGCTGGGCAGAAACCTGCCCCCAGGCCCCTCCCAGGAGAGGGCCCCATTCCTTGTGCTCCCTGAGGGCACACAGTGGGTGTCCGCCCTGCTCCCCCTCCCCCAGGCCTTCCCCGGGCCCCTCCCCAGGGAACAGATGAGTTCCCCCGTAAAAGTGTTGCTGTGAGCAGGCACCAGCTGCCCTATCCAGGGGAAAAGAAAGAGAAGCAGCCTGGGCCTGGAGGCAAATGTGAAGTGGAGGGCCTGGAAGGGAGAGCTGAAAGGGGAGGCCCCCAGGAACCTGGGAGGGTAGGCAGTGAAGGCAGGGGCCAGGGCTGCAGGTTGGACCATGGGGAAACAGGGGGAATGTGGGGAGGGAGGGGGGCTGTGGGCAGAGAAGGGGATGTGGGGGGAAAGAAGGAGGGGAGGAAAGGGATAGTGAGGGGAAGGAGGGACTGAGGAGGGGGAGGGGCCATGGGGGAAAGACCCAGGAGGGAAGGAGGGACTATGGGGGCAGGGACCCTGGGGCAAAGGATGGGGAGGAGGGACAGTTGGGGGAAAAATTGTGAAGAGGAGGAGGAAACATGTTGAGGGGATAGTGGGGGGTGGGAAGAGACCAAGACTGGGGACAGGTCAGATTGGGGGGAGGAGGGACTGTGGAGGTAGGGGTACTAGGGGAGGAGGGACCATGTGGAGGAGAGACCGTGGCAGGAAGGGACTGTGGAGGGCAGAGGGCCCCCGAGGGGAGGAACAGTGGGGGGGGAAGACCATGGGGAGTGGAGGGACAGTGGGAGGAGTAGTAGTCGGGGGGAGGGACCATGGGGGCAGAGGGTCCCTGGGGGAAGGAATAGTGGGGGGGAGGGACCATGGGGGCAGAGGGTCCCTGGGGGAAGGAATAGTGGGGGGGAGGGACCATGGGGGCACAGGGTCCCTGGGGGAAGGAATAGTGGGGGGGAGGGACCATGGGGGCACAGGGCCCCTGGGGGAAGGAATAGTGGGGGGGAGCCATGGGGGTAGGGAAAGTGGGGGAGGAGGTGTTGTAGAATTTGAGAGAGGTTCAACTATTTGCATATAGAGAGGCCAGGACTCAGGAATGATTTTGAGAAGGAAAAATGGTTTATTGACGGCTGGCTGACTCTGGAACTTTCAGTTTCAATCCCAAGCCCTGAACCCTCCAAACATTTTTTAGTCCCTTTTATACAGAGAGGAAAGGCCAAATGGTCCTTTTGTTTCAGTTCTCAATAGGCTTGAATTAGCATATATTTCCGCATCTTAGGTAAGCTTTTAGCATGGACCTCAAGCATTTGATAAGCTTTCAGCATATTTGGTTTGCATTTCCCCTGAACACTTAAAGTTTATAGACCTTGCATTGTTAAACTGTTTCCTACTCACCAAGGGCAGGACTACAGCCTTTTATCATCCCACACCCACATGTCAGATAGTTTGTTATCTCTAGAGAGACAGCCTCCCACCCATTGCCCACATCAGGGGGACTGTGGGGGAAGTGTGGGCGGCCTTTCCCGTGGGCCCAGGGACTCTTATTC
Organism: Dasypus novemcinctus; assembly: GCF_030445035.2. Lineage (NCBI taxonomy): Eukaryota > Metazoa > Chordata > Mammalia > Cingulata > Dasypodidae > Dasypus > Dasypus novemcinctus. The sequence continues at coordinate 1,410,203 of NC_080673.1, forward strand.
TGACTCGGGGCCTCCCCCCCCCCCAAGTCCCGCTGCGCTGGGCCTGGACCCCTGAAAGCCCCCGTCCGCCCCGCGCTGCCCGCAGAAGCAACCCCCCCGCCCCCACCCCAAAGGACCCTGCCCCCCGCAGGCGAGGCAGCAGTACCTCCGTGGGCATGGGACGGGCGCCCCTCACGCGGCAAGGGGGCTCGCTCACCCTCGTCTGCGCCTATGGGCCCCACCTACGCCCGCCCGACGCCACGTGGGGCCCAGACTACCTCTGCGCGGGCGGGACACGGGGGTCCCGAGGGCGGGGTAGCGCTCCCCGCAGCCCCCCTCCTCCCCTCCCCGTGCGCCCCGACACCGGATACCTCCTGCCCTCGGGCTCGCAGGGGTGCCGGGGGAGCTCGCAGCAGGTCCGCCTGGCGCGCTCCCAACCGCCGCCAGCTGTTAAAGGGGCCCGCGGGGGCCAGACGGGACTTGAGGGCCTGAGAGCCCGAGGGCCAATCAGGTCTGGACTGGTTCCCCGACTCCACCCCCCAAAGGGGCGTGGCCCTCTCCCTGACGGACAGCGCCCAGCAACCAATGGACGCGCGGTCCGGCTGGCGCTAAGGAGGGCGATGTCGCCCTACGCCGTGAGGGCGGCTCCTGACTGGTGGGCAGGGGATCCCCGCTGGTGGGGGTGTCCCCACCCACAGTGCACCAGAGGCGGCCTGGGCCCGGGCGTGGGTCACCGAGGCCGGCTGCTTGGAGCTGCTGGAAGTGCGGTGTGAGGGGCCTCTGGCCCGGCGCAGCCAAGCCTGGCCCCTAGAGAGGCTGTCGTCCCTGCTCCTTTCTCCCGGAGCTGGGGGCTGGCTCCTCTGAGGAGCCTGAGGAGTGCTGGCCCCGGGCCTGCGTTCTGGGGAGAATTTATTTCCCACATTTATTTTATTCATACATGTTAATAAATCATACAATACATCCAAAGAATACAAGCAACGGTATTTGGTATATCGGAGTTGTGCGGGCATCACTTCATCATTAGGAGTGCGTTATCATTATTTCAATAATAAGAATAAGCAAAAAACAGACTTCTTCATCCCTCACTCTCTGTTCCCCTGCCTTACAGAGCTGCTATTTCTGGCCATTCTAGCACAATTATTTATTTATTTAGTCATTTTATTCAGACATACTCACATACCATAACATCTATCTTAAGTGTAGAGTCAGTGGCTTTTAGTATAATCCCAGTGTTGTGCATTCATCATCACAAAAACTTTTAGAACTATTTCATTACTCCACACCCCTTAGCATGCCTTCCCTAGCCGTCCATAACCACTAATCAAAGGTCATCTTTATAAATTGATTTATATTTACATTTTATATCAATGGAATCATAAAATATCTTTTTACCTTTATTTTGTACATTTAATTGAAAATATAAACAATAATTAAAAGAAAACACAGTTAATAAAAGCATACATTTCTCAAATGTACTGAATACATATAAATTTTTTTTAAATCATATAATATGTTACAAATGTATTTGGTTCATAGTAATGCAATCATTCAGTATTTGTCCTTTTGTGTCTGGCATGCTACACTCAACATGTCCTCCAGGTTCCTCCATGCTGTCAAATATTTTATAACTTCATTTCTCCTTGCAGCTGCATAATATTCCATCGTGTGTATATACCACAGTTTCCTTATCCATTCATAGGTAGATAGATACTGGGTTTGTTTCCAACTTCTGGCAAGTTTGGATAATGCCTCTATGAACATAGGTGTGCAGATGTCTGTTCACATCACTGCGCGCAGTCCTTCTTAGTACTTTCTTTAAGCATGCACATACCCACTGTATTAGTCAGCCAAAGAGGTGAATATCTGGGGCTTCTCCTGGCTTCCAGAGGAAATCTCGTTCTGAATGGGAGTTTCTAGCAAGGGTCTTCCAGCAGCCATTTTGGGGGCACCAAAGGACATGTGTTTAATGGTGGCAGCTTCCTGCCAGGTTCCAGATCCACTGTCAATTCCCTTGTTTCATTAGACTGCCTCAGATTGCCACATGTGCAGCCTTAAAGCCAAGGAGCCATAAGCCATACTGAAGCCCTAACTCAGAGGGAACCAACTGTGTTTCAGAAGCAGTGCTGGTTAGCATAGATTTTGGATAAAGAGTGTTACATGGTAAAATGACTATGTGAACAGAGAAGAAAGGAGAAGAAGTTTTGACCTACTTCCCCATATTCATTGTCACATGACAGAACACAGTCGTGTTCAGTATATCGTAGCAGTGTTTTCAGACTCAGGTCAGGTCATCTTCAACATTATTCAATTATTCTATGTTAGTGAGATGTCCCTAATTCCACAGAAATCTGAAACATTTTTTATGCACAGGGACTATTTTTTTAATATATATATTTTTATTTTTAAAGAAGCTTTAGATTACATAAATGTTACATAAAAATATAAGGAATTCCAGTATGCCCCACTCTGTTCACCTCCCATATTTTCCCACATTAACAGCATCCTTCACTAGTGTGGTACATTTGTTAAAGTTGATGAACCCATACTGAAGAATTGCTGCTAACCATGTGCTAAAGTTTACGATATAGGTTACACCTTGTCCTGCATAATTTTGTAGATTATGACAAAATATACAATGGCCTGTATTCATCACTGCAATGCCATGTAGGACAATACCAATGTCCCCAAAATGCCCCCAAATTCCACCTATTCTTCCCTCTCCCCTCTTCAGAACCTTTGGTGGCCACTACCTTTACATCAATGAAAAGAGCTCTTCAATTGCTAGAATAATAAGTCTTAGTAGAATAATAATGAGTCTATTTTAGTCCATTGTTCATTCAATACCAATCAAAATTCCAACAGCCTACTTTACAGAACTAGAAAAGGCAATTACCTAATTCAGTTGGAAGGGAAAGTATATGTGAGAAACCAAAAGCATTCTAAAAAAGAAGAGAGGGAGGAATTACTCTACCTGACCTTGAAACATTACAAAGCTACAGTTGTCAAACAGCATGATACTGGCATATGGGTAGACACATCAATCAGTGGAATAGAATTGAAAGTCCAGAAATAAACCATCATCTCTATGGCCAAATGGTTTTTGACAAACCTACCAAATCCATGTTAATGAAACAAAACAGTCTCAGCAACAAATGGTGCTGGGAGAACTGGAAATCTATAAGCAAAAGAATGAAAGAGGACCCCTATCTCACTCCCTATACAAGAATCAACTCAAAATGGATTAAAGACCTAAATATAAAAGACAGGACAATAAAACTACTAGAAGAAAATGTAAGGAAACATCTTCAAGACCTAGTGATCAGTGGTGATTTCTTGGACCTTACATCCAAAGCATACACAACAAAAGAAATCATAGATAAATAGGACCTCCTCAACATTAAACCCTTTTGCACCTCAAAGAACTTTGTCAAAAGGCTGAAAAGGCAGTTGACTTAATGGCAGAAAATATTTGGAAATCATTTGTCTGATAAGGGTTTAATCTCCAGGATATATAAAGAGATGTTACAACTCAACAATAAAAAGACAAATGACCTAAATAAAAAGTGGGCAAAAGATTTGAATTGACATGTGTCCAAAGAAGAAATACAAATGGCAAAAAAAAAACAACACACACACATGAAAAAATGCTCAACATCACTAATAATTAGGAAAATACAAATCAAAACTACAATAAGGTATCGTTTCACACTTATCAGAATGACCAGTATTAAAAAGACAGAGAACTAAAGTCACAGAGAGGATGTGGAGAGAGGAAAACTTATTCATCAGTGGGAATACAGAGTGGTACAGTCACTGTGGAGGACTGCTTGGCAGTTCCTAAAGAAGTTGAATATAGGGAAGCAGACTTGGCCCAATGGATTGGGCATCCACCTACAACATGGAAGGTCATCAGTTCAAACCCTGGGCCTCCTTGATCTATGTGGAGCTGGCCCACGTGCAGTGCTGATACACACAAGGAGTGTCCTGACACACAGGGGTGCCCCCCACACACATAGGGGAGCCCCATGCACAAGGAGTGCACCCTACATGCAAGGAGTGCACCCCATAAGGAGAGTCACCCAGCATGAAAGAATGTGCAGCCTGCTCAGAAATGGCACCACACACACATGGAGAACTAATGCAGCAAGATGACACAACAAAAAGAGACACAGATTCCCATGCCACTGACAACAGAAGCTGACAAAGAAGAACATGCAACAAATAGACACAGAGAACAGACAAGTGGGGGGGGAAAGGGGAGAGAAACAAATTTTAAAAAAAGAAAACATCAAATGGACTATTATTCCATCATAAAAAGAAAAAGAAGTCCTGATTCATGTGACAGCAGAGAGAACCTTGAAGACAGCTTGTTGAGAGAATTAAGCCAGAAACAGGTGGACAAATCTTATATGATCTCACGAATATGAAATAAATAGAATAAGGGAACAGAGAATGGGGAATCCTTTATTTTATTCATGATGGTTCTATAAACCCACAACTTGTGAAAAATTCAGGATCTATCAATTACTGAATTCCTAAATAACTTCCACAGTTTTAGGTATCTGTAACAAAGGCACAGCACTTTCTGGTATCAAATATGCCAAGGCTGATACTATAAATACTTCAAAGCTGGTTGTTTTAAGGATTGGAAACTTATTGCCTCAGGTTTGGAAGCTAGAATTCCAAAACAAAGATCTCAACAGAACACACCTTCTCCCTGACATTCTGCTGCTGCTTGCTGCAGTACGTGGGGTTCCTTATCTGGAATATCTGCTTCTATCACATGGTTCCACCTTTTCTCTTTTGTGACTTCTGGCTTCCCTGATTTGGGGCTTCTACTGATTTTCTGTGTCTGAGTTTCCTTTGCTTGTAAGGACTCCAGTCTTGTGGCTTAAGGGCCAGCCTGATTCCCTTTTGCCACACCTAAAGAGGAATCTTCAAATGAATTGTGATGAATACTTACCTTAACCTTTAAAAAAAAAGTGCCCCTATGTTCCAACTCACAGGTAGGCCATCAACAGCTGATGTGAGTGCACAAATGAACAATCCTTGGGAATAATGTAATGCGCCAACACCTTTTAAATAAAGGTCTCAGAATTTGTAGGAATTTGTAGCTTGCAGAATCATATTCTGTTTTATTTCTTTCCTGGGTAAAAGGCTTGTTCTGCTGGTGACTGGAGAGTAGTTCTGAAGGACTCTAAGGAAAGACAAAAGGGCAGGTGTAAATTTTTAACTGACCCTTTACAATAAGTTGGAATGCTCTCAACTGTGTATTGGTTTGGTAGTCAGGTGTTGCTGTTAGCAAAAAGAATGGGGATGAGGGGCCCAGGTGGACCACACGCCCTTCAGTAAACTTGCTTTGTTTAGCCAGTGGCCTTTTAAAAGTAAATTGAACCTGGCATTGGCAAAGTTGAACCAAACTATCATGCAAAATATTGTACAAACAAATGTTATCTTATTGCTGGAAGTGTGTCACCTAAGGTCAGGAATGGAAGCCAGTGGTTTTATTCTTGCCTTTTGGTAAGGTACTGTTTTGTTGTAGAGCTTGCCTTTCATCTGGGAGAACTTCTAGGCCCAGCTCTTTAGATACAGCCTGACTCTGCCAGTTGTCTAATCTCTAGAACTTTAAAAGTGAGCTGTTATGCATGGGTGAGAGAAGAGAAGGGACCTCTATGAGGGTATGGCAGCACGCAACAGTTTTCCATGTACTTGTCCTTTCAGCCTTGATAAAAATCAGGGGCTTTAGGGGATACCCCATGCCCACCCCCACCCCACCCCCAGGAAAACAGCAAGAAATTGGATTCTAAATTTAAACTGGAAAAGAAAACAATAAGTTGCTATAAAATATTTCTATGGTGTTATATATTTCAGAATCCCTACAAGAAATATGAATATTTCTCATTCTAATCCTGTGATTTTTGAGAAAACTCTTATTTTAAAATTTGAATTTTTAAAAAGATTTTTTGCACATATGACTTGTGCCCTATTACAACCAGTTGATCCTTGTTCAAAATGTGTTCCATAGACCAGAAGCCTCACCAAGTTCTGAGAGACTGTAGAAACACCTCACCCCAGACTTTTGAATCATAATAGGAAGTTTCCCCAGGTGATTTGCTGCAACCTGTGTGGGTGAACTGAGAACCTGAGGGGAGGCAGCAGGAGCTGAAGAAAGATACATAGAGACAAGGACAAGATTAGAGGGGACCAGGTGCACCAGGGCTAGCTGATGGCAAAGCCAAGTCCCCGAGCTGGCACCACAAGCTTTATTTAAAGCAGTTAAGGGAAGCAGACCTGGCCCAGTGGTTAGGGCATCTGTCTACCACATGGGAGGTCCATGGTTCAAACCCTGGGCCTCCTTGACCCATGTGGAGCTGGCCCACGTGCAGTGGTGATGCGCACAAGGAATGCCATGCCACACAGGGGTATCCCCGTGTAGGGGAGCCCCACATGCAAGGAGTGCACCCTGTAAGGAGAGCTGCCCAGTGTGAAAGAAAGTTCAGCTGCCCAGGAAGTGCACTGCACACACAGAGAGCTGACACAACAAGATGACACAATAAAAAGAAACACGGATTCCTGTGCTGCTGACAACAACAGAAGCAGACAAAGAAGAACATGAGGCAAATAGACACAGAGAACAGACAACTGGGGTGGGGGAGGAAGGGGAGAGAAAAAATAAAATAAATAAATCTTTAAAAAAATAATAAAGCAGTTAACTAGGTCATTGTTCTCAGAGCAGGGGCTATCAGGCACGAAGTTCTTTGAGGAGGGTGTTCTTAGAGTTCCTTCTTATCAGAACATCAGTTCCTTTCTGCTTACTTGCAGATAACAGACATGTTTGACCACATCCCCACCTCTCTGCACACATTGATCCTTCTTCACAACATGGCTTGAGCCCTGCACATTACTTCAGGGACCCCTACATGATTCACATGCATATTAAAATTTGAGAAGTACAGTCCCCTATGTTTTTGTGCTAAAAATCTCACATGGGTGCTATCCATCAGCCCTCAGAAGCATTTAATAATCCACCTCAAGGCTGAGATTTTTGTATAAAAGGGGCCTGAACCTCTGTTAGAGGTTTCTCCCTTACAAGGTGTTTAATAATGAACTGATCACACGGGTTTTTTTTAAATTAATTAATTTATTTAATTTCCCCCCTCCCCCAGTTGTCTGTTCTCTGTGTCTATTTGCTGCATCTTGTTTCTTTGTCCACTTCTGTTGTCGTCAGCGGCACGGGAAGTGTGGGCGGCGCCATTCCTGGGCAGGCTGCACTTTCTTTCACATTGGGTGGCTCTCCTTACGGGGTGCACTCCTTGCGTGTGGGGCTCCCCTATGCAGGGGACACCGTTGCATGGCAGGGCACTCCTTGTGTGCATCAGCACTGCGCATGGGCCAGCTCCACACGGGTCAAGGAGGTCCGGGGTTTGAACCGCAGAACTCCCATGTGGTAGGCGGACACCCTAACCACTGAGCCAAGTCTGTTTTCCCCTTGATCACACTGTTTACAATGGTTAACAGTGACTTGAATTCCTGTGACCTACAACAGCCCCCATCCTGAGCCTACATGTTTAGATACAGTTCATTTACCCACCAGAATAGACAAAGGAGCCATGTGACACCACCAACCCCTCCCACACTCCTAGAATTCACTACCACTAGCAGACCACCCCCCTGGCCATCCCTATTGGCCCTCGGTCTTACCCAAGCCCCACCCCTGCCATTGGCTAAGCATGTTCCTGCCTATAGATGGACTGCAGAGATTCATGACACCCTCTGCCAAATGTGGACTGAAGTCTCTCTCCAGTCCCCTCCATTGGGAGAGCTTCCCAATCAACTTCCTTCCAGCAATCCTGTCAGTCTCCATGTCTCAGTGAGCTCCATTTTTTCTCTAACAACCTCCATCAAAGGATGAAAAGGATGAGCTAGCATATAAAAATAGCATCTAGCTTCTTAAATACTTAATTGGTGTGTAATAAATATTAGCTATCCCTATTGCTAATATTCTCTGTCTCTAAAAAATTTGGTGAAAATGTTATCCCTAAATCATGATGTATATACCAAATACTAGGAGATAATTTTAGGATTCAGATGTTAGTTCCACTGATTCTGAAACCTCTTCATCCTGTTGTGTCAGTTTCCTCAATGGGAGAATATAGGTGGTACTGACTGAGCATTTTAAGAATTGTCAGCATAAGTTACTTTCCTTACCAAAGTCTATTCCAATGTGTTTGGGCAAGAAGGCTACTGATGTCTGCCAGGGTTCAGGCTTCCTGGGTTCCTCACTTCCTGGGACTCATTTCTGTCTGGGCTCAGCTGCTCTACTCTGTGCTTACTTCCCAGGCTCCAGCTCAAAACTCCAACTTTCTCTTCTGCCATGTCATTTTCTCTGTGAGTCCCTACCCACCAAGAGGGTGGGACTCAATATCATACTGACATGGCCCAATCAAAGCCCTAATTATTACTTAATCAAGTAACAGTAAAACCTCTGAATCCAATCCAACCTAATATGCCCAGAGAAACAGAGCAGTTCACAAACACAATCCAATATCTATTTTTTTAATTCATAAACAATATCAAACTATTATACTACCTAAGATTATAGTGAATAAATGGACACTGTAATTGTTACCTAGACATGCCATTTACAAATGGCCTACAATATATATCTTTTAAAACAGAGTTCACCAACCAATAGAATACTTACTGAGATTGCTCACAAAAAGAAACCACTTTCACTGAGCCCAGTGGATGGTGTCAGGGGGGAAAAACAAATGAATCTCTTAGTGTCTGTTCCTTATCAGCTTTTAAGTATAGAATTACAATATGACCCAGCAATCCCTCCAATAGGCATATATGTAACAGTACTGAAAGCAGGGACTCAAACCAATATCTTCATACTAGTGTGCTCACAATTGCCAGAAGATGCTGTCAACCAACTGTCCATCAACCAATGTATGGATAAACAAAATGTGGCATATACATATACACCCAAATGCAAGGTGTTAATAAGAGGGTGATATACTAGGAAAAATACACCCTAATATAAAATATGGACTATTGTTAATACTATAATTATAATACTCTTCTATCAATTGTTAGAAAGTACCACACTAATGCAATGTGCTAATAATAGAGGGGGTATAAGGGAAGACTGTATTTGTTACATGATTTTTCTGACAACCTACTTATCTAATTAAAAATTTAAATTAGCAAAAAGCCAAAAAATATTTCCAATCATGTTTCACCTAGTTATTTCATATATTTTCTTGCATTTTATGTTTTTGTTTCATGTTTAGCTCAATGATCCTTTGAGTTAAATTTTGTGCAGAATTTAAGTATATATTGCATTAATCTGTTATGATTAAATTGGGTAATCTGTGGTTCTTTCTCCATTATTTTGGTCACTCAAGAGTTCATTACACATATACATTTTATTATTACTATCAGTTATCACTCTAAAACTGCTATACTTTTCATCTACCTCTATTTCAAATTGTGCTCTTTCTCACTTCTGTTTGGTGCAAATGAACTTTCAGTGTACTTGCCCTGATTACATTAAACTTGTCTCCCTTAGTCAATATCGCATTAACAGGAATTGTATAGGCAGTTCTCTGAAATCAGAGAATATTGACCGAATTGTCTGCTTTCAAATGCTGTAAATAAAAACAGACATTTTCAGGTCAGAGTTAACTCCTTCTGCTTGCAATGACATGTAATGTTCTGACCAGTTTTTTTCTTTATTTGGAAACCTGCTTGTACTTGGCCTGTAACTGTAGTCTGACCTCTGCCAGGCTCTTGGCCCAGACTTTTTGATAACGAAGGAGTGGCAGCAATCTGCAGGTCAGAACCACATAAGCTTAGTATCCTGATATTCCTTTATTGTCAATTCCTTTGTTCCTCACTTCCTGGGTTTTGCTCTGTCTTTCTCATTCTCCCAGTAGATTAAGTCTTTTTTTATTTTTTTATTTTTTTATTTTTTATTTTTTTAATTAAAATTATTTATTTTTACGAATTACATTAAAAAAACACGAGGTCCCAATCAACCCCACCACCCCCACCACCCCCACTCCCCCCACAGCAACACTCTCTCCCATCATCGTGAGACATCCATTGTACCCAGTAAGTACATCTCTGAACATCACTGCACCCCATAGTCAATGGTCCACATCATAGCCCACACTCTCCCCCGTTCCATCCAGTGGGCCCTGGGGGAGTCTACAATGTCCTGTAAATGTCCGTGAAGCACCACCCAGGACAACTCCATGTCCCGAAAACGCCTCCACATCTCATCTCTTCCTCCCATTCCCCAAACCCAGCAGCCACCATGGCTACCCTTCCCACACCCATTCCACATTTTCTCTGTGGACATTGGATTGGTTGTGTCCATTGCACATCTATGTCAAGTGGGGGCTTAGATTCCACATGGATACTGGATGCACTCCTCCTTCTTTCAGTTGTAGACACTCTAGGCTCCATGGTGTGGTGGTTGACCTTCTTCAACTCCATGTTAGCTGAGTGGGGTCAGTCCAATAAATCAAAGTGTAGGAGCTGAAGTCTGTTGAGGCTCTGGGCCTGGGTGTCTTATTATCAGTCCAGAGATTCAAATCCCCTAAATATATCTTAAACCCCAGCACCAACTACAATTCCAATAAAGTAGCATGCAAGTCTTGTGGGAAGAGATCCCCTCTGAGTTCAATTCCATCATGTAGAAACACCAGCTCCAAAGAAGGGCCATCTGCCATGGCAGTGAACCCCATCTGCCATGACCATAGAACCCGTGGGTCTCTTTATCCCTCAGAAGAACAAATACCTGGGGTTGTATCTACTTTATCTGTCTCTTAGACTCTGCTCAGTTGTGCATAAGGGCATTCCTTCTGACAACCTCCAGATATACTCATAGTGGAAACAATTAAAAACAACAGCTGGGGCAGGTACTGGGCGCCTGGCCGGGGGGTCACGGTCATGGACCCTGGGGAGCAGTGGCAGTCCACCAGGGGCAACGGCAAGAACCAGGAAGGAAGGAGGGCCCAACAGTGGGTTCCTGATACTAATGGCTATGCTTTTGAGCCTATACATCTGCAATAAGAACAAGGCCTAGAGTAGCACTGTGCCTGGGAGTTTCCTCCTGACAGCCTTCATGTTACTCAAATGTGGCCACTCTCACAGCCAAACTCAGCATGTAGATGCAGTGCATTCCCCCCAATGTGGGACATGACACCCGGGGATGAGCCTCCCTGGCACCGAGGGATCACTACCACATACCAGCTGAAGATGCAACTAGAAAATGACCTTGAATTAAAGGTTCAATACGGATCAGCAGAATATCCCTGTCTACATATAATAACATGACTTCAAAATGCTGTTTGACCTAATATAAGGGGGAAATGGAAAGGAGAAATGAGATTATAAGGCTATGAGTCTCTAAAAAAGAAGCTTCAGTCTTAATCTAGTGTTTCCCAACACTGCTCATATCATGGCACAGATTGGAGTCCTCTGGATTTGTGCTGCATCAACAGCAAAATATACTTTATCTTCAACTGCTCCTTTTGAAAGTTCCATCACCATAGTGTTCTAATGTAGTGGTTCTCAACAATTTTTGCTCCCCCCCCCGGGGCCATTTGTGGAGGCACTTTTAGTTGACATAATGCTGGGCTGGTGGGAGGAGATACTACTGGCATCTAGTGGGTAGACAGAGGTCAGGGGTGCCAGTAAACACCCTAAAGCACTCTGCACATGCCCCACAATCAGGAATTTTCTAGTCCAGGGTGCCAACAGTGCTGAGAGTGAAAAAGCCTGCTGTATGGGAAACCCAACTCTCCCTATGGTCCAAGCATCCACCACAAGGATGGCTGCTGTTTCTGCATACACCCCTTACCTCTGGCCTAGAGTGGGGGGTTATCCACCTTGCTCTTTTCAGATAATTATTCTTCCTATTTTCTAAACAGAGGCACAGACCAATGTTTGAATCTCATGTCACCAGATGATATCACCCACTGCCCTCACTTGCTGTTGACTGTAGGCCCCTCATTTTTTATTTCTTTCCCCTTTTTCACCTTGCTCCCCCCATTGTCTTCTCTCTGTGTCCATTCACTGTATGTTCTTCTTTGTCTGCTTACATTCTTGTCAACGGCACCAGGAATCTATGTCACTTTTTATTGCATCATCTTGCTGCATCAGTCCTTGGTGTGTGTGGCACCACTCCTGGGCAGGCTGCACCTTTTTTGAATGGGGCAGCTCTCCTTGAGGGGCACACTCTTTGTTATGGGGCTCCCCTATGTGGGGGACACCCCTGCTTGGCACAGCACTCTTTGCATGCATCAGCACTGCACGTGGGCCAGCTCATCACACAGGCCAGGAGGCCCTGGGTTTGAACACTGGACCTCCCAAGTGGTAGGCAGATGCTCTATCAGTTGAGCTAAATCTGCTTTCCCCCCTCATTTCTGAGTTTCCAGTACTGACACTCTGTTACTCTCTCCAATACTCCTCACATCTCAACTGGCCAATACACTGTCCTTCCAATTCTTTACTCTTCTCCTCCTGTGATCTTGTCTCCACACTCTGCAGCCATGCATTGTATGATCCTCTCTTGAATCTTCTCATTATTGGTAGCTGCAGTCTCTCCCCAATGCCGATTTTATGCATCCTACTGCAGACTACCACCTCACATGACATATCACCTTAAAGTTTGGAACATGAACTTAAAATGGCTTCATGGACATTTACTTTCCTAGAAGTTCTCCTGCATCTCATAGCAACCAAAAGACAGCTTGAGTTGTCAAACTAATTGCCTGTAAAATAAACTTAAAATGAACAACTGTTAAGAGGGACAAAGACAGTCATTATATACTGATAAAGGGGGTAATTAACAAGGAGGCATAAACAAAGAGACAAAATCATACATATATGCATTTAATGGCAGAGCCCCATAACATATAAAGCAAATACTGACAGATTTGAAGGGATAAATAGACATTTGTACCTTAACAGAATTGGATTCAAGGAATAAACTGCAAATTTAAGAGGGAGCTACTGCTTTTTAAACCATTCATTTCCACTGGTCTTAACACATTATAGATCATTCTCTTTGAGACTTTCTCATGAAAGAATTCTCTTCAGCCTATAGAATTGAATTATTTCCAAGATACAACATCCTATAGAATCAAAGCAAAGCAATTCTAAATTCATAGTCAACAGTGAAAAATAATTGATTTGGAATATGTTCGTAAAAAAGACAAAGGGACAGTGACCTGCCAGAAATGCAATCCATCTTTGGAATTAAAAACTGCCAAAAGCAAATGATCTGCCATGAAAAGGAGTTCCTTTCCCCAAAACATTTACAAATGAACTTTCAAGCATAATATACTTTGCAACCTAAACATTATAACAATACAATTGTAGTAGAAAAGAACATTGTTTTAGGTTCCTAAGCTACTTAAAGCTTATACCATGAAATGGTTAGATTTCATCAATGGGAATTTATTAGCTTATGTTTTGAGCTGAGACAATATCCAAATCCAAGTATCTCAAAGTGATGCCTTCCTCCGAAGACCTGCTGCCAGCAATCTTTGTCTCCTCTGCCACTTGGCAAGGCCCATGGTGCATCTGCTGGTCTCTCCCTTCTTTTCTAGGTTTCATTGATTACAGCTTCTTGTTTCCATGGCTTTCTCTCTTTGTCTGAATTTGATTCTCTTATAAAGGGCTCCAATAATAGGATTAAGCCTGATCCTGAATGAATGTCTTAATTAAAGCAGTCTCCTCAAAAGATCCTACTTACAATGGGTTTACCTCCATATCAATGGCACAGATTAAAGAACATGTTTTTCTGGGGTATGTACAGCTTTAAAACACCACACCCCACCCTTAGGCCCCCCAAAGATGTTACTTGCCATGTGCAAAATACATCCATTCCATCAAAATATCCCCAAAGCCTTAAGTCATTTCAGTGTCAGCATTAAGTACAAAGTCTCATCAAAACTGGTAATAGCTGCTTAATAAATAATTAATTGTGCAAGAATAGCCAGAAATAGCAGCGATGTACACAACAGGGGAAGCATAGAGAGATAAAGGGGTGAAGAATTTGTTAGTTTGTCTTTTGTTAATTATCATTATCAAAAGAATGAAAATGCTCTAATGATGATTGAGGTGATGAATGCACACCTGTGATTATACCAAATACCACTGATTGTACACTGGATGAATTGTTGCTTTAATAATACGTATCCATAAAATTGCCTTGTTTAAAAAAATCAGTTATAGGTGTATTCTGTCCTGGGGCATAATTCTCTGTCTGTGGACCTGTGAAAATGAGAACAAGTTATCTGCTTCCAGTACACAATGGAAGGACAGGCATAGGATATGCATTCCTATTCCCACAGGGAGAAACTGGAAGGGTTCATGGGTCCCAAACAATTCTGAGACACAGCAGGGACTCCTTCACCAGATGTTGAGGTCTGAGGGTCTTCTATGGAATGATGTTTGGCCTCTGGGCCTAATGGAGCAGCAGTCCCACCCTTTCCCATGCTCTCCCCAAACACTGGGGAGGAGGCTACACACTTGAAGCATCATGGTCATGGCCAAACACTGCAATCCCAGAGCACAGGATCAGTGCTGTCAGAACACTGGCTGACGGTCACGCTCTCCCCAAAAGCCATACCTATGGAAACATCTTCCTAAAACATTGAACATATTCTCTTTAAAATGTGGGACAAGGATGAGAATAGAATATTTACTAACACTTCTAGTTATCATTATACTGGCAGTCCTTAGAGCAAAAAAGATTAGAAAAAGAATTCAGACTTCCGGCAAGATGGTGGCTGAGTGAGCTTGCCTTGCTGTCTCTCCTGGGAAGAGGCAGCTGGGCACCGCTGGAGGTTCTCCGGGACCAGGCTTTTTCAGGATTTTTTCAGGGCAGGAAGTGTCTGGACATCGATTTGGTGGGAAGGTAACGGAAAGGACTGGTCTATAAGATATAATTTGGAACTTTTCAGGAGGGGGAGGCAAGATGGCGGCTGAGTGAACTTCCCAGTTACTAGCTCCTGGGGGGAATCGGCTGGGAGGCGTCGGAGACTATTTGGGACCGGCTGTTTCGGGATTTTGCCTGGTCCGGAGGTGTCTGGACATCGATTTGGAGGGAAGGTAACAGAGAGGATCCATCTGTGAAATATACACGGAGATCCCAGCTACGTGTGGAGGACTCCCTCCTTGGGTAGGCAGAGCCGAGGCAGCTAGCACTGCGGCGGGTGGCGGGCGGGAGAGCCGAGCCGCGCTGCGGCGGCGGGCGGTGGGCGGGGAAGCCGAGTCCTGCCGAGCCCGGCTGAGCCGCGGCACGCGGGGGGGCCGGGCCCAGCTGAGCTCGGCCGAGCCCAGCCGTGCCGCGCCGGGCGGCGAGCGGGAGAGCCGAGCCACGCTGCGACGCGCCGGGCGGCGGGCGGGAAAGCCGAGCCCAGCCGAGCCCAGCCGAGCCCAGCCGAGCCGTGGCGGGAGGGGAAGCCGAGCCCAGCCGAGCCGCGGCGGGCAGCGGGAGGGGGACCGGAGCCCAGCTGACCCCAGCCGAGCCTGGCGGCGGGGTTTCTGTTCTTTGGTTTTTTTTTTTTTTTTCCTGTTGTTGTTGTTGTTCTTGTTGTTCTTTTTTTTTTTTTTTTAATCCTCTCTTTCTTGTCCCCAATATTCTTCTTATACTATTTTACCTTAACAATACAATAGGTCCTACAGGAAATACCTCACATTTGCTGGGTTTCCTCACCCTCCACTGCCTCATTTCTCTGTGAATAGATTTAGCCTATCTACACTATCCCCTTTCCCCTACAACTTGATATCCTCCACCATCTGCTATCTCTCCTATATTCCATCTCCCTTTCTTTGATCCACAAAGTGTCTAACTCTTAATTTCTAATACCTTTGTTTAGTTTTCCATCTGGTATTCGTCCCTGAAACTATTACCTTTCTTTTCTCTTTCCCTCTCTCATGAAAACAATAGCCTCTTAGTACATACCACATTCCTCCCATATTCAGTCGTCTACCTCATTATAGGTACTTTCCTACTACTATAACTCTACACAATTTACATAATCTAACCTCCATCCTCCCAGAACTCATATTGTTGCTTTGTAAACATATATCACCAATGCTGCTTCACACTTTTTCCTTCCTTACACAATTGACTTTCCCCAGCACTAATACTTTCCTTTAAAGTGAGCTTAACTAGCAATAAGAAATTGGAATAAGAAGAACAAAGTGACAAAGAGAAGATATAACACTTAGGCAAAAACAACAGCTAATTAATCTCCAAGACTAGACAAAGAAGCTAAGGAACTGATTAAACCCGTCAAGAAAAAATGTTGACAAGACAGCAACAAAAATCTACAAACCAAACCAGTAATCAGGAAAACATGGCTGAATCCAATCAACAAACTGAAAATCAGGAAGGGGGGCAGGACTTCGCACAAGCAATGAAAGATCTCAGAACATTTATCACCGACAAATTTGATGAAGTAATGAAAGAGGTTAACAGCGTGAAGACAACACTTG
Organism: Dasypus novemcinctus; assembly: GCF_030445035.2. NCBI lineage: Eukaryota > Metazoa > Chordata > Mammalia > Cingulata > Dasypodidae > Dasypus > Dasypus novemcinctus. The sequence goes on from NC_080673.1 coordinate 1,426,709, forward strand.
GGAGGGGAAATTGCAGACATGCGCAAAAAAATAACAGATATGATGGAAATGAACACCACAATTCAAGAAATCAAAAATACACTTGCAGCAAATATCAGCAGACTAGAAGAGGCAGAGCAGAGAATTAGTGATGTGGAAGACAGTGCATTGGAAATCAAACAGATAGTAGAAGTGGTCAATAAAAAGGTAGAAAAAATCCAGATAGGACTTAGGGACCTGAATGATAACGCAAAACACTCAAACATACGTATTATAGGCATTCCAGAAGGAGAAGAGAAGGGAAAGGGGTCAGAAGGAGTGTTGCAGGAAATAATGAATGAAAACTTCCCAAATCTACTGAAAGAGACAGATGTACACATCCAAGAAGCACAGCGCACTCCACTGGTCATAAACCCCAACAGGCCCACCCCAAGACATATACTTGTCAAATTATCCAATGCTCAAGACAAAGAAAAAATTCTAAAAGCAGCAAGAGAAAAGAAAACCATCACATACAAGGGAAACTCCATAAGATTAAGTGCTGATTTCTCATCTGAAACGATGGAGGCAAGAAGGCAGTGGTATGATATAGTCAAGGTACTAAAGGAAAAAAATCTCCAACCAAGAATACTCTATCCAGCTAAACTAGCATTCAAAAATGATGGAGAGTTCAAAATATTCACAGATAAACAGAAACTGAAAGAGTATATCAACAAGAAACCTCCCCTTCAAGAAATTCTTAAGGGAATTCTGCAGGAAGAAAGGAAAAAACAGGACAGTCAGAGATGGAGGAGAGTGTAAAAGCAACAAGAAAGACAAAAATAGAAGGGGAAAATAAAATAATACAAACAAAATATAACAAACACAAATCCAACCAAAATATGGCTACCATAAATAACTCTCTAAACGTAATAACACTGAATGTCAACGGATTAAACTCACCTATCAAAAGATTCAGACTGGGACACTGGATAAGGAAATACGACCCATCTATATGCTGCCTACAAGAGACACATCTTAGACCCAGAGACTCATGGAGGTTGAAAGTGAATGGCTGGAAAACAATCATACAAGCAAACAACAACCAAAAAAAGGCAGGAGTAGCTATATTAATATCAGACAAAATAGACTTTAAATGCGAAACAATTGTGAGAGACAAAGAAGGATACTATATTTTAGTGAAAGGGACAATTTGTCAAGAAGATCGAACAATCATAAATATTTATGCTCCTAACAAGGGCGCCTCTAAATATGTGAGGCAAACGCTGGAAAAACTAAGTGAAAGAATAGATGCATCTACAATTATAGTGGGGGATTTTAATACACCACTATCAACTCTGGACAGAACATCTCAAAAGAGAATCACTAAAGAAACAAAACATTTGAACAGTATATTAGAAGACCTGGATCTAATAGACATATATAGATCATTACACCCAAACACAGCAGGATATACATTTTTCTCAAGCGCACATGGAACATTCTCCAAGATTGACCATATGCTAGGCCACAAAGAAAGGCTTAATGAATTCAGAAAGATCGAAATCATACAAAACAATATCTCTCACCACAGTGGAGTCAAGCTGGAAATTTGCAAGGGACAGAGACCCAGACTTCACACGACAATTTGGAAATTAAACAGCACACTCTTAGAAAAACAGTGGGTCAAAGAGGAAATCTCAAAAGAAATCAATGACTACCTTGAAACAAATGATAATGATAACACACCATACCAAAATTTATGGGATGCAGCAAAAGCGGTACTGAGAGGGAAATTTATAGCCATAAATTCATATATCAAAAAAGAAGAAAGAGCAGAAATTGAAGAATTAACTGCACATTTGAAGGAATTAGAAAAACAACAACAAAGTAACCCAACAGGAAGAAGAAGGAAGGAAATAACAAAGATAAGAGCAGAACTAAATGAAATAGAAAATAAGAAAGCACTTGAAAAAATAAACAAGACCAAGAGCTGGTTTTTTGAGAAGATCAACAAAATTGACAAACCTTTAGTGAGACTAACAAAGAAAAAAAGAGAAAAGATGCAAATACACAAAATAAGAAATGAGAAAGGTGATATCACCACTGACCCCACAGAAATAAAGACTATCATAAGAGGACACTTTGAAAAACTATATTCCAACAAAAATGACAATTTAGAGGAAATGGACAAATTCCTAGAAATACATAAGCAGCCCATACTGACGAAAGAAGAAATTGATGATCTTAACAAACCAATCACAAGCAAAGAGATAGAATCAGTCATTAAAAATCTCCCAACTAAGAAGAGCCCAGGGCCAGACGGCTTCACAGGTGAATTCTACAAAACATTCCGGAAAGAACTAACACCAATCCTATTGAAACTATTCCAAAAAATCGAAACAGAAGGAACACTGCCTAATTCCTTCTATGATGCCAACATTACCCTAGTACCAAAGCCAAACAAAGACACCACAGGAAAGGAAAATTACAGACCAATTTCTCTAATGAACCTAGACACAAAAATACTTAACAAAATACTTGCTAATCGTATTCAACAACACATTAAACGAATTATACACCACGACCAAGTGGGATTTATCCCGGGTATGCAAGGATGGTTCAACATAAGAAAATCAATGTAATACACCATATAAACAGATTGAGAGAAAAAAACCACATGATTATATCTATAGATGCAGAAAAGGCATTTGACAAAATACAGCACCCCTTCCTGATAAAAACACTCCAAAAGATCGGAATAGAAGGAAACTTTTTGAACATGATAAAGAGTATATATGAAAAACCTAAAGCCAACATTGTTTACAATGGCAAAATCCTGAAATCCTTCCCTCTAAAATCAGGAACAAGACAAGGATGCCCATTGTCTCCGCTCCTATTTAACATTGTCTTGGAAGTACTGGCTCGAGCACTGAGACAAGAACCAGATATAAAAGGCATTCAAATTGGAAGGGAAGAAGTCAAAATTTCATTATTTGCAGATGACATGATCCTATATATAGAAAACCCCGAGAGATCTTCAACAAAGCTCCTAGAACTCATAAATGAGTTTAGCAAAGTCGCAGGTTATAAGATCAATGCGCAAAAATCAGTAACATTTCTATACACCAATAATGAGCAAGATCAGGAGGAAATCAAGAAACAAATACCATTCACAATAGTAAATAAAAAAATCAAATACTTAGGAATAAATTTAACTAAAGAGTAAAAAACTTATACATCGAGAACTATACAAGATTGTTCAAGGAATCAAAGAAGACCTAAATAAATGGAAGAATATTCCCTGTTCATGGATAGGAAGACTGAATATTATTAAGATGTCTATCCTACCAAAACTGATCTACACATTCAATGCAATCCCAATAAAAATCAACACAGCCTTCTTTAAGGAACTAGAAAAACTAACTATGAAATTTATTTGGAATAAAAAGAGGCCCCGAATAGCCAAAGACATATTGAAAAAGAAAAAACGAAATAGGAGGAATCACACTTCCTGACTTCAAAACATACTACAAAGCTACAGTAGTGAAAACAGCATGGTACTGGCATAAGGAGAGACACACAGACCAATGGAATCGAATTGAAAGTTCAGATATAGAACCTCATGTATATAACCATATAATATTTGATAAAGCCACCAAACCCTCTCAACTGGGAGAGAATGGCCTATTCAACAAATGGTGCCTGGAGAACTGGATAGCCATATGTAGAAGAATGAAAGAGGATTACCATCTCACACCTTATACAAAGATCAACTCAAGATGAATCAAAGACCTAAATATAAGAGCCAAGACCATAAAGACCTTAGAAAGCAGTGTAGGGAAACATCTTCAGGACCTTGTAATAGGAAATGGCTTCATGGAATATCACACCAAAAGCACGAGCAGCAAAAGAACAAATAGATAAATGGGACTACCTCAAAATTAAAGCCCTTCTGCACCTCAAAGGAGTTTGTCAAGAAAGTAAAAAGGGAACCCACACAATGGGAGAAAATATTTGGCAACCATATATCTGATAAGAGACTTATAACTTGCATATATAAAGAACTCATATATCTCGAAAACAAAAAGATAAACAACCCATTTAAAAAATGGGAAAAAGATTTAAACAGACACTTCTCCAAAGAAGAAATACAAATGGCTAAAAAGCACATGAAAAAATGCTCCAAATCCCTAGCTATCAGGGAAATGCAAATCAAAACTACAATGAGATACCATCTTACCTCCATAAGATTGGCAGCCATGAAAAAAACAGCAGAATACAAATGCTGGAGAGGATGTGAAGAAAGGGGAACACTCATCCATTGCTGGTGGGAATGCAGAAGGATCCAACCATTCTGGAGGACAGTTTGGCAGTTTCTCAAAAAATTATCCATAGATTTTGCCATATGACCCAGCAATACCACTGCTGGGTATATACCCATCAGATCTGAAAACAAGGAACACAAACCGATATATGTACACCAATGTTCATAGCAGCATTGTTCACCATCGCCAAAAGTTGGAATCAATCCAAAAGTCCATCAACAGATGAGTGGATCAACAAAATGTGGTATATACACGCAATGGAATACTACTCAGCTGTAAGAACCAATACACTACAATCGCACGTGATAACATGGATGAACCTTGAGAATCTTATGTTGAATGAAGCAACCCAGGCATTGAAGGACAAATACTATATGACCTCAATGATATGAAGTAAGTTAACTGCCTCAGAGAGCTAGAGTCTGGAAAAGTGGCTTACTGGAAATCGGGGGGTGGAGGAAGGATGTGAGTTAATGTCTGTAGGGGTGGAATCTGTGATGAGCTGGGGGTAAGTACGAGCACAAAGAAGGGACAAAATGGGGGCAAGGGGTTACCTTTGGGTGGGTTTTCTGGGTTTGAGGGGGGGCTGGGGATGGAAAGAGGGGTAATATGGTCCAAGAAATAGGTGGGAGGGAGGGGCAACATACAAACATGGGAGAGTGCCAGAAGTTCGTTGAGAACTAAATGTTGAGTAAAACGTATCAAAGTATAAGTAGGAGGGTCACCTGGTTAGGACGCTCAGGGGGTATGGTCTGATGTGGGACGGACTCCAGAGGGAATAGCTGAAGGCTCATTTTGCCAAGGTGGGTTCTACCATTGGGTGGGGTTGGACCCATATCCTGGGGAAGACTAATGCCGTCGAATAGAGAGAACTGTATCTCTCGTGAGAAAGGACGGCTCCCAGGGCATTAGATTGGCAGGCGTTGTGGGCCCTAAGGGGATGGGAAAATGGACCGTGCAATGGATAGAACAAAGGTAAATAAGGGGGCAAAAGAGGAGTTATGTGAAAGTACACGAGGATGAATATAAAACAGCTAATATTACACCAAAAACACATAGGGGACGACAGACTAATAATGGAAAACCATAAGACAAAACATAGGATAACTAAAAAATTTAGAAAACTGTACAACCTAAAGTATGGACCACATAGTAAGCAACAAATGTTACCTTGTTTGAAAACTATAGTTTCGGAATCTGTACATCAGTTTCAGGAATATGATATGAATAAGTTAAAAGATTATTGCTGTGGAAGGGAAAAGGTTTATGGTGGATCTGGGGAAATACTGTATATTGTATATATGAATTTTGGTGATCTAAGACTCTTCTGAAGCTGACATTATGTTGGGATTCACTTTACGGGAAGTTTTGGATCACAGAGTGGTTCAACAATGGCAGCGGAGGAATACTGATATGGGATGTTATTGGCAGGATATATATGGTTGACAGGGAGTTATATAGGGCATATGCCCAGGGTATATGGTAATGTCTATATATACTCATAGTGGAAACAATTAAAAACAACAGCTGGGGGGGTACTGGGCTCCTGGCCAGGGGGGTCACTGTTGTGGGCCCTGGGAGAGCAGCGGCAATCCTCCAGGTGCAACGGCAAGAACCAGGAAGGAAGGAGGGCCCAACAGTGGGTTCTTGATACTAATGGCTACACTTTTGAGCCTATGCACCTGCAATAAGAACAAGGCCTAGAGTAGCATTGTGCCTGGGGGTTTCCTCCTGACAGCCTTCATGTTACTCAAATGTGGCCACTCTCACAGCCAAACTCAGTGTGTAGATGTGATGCATTCCCCCCAGTGTGGGACACGACACCCGGGGATGAGCCTCCCTGGCACCGAGGGATCACTACCACATACCAGCTGAAGAAGCAACTAGAAAATGACCTTGAATTAAAGATTCAATGTGGAACACCAGAATATACCTGTCTACATATAATAACATGACTTCAGGAAGCGGTTTGACCTAATGTAAGGGGGAAATGGAAAGAAGAAATGAGATTATAAGGCTGTGAGTCTCCAAAAAAGAGTCTGGAGGTTGTCAGAAGGAATACCCCTATGTACAACTGAACAGAGTCTAAGAGACAGATAAGGTAGATACAACCCCAGGTATTGGTTCTTTTGAGGGATAAAAGAGACCCACGGGTTCTATGGTCATGGCAGAAGGGGTTCACTGCCATGGACAGATGGCCCTTCTTTGGAGCTGGTGTTTCTGCGTGATGGAAATGGACTCAGAGGGGATCTCTTTTCACAAGACTTGCATGCTACTTTATTGAAATTGTAGTTGGTGCTGAGTTTAAGATATATGTAGGGGATTTGAATCTCTGGACTGATAATATGACACCCAGGCCCAGAGCCTCAACAGACTTCAGCTCCTACACTTTGACTTATTGGGCTTACTCCACTCAGCTAACATGGAGTTGAAGAAGGCCAACCACCACAACATGGAGCCTAGAGTGTCTACAATTAGAAGCGGAAGAGTGCATCCAGTACCCATGTGGAATCTAAGCCCTCACTTGACATAGGTGTGCAATGGACACAACCAATCCAATGTCCACAGAGAAAATGTGGAATGGGTGTGGGAACGGTAGCCATGGGGGCTGCTGGGTGTGGGGAACGGGAGGAAGAGATGAGATGTGGAGGCATTTTCGGACGTGGACTTGTCCTGGATAGTGCTTCACGGACAATTACGGGACACTGTAGATCCCCCCAGGGCCCACTGGATGGAACGTGAGAGAGTCTGGGCTATGATGTGGACCATTGACTATGGGGTGCAGTGATGCTCAGAGATGAACTTACCAGGTGCAATGGATGTATCACGATGATGGGAGAGAGTGTTGCTGTGGGGGGAGTGGGGGGCGGGGGCGGTGGGGTTGAATGGGACCTCATATATTTTTTTTAATGTAATTAAAAAAATAATAATAATAAATAAATATTTAAAAAAAAGAACAAGAATTCAAGGGCATAAGATTTAGAAAGGAAAAAATAAAATTGCTTGTATATTATTTGTCAATTTACATAGAACCATTAAAAAATCTACAGGAAAAGTATGAGAATACAAGGTAGTTGAATGAAAGAATAATATAGAAAATTATGTTTTTCTGTATCCTAATGACACAAACAGATTAATCTAACCAAAGGCATGCAAGATCGAAGGTAAAAAAAATGTAATACTTTATTAAGGGAAATTAAAAGTCCACAATAAAGAGATACATGTCCCAGTGCCTGAAGGGAATCTTGCTCAAGATCTGCAGCTTCAGCCTGGCCAAGAGATCACTTCAGAAGGAGCACCTAGACCTGGGTCTCCCGTGGGACCTTAGGCCTGAGGTAACTGTCTGCTGTCCTCTCCCCAGGTCTCTACTGTCATCTGCTTCTCCTACCCTAAACATCACCCTGCCTGGGGTTCCACCTGGGATCCTTCTCATTTGTCCCTCTGTGGGGCACCTGGTCACACCCCATGCCTTAAAATTCAGCTGCTCACATTCACATACACTGTCTTTACTACCCATCTGTTTTCCACACACAGGCATTCCCCCATCATTTCATTATGGAAAATTTCAAACACAGAAAAATTGAAAAGATCATGGAGAAAACAGCCCTAGATCCACCTCTTAGACTCCTGTGTCCTTGTCATGTAACCCATCTACCCCTTGATGTGTGGTGCCTTCCAAAGCCAGGGCAGTGGCCAGCACACTGTGCTGAAGGGAATCCGTGACCTGTGACTCCATTACACCCACTTCTGTCACTGTTTCTCTCTCATACACATACATGGCCACAGTGACAAATCGTGTGCCTTCCACTTTATTTTTCCTCTCTTCTCCATAACACATGGTTGAGTTTAAGTATCACCCTTGTGCCCCCTAAACATGCTTAATCTCAGTAGTCCAGCAATTCAGAGCATTGCCTGAAACTTGTCCTTGAGGCCATGAGGCTGCATCTGCCCACCCCTGTATTTATGTGGTGGCAGTCCGCTGCTCACCTGCAGTGAGGAGTAGCTCTGGGGGTGCACAGTGTTGGTGGAGCTCTACATTGAGGTCCAAAGAGAGGGTGAAAACTCCTTGGACTTCTCCCTGATAGGAGGAGAAAGAGTGCACATATATCCGTAAAGAACTCTTGCTTTGGGGAAAGCTGAAAGATAGTCTCTGAAGCCAGCAAATCATCCTACAAAGCATCACTATGGTGTTTTGCCTTTTATCTGCAGAACTTCAGAAACTATCAGTCCTGGGAGTTTGTTTGGGCCCTAGTGAGTTCACTGCACCACATAAAAGACCTACACAAAAGCTTCATGGGGCTGCTCATGTCATGGGATGCAGCAAAAAGATGTCCCCCACACCCTTACCACCCCTACCTCCACTCCCCTGCCACCTTGTCCCTTAGGCTGGCTTATTTACAAGTGGGTGCAGTGACCTGTTCTGGGCCCCATGACATCATCAAGGGAGGAAGACAGAGAAGAGCATGCAAGGTAGTTCCAGCTTGAGTCTGCAAACATTTTGGAGACAGGGGCTGAGGCAGGAAGTGGGAGAGGGACTATCTTGAAGGAGGAAGCCAGGAACCCATGGGCCATAACCCACTGGAGGTACTGGGGAGGGTAGATACTACAATGTAAACCACTATTCATGTGGTGCAGCAGTGCTCCAAAATGTATTCACCAAATTCAATGAATGTGCCACGATGATGGAAGAAGTTGTTGGTGTGGGAGGAGTGTGTATGTGGGGGGTTATGGGAAACTCTTACATTTTTTAATGTAATGTTTTCTGTGATCTATGTATCTTTTAAAAATAGACAATTTAATCTAAAAATTATATAAGAAAAGACATGATCATCCTATTGGGGCTACTTTTAAAATTAATATTTTTTCATTACAAATTTTTATTTTATAAGATGTCAATACCATTTTTTTTCTTTCTGAGAGACGTGGGTTTACAGAGAAATCATACATGATATACAAGATTCCCATATACCATCCAAATATTAACACTGAGCACTGGTGTGGAAAATATATTACAATTGATAAGAGCACATTTTTATAATTGTACTATGAACTCTAGTCTATGGTTTAAGGTCGGGTTTGTTGTTTATGTAGTGCAGTTCCCTGGAGTTTTGTAAAAGTTTTATTTTTTTACCATGTACAAAACTTTACATTTCTTCTTCTAACCACATTCAGATGGCTATTTCAGGGTTCTTAATTACCTTCACAATGTTGTGCCACCATCACCACCATCCACCACCAAAACAGTTATATCATTTCCAAATAATAGCCGTGTACATTTTAAGCCATAATTTCCCATTCCCTCTCCACACCTCATCCTCTGGTATCCTATATTCTAGATTCTGACTCTGTAAGTTTACTTATTCTAGTTTCATATCCATGAAATCATACAATATTTGTCCTTTTCTGTCTGGTTTATTTCATTTAACATGTCTTCAAGCTTCATCCACACTGTCTTATGTTTTAGTTCCCTAGATTGCTCAAAACAAATACCATGAAATGAGTTTGTTTAAACAATGGGAACTATATATTCACTCATGGTTAGAGTTCAGAAAAATGTCTGAATCAAGGCATCATCAAGGTGATGCTTTCTTCCTGAAGAGCAGCTTCTGGCAATCATTGACTCCTCTACCACATGGAACATGGTGGCATCTGCTGGTCTCTCCCTTCTTCCAGTTTTTGTTGATTTCAGCTTTTTGCTTTCATGGCTTTCTCTCTCTCTGTATTCATTCTGTTTATTAATACCCATCCTGATTGATGTTGGTGACACCCTAAATGAAGTAACCTTAACAAAAATCCCTCATTACAGTGGGCTCACACCCACAGGAGTGAATTAGATTTAAGAATGTGTTTTTCAGGGGCACATACAGCATTGCACCACCACAGCCCATCCTCTGGATCTGTTAAAGACATGTTCTCCCCATATGCAAAATACATTTATTCCATCCCAGAACCCAAAGACTTTAAATCATTTCAAAAACAATGCTTATTACAAAGTCTCATCAGAATTGGTTATGGGTGTGGTCTGTCCTGTAGCACAGTTTCCCTCCTTCAGTTGACCTGGGAATCCAGGTTAAAAAGTTATCTGCTTCCAATGTACAATTGAGAGATAGGCATAGGATAAACATTCCCATTCCCACAGGGAGAAATTGGAAGGAAAATAGGGATTAGAGTTTCCAAGCAATTATGAAACCCTGAAGGGCATACTCTGAGAGTCCTCTATTGAAAGATGTCTTGTTCTATGGGCCTGATGGAGTGGAGAACAACCCTTCCAAGTGTGTGTGCAGTGAAAATGCTCTACCCAAATACTAGTGGTGAAGGCACCACCCTCTCCACCACTGAGATGACATCTAGGCTGTCAGCAATCTTGGGACATAGGTTCCAACTTCCTAGAACACTGGGGCGATAGCACTTTCCCTGAACAATTGGCTGGATGGCCTGCCCTCTCCAATGCTATGGCAGATGCACATTTTCTGCACACATGGTGTGTCCACACTCTTGGCCTGAATTGTGTTTGGTCCAGAACTCAGCTTCCATGGTTCTGCCCTTGAAGTGATTTTAGTCTTTAATGTCTCCCTTTTAATCCAGGCTGGCAGTGGCTCCACTTATACAGATCTTGCAAAAAATCTTGTTGGTCTGCATGTAGTAAACAGGGTTGAATCCATCAAACAAGACTTTTCAGTTTTTTCCTGAGTAACTACACTGCAAGTCCTGACTTGCCCTGGAATGTCTGTCTAATTGGATTCATGTTCAGTTAAATGCTCACATGGACACTGTTCTCTAGGGACTTGCTTTATGGAAGCCCAGACTTTTCCAAGCCAGCAATTTCTGGTTTCTTTATGCTCAGGAATTCAGTTATCAGCTTTTCCCTTTCCTCTTATATTTTACCATAAGCTGCAATGAAGGGTAAACTGTCCTTTCTATAGTTACCTTGGAAAACTCTTCAGCTAAATAACCCAGATCAGTACTTTCAAGTTCTGCCTTCCGCCAACATCAGAACTTAATTTTGCCAAGTTCTTTGCCATTTTGAACAAGGATCACTTTAACTTCAGTTTCTAATAACATTTTCAAATTTCCATCTAAGGCCTCAATGGAAGTATATTTACTGTCCATATTTCTAGGAACAGACACTAGAAAGTAATCTTTAAACTTTTTCTAGCAAGTGCTGCACAGTTGTATGAGCCTCTAACCATTACTCAATTCCAATGCCATTTCCACATTTTTAGAACTTCCATTAGCAGCACTCCACTATCCTGGTACAAAAATCTGTTTTATTTTCCTAGACTGCTTAGAGCAAATATCATGAAATGGGTTTGACTTAAACAATAGGAATTTATTTGTTCATGGCAATAGTACAGGAATATGTTCAACTCATGTAATCCATCAAGGCTATGATTTTTTCTTTAAGACTACTACAGTGATTCTTGGCTCCTCTGCCCATGGCAAGGCATATGGTGGCCTCTCCTGGTTTCTTCTTTTTCTTCTAGGTTTTGTGACTCCAGCTTCTTCCTACCATGGCTTTTTTTCTCTCCATAATGTGTTCTGTTTAGAATGGACTGCAGAAATAGGAGTAAGTTCCATCCTGATTGAGATGGGTCACACCGTAACTAAATGAACCTCATCAAAAGACCCTACTTACTGTGGATATGCATCCATAGGAACGGATTGCTTTTCTGAGGTATGTACAGCTTCAAATCTTCACAATGCATGTATCAAATCTGCATTTCTTTTTATGACTGAATAATATTCCATTGTATGAATATATCACATTTTTTTCCGTTCACCAGTTGATGGACACTTGGATTACTTCCAACTATTTGCAATTTTGCATAATGCTGCTATGAATATCATTGTGCAATTCCATTCTTTTGGATTTATATCTAATAGTTGGACTATGGGGCATGGTAGTTTGAGAATTTTTAGACCCTAGAAAATCATGTCCTTAGAGCTAATTAATTCCCTGTGTGGAAACCAATTGTTGGTGGGATTTTTTTTTTTAAGATTTATTTTTTTATTTATTTAATTCCCTTCCCCTCCCCTGGTTGTCAGTTTTCTGTGTCTTTTTGCTGCGTCTTGTTTCTTTGTCCGCTTCTGTTGTCATCAGCGGCACGGGAAGCGTGGGTGGCGCCATTCCTGGGCAGGCTGCACTTTCTCTCGCGCTGGGCGGCTCTCCTTTAGAGGTGCACTCCTTGCGCGTGGGGCTCCCCTACACGGGGGACACCCCTGTGTGGCAAGGCACTCCTTGCATCCATCAGCACTGCACATGGGCCAGCTCCACATGGGTCAAGGGGGCCTGGGGTTTGAACCACGGACCTCCCATGTGGTAGATGGATGCCCTAACCACTGGGCCAAAGTCCGTTTCCCGTTGGTGGGATCTTTTGATTAAATTACCCCATTAAGGGCCTTTGATTAGATTGTGTGACCCAGGGTGTGTCTTAATCCTCCTACTGGAGTCCTTTATATATGGAGGAATAAAAGGTCACTGATGGAGGAAAAAACTTCAGAGACAGGGAAATGACTCCAGAAGCTAAAACCAATGCCCAGCAGAGAGAACAGCCAAAGACCGAGTAGTCAGAAGCTGAAAGAAAGGTGTGCCTGTTTTATTAACCTTTTCAAAGACCCAAGTTTTAGTTTCCCTGATTCTATTGTTTTATTATATTCTATTTCATTAATCTCTGCTCTAAACCTTGTTATTTACTTCCTTCGACTTACTTTGGTTTAGCTTGATCTTCTTTTTCTCTGGTTCTTCCAGGTTTGGGGTTAAGTCTCTAATATAAAATCTTTCCTAATTTTTAATATAAGCATTTACAGCTTCATACCAATTTTAAATGTAAGCATTTAGAGTTTTTTGGTTAGTTTTAGTCAATTTTATTTCACTATTTTTGTTCTTACACCTTTCAGAGCATTACACAATTACAGTTTTTTCATTTTCTGACCTGCAGACAGATACCTTATGTGGAAATTTTTTTTTTAATATAACAAATTAGGTATTTCCAAAATGCAACAACTACATATAAGACAATTCACAAAGTGTAATTTACTAGGACATGTACTAAGAATTTAGAGCAGCCAATCAGTAGAAATCTGACTAAATTTGGCAATCAGGAAAATTCTGACCAAATTTAGCAATCAGTTATTTATATATTAAAAGACAAACCTAATTAATCTTCCAAACAAGAAGCTTGAAACTTTTTGTTAAATCCACATTGGAAGATAGGAAGTGATCATTTAAACCTATATCCAGCCTTAACAGTGTTAATCCCAAATACTAGGCTATTTCCAGTCTGCCACTGAATAAGGAGCATCTCAGTTTGTCTGACCCCATGTATCAAACTCTTACGCTATTGTGTGCATAGAAAGGTTAAGTGATCGTTAATTAAAAAGCAAAACAAAAACTCATTAAATATCTGTACTATTCTTCCAGCTCATCTGCAATTCCAAGTCTTCAACTTGTGTCACTTAGTGACAAGCTACATTTTCTATTACATATATTTATGTTACCTGTGAGTATGTATGTGTACACACGCACACAAAGATACTATGTACAAACTGGCTATTAAAACTCTCTGCAATTGGAAAGCATCTACAGGACCTTGTAATAGGAAAGGGCTTTATGAACACCAAAAGCACTAGCAGCAAAAGAACAAATAGATAAATGGGACTTCCTCAAAATTAAAGCTGTCTGCATCTCAAAGGAGTTTTTCAGGAAAGTGAAAAGAGAGCCTACACAATGGGAGAAAATATTTGGTAACCATATATCTGATAGGAGACTTATATCTTGCATATATAAAGAACTCCTATATCTTGAAAGTGAAAAGACAAACAGCCCATTTAAAAAATGGGAAAAAGATTTGAACAGACACTTTTCCAAAGATGATATACAAATGGCTAAAAAACACATGAAAAAATGCTCAAAATCCCTAGCTATTAGGGAAATGCAAATCAAAACAACAATGAGATACCATCTTACCCCCATAAGACTGGCAGCTATCAAAAAATCAGAAGACTACAATTGTTGGAGAGGATGTGGAGGAATGGGAACACTCATCCACTGCTGGTGGGAATGCAGAAGGATCCAGCCATTCTGGAGGACAGTTTGGTGGTTTCTCAAAAAACTAGCTATGGATTTGCCATATGACCCAGAAATTCCACTGCTGGGTATATACCTAGAAGATCTGAAAACAAGGACACAAACCAATATATGCACATCAATGTTCACAGCAGCATTGTTCACTACTGCCAAAAGTTGGAATCAACCCAAATGCCCATCAACAGATGAATGGATAAATAAAATGTGGTATATACACACAGTGGAATACTACTCAGCTATAAGAACAAATAGAGTACAAACACGTGATAACATGAATGAATCTTGAGAACCTTATGTTGAGTGAAGCAACCCAGGCATTGAAGGACAAATACTACATGACTCTCTGATATGAAATAAGTAAACCAAGCTGTCTCAGAGAGCTAGAGACTGGATGATAAACTTTAAGGTGGTTGGAGGGTAGAGGAAGGTTTTGAGCTGACAGCTACTTGGGTGAAATTGATGATAAGCTGGAGGTAAGTATTTGTACAGGGAAGGGATAAAATGGGGGCATAGGGGTAACTTAGGGTGGTGCTGCATGGGCATTAGGGGCACTAGGGATGGGAGGATGGGTCAGATTGCCCAAGAAATTGGGCAGAGCATGAGGGGAACATTTGATCATGGGAGATTGTCAGGTATGTGGTTGAAATTGTGGTGCAGAGAAAACTCTTTAGAGAATGTAATATGGAAGGTTGCCTGTTTTGGCTGCTTAAGGGCAGAGGGCATCTGACACAGGGCAAGCTTCTGGGGAGTGTGTGAGTGCTCATTTTGTCATAGTGGGTTATATCATTGGGTGGAGACCCATACAATGAGAGTGAAGGTATACCCACATCCTGGGGAGGACTGATGTTCTCAAACAAAGGGAATTGTAACTCTTGAATCAGTGGCTCCCAATAGGTTAGGGCAGTCAAGTAGATCAAGCCCTCAACATTTTTGCAAGTATCTCTGAATATGGTCCCTCAAGTAATGAAGATTGATTGTCATGGTGGGCCCTGAGGGGAGGGGGAAAGTGGTGTTGAATACATGGAATCAGGGTAACTGTGGGGCAATGGAAGTGTTCCACAAGATCATGCCATGATGGATATAGGTCATGTTAAATTATACCAAAAATGTATAAAAGTCTATAGGCTAAAATGTAAACCATAATGTAAAACATAAGATAACTAAAAATTTAGAAAAGTGTATAGTCTAAAATATAAACCATGATGTAAACCCAAATGAAACCATGTTTGAAAGCTTTCATTTCAATATCTGTACATTAGCTGCAGCAAATATAACATGAACATGTAAAAAGATCACTGTTGAGGAAGGAAAAAGGGTTTGATGTTGGATATGTGGGTGTACCATATACTGTATATGTGAATTACTGTGACATAAAACTTACATCAAGAGAAAATTGATAATCAGGAAAAAAAAAAGGAGGTAGATACTGAGGAAGAAATGGAGGAAATTGCCTTGCCACTGTACATACAAGGCAACAGCTATAGCAGTGATGAAAGGCAAAATGTCAAAAACAAAGCTTTTTCATTTTTTTGATGCCCCAATTTATTTTTCCTTTATTTAATTTTTCTAAATTTCTATATATTCTATGCCTAACCTTTAAACCAATCACTATATTCCATTTTCTTATTAATGGAGTCTGGCAATATATTGGGCTTCCTTTTTGAATAAGTTTTGGATTACAGAGAGGTTCAACTATGGCGGGAGAGGAGCATTCATGTGGGGTGTCATTGGAGGGCTACACACGGTTGGGAGGGAGTTCTCCAGGGCATGTATACAGGGTACATAGAAAGGTTTGGATATTTTCATAGTGGTTTCAGTTGGAAACTACAGATGAGAGAGTGCTGAATTCCTGACCAGGGGAGCTCTACCACACTCCCCAGTGGGACAAAAACAATCCCCCAAGTGCAATGGTAAAGACCAATAAAGATGGAAGGTCCAATGATGAGCACTTGATACTGATGGCTCCAATTATGAGCCTGTGTGCCTGAAATATGAACTAGGACAATAGCTGTGGGGTACCTAAGAGTTACCTCCTGAGAGCCTCCATGTTGCTCAGATGTGGCCACTCTCTAAGCCAAACTCAGCATGTAGATGCATTGCCTTCCCCCCAGCATGGGACATGACTCCTGGGGATGAGGCTCTGTGGCACTGAGGGACTACTACCAAGTACCAGTTGATGATGTAACTACCAAAAGACCTTGAACAAAGAGGTCAACTCAGACCGGCACAATATCTCAGCCTACATATAATATCAGGTGTTAAAAACTGCTTTTTTACTTTGGATAAAAAGGGGGGAATGGAAAAGACAAGTGAGTTTATATGGCTAAGAGTCTCCAAAAAAGAGTCAGGAGGTCATCCGGGGGTGATGCTTATGCATGCCTCAGCAGGGTACCAGAGAGAGCCAAGGTAGATGGAAACCCAGGTGCTGGTTCTCCTGAGGGCTGCAGGAACTCACAGTTCTATGGTCAAGGCAGATGGCTCTGGAGTTCAGGACCATGTTAGTTGGCCTGACTTTGGAGTTTGTGTTCCTGAGTGTGATGGAGTTGGACTCAGATACAACCTTTCTACACATGCCTCTTCTGTTACTTTTACTGGACCTGTGGTTGGCATTTGGGTTGGTGTATACTCAGGAGACCTGAAACTCTGAACTGTCCAAGTGATGGCCAGGCCCTGGGCCTCAGCAGACTTGCAGCTCCTACCCTCTGGTTTCTTGGACTTACCCTAGCCAGCTGACAGGGAGGTGAAGAGGGTCAACCACCACACCAGGGAGCCAAGAGTGCCTACAGCTGCAAGCAGGAGAATTGCTTCCATCATCCATGTGGAATCTAAGCCCCCTCTTGAGGTAGAAGGGACTGGACATAGCCATCCCAGGTCCACAAGACACAGGAACAGAGTATGGATTAGAGTGGACTTAGTGGTGTTCTGCTGGGGAACTATTGTGATAAGTAAGGGAAAAAACTGTAGTAGTGATGTGGAGAGGGTGGCCATGGTGGCTGCTGATGACTGGGAGAGGGAAGAAGAGATACGGTGTGGGGGCATTTTCAGGATTTGGAGTTGTCCTAGGTGTTGCTGCAGGGATGGATGCTGGACATTGTGTGTCCTGTCATGGCCCACTGGGTGGACTGGGGAAGAGTGTGGACTACAATGTAGACCACTGTCTATGTGCTGCAGTGGTTCTCCAGAATGTATTTGCCGAGTGCAGTGGATGTGCCACTATGAGTTTGCTGATATGGGAGGGGTGGGGTGGGTGGGATGGGGGGTATATGGGGACCTCATTTTTTTTAATGTAACATTTAAAAGAAAATAAAGAAGAAAAAAATTTTTTTAAAGTGCAAAAATTCACTTTCAATTGAGGCTATGGTTCCTATGCCTTGGGGTTTTTTTGACTTCACAACTGAAAAATACTACTAACATTTCACTTCCCTAAGACAAAATTTCATTGCTTGTTCAATAAGTTGCTCAGTCAAAAAATGGCTATATGGAAGTAGAAAACCAAGCCCAACCAAAACATACAAACAAACCAGCCAATTCAGTACAATTTCTCTCTACAATTTGAACAGGCAATTTGTAGAAGTCATTGCTAACTAGATTAGAAAATCTGCGGTGCTTTCCAATTTTTCTCGCCTACCTTACTGTCCATGTTCATATTTCAAATTGCACCAACAGAGCCCACATTTCAGGGGTTGGCTGCTTGGCAGTCTTAGCTGCCTCTGTGACAGGCTTGTGGCACAGGCCCTTTCTCTTACTAAAGTGTTACTGGAAGTTTTCTATAAAGGGGGAGGGTTGCAAGAGAGCAAGGAAAGATGTTGGAGACTCAAACCATGAAATATGGGTCTCTTGTTGGATTGAAAGGCCATTATAAATTTCTGTCCCACAGTTATGATATGAATAATGGCCAATGGAAGCTGTAAATGTGGATGCAAACAATGTTCCCTACACATATGATCCTGCCATCTGGTGTGAAAGATTCAGAGATGTTTTTGGAACAGGCTTTCATTATCAGGAATTCCTGAGCTTTTTCTCTCCCTTTGAAGAGGAGGAAGTAGTGGAGGCAGAAGATGCATGCATGCTTCCTGGAGGAAAATCAAAGCTTTCAAAAGAACTAGGGTCTGCATGGGTTGATTTCAAATCAATGCTACAACTGATGCACTGGAAGAGTCAGGTCTCAATTTGTTTCTTTTGTGCCTTTTCTTTGGCAATTTTCAGTACATCCTGAGCTTTGTATGATCCAGTTCTTAACTCTGAAGCACATTTTTTGTACTTAACTGAGTGTTAATGTACTTGCTTGAGCAACTTGGCACTACTCTGTCTCTGTCATGAGCAAAATTTGAAACCTTAACCACAGAATAATCCATGGCTGCCCTTGGAGAGATGACAGTGGGCTTGGACTGACTGGGGGGCTTGTTTTCCTGGGCAGGAGCATGTGGCATTGGAGATGAGCTGGGCAGTCAAACATCTACAACTGTTGTGCCAGCTTCCAGGGGTGCTGAAGGTCTCTCCTCCTGAGTTCCATGCAAGGCCTGCCAGGACCATCAGGCAGCACCCAAGCTCATGCCCAGTTTGGGGACAGGCCTGTGCTGTCAGGTGAGTGGTGTGAGGGCCCAGACTCCTCATGGTTTGGGGTGGCTGCTGGCCTCCAGCAAGCTTCACATTCACCTGTGCCCTTCTGGTTAGACAGGGGCAGTGTGCCATTTGCAGGTTCAGAGCTTCTGGTGGCTAGAGCTCACCCTCAGGTGTTGTGGGGTCAGTTTGTTATCAGGGAATGAGAATGATGCAGCTGAGGCTGGCAAGAGGTTGGGCTTTGAGGCTCCTATGTGGCCAAGTATTGGCCAGGTGGGGCTGTGGCAGCCACTCTGTGTTTAGAGGTTAATGTGCAGCCAGGGCCGGGAGTCAGGTGGAGAAAGGGCCATCATGTGGTCAGAGGTAGGGAGCTGGTGAACCATGTGTTCTAGTTTCAGGGTGTCCAAGATTCATAATTCTGGTTGTTGGTTAAGACTGAAGAGAGACCATGCAGTAAAGGACAGCAGATTGAAGCAGTGGCAATGCCCTCTTCCAACCAGTGGATGCTCTTCCCTGCTCAGATGACCTAACTCTGCCAGGGGAAAGAGGCAGGGTCATGGAGCTTCTAGTCTCCTCTCCTTCTGACTCTGCCAGGGGAAAGAGGCAGGGCCATGGAGCTTCTAGTCTCCTCTCCTTCTGACTCTGCCCTGCTTTCAGCAGGAAGTCAAGGAACTGACCCTCTGTGGTCCCCAGAGGCCACTCAAGGACTGTGGGAACCACTGGCCCTGGTCCTGGAATTTCCTGGAGATGAGAACCTTTCAAAGCCACTGGAGCCCAGGTCCTGTCATCTCGATGGCTAATGTGACCAATCAGCAGTTTAGCCCCAACTCTGCTCTCAGGGCAAGAGTGGGGCTTGGAGAGAGTGGTTCTTGGAGGCTGAGAGCAGAGACAGCTGTCCCGGGATGGAAGGAGCCCCCATGGCCGCAGGTGGGGGCAGCTTCCATCTGGCAGCAGGAGAGGCAGACTTAGAAGTATAATGTGCTGCTGTCACCTTCATCTCTTTGTAGTATTTTGAGTTTTCAAATGTCATTGTGTTGCTTAAACCAACCCCTTCTGAGTCCCTCCTCTGCCCCAGGTGCTGTTCTAAGCACTGCCCCTGCCACTCTGCTCCTCCTCTCAAGAGTTCACAGTCCCTGGAGCTGTAAGGATGCTGCTGGTACCCATGTGGCTGGCTGGGGCAGGGCTGGGGCCCAAGCCAGGGCCAAGGCCCATCCTGACCTGCCCTTGACCCTGAGTGCATCTGTTCCTCCTTGTCCTTTAAATGATCTGACATCGAATCTCTCATGGCTCCCAGCTGGTTCACTTCCAGGCCTGGCCCCACCTTGCTGTGTGACCCTGAGCAGGTTCTCCTGACCTCTCTGTGCCTCAGTTTTCCCATCTGTGAGGTGGGCTTAGTGATAGGACTTTCGTGTTGAGTTGCTGCAGAGATTATCTGGGGTTAACCAAAGGCTCGGAGCTCAGTCTGAGAGACACTGAAAGTATGATGAATATTAATCTGTAAATTACTAGTTACTGCTGCCTGGCGTTCCTTTAATGAGCCACTATTCGATGTGGGAAGCCATGCTCCACTGAGGCCCTTGCTCAGCCTTTTCAATTTTCAGTCTTGTACCCGTGCTCCATTGCAGCCACTGTAAACACAACTGCTAATGAGTTGCAATTAGGTGTCTCTGGGGCCAGCCCCTCAGGTACAGCCTCTAGCCCCCTCATCTCACATGTGCAGGAGGACAGGGTATCCTAGTGTGACTCCTGTGTGGGTCCCACAGGTGGTCAGGGATGAGCCCAGATGGAAACCCAGATTCCCAAAGTCACTGAAGTCCCTTCCCAGGCCCCTGCCTGCAGGAACCTCTGCCCACTGAGGGGTGGTGTTTGCTTGTCCTTCAAGTCTCTTCAGGGCACCAATATGTTGGTGGAGGGTTCTGGCCTCCATGCTGCCTCCTGGACCCCCGCCTGGCCTGGGCCTGGCCTCTGCCCACTGGCAGCTGGCAGCAACCTGGTGGACCCACACTGGCCACATCAGGATCGTGGCTTATGTCCTGGTGTCATCCATGGAAGTGGGCAGCTGGTCCCCACTCAGGAGCTGGAATTCATGATGCCCCATCTGGATCCATCTGGATGCCAAAGCAGCTGTGTCCATCATTGCCTTGGACAATCCCAGCCCTACAGGTGGGTCTCCTCTTGACAGGATGATTAGTTCTGTACCAGATGCCATGGCCTCCTCACCTCTTTGTTGAGGGGGCAGAAGGATGGAAGGACCAGGATGTTTACCTTCCCCCATTGTCATCTGATTAGACCCAGAACCTGTGCCACTGAAACAGACACTCTTCCCACAGTTACTACCAATAGATTTTATTTATTTTGGACAGAAAATATGCACATTGCTAAAGAGTAAGGCAGTGTAGAAAGAACTAAAATGAAAGGAAAGAGCTGCTGCCTCTCTACTTCCCCCTCCAGGGCCATCTGGCCTCACCTGTTACCACCTGCCAGGGACCAGCAAATGTGAGGAGGGATTTCACTGGTAAACCACTAGCTTTCTTGTTCTTCCAATATTATTTTTGCCAGGTTTGTAGAATTCCCTGTCCGGGTATTCCTGCTGAATGCCCAAGCACTGGGATAAATAAGGACCCTTGGACAATGGCTGTTTCCTGGCTGCCAAACAGTGGATTGGCTTGAACAGTGGGAATTTATTTACTCATAGTTTTTTCAAGGAGAATACCAAAATCAAGAGTGTCATGAGAGTGACGCTTCCTCCCAGAAACTGAAGCACCCTGGAGCTGGCAGCCAAGGACCCTTGGTCCTAGCTCTTCTGTCATATCCCAGTGCACATGGTGGCCTCTGCTGGCTTCTTTCTATTATTCCAGGTTTTGTTGACTTTCACCTTTGGCTGCTCCTGGCTTTCTCTTGCCACGTGATCTTCCCTATAAGACCTTCAGTAACAGGACTGAGACCCATTCTACTTTAGCTGGGCCAGGCCTCAGCTGGTGTTACCTCGTCAGTAGACCCACATGATGGATTAGTTTTAAGAACATGCTTTTCTGGTGAATGTATCTCCAAACCACAAAAGTGAGTTACCCTGCTCTTGCCCCACCCTGTCCCCTGCCCTGTCCTGAAGATCTCAGATGACCATTGGCCATGGCCCTTACACTTGCTTCCTGAGTCTACAGAACTGTGGACATCTCCCACCTGCTGCTCACCTCACACCTCATCTCTCAGTTGTGGGTTCATGGCTGTGTGCTTGCCTTTCTCTTGGAAGGAATAGATACAATACATTCTCCTATGTTTGAACTAGACCTGGGAACTAAGCTCAAGGGTCTTCTCTTCCCTGCAATCACCCTGAACCCCCAAAGCCTCTATCTGGTATTTTCTTTACACCAGATAAATTGCTCCCAGGGTTCCTAAGCAGCATGACCTCCTTATTTTACATTCCCATTTGTAGTTTGAAAGGCTCTGGAGGGTCTTGCACATTCCAGGTGACAGTTTGTTGTTGATGGTGTAGGAAATGGAGAGGAGAAAACCAAAAATCCCAGGGCTGGGGGCCATGGCAGGAGGCAGGAGAGACAGAGGAGAGGGCACCAAGGGCTGAGAGTGCCAAGGGGCTCTGCTGGGGACCTTGCCCCATCTCCCAAACCACAGTGGACACCACATCCTGTGGTTACATCAGGTGCCAGCAGGACCATGTCCCCCAGGAGCAGGGTCTCCCTAATGTGGAGCCAAAGACCCCACTGCTGGGCACTGCCCTGGGAGGGCAGGATGATGGGACATGAGAGGGAGAGGGTGGGCCCCAAATCACAAGCTCTTAATAAGAGCAACCATTTGTGGGACCAGCAGGACCCTGTGGCCTGCACTCCCCTCACCTGTCCCCATCAGCCTCTCTGGGCCCCATGTCCTGTGGACAATTCCTGCATGTGCTCTGCACCCACCCTTACCTTCTTTTGCTCCTCAGAGCCCCTAGCTTCCTCCCCCCCACTCTGACCGGATGACCTTGTTTCTTTCTGTTAAAAACTCCTCCTTTGAATACTGGTATGGGATGTAATTGACAGGGGACACATGGTTGGCAGGGAGTTCTACAGGGCATATATCCAGGGTACATAAAAATGTTTGGATATTTTCATAGTGGCTACAATTAAAAACAACAACTAAGGGAGTGCTGAGTTCCTAGCCAGGGGAGCTCTATCACAGTCCCTAAAGGAACAGCAACAATCCCCCAAGTGAAGAGTAAAGACCAAAAAAGAAGGAAGGTCCAACAATGAGCCCTTGATACTAATGACTATGCTTGTGAGCCTGTGCACCTGAAATAAGAACAAGGCCTAGAGCTGCAGGGTGCCTAAGAGTTTCCTCCTAAGAGCCTCTGTGTTGCTCAAATGTGGCCAGTCTCAAAGCCAAACTCAGCATGTAAATGTGTTGCCTTCCCCCCAGCATGGGACATGACTCCCAGGGATGAGTCTTCCTGGTGCCAAGGGATTACTACCTAGTACCAGCCAATGATGTAACTAGAAAATGACCTGGAATAAAAGGGTCAACTCAGACCAGCAGAATATCTCAGTTTACATATAATACCAGGAGTTAAAAATATGTTTTGACCTGAATAAAAGGGGGAAATGGAAAGGACACAATGAGTTTATATGGGCTATGAGTATCCAAAAAGAGACAGGTTATCAGAGGGGTTGCCCTTATGCACATCTCAGCAGAGTCCCAGAGACAGATAAAGTAGATACAACCCCAAGTACTGGTTCTTCTGAGGGCTACAGGGACCCACAGGTTCTATGGTCATGGCAGATGGAGTTCAGTCCCATCTCAGTTGGCCCTACATTGGAGTTTGTGTTTCTGTGTGATGGACCTGGACTCAGATCTGATCTTTGTCCACAAGCCTCTCTTGTTACTTTTACCAGAACTGTAGTTGGTGCTGGGATTTAATGTATACCCAGGGGACCTGAATCTCTGGACTGACCATGTGATAGCCAGGCCCTAAGCCTCAACAGACTTGCAACTTCTACTCTGGTTTATTGGACTTACCCCACTCAGCTAACATGGAAGTGAAGAAGATCAACCACCACAACAGGGAACCAAGTGTGCCTACAACTGAAAGCAGGAGATTTGCATCCAGCATCCATGTGGAATCTAAGCCCCCTCTTGATATAGATGTGGAGTGGACACAACCATTCCAAGGTCTACAGAATGGAGGAATAGAGTATAGATTAGAGTGGACTTACTGATATTCTATTCATGAACTATTGTGATTAGTAATCGAAGAAAATGTGGCATTGGTGTGGAGAAAGTGGCCATGGTGGCTGCTGGGGGTAGGGAGTGGGAGGAAAAGATGTGAGGTGGGGGCATTTTGTGGACTTGGAGTTGTCCTGGGTGGTGCTGCAGGGACAGTTACTGGATATTGTATGTCCTCCCATGGCCCACTGAGTGGACTGTGGGAGAGTGTGGGCTATGATGTGGACCGTTGACCATGAGGTACAGCAGTGCTCAGAGATGTATTCGGCAAATGCAATGAATGTCTCATGATAATGGAGGAGGTTGTTGTTATGGGGGGAGGAGTGGGGTAAGGGGGGTGGGGGGATATGGGACCTCATTTTTTTAATGTAACATTAAAAAAATAAAGACAAAAAAAATCCCTCCTCCTTTGGGGGCATATTGACCTACTTAAACTGCAAGTCTAGAGGCTACAGCTGTTACGGTTTGTGTTTACATGTGTCCACCTATGTAGCCAAGACTAACATAAGGAACATGTCCACCCCTGGAGTCCCCACTTGCCCGTTCTCCACCCTCATTCCCTGCCCCCTATCCAGGGATCACTGCTGTGCTTCCTTTCACAACAGAGTCCCCTGCACCTTCTAGAATCGCATGGGGGGGATTTGCACAGCACTGCTCTCTCTCTCTTCTCTCCCTGCCCCCTTGGTCTGCCTTCATTAGCCCAGCATAATTACTTGGAGATCCATCATGGGGTGTGTATCCTTATTGCTAAGTAGAATTCCACAGTACAGATAGGCCACATGTGGCTCATGCTATATACCCTGTCAGACCTCTGAGTTGGCTCCAACTTTGGGCCTTTGCAGATAAAGCTGCTATGACCCAGGGACACATTAGTGGTGGCAGCACATTTGATCTCATTTCTCTCAGGTAAAAACCTTGGGGTGGAGTGCAGGGGTTATGTGACAGTCGTTGGGCCTGGACACGTGGCTGCACCTGGTTCCTCACTTCCCTCCCTACAAGTCCCCCGAGTTGGTCCTCAGGGCCTCTTCTCTCCTGTTGCACCCCAAACAGGCTGCTACCCAGAACCCCCACCTCCTTCCCACTTCTGTACACAGGTCCCCTTCCCCATTAGACCTCTCTGACATCCTACTTAAAACTGCTCTGTGCACCCCAATGTGTGAGATCCCCCCAGTCTGTGGTGTGACACTCAGCAGGTCTGACATCCTGGTTGTCATCATCACTCTCCCTCCAGCACCTCTCAGGGTGCAGAGCTCTGCTCCTGATCCACACCAGCCATCCTGAGGCTCACTGACGGTAGGAAGCACTCCCTGGGGCTGTTGATTTCTAGGGCTCCCTTTGCAGCTCTCCAGACCTGGTACACACCTCCGCCTCCTTCCCAGCCCCCTGTCTGCTGTGGGTTGAGGCAGCACCTGCCTCTGGTCAGGGAGGCCTTCCTACAGGGCTCCATTTGTGTCCCTTCTCCTGCCTGTGTGCCCTGGGGAAGATGGAGGAAGGGAGTCTTAACTTTCCTGAGCTGGCAGCAGTAGCTTTTGGGTGTGTTAATTCAGAGAGAGGAGAGTGGAGGAGCTTCCTGTCCTGGGTGGGGTTGACAGCTCCCTCTGCTGCTCCTGCTGCTCACTGGGTGCCTGAAAGGCCACTGCTGTTCCCTCCAGGCTTGGGGGCTCCCTCCTGCTTTGCCCCACCTGGTGAGACCAGGTCAGCTCCTCCTCTGGCTCATCAGGCTTTGTGCCAGTGCTGCCAGCTCCCCTCAGGCAGGAGCATCCCTGGAGGCCCCCCCAGAGGCCCTCGGGGTGCAGAGGGCAGAGGCACCTCCTGGGGGGCAGATTGCGGCTCTCTTCCTGCTCCACAGAGTTTCTTTCTCCTCTAGGGAAGCATCTTCAAGAGCAGATGCTCTTTCCATCCTTATTAAAAATCACTCCCTGCTGAGATTGACAATCCAAGACATGTTTCACTAGCAGATTTTTTTAAAGAGACAACCTTGTGACTTTGGGTCCATTATGGGTTTTCTTTTTTTTTTTTATTGACTTTGTAATAATATTACATTAAAAATATATATGTGAGGTCCCATTCAACCCCACCCCCCCACCCCACCTCTCCCCCCCCTCAGCAACACTCCCTCCCATCATCATGACACATCCATTGGATTTGGTAAGTACATCTTTGGGCACCTCTGCACCTCATAGTCAATGGTCCATATCATGGCCCATACTCTCCCCCATTCCATCCAGTGGGCCCTGTGAGGATATATAATGTCCGGTGATTGCCCCTGAAGCACCATCCAGGGCAGCTCCATGTCCCAAAGACGCCTCCACCTCTCATCTCTTCCTGCCTTTCCCCATACCCATCAGCCACCATGTCCACTTTTCCCAATCCAATGCCACCTCTTCTATGTGGACATTGGATTGGTTGTGTCCATTGCACCTCTATGTCAAGAGGAGGCTCAGATTCCACATGGATGCTGGATGCAATCCTCCCACTTTCAGTTGTAATCACTCTAGGCTCCATGGTGTGGTGGTTGTCCTTCTTCAACTCCATCTTAGCTGAGTGTGGTAAGTCCAATAAAACAGATTGTAGGTGCTGGAGTCTGTTGAGGCTCAGGACCTGGCTATCACATTGTCAGTCCAGAGATTCAAATCCCCTAAATATATCTTAAACCCCAACATTAACTGCACCTCCAGCACATTAGCATGAAAGTCTTATGAAGGGAGATCCCATCTGAGTCCTGATTCATCACACATAAACACCATTTCCAAAGAGGGGCCATCTGACCTGGTAGTTAACCCCATCGGCCATGACCATAACTCCCATGGGTCTCTTTAGCCCTCAAAGGAACCAATATCTGAGGGTTGTATCTGCTTTATCTGTCTCTCTGACTCTGCTCAGTTGTGCATAAGGGCAATCCTTCTGCCAGCCTCCAGACTCTTTTTTAGAAACTCGTAGCCATATAAACTCATTTCTCCTTTCCATTTCCCCCTTACTTTAGGTCAAACAGCATTTTAAAGTCATGTTATTTTATGTAGACAGGGATATTCTGCTGACCCGCATTGAACCTTCCATATAAGGTCATTTTCCAGTTGCATCATCAGTTGGTAGTTGATAGTGGTCCCTCGGTGCCAGGGAGGCTCATCCCCGGGTGTCATGTACCACGCTGGGGGGAAGGCATTGCATTTACATGCTGAGTTTGGCTTCGAGACTGGCCACATTTGAGTAACATGAAGGCTGACAGTAGGAAATTCCCAGGCACAATGTTGCTCTAGGCCTTGTTCTTATTTTAGGCTTATCAGCTCACAAGCAACGTCATTAGCATCAGGGGCTCACTGTTGAACCCTCACTCCCTCCCGGTCCCCGCCGCTGCACCTGGGAGACTGTCGCTGTTCCCCTAGGGACCACGACAGAGCACCACTGGCCAGGAACCCAGTACCCCCCCTGCTGTGGTTTTTAATTGTTACCACTATGAGTATATCCAAACATTACCATGCACCCTGGACTGCATTATGGGTTTTCAACCAGGTTTATCAAGGAGAAAATGTGGGCTCCTTCCCCTGCTCTTTTGTTTTTACTGTATATGGAGGGGAGGAGACCTATGAAATGTCAGTTGAATGACCCTCTGGTGCACCCTGCCAGCTATGGACCAGAATGTGTCACTTTATTAAAGAGTGTGTGTAGAGTTGCTGGTTTACTCACAGTACTGTCTCTGGGGGGTGTTAGTTTACTTCATTGCTTTTTTGTGAATTCCTTCATTTCAGACTTTTTCTCTTCCTTCCCATCCTGCCTTCCATCTTTGCCCCCCTCTGCTGAATGCCACTGTGCATGCATTTGCCTGCATGTGCATGTATGCAAAGTGCCACTGTGCACACAGGGCCCTAGATTTGTGCAAACTAAGTTTCTCCCTATGTTTCTGAGAAGCCCTAGGTGTCTCCTCTGTAGCACAGGCAAATACTAATGCTGCCTTTAACTTCCAAAAGATAGCCCACTCGCACCTGTTCAGCAGGCAGGTTCACATCTGTCATCAGGTCTGTCCACAGGTCACCATCAGCCATAAGCTGGAGGGAGCAGTAGGGGAGGCTGCAGACCTTTCCTTAGTTCAGGACAGCCCATGTGCCCACCCACAGAGCACCAGGGCACCTGGCCTGCTGGGCCCCCCATCCCAGGAGCTTGTGGTGGTCTGAGCAGAAGTGCCCAGTGCC
This sequence comes from Dasypus novemcinctus, assembly GCF_030445035.2. NCBI lineage: Eukaryota > Metazoa > Chordata > Mammalia > Cingulata > Dasypodidae > Dasypus > Dasypus novemcinctus. The sequence continues at coordinate 1,455,046 of NC_080673.1, forward strand.
AGCAGAGCAGTCCCCAGATGGGGCAGGAGGCCAGCTCTTGTGGTGACTCGCTGCAGGAGGATGGTGAGTGAGGAGCAGTGTCTGTTCTTTAACTGATGGCTGAGGAGATCACCCACCTGGGGCTCTTTAAAAGACACCTCTTGGCTCTAGGAGTTGCCATATTCCATGGCTCAGTGCTGCAGCCCTGGCTGTGGTTTGATTCTTGGGTGCCTGGGATGGGGAGATCATGAAAATCACCCTCTACAGACAGGCACTATCAAGATGATTTGTTTCCCTTTACACAGTCAGCCCTTACCTGGCAGGTGTGGGTGAAGCCAGGGAAGGGGCAGGCATGGGCCATGTCTGAACTGAACCCCAGTTTTGGGAAGCACCTTCCTCTCCAGCTGCACATCCTCCCTGATCTTATTTTGTAATATATATTCACCAACTAATCCATCCAATAGTGGGATCCACCTGCAGACATTTCAAACATGCAACTTTTACATGAAAGAAAAATTTCATTGCTTTTAATTGCCTCATCCAAGATCCCAGGTCTTTGGTGTTCACTAGTGTAAGCCCTAGCCACATTTGGCTATTAAATTTCAATTAATATATGAAATTTAAAATAACATTTTTTTTTCTTTCAGAGAAGAAGCTGTAAATGTTTTGTAGCTGCCAGCAACTGTTTCCAGTGGAAAACTGGGTGCTGGCTTATACAGATCCTGTTCTTTGGGGCTGCATAGCTCCCTTGCTTTGTGTTACTGAGGACTTCCTCTTTGTGCCCTGCATGCACCCCCCTCCAGTTTGGGGCTCTCTAGGTGCAGTGGCCATGATCTCCCCCTGGGGGTCCCTGTGCCCCCAGGTCCTGGGGACTCCGTGATAGGGAATGCTGTTATATCTTTCAAATTTTTGCAGTTTCTCTCCATCTTATTTTATGAATCATTTGTATGCAGGCCTATGAGCCCCTTATAGATAAATTTTCACTTTTTAGGATGTTGTGCTTTCATTTATACATTTGTTGAAAATTTGTGAAATTCATTCTACTTTTTTTGAGAAAGTATAAGAACTGCCCTTGTCAAAATAAATAGGAGATACAAGCACAACAGATAAATAAGTTTACTAGACCTGATATGGAGACTTTCATGCTAAGTCCATATCAGAAACCAAAGCTTAATTAAGTTCCTGTCTCTTGTAAAGGGTCCTTCTCCCTGAACCTGAAATTGGGGAGCTGGTTGCTCCCCTTTTTTGTTCTGTAGCCTACTTCCTCTAAGTCAATATTAAGCCAAGTAAGGCACTCTGTAAGACGGTATTTCCTTTTTTTTTCCTTAAGATTTATTTATTTATTTCCCTTCCTTCCCCCCACCCCAGTTGTCTGTTCTCTGTGTCTATTTGCTGCATCTTTGTTCACTTCTGTCATTGTCAGCGGCAAGGGAATCTGTGTTTCTTTTTGTTGCGTCATCTTGTGTCAGTTCTCTGTGTGCGCAGCACCATTCCTGGGCAGGCTGCACTTTCTTTCGTGCTGGGCAGCTCTCCTCATGGGGTGCACTCCTTGCGTGTGGGGCTCCCCTACGTGGGGGACACCCCTGTGTGGCATGGCACTCCTTGTGCGGATCAGCACTGTGCATGAGCCAGCTCCACACGGGTCAGGGAGGCCTGGGTTTGAACTGTGGACCTCCCATGTGGTAGATGGATGCCCTAACCCCTGGGCCAAGTCCACTTCCTGACTGTATTTTCTTTAAGACTACCTTGTTCTGCCTATATGAGCCTTACTCTTGGGTTGAATACTGCCTAATTCATGAATCACTTAATAAAGGTGTGAAATCCAAAATGTTAATTACCTGGGTATTTTTTTGCACAGGTTCAGTGATGAGAACAGAATCTGAATGCCACTGTGAAGGGCTCTGGAGAAAAGAAGACAGAAGGTTCCTGCTGAAACCTTTCAGCATGCTCTCCTCTCCACCATCTCTAAGGTTCATGAGTGAGCCCCTCTTGGATCTGAGTTCCACTTATTTGTGTCTGTGCTCTCCACTCTCACTAGCTTTCAGTCCAAAGGTCAGTGGGTCAATCTTTTTAATGAGAAAATTCAAGTTTTGATCCTAAATCTCTAGCCTTATGGTTCAGTCCACAGTTTCATGTTTGCTATGGCTGGTTTCTTTGACCTGTGCACAAGTTAAGAAGCAAAATGATAAAGATGGATCCCCATTCTCTTAAAATTTTAATTCTCTATCCTATGGCACACTGGCATATTATATATATTCAAATATTATGGAGTTGGAAGCTGTACATATCGAACAAATTGGCAATATCTAACAAAGACAACCTAGAATTTTAATGTTAATTATGAGAAACATTCCAAGTAGACAAAATTATTCATCTCAGAGATGTGCTCCCAAATGTGATATCCCAGCCAAACAGTCAAATGAGATGCCTATTTCAACGGATGCTCAGAGCATGTTAGCAATATTTTTAAAGTTTCATTAAATGATTCTTTGAAAAAGGCAAATGAGAAATTAAAAGCTCATGAGATATCTGTTTTCTGTATATCTGTTTTTTATGTTTGATTAGTAGCTTAAATTGAAAGTATAAACTCTGTAAGTGTGTCTGTCTTTATGTTTGATGCATATTTTCCTACATCTGAATATTATTTCCAAATTAACTTATAAAACTCCTGCAAAGAGCTCTATTCAAATTGACTTAGAGATAAGTAAGCATTTACATATAAATTAACACTCCTAATGTTACAGGGAGCCCCATGCACAAGAGTGTACCCCCTAAGGAGAGCCACCCAGAGCAAAAGAAAGTGCAGCCTGCCCAGGAATGGCACCATACACATGGAGAGCTGACACAGCAAGATGAGTCAACAAAGAGACACAGATTCCCGGTGCCGCTGATAAGGATAGAAGCAGTCACAGAAGAACACACAGCGAATGGACAGAGAAAGCAGACAACAGGGAAGGAGGGGAGAGAAATAAATAAATCTTAAAAAAAATAAGTACAATATAAGCATATAATTTCATTCTACATGGGTGTGTTCTTCCCAACTCTATGTAATTACTGATCAAATAAACTAGAACTATATCTATTAGAGCTTAAGTTGATTTTATTATTTTTATTATTTTTTGGCTTTTTAAAAAATACTACATTAAAAAAATATGAGGTACCCATATTCCCCCCATCCCCCTCATCTCACTCCTTCCCCCATAACAACAATCTCCTCCATTATCATGAGACATTCATTGCATTTGGCAAATACATCTCTGGGCACCGCTGCACCTCATGGTCAATGGTCCACATCATAGTCCACACTCTCCCACAGTCCACCCAGTGGGCCATGGGAGGACATACAATATCCAGTAATTGTCCCTGCAGCACCACCCAGGACAACTCCAAGTCCCCAAAACACCCCCACATCTCATCTCTTCCTCCCACTCCTTACTCCCAGCAGCCACCATGGCCACTTTCTCCACACTAATGCCACATTTTCTTCGATTACTAATCACAATAGTTCATGAACAGAATATCAGTAAATCCACTCTAATCCATACTCTATTCCTCCATTCTGTGGACCTTGGAATGGTTGTGTCCACTCCACATCCATATCAAGAGGGGGCTTAGATTCCACATGGATGCTGGATGCAAATCTCCTGCTTTCAGTTGTAGGCACTCTTGGCTCCCTGTTGTGGTGGTTGACCTTCTTCACCTCCATGATTATATTGAAAGAAAAATTATGTTTTCAAGATTGTTACATTGAAGAGAGTTTCCAAGATCTTTTTGATAATTTTAATACGTTTGCAAGATATGTTTTGTTAAAGGAAAATAAAGTTTTGTCTTAAAATTTAAAGTAAAAAAACTGGTTGTTGTAGAAAGAAATGGGAATATGTAGGACAATCATGAGTTGATATAGAAAGTTGAAGGTTTGCAGAAAATGAATTTTATTTGTCATGGGACAGGGTGGCTAAAATTTGATAGGTTTATAGATTTTTAGGAGTTCTCCCATCAGACAATATCTTCATACAGTGCTTCATACAAAATCACTTCATACCATGGTTTTCTCTCTGTTCAGTTAAAGTTTTCTTGTATTATTTGTCTGTTCTTAATAAGAAGTTATAGAAGGTTTTCCTTAACTGAGTGTCTTGTTTAGAAGGCAAACTTTCTGTATCACCTGTGCTCTGTATTTACCTTATCACCCTTTCTTGTTGTAGAGAATAAGCCTCAGTTTTGAAATAATTATGTTTCTTTTACAATCATGCTACCTCCTATCTTTAGTTTTACAATGTTTTATTTTGTTTTTTAAGTTTTTATTGAAGATTATCATTCACATGTGAATATCCATAAATAATAAGTGTATAGTATAAGTTGTGAACTTACAAAACAAACATGAATATCATCATACAGGGCTCCTATATATTACCCCAACAGCAGTACCTTGCACTGTTATGGAACAATAGTTACAAACTATGAAAAAGCAGTGTAAAAATATTACTACTAAATATAGCCAATATCTTACATTTGGTGTACTTTTCCCCCAACTCACCCAGTTAATGACACCCTGAATTAGAATTATGTACTTATTATAGTTCATGAGAGAACATTTTTATATTCTGTTAGCCACAGTCCATCTTCTACCACAGGATTCACTGTGTTATACAGTCTCCTGTTTTGTACAATCCACTCAAAGTGTATAGTCAGTGGCTCTCACGTCCATCGCAAAGTTGTGCTATCATCACCTCAGTCAATTTTAGAACATTTTCACTACTTGAGAAGGAAAAATCCCATATCCCTTTATACCCCCTATTATTGTCCCTTAGAATTAATATAATATCTTTGCCATTGCTGCAAATATTACAATATTATTGTTAACTCTACTCTGTTATATGCAGATGGTCTCTTCTTGCGCACGGCACTTTTTATAATACTTTTTGCACAGGGAGCCCATTTGCCATCTTTGGCAGCCCTAGGTGGGCTGCTCTTGTGGTTACTGGCAACCTACCCTTAGTTCCTGAAAATAAGCATAGCTCAAACAAAAGGACAGGTGAAATTTTCCGTGTGTAATCATCCAGGGGGCACTCCATCCTTGTAGCAGTTCCCCCTCTGTTTATAAACTCTCCTTACTCTTGAGGAGGTTTAGCTTCTGGAGCTGCTTCCTGCTGAGTGTGGATGTTGTAACAGGTCCCAGTGGAGGAGCAGAATCCTTCCCTAGCTATGGTAAGGTATACTTGACTGTCAGCATACTGACAACAGAATCGTTCATAGCTCTGTGCTATGATCATTTGCAGTTTAATAGCTTCTAAACTTTTACTCATGAAGTACACCAAGCAGTTAAGAAGGCAGGGACCACATTTTAAGAGCATGATACCAATTATTAGGGGACTTATTATGGGTAAGAATGATGATAATTTAGGCATAGAGTTTTTGATGGATTCTCATATCGATTATGCAGGAGGATTGGTAATGTTATGAAGCTAAATGGCTTGGGTGTTTAGCCCTAGCTGCACTGATGTATTTACCCATGTGCAGCAGGAGATATTGGCTACTGCACATACCCCTCTTTGTTCTGCCAGAAGATGATCTAGGGCCATCTCACTATCCATGACATTTGCTGTGTCTATAGAAACTCAAATTGTTTTGAGAATTTCATCGGTGATATTGACACATTCTTCTACTGTGGCTGTTAGGTTGCCTCATAATGGGCAAACATTCCATAGGGAGCTGATAGTCTTATGGTTAACCCTAGACCAGCTACTTCATATCTAGGGCATGTTTATTTCTGGTATGGCTAGTGGGTTGGTAAATAGAGCTACCATGACTCAGATATCCTATTGCATATTGGCTCCTTATCCAAACATTGTTTACACATTTAGACTTGGGGATCAAGCAGTCCTCCTTCTAAGCCTTCAAAAGGCAGTTGAAAATGTATCTTTTTGGTGCACACAGTACTTTCTAATTGGTTCTTTATAAAATTTGGATTTTTTTTAAAGACTCTGCAGCTGCCTGTTGTTTTAATTAGGTCACAGCAGACATTAGATAGGGGACCCAGTTTGTAAGGCAACATGATTCACAAAGCAAGTAGGAGCAAGAATTTTTCTAAGCAGCCCACATCCTTGAGTTTTTATATATTAGCTCTGACCTTGGATTTAAATAAGTATAGGACAGGTAAATAAAGGCTCCAACTTTTTTGTTCCCCTTTTAGATATTGACTGTAGCAGTTTGATATTATTGATAAATTCCAATTCTAGGCATATTAGATAATACTGGATTCATAGGTTTACTTAATTAAGGAATTACATAAACTTCTTGTGCCAGTAGGGCATTGAGTCCTCACCCACCAAAGAATGATATTTAATCAATTACCTAACTTCATATCTTGAGGAAAGAGAAAACTAAACCTAACATTAGTAAGAGGAAGGAAATAATAAAGATTAGAAAGGAGACAAGTGGACAGGGAGGAGGCAAGATGGTCGCTGAGTGAACTTGCCTTTGCGGTCTGTCCCAGGAAGAGACGGCTGGGCGGGGCTGCAGGTTCTCCAAGGTGGGGCTTTTTCGGGATTCTTGCAGGGCAGAAGTGCCTGGACATCGATTGGGTGGAAAGGTAATGGAGAGGATTGGTCTAGTAGATACAATTTGGGTTCTATTGCCCGGAGGTGAGACCCGCACACAGGCTCCTCCCTATTGGGGGTGGGGGGAACTGCGGTCCTGCCCAGCAGTTCCACTTTTAGATGACTCTGAGGTGCTAAGGAGTTCACGAGTTCTGGGCGAGCTGTTGGTGGGTTGATGCGACGGGTCGCCTTTGTGGATTGATTTCGGAAGATAGACGGTGTTTTGTTGTGAAGCGGGAGAAACTTTTGATTGTGAATACAAATAGCGCTTCTGCCTGAAGCCCTGCCCCCAAAAGCCTGGCAGCCAATCTCCAACCCAAATAGGCTATAGGCAATAAAGAGACGTAATTGGAAAATTGTTTTAGGCTGCGGCAAGGGAGGGGGACACGTCTGGAAGCTGATTAGGGAATATTCTGCGAAGCTTGGGAATTCCGGTTTTGGAATCTGTTTTCAGCATCACAGGCCGGGCTTCGGATCTGTACTAGTAAAGTGGCTGTGGTGTAGAGGCGCCCTCTAGTGGCAGTGGTTTGGAATCACAGGACAGGAGCTGTCCAAAAGCTGAAGTGAGATATACCCATACTAATGAGCCCACCTAAGTAAGTGAATTGCAGGGTTCAGTCATAATATAGAGTTTGCGGATCTGACTTCCCCCATAGGGCTGGCACCCAGCTGTGGGGATCCCTGAGGGCTGTGTTACACTGCGGGGCTCCCAGGCTTCCTGTTGACCAGATTGGAGGTTGCCAGGTCTGAATTCCCTAAACTCTGGTGGCCCACACCACAGAGACTCACACCTCTTGAGTCCTCAATATCTCAGACTTTCCATCCCTGAATCCATCACGCACTGAGGTCCATCTGAGGTCCTTAAATGCCCTAGCCTTCAATGTTGGCATTTTTTCTTTATCATTTCATTTTGTTTTGTTTTTATTTTCATTTTGACTTATTCTTTACTTTTTTCAATTTCCTGATTGCTAACACTACATTATCCCCTAGTCTTCTCTCACAGAGTATCCCCCAAAGTCTTTTTTTACTCAGTTATTTAAGTTTTTTTTTTTTGTGGAAGGTGCTGTGTAGTGGGTGTTTTAATTCTGGTTCGTGTATATCTGGGTTTTTTTTTCTTTCCCCTACCTGTTCCCCACCCTTTGCCCACCCTCTTTTCCTTTCTTCCTCTCGTCCCTTCCCCCCCTTTTTTTTTTCTTTTTTTCTGTTGTCTCTCTCCCTCTTGTCCCTCATATTCTACTTAGTTTATTTTAACTCAATTATACAATAGGTGCAGCAGGAAACACCTCACATTCGCTGGGTTTTCTCATCCTCCACTGACTCATTTCTGTGTGAACTGATTTAGGCTACCTACACTATCCTCTTTCCCCTACATCTTGATGTCCTCCACCATCTACTATCTCTCCTATATTCCGCCTCCCACCTCCCTTTCTTCGATCCATGAAGGGTCTAAGTCTTAATTCCTAATACCTTTGTTTTGTTTTCTGTCTGTTATCCACTCTTGAAACTATTACATTTCTTTTCCCTTTCCCTCTCTCACGAAAACAATAGCTTTTTAGCTCATACCATATTCCTCCCATATTCAATCATCTACCTCATAATAAGTACTTTACCTACTGCTATACTCTACACAATTTACATGAATCTAACCTCCATCCTCCCAGATCTCATATTCTTGCTTTGTTAACATATATCACCAATACTACTTTACACTTTTCCCTTGCTTACACAATTGCCTTTCCCCAACACTAATACTTTCCTTTAAAGTGAACTTAACCAACAACAAGAAATTAGAATAAGAAGAAAAAAGTGACAAAGAGAAGATATAACACCTATGCAAAAATAATAGCTAATTAAACTCCTAGAGTAGACAAAGAAGCTAAGGAACTGATTAAATCCGTCAAGATAAAGAGATGACCAGAAAGCAACAAAAATCTACAAACCAAACCAGTAATCAGGAAAACATGGCTGAATCCATTCAACAAACCAAAAATCACGAAGGGGAACAAAACTTTGCACAAGCAATGAAAGATCTCAGAACATCTATCACCGACAAATTTGACGAAGTAATGAAAGAGGTTAACAACATGAAGACATCACTTGGAGGGGAAATTGCAGACATATGCAAAAACATAACATATATAATGGGAATGAACACCACAGTTCAAGAAATCAAAAATACACTTGCAGCAAATATCAGCAGACTAGAAGAGAAAGAGCAGAGAATTAGTGATGTGGAAGACAGTACATCAGAAATCAAACAGATAGTAGAAGGGGTCAAAAAGAAGATACAAAAAATCCAGTTAGGACTTAGGGACCTGAATGACAATGCAAAACGCTCAAACATACATATTATAGGCATTCCAGAAGGAGAAGAGAAGGGAAAGGGGTCAGAAGGAGTGTTGCAGGAAATAATGACTGAAAACTACCCAAATCTACTGAAAGAGACAGATGTGCATATCCAAGAAGCACAGCGCACTCCACTAGTCATAAACCCCAACAGGCCCACCCCAAGACATATATTTGTCAAATTATCCAATGCTCAAGACAAAGAGAAAATCCTAAAAGCAGCAAGAGAAAAGAAAACCATCACATACAAGGGAAGCTCAATTAGATTAAGTGCTGATTTCTCATCTGAAACCATGGAGGCAAGAAGGCAGTGGTATGATATAGTCAAGGTACTAAAGGAAAAAAATTTCCAACCAAGAATACTCTATCCAGCTAAACTAGCATTCAAACATGATGGAGAGTTCAAAATATTCACAGACAAACAGAAACTGAAAGAGTATACCAACAAGAAACCTCCCCTTCAAGAAATTCTAAAGGGAGCTCTGCAGGAAGAAAGGAAAAAACAGGAAAGGCAGAGTTGGAGGAGAGTATAAGAGCAACAACAACAACAAAAAAGACAAAAAAAATATATACAAACAAAATATGACAAACACAAATCCAATCAAAATATGGCTAACACAAATAATTCCTTGGAAGTAATAACACTGAATGTCAACGGATTAAAGTCACCTATCAAAAGATTCAGACTGGGACACTGGATAAGGAAATATGACCCATCCGTATGCTGTCTACAAGAGACACATCGTAGACCCAGAGACGCATGGAGATTGAAAGTGAATGACTGGAAAACAATCATACAAGCTAACAATAACCAAAAAAAGACAGGAGTAGCTATATTAATATCAGACAAAATAGACTTTAAATGTGAAACAATTGTGAGAGACAAAGAAGGATACTACATTTTAGTGAAAGGGAAAATCTGTCAAGGAGATCAAACAATCATAAATATTTATGCCCCTAACAAGGGTGCCTCTATATACATGAGGCAAACACTGGAAAAACTAAGTGAAACAATAGATACATCTACAATTATAGTGGGGGGATTTTAATACACCACTATCAACTCTGGACAGAACATCTCAAAAGAGAATCACCAAAGAAACAAAACATCTGAACAGTATATTAGAGGAGCTGGATCTAATAGACATATATAGATCGCTGCACCCAAACACAGCAGGATATACATTTTTCTCAAGTGCACATGGATCATTCTCCAAGATAGATCATATGCTAGGCCACAAAGAAAGGCTGAATGAATTCAGAAAGGTTGAAATCATACAAAACAATATCTCTGACCACAGTGGAGTCAAGCTGGAAATTTGCAAGGCAGAAGCCCAGATTTCACACCACGATTTGGAAATTAAACAGCACACTCTTAGAAAAACAGTGGGTCAAAGAGGAAATCTCAAAAGAAATCAATGACTACCTTGAATCAAATGATAATATTAACACAACATACCAAAATTTATGGGATGCAGTAAAAGCAGTACTGAGAGGAAAATTTATAGCCATAAATTCATATATCAAAAAAGAAGAGCAAAAATTGAAGAACTGCACATTTGAAGGAATTAGAAAAACAACAACAAAGTAACCCAACAGGAAGAAGAAGGAAGGAAATAACAAAGATAAGAGCAGAACTAAATGAAATAGAAAATAAGAAAGCACTTGAAAAGATAAACAAGACCAAGAGCTGGTTTTTTGAGAAGATCAACAAAATTGACAAACCTTTAGCGAGACTAACAAAGAAAAAAAGAGAGAATATGCAAATACACAAAATAAGAAATGAGAAAGGTGATATCACCACTGACCCCACAGAAATAAAGACTATCATAAGAGGATATTTTGAAAAACTATATTCCAACAAAAATGACAATCTAGAGGAAATGGACAAATTCCTAGAAACACATAAGCAGCCCATATTGACAAAAGAAGAAATTGATGATCTTAACAAACCAATCACAAGCAGAGAGATAGAATCAGTTATTAAAAATCTCCCAGCTAAGAAGAGCCAGGGCCAGATGGCTTCACAGGTGAATTCTACAAAACATTCCGGAAAGAACTGACACCAATCCTGCTGAAACTATTCCAAAAAATTGAAACAGAAAGAACATTACCCAACTCCTTCTATGATGCCAACATTACCCTAGTACCAAAGCCAAACAAAGACATCACAAGAAAGGAAAATTACAGACCAATTTCTCTAATGAACCTAGACGCAAAAATACTTAACAAAATACTTGCTAATCGTATTCAACAACACATTAAATGAATTATACACCATGACCAAGTGGGATTAATCCCAGGTATGCAAGGATGGTTCAACATAAGAAAATCATGTTGAGTGAAGCAAGTCAGTCACAATGGGACAAATATTATATGACTTCACTATTAGGAACTAAATATAATGAGCAAATTCATGGAGTTAATAGCTAGAATATAAGTATCAGGTAATAGAATGTGGTTAGAGAATGGAAAGCTGAGGTTTAATCTGTGCAGAATTGGTGAAAAGTTGCTTGTAAATCTTTGGAAATCAATAGAAATAGGGAAAGCACATCATAGATTTGTAATTAGTAGTGCTAACATATGGATATAATAGTGGTTTGCTTTTTGTGTTTTTTTTCTTTTTTGAGGTAATAAAAATGCTTTAATATTGATTGAAGTGATGAATATATAACTCTTGATTATACCAAATGCCATTGATTGTGCACTTCAGATAAATTGTATGGGGTTTATGAACAACAACAACAAAAAAATAGTAAGGTGGGCTGGGGGGAAAATATATCAAATGTACAATATGGACTACAGTTAGAAATAATACTTTGATGAAGCCCTTTTATAATTTTTAACAAATGTGTCACAATGGTGCAAGGTATTTGTGGTGGAGTGATGTATAGGAGCCCTGTATGATGTTACACATGTTTTTTTTTGTAAATTCATAACTTTTACTATACACTTATTGTTTATGTATGTTCATATATGAATGATACACTTCAATAAAATTTTATTAAAATGAAAAAAAAACAAAAAAACAAAAAAAACATAAGAAAATCAATCAACGTAATACACCATATAAACAGATTAAAGGAAAAAAATCACATGATTATATCTATTGATGCAGAAAAAACATTTGACAAAATACAGCACCCTTCCTTGATAAAAACACTCCAAAAGATCGAAATACAAGGAAATTTTTTGAACATGATAAAGAGTATATATGAAAAACCTAAAGCCAATATTGTTTACAATGGTGAAATCCTAGACTCCTTCCTTCTAAACTCAGGAACAAGACAAGGATGCCCACTGTCTCCACTCCTATTTAACATTGTCTTAGAAGTACTTGCTCGAGCACTGAGGCAAGAACCAGAAATGAAAGGCATTCAAATTGGAAAGGAAGAAGTCAAAATTTCATTATTTGCAGATGACATGATCCTATACATAGAAAACCCTGAGAGATTTACAACAAAGATTCTAGAACTCATAAATGAGTTTAGTAAAGTGGCAGGTTATAAGATCAATGCACAAAAATCAGTAGCATTTCTGTACACCAATAATGAGCAAGATCAGGAGGAAATCAAGAAACAAATACCATTCACAATAGTAAATAAAAAAATCAAATACTTAGGAATAAATTTAACTAAAGAGGTAAAGAACTTATACACCGAGAACTATACAAGATTGTTCAAGGAAATCAAAGAAGACCTAAATAAATGGAAGAATATTCCTTGTTCATGGATAGGAAGACTGAACATTATTAAGATGTCTATCCTACCAAAACTGATCTACACATTCAATGCAATCCCAATAAAAATCAACACAGCCTTCTTTAAGGAACTAGAAAAACTAACTATGAAATTTATTTAGAAAGGAAAGAGACCCCGAATAGCCAAAGACATACTGAAAAAGAAAAATGAAATTGGAGGAATCACACTACCTGACTTCAAAACATACTACAAAGCTACGGTGGTGAAAACAGCATGATATTGGCATAAGGAGAGACACATAGACCAATGGAATCGAATTGAAAGCTCTGATATAGAACCTCACATATACAGCCACATATAATATTCGATAAAGCCACCAAATCCTCTCAACTAGGAGAGAGTGGCCTATTCAACAAATGGTGTCTGGAGAACTGCATAGCCATATGTAGAAGAATGAAAGAGGATTACCATCTCACACCTTATACAAAGATCAACTCAGGATGGATCAAAGACCTAAATATAGGAGCCAAGACCATAAAAACCTTAGAAAGCAGTGTAGGGAAACATCTACAGGACCTTGTAATAGGAAATGGATTTATGAATATCTCACCAAAAGCACGAGCAGCAAAAGAACTAATAGATAAATGGGACTTCCTCAAAATTAAAGCCTTCTGCACCTCAAAGGAGTTTGTCAAGAAAGTAAAAAGGGAGCCCACACAGTGGGAGAAAATATTTGGCAACCATATATCTGATAAGAAACTTATAACTTGCATATATAAAGAACTCCTATATCTTGAAAATAAAAAGATAAACAACCCATTTAAAAAATGGGAAAAAGACTTAAACAGACACTTCTCCAAAGAAGAAATACAAATGGCAAAAAAGCACATGAAAAAATATTCCAAATCTCTAGCTATCAAGGAAATGCAAATCAAAACCACAATGAGATACCATCTTACACCCATAAGATTGGCAGCTATGAAAAAAACAGAAGAATACAAGTGTTGGAGAGGATATGAAGAAAGGGGAACACTCATCCACTGCTGGTGGGAATGCAGAAGGATCCAACCATTCTGGAGGACAGTATGGCAGTTTCTCAAAAAACTAGCCATAGATTTGCCATATGACCCAGCTATAACACTGCTGGGTATATACCCAGCAGAACTGAAAACAAGGACACAAACCGATATATGTACATCAATGTTCATAGCAGCATTGTTCACTATCGCCAAAAGTTGGAATCAACCCAAATGCCCATCAACAGATGAGTGGATCAATAAAATGTGGTATATACACACAATGGAATACTACTCGGCTGTAAGAACAAACACACTACAAACACATGTGATAACACGGATCAATCTTGAGAACCTTATGTTGAGTGAAGCAACCCAGACATTGAAGGACAAATACTACATGACCTCAATGATATGAAATAACCAAGCTGCCCTAGATAGCAAGAGACTGAACGATAGGCTTATAGGAAATCGGAGGGTGGAGGAAGGATGTGAGCCGATGTCTGCAGGGGTGGAATTTAAGACGAGATGGTGGTAAGTATGAACACAAAGAAGAGATAAAATGGGGGCAAGGGGTTGCCTTTGGGAGGGGCTTTGTGGGTTTGAGGGTGGCTGGGGATGGGCGGATGGGAAACATTGCCCAAAACTGGGGGGAGGGAGGGGTAGCATACAAACACAGGAGAGGGTCAGGTGTTGGTGGAGAGTAAAATGCCGAGAAAATCATATCAAAATATAATAAAGAGGGTTACCTGTTTAGAATGCTCGGAGGGGAGGGTCTGATGCAGGACAGGCTCCTGGGGAATGTCTAAATGCTCATTCTGCCAGAGTGGGTGACACCATGGGGTAGAAACCCAAGTAGTGAGAGTGGGGGTGGACCCACATCCTGGGGAGGACTAATGCCATCAAATAGAGGGAACTGTATCCCTCGAGAGAAAGGGTGGCTCCCAGGGCATTGGGGCAGTTGAGCAAGTTAGGCCCTGAACACTATTCCATCTATCTCTAGAAGTGGCTCCTCGGGAAATGGAGGTTGGCTGTCACTGTGGGCACCAAGGTGGAAGGGAAAATGGACGTGTAAATGTGTGGAACCAAGGTAAATGGGGGGTAAGAGAGGAGTTTCAAGAGAGTACACAAGGATGGATATAAAACATGTAATATTACACCATAACATATAGGAGATAACAGACTGATAATGTAAACCATAATGTAAAACATAGGATAACTAAGAATGTAAAAAACTGTGTATCCTAAAGTATGCACCACAATGTAAGCACAGATGTCACCTTGTTAGAAAGCTATTGTCTCAGACTCTGTACATCACGTTAAGTAAATATGATGTGAATAGGGTGTAAGAGTATCGCTGTGGAAGGGAAAAGGTTTTGTGGTGGATGTATGGGAGTGCTGTATATTATATATATGCATTGCTGTGGTCTAGGGCTCCTGTGAAGAGAAGCTCAATAATTAGGGGGGAAAAAAAAAAAAGAAAAAGATAGGATGTAGAATTTTTTCCAAGTCAACACGTATTCTTTATCTAACCTTTAAACCCATCGCTATATGCCATTTCCTAGTAAGGTACCCTGACATTATATTGGGCTTCAAATTTCGGGGAGTTCTGGATCACAGAGTGTTTCAACAATGGCAATGGAGGGATACTGGTATAGGATACCATTGACAGGTGATATATGGCTGACAGGGAGCTGTACAGAACATATGTCCAGGGTGCATGGTAATGTTTGGATATACTCATAGTGGCAACAATTAAAAACCACAGCAGGGGGGGTACTGGGTTCCTGGCCAGTGGTGCTCTGTCGTGGTCCCTAGGGGAGCAGCGACAGTCTCCCAGGTGCAGCGGTGGGGACCGGGAGGGAGTGAGGGTTCAACAGTGAGCCCCTGATGCTAATGACTATGCTTGTGAGCTGATAAGCCCAAAATAAGAACAATGCCTAGAGCAGCATTGTGCCTGGGAATTTCCTACTGTCAGCCTTCATGTTACTCAAATGCGGCCAGTCTCGAAGCCAAACTCAGTATGTAAATGCAATGCCTTCCCCCCAGCATGGTACATGACACCCGGGGATGAGCCTCCCTGGCACCAAGGGACCACTATCAACTACCAACTGATGATGCAACTGGAAAATGACCTTATACGGAAGGTTCAATGCGGATCAGCAGAATATCCCTGTCTACATAAAATAACATGACTTTAAAATGCTGTTTGACCTAATGTAAGGGGGAAATGGAAAGGAGAAATGAGTTTATATGGCTACAGGTCTCTAAAAAAGAGTCTGGAGTCTGTCAGAAGGATTCCCCTAATGCACAACTGAGCAGAGTCTGAGAGACAAATAAAGCAGATACAACCCCCAGATATTGGTTCCTTTGTGGGCTAAAGAGACCCATGGGAGTTATGGTCATCACCGATGGGGTTAACTACCAGGTTAGATGGCCCCTCTTTGGAACTGGTGTTTATGTGTGATGAATCTGGACTCAGATGGGATCTCTCTTCATAAGACTTTCATGCTAATGTGCTGGAGGTGCAGTTAGTGTTGGGGTTTAAGATATATTTAGGGGATTTGAATCTCTGGTCTGACAATGTGATAGCCAGGTCCTGAGCCTCAACAGACTGCAGCACCTACAATCTGATTCATTGGACTCACCACACTCAGCTAAGATGGAGTTGAAGAAGGACAACCACCACATCATGGAGCCTAGAGTGATTACAACTGAAAGTGGGAGGATTGCATCCAGCATCCATGTGGAATCTGAGCCTCCTCTTGACATAGAGGTGCGATGGACACAACCAATCCAATGTCCACATAGAAAAGGTGGCATTGGATTGGGAAAAGTGGACATGGTGGCTGATGGGTATGAGGAAAGGCAGGAAGAGATGAGAGGTGGAGGCGTCTTTGGGACATGGAGCTGCCTTGGATGGTGCTTCAGGGGCAATCACCGGACATTGTAAATCCTCACAGGGCCCACTGGATGGAATGGGGGAGAGTATGGGCCATGATGTGGACCATTGACCATGAGGTACAGAGGTGCCCAAAGATGTACTTACCAAATGCAATGGATGTGTCATGATGATGGGAATGAGTGTTGCTGGCGGAGGGAGAGGTGGGGTGGGAGTGGTGGGGTTGAATGAGACCTCATATATATATATATTTTAATGTAATATTATTACAAAGTCAATAAAAAAAATTAAAAAAATAAAAATAAAAAAAAGAAAGGAGACAAGTGAGATAAAGCACAGAAAAACAACTGAGAGGATCAATGAAACCAAAATTTGGTTCCTTAAAAAGATTAATAAAATTGACAAACTTTTATCCAGACAAACAAAGAGAAATGAGAGAAGATGCAAGTAACTATTTAAGGAATGAAAGTGGGAACATTAACACTCATTTGGCAGAAATTAAAAGGATTATAAGAGAATACTATGAATGTTCATATGTCAATAAACTAGATAATTGAGAAGACATGAACAAATTCCTAAAACATAAAAATAACCTGCTCTGACTCAAGAAGATATAAAAGATCTTAACAGACCTATAAAAGCAAAGAGTTTGAATAATAATCAAAAATGTCCCATCAAGAAAAGGTCAAAGTCCAGAAGGCTTCAGGGAGAAGTGTACCAAATATTCAAATAAGAATTAACACCAATCCTTTCCAAACTCTTCCAAAAAACTAAAGTGGTAGGAATTCTTCCTAACTCATTATTCCATAAGGCTACTATTGTTCTGATACCCAAACTAGATAGACACATCAAAAGAAAACAAAGGATAACTTCCATATGAATATAGAAGCAAAAACTCCCAACAAAACACTGGCAAAATCAAATCAAACTACATATATTATAAGGATTATACCCCATGATCAAGGGTGACTCATCCCCAGAATGCAGTGGTGGGCCAACCTAAGAAAATCACTCACTGTAGTAACACCACATTAAAACAATGGTGGGAAAAATCTATGATCACTTCAATAGCACTGAGAAGGCTTCTGATGAAATCTACCATGATTTCATAATAAAATTGCTCAGAAAAATAGGAATGAAAGGTAACAACCACAAGTAAATACAAAAAACTCACAGCTAACATCATAGTCAATGTGAGAAACAATGAAAGCTTGCAATGAAAGAATGAAACATGAGGTCAGGAACAAGACAAGGATGACCACTGTTACCACTTCTATTCAAAATTAACTGGAAGTTCCAGCCAGGGTTATTAGGCAAAAAAAAGAGAGAGGCATTCAAATCAGAAATCAAAAACTACCACTATTCACAGATGGTATCATCATTCATATTGAAAATCCCAAAAAAATTCACAAGAAATCTACTAGAGGAAATAAATTCAGAAAAGTTACAGGGTATAAGATAAACACTAAAAAAAAAATCAGTTTTGTTCTTCCATACCAGGAAAAAACAGTGATATGGGCATTAAACATCAATTCCAGTAGCTGCAACACCTACTCTGCAGTTCATTGGCGTCACCGAGGATAACTAACAAGGAGGTGGGAAAGGACAACCACCATACCAAGGAACCGAGAGAGAGTCTACAACTGCAAGCAAGAGAGTCCCATCCATCAGCCATAAGGGATTGAAG
Source organism: Dasypus novemcinctus (assembly GCF_030445035.2). NCBI lineage: Eukaryota > Metazoa > Chordata > Mammalia > Cingulata > Dasypodidae > Dasypus > Dasypus novemcinctus. The sequence goes on from NC_080673.1 coordinate 1,473,273, forward strand.
CCTCCTCTCAATTAGAGTTGGAGTAGGTATCCCCATTCCAGAATCATCAGGATTGGGGAATAAAATATGGACGAGAATGGACTTACTAATATTCTACTATGAACTTACTGGTATTCCAGCAATGGAAGAAATTATATCACTGATGTGGAGACAGTGGCTGCTGGAGGTGCTGAAGGCACAGAAAGGGAAAAAGAGGTGTAATATGGGGGCATTTTTGAAACATGGAATTGTCTTCACTGACACTGCAAAAACAGATACAGGCCACTATATATCCTAAAGAATTGAGTGAGAGTGAGTAGGAAGAATGTAAACTATAATCCATGCTTCGTGGCAATGCTCCAAATGTGTTCATCAATTGCAATGAATATACCACATTAATGAAAGAAGTTGTTAATATGGGGAAGGGTGGGAGGTGTGGAATGGGGCATTTGGAAATCCCTTATAGTTTCTGTGTAACATTTTCTGTAACCTAAGTACATTTGAAAAAATAAAAAAATCTTTAAAACATTCCATTCACTATAGCCTCTAAAAGAATAAAATACCTGATAATGAATTTAAATAAAGAGATGAATAACTACCAGGTCAGATGGCCCCTCTTTGGAAATGGTGTTTATGTGTGATGAATCTGGACTCAGATGGGATCTCTCTTCATGGGACTTTCATGCTAATGTGCTGGAGGTGCAGTTGGTGTTGGGGTTTGGGATATATTTGGGGGATTGGAATCTCTGGACTGACAGTGTGATGGCCAGGTCTTGAGCCTCAGCAGACTCCAGCACCTACAGTCTCATTCATTGGACTCACCACACTCAGCTAAGATGGAGTTGAAGAAGGACAACCACATCATGGAGCCTAGAGTGATTACAACTGAAAGGGGGAGGATTGCATCCAGCATCCATGTGGAATCTGAGCCTCCTCTTGACATAGAGGTGCAATGGACACAACCAATCCAGTGTCCACAAAGAAAAGGTGGCATTGGATTGGGAAAAGTGGACATGGTGGCTGATGGGTATGGGGAAAGGCGGGAGGAGATGAAAACTGGAGGCGTCTTTGAGACATGGAGCTGCCCTGGATGGTGCTTCAGGGGCAGTCACCGGACAGTGTAAATCCTCACAGGGCCCACTGGATGGAATGGGGGAGAGTATGGGCCATGATGTGGACCATTGGCCATGAGGTGCAGAGGTGCCCAGGGATGTGCTTACCAAGTGCAATGGATGTGTCATGATGATGGGAATGAGTGTTGCTGGGCGGGGGGAGAGGTGGGGTGGGGGTGGTGGGGTTGAATGGGACCTCATATATATATATATTTTATTGACTTTGTAATAATATTACATTAAAAATATATATATGAGGTCCACATCATGGCCCATACTCTCCCCCATTCCATCCAGTGGGCCCTGTGAGGATTTACAATGTCTGGTGATTGCCCCTGAAGCACCATCCAGGGCAGCTCCATGTCCCAAAGACGCCTCCACCTCTCATCTCTTCCTGCCTTTCCCCATACCCATCAGCCACCATGTCCACTTTTCCCAATCCAATGCCACCTTTTCTATGTGGACATTGGATTGGTTGTGTCCATTGCACCTCTATGTCAAGAGGAGGCTCAGATTCCACATGGATGCTGGATGCAATCCTCCCACTTTCAGTTGTAATCACTCTAGGCTCCATGGTGTGGTGGTTGTCCCTCTTCAACTCCATCTTAGCTGAGTGTGGTAAGTCCAATAAATCAGATTGTAGGTGCTGGAGTCTGTTGAGGCTCAGGACCTGGCTATCACATTGTCAATCCAGAGATTCAAATCCCCTAAATATATATTTTTAATGTAATATTATTACAAAGTCAATAAAAAAATAAAAAATAAAAAAAAGAGATGAATGACCTGTACACTGAAAACTGCAAAGCACTTAATTAAATTTGACCTAAATTATGACCTAATTAATTTTAATTAACTAAAGATGATCTAAATAAATGGCAAGACATTGTGTCCTTGTTTCAGATTTAATATTGTTACAATATCAGTACTATCTGAAGTGATCTGCAGTTTAAATGCAATACACAAAATGGGGGGAAGGCAATATATTTACATGCTGAGTTTGGCTTCGAGACTGGCCACATCTGAGCAACACAGAGGCTCTTAGGAGGTAACTCTTAGGCACCTGCAGCTCTAGGCCTTGTTCTTATTTCAGGTGCACAGGCTCACAAGCATAATCATTAGTATCAAGGGCTCATTGTTGGATCTTCCTTCTTTTATGGTCTTTGCTATTGCACTTGGGGGATTGTTGCTGTTCCTTTAGGGACTGTGATAGAGCTCCCCTGGCTAGGAACTCAGCACTCCCTCAGTTGTTTTTAATTGTAACAACTATGAAAATATCCAAACATCTTTATGTACCCTGGATATATGGATATATGCCCTGTAGAACTCCTGGGAAACCATGTGTCCCCTGTCAATAACATCCCACACCAGCGTTCCTCCTCTGACATTGTTGAACCTCTCTGTGATCCAAAACTTCTTCAAAAATGAAGCCCTCTACTGCCAGGTTCCATTAGTAGTAAAATGAAATATAGTGATGAGTTTAAAGGTTAGATATAGAATACATATTAATTTAGAAAAATTAAGGTAAAAATAAATTGGGGTACCAAAAAATTTAAAAATGCAAAAGCTTTATTTTTGATGTTTTGCCTTCCATCACTGCAATAAGTGTTGCCTTGTATGCAAACTGGCAAGGCAACTTCTTCCACCAAGGGATTACTACCAAGTACCAGCTGAAGATGTAACTAGAAAATGACTTTGAATAAAAGGGTCAACTCGGACCAGCAGAATATCTGTCTACATATAATACCAGGAGATAAAAATGCTTTTTGACCTTGAATAAAAGGAGAAAAGGAAAGGACAAATGAGTTTATGTGGCTATGAGTCTCCAAAAAGAGCTGGGAGGTCATCAGAGTGGTCGCCCTTATGCAAACCTCAGCAGAGTCCCAGAGACAGATAAAGAAGATACAAACCCAGGTACTGGTTCTTATGAGGGCTACAGGGACCAACAGTTTCTATGGTCATGGCAGATGGAGTTCAGTGCCATGTCAGTTGACCCTACTTTGGAGTTTGTGTTTCTGTGTGATGGAGCTGGCCTCAGATCTGATCTTTGTCCACAAGCCTCCCCTGTTACTTTTGCTGGATCTGTAGTTGGTGCTTGGGTTTAGTGTATACCCAGGGGACCTGAATCTCTGGGCTGACCATGTGATAGCCAGGCCCTGAGCCTCAACAGACTTGCAGCTCCTACACTCTGGTTTATTGGACTTACCCCACTCTGCTAACATGGAGGTGAAGAAGGTCAACCACCACATCAGGGAGCCAAGAGTGCCTACAAGTGAAAGCAGATTTGCATCCAGCATCCATGTGGAATCTAGGCCCCCTCTTGATATAGATGTGAAGTGGATACAACCATTCTAAGGTCCACAGGATGGAGGAATAGAGTATGGATTAGAGTGGACTTACTGATGTTCTATTCATGAATGATTGTGATTAGTTATTGAAGAAAATGTGGCATTGGTGTGGAGAAAGTGGTCATGGTGGCTGCTGGGGACAGGGAGTGGGAGGAAGAGATGTGATGTGGGGGCATTTTCAGGGGTTGGAGTTGTCCTGGGTGGTGCTGCAGGGACAGTTACCAGTCATTGTATGTCCTCCCATGGCCCGCTGGGTGGACTGTGGGAGAGTGTAGGCTATGGTGTGGGTCATTGACCATGAGGTGCAGTGGTGCTCAGAGATGTATTCACCAAGTGCAATGAATGTCTCATGATGATGGAGGAGGTTGTTATGGGGGGGAAAGTGGGGTGAGGGGGATGGGGGTTTATAGGGACCTCGTATTTTTTTAATGTAACATTAAAAATTTTTTTAAAGACCAAAAAAATGAAAAAAATAATAAATGCAATACCTACCAAAATCTCTGCAACCTTTTTTTAGGAATGGAAAAAGGTGATCCTCAAATTCATATGGAATACCAAGGCACCAACTAGCCAAAACAATCTTTCAGAAGTATCTAACTATATAATAAGCACACACAACCAAGATATCATCCCAAATTATACAACATAACATAAAAAGAAATGGAAAAATCTCATTTATTCTCCAGGGGAAAAAATCAGCCAATACAGTCCCAAATGAACCAGAGAAGGAATTATGCGTCAAAGCAGTCTCTGCTCAATAAGAAAGGTAAATCCTCTTGGAGTGAAAGAAAAGATAGTTCTCAACAAAGAAACATAAACAACAACAAAAATGTAAAAGGAAACTTTAGATCTATATATAAAATATCCAAAATTCAAGGACAACTAACAAGATGTGGCAAAGTAAGGAGCTCCTAGAGTCAGCTCCTGCTACAGGGCAGTTAGTAATCACATGGTGTTATCTAAAGCACCTGTTTGGGTGCTCCAGGAAGCCAGAAGAGCATCCTGCAACATCCTTGAAAGAATGGAAGGAAGGAGACTGCCCATCTGCAGAAAAGATTCAGAAGTAGAGCACCCCATGACCTGGAAGCTGGTGCCCATCATCCAATGGAGGCACAAGCCACCTCAGGAGCTATTCTGCAGCTGGAATAGGAAGCTCCACTTTCCAAAAATGGGGAAGGAAAACGTAGTTGGGCACCAACTTCAGCTACTGATGAGTAAATTGAGAGGGCAACAGTATATAATCCTAAGAACAGCTAAAGTTTGAACCTGACTAAGTCAGAAAGAGACAGGGAGTCGCCATCTTAACTCCATGCCGGGCACAAGGGGAAGCAGGACAGAATAAAAATCCCAGTGCTGGTGGGGACCAGCACCTTTCGATCCAGATCAGATTGCAGCTCTAGCATAGGACCTAGCCTCACCTCCAGCAGGGAGGAATATGGGGGACCTGCATTAGCCTCTGTGGGAAATTACCAGCCAAGTTGAGATGTCAGAGAATATCCTACTAAAGCAGCACAAGCTGCCCAAGAGCTATCCTCTGGCTAGAAATGGAAGCTCCTTTTTCCCAAAAACAGGGGAGGAAGAGAGTTGGCCATTGATTTCAGCTAATGATTAGTAAATTCAGTTTGCTAGAGTCTAACCCTAAGAACAGCTAAAGGATGAACCTGTCCAAGTCAGAAAGAGGTTGGTGGCCACCATTTTAACTCCACCCCCAGCAGAAGGGGAAGCCAGGCTGATCAAAAATCATGGTGAACATAGGGACCTGTTTCTTTCACCCAGATCAGCCTGCAGTCTTATCCTAGGCTTCAGCCCCACCTCTGGCAGGGAGGAACCTAGTGGGCCCTGCACCATCCTATCCAGGTAACTGCAGGAACCTTTAGCTGATATGGACTGAACAATCAGAAGTCTACCAGGACAACTGCAGTCATCTTGGACCTGCAATGCATAGATAGCTGCCCACACCTGCAGCACTGTTCCTGCCCCAGGCAGGGGTGAAAGGGGCATGAAGCTTCAGCAGTCTCGCTGGGCAGCCACAGCCTAGGCCTGCATGACTTGAATTATTCCACACAGCTATGATTCTGTCCCTACCCCTACAAACAAGAAAGTTGAGAGAAGCTTCATAGGTCCCTGGGTAATGAGGGCAGCTTAAGCCTCCACAGCTTAGAGCACCAACTATATCCTTGGTTCCTACTGCACAACCAGTAAAGGAGAAAAGGCAGAAAGCCATAAATTAAAGAGGAAAAACCACACCCAGAATAAATACTCTACTACACCAGATGCCAAGACAACAAAAAATTATAATCCACACCAAGGAACAGGAAGATATGGCCCAGTTAAAGGAACAAGATAATGTTCCAAGTAACAGAAAGGACTTGAGACAACTAATCATAGAAGTTCAAACAAATCTCCTTAATAAATTCAATGAGATGGCTAAAGAGATTAAGGATATTAAGAAGACATTGGAGGAGCACAAAGAACTTGAAAGTATACATAGCAAATTAGCAGATCTCAGAATTAAAGGTGCAATAAATGAAATTCAAAAACATTGAAATCATATAAAGCAGATTTGAGGAGGCAGCAGAAAGGATTGGTAAGCTGAAAGAAATGGCCTCTGAAAGTGAACATACAAAAGAACAAATGAGGTATGGAAAAAATTGAACAAGGAATCAGGGAACTAAATGACAGCAAAAGATGTACAAACATACATGTCATGTGTGACCCAGAGAAGAAGAGAAGGGAAAAGGGGCAGAAGGAATATTTGAAGAAAGAATGGTAGAAAATTTCCCAACCCTATTGAAGGGCATAGATATCCATGTCCAAGAAGCACAATGTACTCCCATCCAAAAAAATCTGAATCAACCAACTCTGACACACATATTAACCAGAATATCTGATGCCAAAGACAAAGAGAATTCTGAGACCAACAAGAGAAAAGCAAAGCATGACATAAGGGATACCCAATAAGATTAAGTGCTGATTTCTCTTCAGAAACCAGGGAGGCAATAAAACCATGGCCTGATATATTTAAGATACTATGAGAAAAACTTCCAGCCAAGGATCTTATATCCAGAAAGACTGTCTTTCAAAATTGAGGGTGAGATTAGAATATTCACAGATAAACAGAAACTGAGAAAATTTCTAACCAAGAGGCAAGATTTTCAAGACATGCTAAAGGTTATGCTAGACCCTGACAAGAATAGACAGGAGAGAGGGGCCTGGAAGAGAGTCTAGAAATGAAGATTATGTCAACAAAATTAAAAGAGGAAAAGAAGGGTGAAAATAAAATATGGCAGATAAAACTCAAAAAGTCAAGAAAAAACTTAACCAATGATTTAAGGCACTTACAGTATTCATAAAACTGCAACTCAATGTTAAAAAAAAATCAAAAAAGTTCTAAATAACTGGAAGAATATTCCATGCTCATGAATTGGAAGACTGAATATCATTCAGATGTCAATTCTACTCAAATTGATATACAGATTCAATGCAAGTCTGATGAAAATTCCACCAGAATTTTTTTTAATTGAAAACACAATTATCAAACTTATTTGGAAGGGTAAGGGATCCTGAATAGCCAGAAACATCTTAAAAAGGAAAAGTGAACTCTCATCTCCAGACTTTAAATATTTCCTAGGTATAGTGGTTTAAAAAAAGCATGGTACTGCCATAAAGACAGACACATAGACCAATGGAATCAATTTGATGGTTCCAAAACAGACCCTCACATGTATGGTCAAGCCATTTTTGACTAGCCTGTCAATCCCACACAGCTCAGGCAGAATAGTCCATTCAACAAATGGTGCTGAAAGAACTTGATATCCATAGCCAAAAGAAGGAAATAGGACCCCTATCTCACATCTTATCCAAAAATTAACTCAAAATGGACCAAAAACCTAAAAATAAAAGCAAGAACCATAAAACTTCTAGAAAAAAATGGTAGGAAAGTATCTTCAAGATGTGGTGGTACATGGTGGATTCTTAAAGGAGATAAGAGGAGGACTGAGATGGACTACTGATGGTTAATGTACATAAGTTTTAATTAGCTTTGCTGTGAAAGTGTGGAAATGTATAGAGTGGATGGTAACACATAGTGAGTAAAAGCTAGTTTATAAATGGGGATGTGGTTGAAAATGGTAATCTAGATATGAAATGCCAATTGACAGAATGCTAAAGAATAATCTAGGAAATGAATAGCACAGTAAACCAAGAAGTAGATGAGAATTGTGTTTGATGGTACAGATGTAAGAGTGTCCTTCCTTAGCTAAAGCAAATGTACATCACTACTGTAAGGTGGTGGGAATGTGGAGAAGTATGGGAAAAATACAACTGGAGTGACCTATGGACTCTGATTAGCAGTAATAATATAATATTGTTGCATCTATGCCAAAGATGTACTGTGTTGATAATGGGGCAGTATGGAAAATGTGTGCCAAATGTACACTATGGTCATGGTAACAATCAGATGATATTATCTTATCTGTAACAAATGTTCAGATAGAGGCATGTTGTTTGGGAATTCTGTACATGTGCATGATTGCTTTATAAGTTTACAACTTCTGCCATAAAAATATACTTAAAAAATAATAATAGGGTAGGTTGGGGGGAAAATACACCAAATGTAAGATAAGGACAATAAGATTTTGACAAAAATCTTTCATAATTTGTAAGAAACATCTCACAAAAATACAAGGTGTTGGTGGAGGATTGATGTATGGGACCCCTGAATGATGTTACACATGTTTGCTTTCTAACTTCACAATTTTTACCATACTTATTATTTATGAATGATCATATATAAATGATATAAAGATAATAATAGGGTGGGTTGGGGGAAAATACTTTGGTTAGTAGCAATATTGTGACAATGCTCTTTAATCATAAATGTAAAATGTTTAACAATTCAAGGTATTGGTGATAGGGTGAGGTATGAGGGTCCTGTATGATGTTATATATATTTGTTTTGTAAATTCACAACTATTATTATACACTTCATGTTTACGTATGCTTATGTATGAGTGGTATACTTTAATAAATTAAAAAAAATTTTTTTTAAAGCATGGGACCCACTGAGTCCATCACTCTCCTTTCTGAGGAACAGGATTGGAAGGAGACTATCTAGGGAGTCAGGCAAGCTAAAATTAGATTCAATTATAAAACAAAGTTGAAAAATTAGGTATTTTTTTAATCACCATTTTACAGATGAGGAATAGGTACAAAGATCTCAAAGTAGTTTTCCTGAAGTGAACCACCAAGTACATGTCAAGATCTAAGTACAGGGAAGTCTGACTTAAGGTAAACCACTGTGGAAATGACTTCACAAGAGTCACAATTCCATCCAAGTTGGGCCACCCTCAAAGCCCATGGTGAGCCTCAACTACATTCAAGGGCTGCAAATATGATGGTCTGAAACCACCTACCCAACAAGGAGGGTCATCATAGAGATGGTGGAAAGAGCCACTGTCTCCACTCTTTACACTCTATTAAATAAAGTGAGTGCATGGTGACTGTTTAGGTGACCCTGTGCTAGGCACAGGGCAGGTAGAGATGAATGTAAACCTTATGGGAGTGATTTACAATTCAGTGAGCAAGAGATAAAGAATCAGCAAATACAACTTGAAGAAGAGGGGTCAATGGTAGGATAACAGAGCAGGTAAGAAAGATGCTGTGAGTTGATGAAGTTCAACCTGCTGCCCACATAGGATGTCCCAGGTTTGGTTCCTGGTGCCTCCTAAAAACAAACAAGCAAACAAATGAATAAACCAATTCAAGGGAGCCTATGTGGCTCAGTGGTTCAGTGCCAGCTTCCCACATACAAGGTCCCAGGTTCAGGTTCAATGCCCAGTCCTGGTACCTCAAAAAAAAAAAAAAAAAGGTTACCTAAGTCAGAGAAGACAAGACTGGAGCTGGGGATCAAAGGAGGAGGAGGAAGCAGGCAAATGGTGAGGGGCTATTTCCACATCAAGGATATAGCCAGTGACAAGTGGAGAAGGAAGAAAGAGCTTGATCACTCAATTACCTCCAAGGGAGGTGGGCATGGCAAAAAAAAAAAAACCATTAAAAATGTGCAAAGTATTTAAACAGACATTTCTACAAAGAAGATATACAAATGATAAGCATATGAAAAGATGCTCAAGTCCATTAGCCATTAGGGAAAGGCACATCAAAGCATGATGAGCTATCCTTCACACCCACTCAAAAGGCTATTATTTTTAAAATTGGAAAATGGCAAGTGCTGGTAAGGATGCATATAAATAGGAAACCTCATACACTGTTGGTAGGAATATAAAATAGTGTACTGGCTGTGGAAAACAGCTTGGCAGTAACTCAAAAAGTTAAACTAAAATTACCAAATGAACTGGCAATCCCACTTCTGCATATATATCCAAAAGAATTGAAAGCAAGGATTCAGACAGGTATTTGTAAGTCAATGTTCACAGCACAATAAAGAAAAGGTAGAAGCCAAATAACTACCAGCAGATGAATAGATAAACAAAATGTGGTGAATACATACAATGGAATATTATTCAGTTCTTAGAAAGAATGAAGTCCTGATGCATTCATCAACATGGATGAACCATAAGGACATTACATTCGGTAAAATAAGCCAGACACAAAAAGACAAATATTGTATGATCTCACTGATATGAACTAAGGATAAGAAGCAAACTCACAGATTTAGAATCTAGAATATAAGTTACCAAGGGATACAATGGGTTAGAGAATGGAAAACTGATACTTAAATTGTGCAGAATCTCTATTTAGGTTGATTATAAATGTTTGGGAATGGATAGTGGTGATGGCAGAACCTTACTGTGAATTACATGTTTGTGAATGTGGTTGAGAGAACTTGTTTAAGGTCATGTACACTACTAGAAGGAAAGCTAGAAGCCTAAAGATGGGATTGTTTAACTAAGTGAATCTGTTATGGATGATGGACTGAGGTTAACAAATATACGATTGCTCTTTCATGAATTATAACAAATGGATGACACTATTACACATTGTTAATAATAGGAAGGTAGATGGAAAAAATACACCTAATGTAAACTAAGGATTATAGTTATCAGTAATATCTTATATTCTTTCATTAATCCTCACAAAGCTGACACACTAATGCAAAGAGTCAACAATAGAGGGATACATGGGAACATTGTATTTTTTACATGAATTTTCTGTAAACATGAAACTTCCCTCGTTTTAAAAAATTGTAGTAATTTAAGAAAACATTATGCTATGTGAAAGAAACTACATGCAAAGTACCATATATTCTATGATTTCATTAATATAAAATGGAAAGATAAATTTATAGAGATGAAATTTATAGTGGCTATGTAGGGCTGGAGAATGATAGAGGGATTGAGAGGTGACTTCTAAGGAGTATAGGGCTTTCCTTCTAGGAGTAATGAAAATGTCCTGAACTTGATTGTGGTGAGGAATGCACACATCTGTAATTATACTAAAGTACACTTAGGATAGCTTATATGGTATGTAACTATATCTCAATAAAACTGCTTTTAAAACTTGGAGCACACATTGTGGAGGTTCTTGTAGTCCAGTGTAATAGTCTTGCATTTTACTGTAAGCTGGGAAGGCATGGGGGTTTCAGTAAAGAAAAACAAGGGCCAAGACTTGCCTGAGGTTTTAACAGGATCATTCTGGCTGCTAGGTAAGAATGCAGAGATACCCAGAGATGTACTTACCAAATGCAATGGATGTGTCATGATGATGGGAGTGAGTGTTGCTGGGCGGGGGAGGGGTGCGGTGGGGGTGTTGGGGTTGAATGGGACTTCATATTTTTTAATGTAATATTTTTACAAAATAAAAATAAAAAAATTAAAAAAAAGAATGGACCACAGTGGCAAGTAGGTCAAAGGTAGACCAGTTAGGGAGCTACCACAGTAGTCCAGGCAAGTGATATGGTGGATTAGACAGAGCAGCAGCAGTTAGGGGAACCAGGTGGTCGGGTTCCACACTTATTTGAAGTAGCTGTTGCTGGATTACTGTGGGGTAAGAAAGTGACACAATCCCAACTCTAAAAGACAGAGGAATGAACAAACAGGAGGAATGCACCTATGGATTAAGTAGACTATTATTATTCTAATAATGGAAGAACATAACATTGATATAAAGACAGAGGACACAAGAGGTTCTGAGGGGAGGGAGAGGGAAGAATAGGCATTACATGGGGCATTTTTCAAACACTGGAATAATTTTGCATGATACTGCAATAACAGATACATGTCATTATACATTTTCTCAAAACTTATAAAAATGTGCTGTGCAAAGTGTGAAACAATGCAAACTATAGACCATGCTTAACAGCAATGCTTCAATATGTGCTCATCCCATGAAACAAATGGACCACACTAATGAAGGATAATGTATATGGGGAAAAGTGTGTTAGGGGGAGGGAGTAGGGTATATGGGAACCCCCTATATTTTTGATGGAACATCTATGGCAACTAAAGCTCCTTTAAAAATAATGAAAATAAAATTTTTTAAAATTGTGACATTGAAGCAGAAATATCAATGGAGTTGTGATGTTAGGCAAGAGAAAGACTGGGGTATCATCAAAACTAGCTGATATTTGAAAACATGGAAACAGATTCTGAAGAGAGAGTGCACTGAATGAGATCCATAAAAAATAAAAATGATACACAGCTCTTCACCAAATTTTAAAACTATAGATCTGAAAATAAGAAACTATAAAGGCAAACTATAGACAGAGAATAATATTTACAAACTTAACTATGACAAAGAAAGAACACATACCTAGACTATCTGAAACTGATATCTGGAACAGCTATCTACAATATTGGGAGTGGATGTGGCTCAAGCAGTTGAGCACCTGCTTCCCACAAGAGGTTCTGGGTTCAGATCCAAGTACTTGCTAAAATAAACAAAAATAAAAAACAAGCAAACAAAAAAATTTCAGGGGAGCCCATGTGGCTTGGTGGTAGAGGGCTGGCTTCCCACTAATGAGGTCCTGGGTTCAACCCCTGTGCCAAATACCAAAAAAAAAAAAAAAAAAAAAGCCCATAAAAACACAGATATCTAGAATAAATCAAAAGAATTTCCAAAATTCTCAAAATTCAACCATGAAAAAACAATCCTGGGAAGCAGCTGTGGCTCAATCACTTGGGCTCCTATCTACCATATGGGAGGCCCTGGGTTCTCATCCCAGGGCCTCCTTGTGAAGGCAGGCTCACCCACAGGCTGCGGATCACTGCCCAGCCCACAGGCACTGCAGAGAGCCAACTCAGCCAGGTCATGCAACAAAGGAGGAAGACAAGCAAAAAAACCCACAGAAGAGTGTGCAGAGAATGGACACAGCAAACAAGCTGCAAGGGTGGAGGGGAAATTTAAAAATTAAAAAAAAAACAATCCAATTAGAAAATGGGCACTATATATGTGCAAACATTTCACCGTAGTAGATGAATGGATGGGAAATAAGTACAGGAAGAGATGCTGGATATAATTAGTCATTAGGGAAATGCAAACTATACCATTATGATATATAACTACACACTATTAAAACAACTAAAACATAAGGTGACAATACCAAATGCTGGTGAGAATGCAGAAAAACTGAATCACTCATACATTGCATAAGGGAATGTAAAATGGTACAGTCACTCTGAAAACTAGTTAGCAGTTTCTTATAAAACTAAACATAAACTTATCATACAGCCCAGCAAGTGCACTCCTGCACATTAATCACATAGAAATCAAAACATATGCCCAAACTAAAGCCTTAGTTTGTTGTTTGAAATGATCTAATCAAATGGATAAATCTCTAGCTAGACTAAGCAAACATAAAATAGAGAAGATAAAAATTACCATTACCAGGAATGGAAGAGGGGTCATCACTACTGCTTCCACAGACAGTAAAAGGATAATCAAACAAGACTATGAACATCCTTAGGTCCAATAATTTTATAACTTAGATGTAATGACTCAAAAGTTCTTGGGAGGTGCAAATGATCAAAATGAACACAAGAATAGATAATCAGAATAGCCCTATAGCCATTAAAATTTTGAATCAATAATTAATAACATTCCAAAAAACAAAGGACCTGGCTCAGACAGTTCAAAAGCAAATTCTACCAAACATTTAAGGAAAAATGAAACCAATTCCCCACAATCTCTTTCAGAAACAACGCAAAGGGAACATTTCCTAACTCATGAGATGAGGCCAACATTACCCCAATGGCAAAACCAGAAAAATATATTAAAAGAATGGAAAAACACATACCAATATTTCTCATGAACATAAAAACAAAATTTTGTCCTATTTCCTGGGATTTTCCAGCTCACTAGGCATCTCCTAGAAGGAAAATTCACATAACAGGACATATGTCAAATGCCTATAATGATCCCTTCCCAGAATCTTATTATTGTGTATTTTGTAGGAAAAACACTCATTTTAATAAAAATCAAATGTTGAAAAAGCTACACAATGAAAGGTAAGCCTCCCTCTCATTCAGCCCATTCCCTCTGTTCTACCTCTGCTCAGACACCTAATTACCAATTTCACACACCTCCTTCCTGGATAGGCCATCCAGACACAAGTATATATGCCTGTGTCTCATTGTAAACCCTATATTTTACAAGTTTTTTTAACTTAAATCATTCAGTCATTAAGTCAACCTTTCTTAAAGAAATGCCCAAAATAGACCTAATATTTTGACCATGTAACATAAAGTCACATCAGGATACTCTTAGTGAGAGAGGGTGACATGAAAAGGAAGGACAACGGACAGAAACCAGAACTGCCCTCAACAAGGGGGAGCACACAGTCATCCTGGAGCTCATCCATCTGTTAAATGGCTCTGTGGAAACCCAGTTCATGGACTTTTTTAAATTGACAAATCAGTGATCTGGAGTCCCCCAGGTCCACCCAGATGAATGCACTACTTCCTTCTCCGGCAGCAGGAGGTCCAGTATTAAAGGATGAGACAAAGCACAGGTCTACACCCTCCCCAGTGCACAGGACTAACAACTCCTGCAAACATCCCCAGGGTACAGAGCTCAAGGCTGCCTAGCACCTGAGCAGCCACAGTCATCACCAAAGGCCGGGCTGAAGGAGCCTGGACACCCTGCCAAGGCCTGCAGCCTGGAGCTGAACATCATGGGAGGGAGGGCCGGGCAGCCTTCAGCACTGCCCATGTGCAGGCCCCACCCAGACCTCAGGGCCCACCCAAGGCCTCCAGACTGGGGATGGCCCCACCCACTTCCTGCTTCAGGCACCCAGGGTTCAGCTAGTGGATCATCGGAACCATTCCTCAACTTCTGAGTGTTTTTCTTCAATCTTTAACATTCTTCATTTAATATTTCAGCCCTTTCAGCTTTTCACTTTATCTACTTAAGCATTATCTTGTCACCCTATTTCTTAGAGATTATACTTCAATTTTGAGCTGTATTTCCATTTTCCTTATTTCTTCTCATTCACTTTTTGAGTTTTTTTAAATTTATGATATCTTATCATGTATGATTTCATTTTCTTAATGCCTGTTCTCTACTTTTCAGAAAGTATACTTCAGTACATAATATAGATCATGACAAAGAGCTTTCATTCATTTGATGTGGATTACTCTGCACCTACTCCTTTTCTCCCTATATTACTTTGATACCTGAAAATAATAATGTTTTTTCTCTTGGTTTTCATATGATTAAAAAAATTATATAGACAGACGTGAAACTGAAAATAGCTTTCTAACAATACAGCTCTGTTTCTCTTTCTACATGTTTTATGAAATATTTTAAAATATGGAAGCTTTCTTCCTCATATTTTCAGATTCTATACTTCCACCACTCTTCCAAGAAGGGTCTTCACTCAGTTCATTACCTCTACTGCACCTTTTCTTGTCTATTTTCTTTCTCCACCTGACTACTGAATGTTCCTTTTACATGTACTCCTCTCTTAAGAAACATTACCACGTTGCCAAAATCTAGTCATTCTCTATACATGTCTACAGATTTTCAAAATCAATGATCTATGAAAGTCTATATATATTCAAAAGCAATATGTATATGTTATTTCAATATGTTATACTGTATTTCATTTCTGAATTATCTTGTTTTTGTATATTTAATGCATCATATTCCCACAATCATTAGATTTTAGTTTCTTATATTTTATGACTACAGTTACTAATTTTCTATTTAGTTTTAAATCAATCTATTTTCATACATACTTGGTGTTAGCAATCATGGTTCATATTCAGCAAATTCTGAAACATTTTTATTGCTTTAGATTCATAATCCAATAGGTTCAGCACCATTTATATCTGGACTACAATATTACCACCATATGGCTTGATACCTATCATCAGACACACACATGGTCCTCAAGGATTCTGGCTAATACTTGTTCTTACTCTAGTTAAAGTACTGTTTTATAAATAACCTGAGGAAAGAAAAATTCATTTAATAGGGTTTATTGAATTTTTAAAATTTAAGAACACATCAAAATATTTCAGGCATAGCCTATCATGATCTTCTTATTAAACGTTGAACATATGGATATTGGCGAGAATTAAGTTCTTCAAAACCACAAAAATGTAGGTATCCAACAATTAACTCACATTCCAGGATTTCAAAAATGCACTCACAGGATGCCTATAATCTGGAGACTTTCTGCTGCTCACTACGTGGATGGTCATTTGTGGATGTCATTCTACTCTGTTCACAGCTGCATTTTAAAAATCCACAGCTAACATCACACTCAAGAGTGAGATACTGAAACTCTTTCCCAAGAGTTCATGAACAAGATAAGTTAACTCACTTTCATCACTGCTTTTCAGCAATGTACTATAAGTTCTAGCCAGAGCAATTGGGTAAGAAAAAGAAATAAAGTCATCCATACTGGAAGGGAAGAAGGAAAGCTATCCCTATAGATGACATACTCCTTTAACTACATAACTCCAAAGAAGCCACAACACTAATGCAACAATAAAGGCATTAAGCAAACTTGCATAGTAGGAGATAAAGGCACAAAAGTCAGTTTCATTTAAACAGCACAACAAAAAATAAGTCTATTCAATCAGTCGCTAACAAATAAAATACCTAAGAATGAATTTAATGAAAGGATAAAACACATGAACACTAGCAAACAAACTGAATGAAACTAAAGAAGACCTAAACATATAGCAAGACATCCATTGTTCAATGATGATAAGACTGTATTGTTCTAATATCAATACTATCCACAGGGAACTACAGATTCAATATAATAGTTATAAAAATCCCAGCTGCCATTTTTGTTTACAGAAATGGAAAAACCGATTCTCTAATTTAAATGGCTTCAATAAGTATCTTTAATGAGAAAACAATCACCTTTCTCCCTTGTGAGACTGGGATAGATTAATTTATATGGTATGAGGCGGGCTTTCATTGAGATCTGGTTGACTTGGGTAGGAATATGTGGGATTCTTTGAGGGATATTGGGGTTCACAGAAATTTGAGTCCTAATTCTCCCTGTTAATGGAGGGCAATATTTTCCTGTAAATTTCATAGGGACACAGAGGCCAGGATGTGGAATATCTCTGAGTACAGAGCTGTGTCTCCATTGCCATATTTTCATTCAGGCTGGGTGAAGTTTTTGGTTCTCAGAAGGAAGTAGAGGACTCTGAAAACGCAATAATTGACCAAGTCCCCTCCTCTTTATACCCTAAATCTCAGGATCTGCAGTGAGTTAAGCATGAGCAAGTGTATGAAAATTCACTCAACATCAGTAGTGACCAGTAAAATTAATAAGAAAACTAGAAGGTCTCACTGCTACATCTTTTTTTTTTTTTTTAAAGATTTATTTATTTATTTAATTCCCCCCTTCCCCCGGTTGTCTGTTCTCTGTGTCTGTCTGCTGCGTCTTGTTTCTTTGTCCGCTTCTGTTGTCGTCAGCGGCACGGGAAGTGTGGGGGGCGCCATTCCTGGGCAGGCTGCACTTTCTTTCGCACTGGGCGAGTCTCCTTAGGGGCACACTCCTGGCGCGTGGGGCTCCCCTACACGGGGGACACCCCTGCGTGGCAGGGCACTCCTGCGTGGCAGGGCACTCCTGGCGCGCATCAGCACTGCGCATGGGCCAGCTCCACACGGGTCAAGGAGGCCCGGGGTTTGAACCGCGGACCTCCCCTGTGGTAGACGGACACCTTAACCACTGGGCCAATTCCATTTCCCATCACTGCTACATCTTCTGGAGTGCACATGATGTGGGAGAGGAAGGACTGAAATAGGAAGGTGCACACTCCAGGCTTCTGAGGGAGTTGTTAGATCTTTAATCAGGGAAACACCTGTTGTTGACCACCTCTAGAGTTCTCATATCATTCTACTTTTCAACTCCAGAATTTCTACTTCCACTAAATTTATACTTTCTAGCCCTTTATTGATATTCTCTACTTGGGGAGACATAATTCTCATGTTTTCCTTTCACTCACTGAGCAGATTAAAAATCTGTAGATGCACTAATCTGGAAAATGGTGTCAATGGAAGTGGGTACTGCTCATCTCTTTTGAAAAAAAATGGCAGAGAGGGGGCAGGGACCTAACTTAAGTGAGCTGTTCTGGGAATCCAAGGAGCAAGAGGCAGCAGGAATCATTCAGGAGGGAGGTGGACAAAGAGATAAAGAGCCCAAGGCAAAACAATGAGGTGCTCACCCCTGTGGTTGGAAAAGGTGGTTGGCAAGCCCCACCCTCAAGGCAAATAGCCTCCATGGACCCCCTGGCCCTCAAAGGCCAGCTGAGGGGGAGGGAGCATCCCTGGAAAGAAGCAGGTCTGCTGCAGGATGGGGAGTGGTTTCCCTTCTGTGGATTTGCAAACCTCAGCCCCCTTTGAATCTCAGGGAGGACATCAGCCAGCACTGAGGTGGCCTTGGGGAGAGTGGAGGGGGAATCTGCTCAGGCAGGCTGTCACACCCAGCCACCCTGGGAGAGAGGAACTTGATCAAGGAGGAGGAGGGATGGGCACCCAACTAGCCCAGCTCCTGAAAGCTGTTAGAAAGTCCAACTCTTAAGGGAAACAGGGCCAGGAAGAGCCAGACAGGCTTCCAAAAGCCTGTTTAGCTCATAGAGCTGCTGCAGCACAAGAGGGAAGCCCCTGCCTTGCATGTAGGTGCCTGGTTGGAGCCCTGGTACCTCCTGAGTGAAGGGATCCAGAGAGAGTAGGCACACAGTGAGCACCTCATGATAGGGGCATAAGGCTGAGATTCCATTGTTTTTTTAATGGTTTCTTGGATTTTTTTCTTTTTCCTTTATTTCACTTGGTAAAACTGGATGCATCACCTGTGGAAGGCAGGCTGTAGGTGACTGACTGATGAACACCAGCAGCCTATGAGGTCTCTGGGGGCCTAAGAAGGAAGGCTGCTCTTCTAGGGTGGCTTCTTTGTTACTCTTTTGTTTTCTTTGCTCTTTGTTCCTTTTTCTAAACTTATTTTTCAACCTATTTTACTTCTCTTCCTTTTGTTTTTCTGCCTTCTGACTTCTGTTGCTTTTCTTTCATTCTACCAGTTCTTCTTTGGTCTTCATTTTTTCATTTTCTCTCTTTTCTTCTATGGTCTTCTGATGTGCTTGGCATTTTAATTCATTCTATTTTTTTTTTTTCTATATTCATTCTGTTTAATTTTTTCTATTCCAACTCTTTTTATTCTTATTCCTTTGTATTTTTTATGGTTTTTTACTTATATTCCTTAGTTTCCTAGCTCTTATGCAGTTCCTCTTTACATTTTTTGCATTATTATTACTATTATTCTTATCTCTTTCCTTTCCTATGGGTCTAGCATTTTTCCCCCCAAGGGAATAGAGACAACTGGGAGGATATTCTAGAGGACCAAACATCAAAAAACAACTTTTTAAAAAAGATTTATTTTTTTCTCTCCCCTCCCCACCCCCCATTTGTTTGCTGTGTCCATTCACTGTGGTTCTTCTGTGACCTCTTCTATTCTTAGCAGCAACACCAGAAATCTGTTTCTTTTTTATTACATCATCTTGTTGTGTCAGCTCTCCGTGTGTGCAGCACCATTCTGCACTTTCTTTCGTGCTGGGTGGCTCTCCTTATGGGGTGCAGTCCCTCCACGTGGGGCTCCCCTACTTAGGGAACACCCCTACATTGCACAGCACTCCCTATGTGCATCAGCACTGTGCATGGGCCAGATCCACATGGGGCAAGGAGGCCTGGGGTTTGAACAGTGGACCTCCCATGTCATAGGTGGATGCCCTATTCATTGGGCCAAGCCCACTTCCCCCCAAAAAACAACCTTGAGGACTGCCAGGAAAAGGGATGAAGAAGGTAGGTAGAGACCTACATGCCTACAAAAAAAAAGCACCCAGAAGGCAGGTACCTATCTAAAGGAGGTGCTCTAGATATTTATAGAACAGGAAGGTGCTCTGAGTCATCTGGAAGGTACTGGAAAGATAAAGAAGAAAACCAGGAGTTGCTCACCCCTGTGGCTGGAAATTGCACATGTACCCCACAATCCCAGCAAGTAGCCACATGGCTCCTGGCTTGCTGCTGCCAAGGGACTGGGAAGGTGTGTTCCCTGGGAGGAAGAGGGGTCTGGCAGATGCTGCACAGTGGTTTCTTTGTGGTGAGTTTGGCCAGCTCAGGTCCCTTTGAATCTTGGAAGTGACCCAGACCTGCCTGGGAGAGGGGAGGTGGGATCCCCTCAGGCAGGTTGTCGCACCCAGATGCCCTCCTGAGGAGAGAAAGCCATTAGACTAGAGAGGGGCTGGGCACAACCACCTCATCAGCAGGACTCTAGGAAGTACAGAAGTCTACAAACACCTGGGAAAGGTGGCACCTAGCTCTCTAAAGACCCATTAACTTAAGGAGACAATTTAGCTCAGTGGAGGGAGTCCTGCCTTGCATGTATGAGGCCCCTGGTCTAAGGTGTGACCCAACTGGTTATCAGGCATCAGTTAGTAGTTTATAACAAGGAATATATTGGCACTCTTTGTGATTTAAGTTCTCTTGGACCTGTTATTTCTTTGCTTTAAAAAAGTCCCCCTTCTTTATTTTAACTTTTTAAATTTTAATCACTAAAAGTGGGTCCATCACCTGCCTGCAGAAGCTAGGCTGTAGGGTGAATGATGAACACCAGCAGCCTGAGAAGCTCCTTAGGGGCCTAAAGGGAAGGCTGTCTTTCCTCAGTTGTTTTGTTGTTGTTGCTGCTGCTGTTTCATTTCTTTTGTGGTGTTCCCCTCTCTTTGTCCCCCCAATTTTACTTTTACTGATTTTTTTCTGCCTACATAATTTATTTTCTTTCCTTCATTTATCTATCTTCTGTTTTCTGTTCTTTTTCATGCACCTTGCCTATTTTCCTTGGTCTTCAATTTTTAAAAAAATTTTATTTATCTTTCACACTGTTTTTCCGTTTTCTTTCCTTATTATTTTTTTTTTAATTTTGCTTTCCTTTTCACCTATCTACTCATCATTCCAGGCTTTTAATTCATTACTGTTATCTATTTTTTCTCATTTCATTTTTTTATTCCACTTTTTAAAACTTATTCCACTGTCCTTAAGATTTTTTACTCATGTGGAGTATTTATTTTCCTAGGTCTTATTATTATTACTGCTATTATTATACAATAAGAGGAATGAAGTGTCAAAGTGAAAACTTACAACATGCAAAAACAATAACAAAATAAAACACTAGAGCAGAAAGAGAAGCTAATCAACTGAATAAACCCATCAAGATAAACAGATGCCTAGACACCAACAAAAAATTATGACCCATACTAAGAAACAGGAAGACATGGCCCAGGATAATGAATAAATTGAAAAAAAGGAGGAAATACAGAACAAGAAACTAATCAAAGATGTTCAAATATCATGAGTCAACTTAATGAAGTGAAGGGAGAGATTGAGGATATTAAAAAGAAACAGGGGGAAGCAGATTTGGCTCAACAGATACAGCATCTGCCTACCACATGGGGGGGGGGTCCAAATTTCAAACCCAGGGCCTCCTGACCCATGGGATGAGCTGGCCCATGCGCAGTGCTGATGTATGCAATAAGTGCCATGCCACACAGGGGTGTCCCCTGCATAGGGAAGCCCCATGCACAAGGAGTGCACCCCACAAGGAGAGTTACCCAGGGCAAAAAAGTGCAGCATGCCCAGGATGGCACCACATACACAGAGAGGTGATGCAACAAAAAGACACAGATTGCCGGTGCCACTGACAAGAATACAAGTGGACACAGAAGAACACACAGCAAATAGACACAGAGAGGAGACAACTGGGGGGAGGGAAGGGGAGAAAAATAAATAAAAAATAAATCTTAAAAAAAGACACTGGGAGAACATACTAAGAAATTGAAAACATACATACATAAAAAGACAATGGATATGATGGTGATTAATGGCACAATGCAGGAAATCAAAAATACACTGAAAGCACAAAACAGCAGATGTGAACAAACTGAGGAAAGAATCAATGATGAGGAAGGCAGTACATCTGAAATCAGACAGCAAAACAGAAGGATGAAAAGACAGAAAAAATCCAGCTGGAACTTAAGGATTTGAATTGCAGAAACATATGCACTGTAGGCATCCCATAGGGAAAAGAGAAGGAAAAGGGGACAGAAGGAATGCTGGAGGAAATGATGGCTGAAAAATTCCCAACCCTACTGAAGGAAAGGGATGTACACGTCCAGGAAGTACAGCACAACCCAAAAAGTATAAATCCCAATGCATCTACCCAAGACATATATTTGTCAAATTGTCCAATGCTCATAACAAAGAGAGAATACTGAAAGTAGCAAGAGAAGAGAGATCCATCACATACAAGGGAAGCTCAAAAAGATTAAGTGCTGATTTCCCATCTGAAAGCATACAGGCAAGAAGGCAGTGGTATGACAGAGTTAAGGTGCTAAAAGAAAAAAACTTCCTGCCAAAAATTCTCTATCCAGAAAATCTGGCATTCAAAAAATGAAGACTTCAATATATTAACAGATAATGAGAAATTAACAGCATTTGTCAATAAGAAACCTGCCATTCAAGAAATACTAAATGGAGGGAAGTGGACTTGGCCTAGGGGATAAGGTGTCCGTCTACCACATGGGAGGTCCATGGTTCAAACCCCAGGTCTCCTTGACCTGTGTGGAGCTGACCCACATGCAGTGCTGATGTGCACAAGGAGTGTTGTGCCACACAGGGGTGCCCCCCACATAGGGGAGCCCCAGGCACAAGGAGTGCACCCATAAGGAGAGCCACCCAGTGCAAAAGAAAGTGCAGCCTGCCCAAGAATCGTGCCACACACATGGAGAGTCGACACAAGATGATGCAATGAAAAGAAACACAGATTCCCATGCCACTGACAACAACAGAAGCAGACAAAGAAGAACACACAGCAAATGGACACAGAGAGTAGACAATGGGGGGATTGGGGGGAAAGGGGAGAGAAAGAAAATAAAAAATTAATCTTTAAAAAGAAAGAAATACTAAAGGGAGTTCTTTAGGATGAAAGGGAAAAAAAGGAGAGAGGTGGAAGAGAATGTAAGAATAAAAAGATAAGAAGTGAAATAAAAACAACATATGGCATATATAAGTCTAAAAAAAAATGGCTAATATAAGTAATTGCCTGACAGTAATAACATTGAATGTTACAGGCTTAAACTCTTCAGTCAAGACACACAGATTGGCAGAATGGATAAGGAAATATGAACCATTCATACGCTGCCTACAATAAACTCATCAAGGACCCAGGGATGCAAGAAGACAGAAAGTGAAAGGATGGAAAACAATTTTACATGCAAACAATAATCAGAAGAGGGTGAGAGTAGCTATACTAAAAACACACAAAATAAACTTTAAATGCAAAACTATCATGAGACAAAAAAATGACACTATATATTGAAAAAAGGAGAAATCTATTGAGAAGAAAGAACAATCATAAATATTTATGCACCAAACCAGGGAATCTCAAAATACATGAGACAGACAAGGGAAATAACTAAGTGGGGATATACATGCCTCTATAATTACTCTGGGGAATTTTAATACACCATTATCACCATTAGGCAGAATATCTCAATGAAAATCAATAAAGAAGCAAAGACCCTAAATAATACATTAGAGGACCTGGACCTAATTGACATACACATAATAATACACTCAAATACTGTGCAATACACAATCTTTCTGAGAGCACATGGATCATTCTCCAGGATAGACCATATGCTAGGCCACAGAACAGCTCTCAATGAATTTGGAAAGACTGAAATTACACAAAGTAACTTATCTGATCACAAAGGCCTGAAGCTGGAAATCAGCAAGGAGCAGAGAAGCAGATTAGGCACAAAGACATAGAAGTTAAACAATATACTCTTAGACAATCAGTGGGTCAAAGAGAAATTTGCAAAGAAATCAGTAACTACCTTGAAATGAATGAAAAAATAACACAACATAGCATAACCTATGGGATGCAGCAGAGCTGTACTGAGAGGAAAATTCACAGCCATAAATGCTGATCTTAAAAAGAAGAAAGTGCTAAAATCAAAGACCTAACTGCACACCTGGAGGAACTAGAAAAAGAACAACAAGCTAACCCCAAAGGAAGTACAATGGAGGAAATAGCAAAGATTAGTGCAGAACTAAATGAAATTGAAAATTAGAAAGGACTAGAAAAAATAAAACCAAAAGCTGGTTATTAGAGATCAATAAAATTGACAAACCCTTAACTACACTAATAAAGAAAAAAAAAAGGAAGATGTAAATACATAAAATAAGAAATGAGGAAAGGGAAATCACCACTGACCCCACAGAAATAAAGTGTATCATAAGAGAATACTTTGAAAAATTATATGCCAAAAAGAATAATTTAGAGGAAATGAGCAAATTCCTAGAAACACACAAGTAGCCTACACTGGTGAAAGAAGAAAAATGAATGCAATAGACCAATCACAGGTAAAGAAATAGAATCAGTCATCAAAAACCTCCCAACTAAGAAGAGCCCAGGAGCAGTTTCACATGTGAATTCTACCAAATATTCCAGAAAGAACACCAATCCTGCTTAAACTCTTCCAAAAAACAGAAGTAGAAGGAACATCGTCTACCTCAGTCTAGGATGCCAACATTACCCTAATACCAAACCCAAAGATGATACAAGAAAGGAAAATTACAGACCAATCTTTAATGAACCAGATGCTAAAATCCTTAACAAAATACTTGCTAATCATATTGAACAACACATCAAGCAAATTACACACCATGACTAAATGGGTTTCATCCTGGGTATGCAATGAGCATTAAACATACGAAAATCAATCAATAAAATATACCACCTAAAGAGATCAAAGGAAAAAAACCACATGATCAAATAATCATCTCTACAGATGCAGGAAAAGCATTTGACAAAACACACCCTTTCCTGATTAAAACACTCCAAAAGATAGGAATAGAAGGAAACTTCCTCAACATAATATAAGGTATTTATGAAAAACCCACAGCTACATCATAGACAATCGTGAACTCCTAAAAGGTTTCCATCTAAGATTGGATACAAGAGAAGGATGTCCACTGTCACTGCTCTTATTTAACATTGTGTTACAAGTACTTGCATGAACACTGAGGCCAGAACAAGATTTAAAAGGCATCAAAATTGGAAAGGAAGAAGTAAAAAGGGGCAGCGGACTTGGCCCAGTGGTTAGGGCATCCATCTACCACATAGGAGGTCCAAGGTTCAAACCCGGGCCTCCTTGACCCATGTGGAGCTGGCCCATGCACACTGCTGATGCGCGCAAGAAGTGCCGTGCCACGGAAGGGTGTCCCGGTGTAGGGAAGCCCCACATGCAAGGAGTATGCCCCACAAGGAGAGCCACCCAGCGTGAAAGAAAGTGCAGCCTGCCCAGGAATGGTGCCACACACATGGAGAGCTGACACAAGATGACACAACAAAAAGAAACACAGATTCCCATGCCATTGACAACAACAGAAGCGGACAAAGAAGATGATGCAGCAAATAGACACAGAGAATAGACAAAGGGGTCGGGGGGGAAGGGGAGAGAAATAAATAAATATATATATATATATATATTTAAAGTAAAAGTTTCACTATGAAAAAAAAAAAAGGTTTCACTATGTACAGACAACATGATCCTATACATAGAAAGCCCTCAGAAACAAAGCTTCTAGAACTGAGAAATGAGTTCAGTAAAGTCAAAGGTTATAAGAATAATGCAAAAAAATAAGTAGCAGTCCTCTACACCAATAATGAGCAATCTGATGAGGAAATCAAGAAAAAAAAATACCATTTACCATAGAAACTTAAAAAAATCAAATATCTAGAAATAATTTAACTAAAGAAGTAAATGACTTATACGTAGACAACTACAAAGAACTGTTAAAGAAAATCAAAGAAGACTTAAATAAAAGGAAGAATATTCCCTGCTCATGGATAAGACTAAATATCATTGAGATGTCTGTCCTACCCAAACTAATCTACAGATTTAATGCAATCCCAATAAAAATCAACACAGTGTTTTTTAATGAATTGGAAATACTTACTATGAAATTTACTTGGAAGGGCAAGAGTCCCTGAATATTAAAAGACATATTGACAAAGTAAAATGAAATTGGAGGAATCACACTACCTGACTTTAAAGCATACTACAAAGCTACAGTGGTCAAAACTGCATGGTACTGGCACAAGAACAGACAATAACTAATGGAACTGAACTGAGAGTTCTGATATAGATCATGGCATATACAGTCACTGGATCCTCAGCAAAGCCACCAAGCCCACTCAACTGGGAGAGAATGGCCTCTTCAACAAATGGTGCTTGGACACTGGATATGAATATCCAAAAGAATATCCATCTCACACCTTACACAAAAACTAACTAAAGATGGATCAAAGATCTAATTATAAAAGCCACCAAGACCATTCAACTAGAAGAGAATGGCCTCTTCAACAAATTGTGCTTGGACACTGGATATGAATATCCAAAAGAATATCCATCTCACACCTTATACAAAAACTAACTAAAGATGAATCAAAGATCTAATTATAAGAGCCAAGGCCATAAAGACCTTGGAAGGTAAGTAGGGAAGTGTCTATAAGACCTTGTAATAGGAAATGTCTTCATGAACTTCAAACCCAAAGCATGAGAAGCAAAAGAAAAAAAAATAGATAAATGGGACCTCCTCAAAATTAAAACCATTTGTACCAGAAAGGAGTTTGTGATGAAAGTGAAAAGACAACCTCAACAATGGTAGAAAGTATTTGGTAACCAAATATCTGATAGGAGACTAATATCCAGCATATGTAAAGAAATCCTATTTCTCAAAAGTAAAAAGACCAACAACCCATTTTAAAAATGTACAAGTGGGAAACGGACTTTGGCCCAGTGGTTAGGGTGTCCGTCTACCACATGGGAGGTCCGCGGTTCAAGCCCTGGGCCTCCTTGACCCGTGTGGAGCTGGCCCAAGCACAGTGCTGATGCGCGCAAGGAGTGCTGTGCTACACAGGGGTGTCCCCCGCGTAGGGGAGCCCCACGCACAAGGAGTGCACCCATAAGGAGAGCCGCCCAGCGCGAAGAAGGGAGCAGCCTGCCGAGGAATGGTGCCGCCCACACTTCCCGTGCCGCTGATGACAACAGAAGCAGACAAAGAAACAAGATGCAGCAAAAAGACACAGAAAACAGACAACCGGGGTAGGGGAGGGGAATTAAATAAATAAAAAAATAAATAAATCTTTAAAAAAAAATGTACAAGTGATTTGAACAGACACTTCTCCAAAGAAGCAATACAAAAGGCTAAAAAGCATATGAAAAGATGCTCAACATCACTAGCTATTAGGGAAATGCAATTCAAAACTACAACAAGACACCATCTTACTTCCATCAGACTGGTGGACATTAGAGAATCAGAGGACTAAGGTGTTGGAGAGGATGCAGAGTAATGGATGCCCTCATCTACTGCTGGTGGGAATATAGAATGGCCCAGCCATTTTGGATGACAGTTTGGGATTTCCTCAAAAAACTAACTGTAGTTCTGTTACAAGACCCATCAATTCCACTGCTGGGTATATATCCAGAAGAACTGAAAACAAAAGACAAGAACGGAATATGCACAACAATGTTCATAGCAGCATTATTCACTATTGCCAAAACTGGAATTAGCCCAAATGCCCATTAAGAGATGAATGGATAATCAAAATGTAGTCTATACATACAATGGAATATTATTCAACTGTAAGAAGGAATACAGTACAACACATGGGATAACACGAATGAATCTGAAGGGCCTTATGTTGAATGAAGCAAGCCAGGCATTGAAGGACAAATATTACATGACCTCTTTGATAAGAATTAAGTTAAGTGAGCAACTCAGGGAGCTAGAGTCTGGAAGATAGGTTTACAGGAAATAGAAAGGGAGAAGAAGATTGTGACCCAATGCCCACAGGGGTGAAATCTATGATAAGGTGTGAGTAGTTGTGCAGTAAAGGGATATGACAAGGGTGTAGGGATACTATTGGGTTGGGTGGTACAAGCTTAACAGGGAGCTAGGGTAGGGAGGATGGGTTGGATGGTCCATGAAAATGGGGGAAGGGTTGGGGAAGGTAGCAGGTGAACACTGGGGATTGGCAGGTATGTGGTTGAAACTACAATGCTGAGAAAATTGTTTTGGCAATATGACAAGGAAGGGCTACTGGTTTAGGGTGCTGGATGGAGGTACATTTGGGACAGGGCACACCTGAGTAGTCTTCTAGAGAAGGTGCAAGTGATGCTTTTGTCATAGTGTGTTGGATCAGTGGAGGGAGACCCACATAATGAGTGGAAAGGAGTTAAACTCCCATACCGGGGAGTCTTGATATGTTCTCAAACACAGGGGAGGGTGTCTCTGGAGAGTATGGGTGGTTCCCAATAGGGGAGGACAGACGACTGTGTCAAGCCATCAGCATTGTTGCAAGAATTACAAATCTTGTCCTTCAAGGAGTGAAGCCTTGTGGGCACAGTGGGTCCTAAGGGGAGGGAGAGGGAGGAAAGGGATCAATGGAAGAGTAGGTATTTAGGGGGCAAAGGAAGTGTTCTGTATGATCTTGCAATGATGGATACAGGTCAAGTTAAATTTCATCAAAAATGCATAAATGTATATGGTCTAAAATGTAAACCATAATAGAAACCACTGACCATAGTTTGCAGCTATGTTTTAGTATTTGTACATCAGTTGCAACAAATGTACCATCCATATGTAAAAACGGTTCTTAAAAAGGAAAGGTGAAAAAGGGGGGAATGTTGGGTATATGGGAGTCCCCTATATTCTGTATGACTTTACTGTGACCTAAAACTTCTTTGAAGACAAAATGAAAAAGGTAAAATACTGGGGAAGTAATGGAAGAAAATGTAACTGTACATACAGGACAACATATATTACAGTGATGAAAGGCAAAACTTAATTTTTTAACTATTTTTCATTTTTTAAATACCCCTTTTTAATCCTATTTTAGTTTTTGTTTTCTTAAATTTTTATGTATTTTATTTCTGATGTTTAAACCTTTCGTTATTATTTCATTTTCCTATAGCGAATTTGAAAATATTCTTGGCTTCATTTTTTAAGAAGTTTTAGATCACAAAAGGGTTACAAAAGGGTTAGGGGAGGACCATTGGTGTGGGGTGTCTGTGATGGGGGAGACATGGGAGGAAGTTCATGTGGGGATATAAACAAGGTATATAAATATGTTCAAATGTTCATGGGGCATTGCCACAGTGGGTAGAGATTCATAAAATAACTGAAAGAATATTGAAGTCCTATATTCAGGAGCTCTGCCACATTCTCTAATGCTACAGCAACAATCCCCCAAGGAGCAAGGACTAGTGAAAAAGGATGGCCCATTGATATACCCTTGAGATTGATGACTATGCTTATGTACTTTTTGCTCTTAAATTTGTAACTTAGCCTAGTGATGTAGGATACCTAAGAGTTATTTCTTGAGAGCCTCCATGTTACTCAAAGGTGGCCTCTCCCTAAGCCAAACTCAGCATATAAATGCATTACTTTCTCCCCCAATGTGGGACATGACTCCCAGGAATGAGACTGGACACTGAACTAAAGAAGGGGAAAGGTAAAGATACATGACTTTATATGGCTAAGAGACTTCAAAGTAAGCCAGGAGGCCATCAGAGATTTACACTTAAAATGTCTCTGCAGGATGTCATAGACTGCCAAAGCAGATGCTACCACAAATAGTGGGACACTTGAGGGATCCAGAGATACCCAGTTCATATGTTCAGGGCAGATAGCTCCAGAGATTGATGCCTGGCCACTGGGTCCTCCTTTGGAGTTTGTGCTCCCGAGTGTGACAGAGTTGGACTCAAATGTGACTTCTCTACACATGCCTCTTCTATCTCTTTTATTTGAACCTATAGTTGATGCTGGAATTGGTAGGTATACATCCAAAAGACTTGAATTTCTGGATGGTTCATGTGTCAGCTGGGCCCTGAGTCTCAGTGGAGGTGTAACACCTACTCTCCAGTTCATTGGCCTCACCCAGGACAACTAACAAGGAGGTGAGGATGGACAACCACCATACCAAGGAACTGAGAAAGTCAACAACTGCAAGCAAGAAAGTCTCATCTATTAGCCAAATTAGTTCAAAGTCACCTCTCAGGTAGAGTAGGCATCACCATTCCAGAATCCTCAGGATTGGGAAATAAAGTATAGATTAGTGTGGACTTACTGGTGTTCTACTATAGACTTACTTTGGTTCTATCAATGGAAAAACTATTCATCAATGTGGAGACAATGGCCACTGGTGGTGCTGAAGTCAGGGAGAGGGAAAAAGAGGTATAATATAGGGGCATTTTCAGGGCTTGGAATAGACCTGAATGACATTGCAATGACAGATACAGGCTGTAGCGTTTTGATATTATGGATGAATTCCAAAAAGAAATATTGGATTATGTATGTAAACTGATCTTTTTCGGGGTGGGCATATTAAATTATGTTGGATTCATAGGTTTACTTGATTAGGTAATTATGTTAATCACTTGTGACAGAAGGGCATTGAGTCCCCACCCTTTGATGAGCAGGGACACACAGATAAAAGGCAAGGCAAAGGACAGAGTTAAGGGTTCTTAATGTTGGAGTTTTGATGTTGGAGTTTGATGCTGAAGCTGGAGTCCTGGGAAGCAAGGAACCCTGAACCCAGAAAGAAGCAATATCCTGGAAGGGAAGAAACACTTGCAGATGTCAGCAGCCATCATGCTCCAACATGTGAAAATAGACTTTGGTGAGGGAAGTAACTTATGCTTTATGGTCTGCTATCTATAAGCTCCTACCCCAAATAAATACCCTTTGTTAAAAAAACAATTTCTGGTATTATACATCAGTACCCCTTTGCCTGATTAATACACAGGCCATTATATATTCTGCCATAACCTACAGAATTGAGTGTGAGAGAGTGTAAACTACAATGTAAACTATAACCCATGCTTAGCTGCAATGCTTCAAAATCTGTTCATCAATTGTAATGAATGTAGCACACTAGTGCAAGAAGTTGGTAATGTTGGGAACAGTGGGAGGTGTACGGAGTAGGGCATATGGGAATCTCTCATATTTTTTAATGTAACATTTTATGTAATCTAAGGATCTTTTAAAAATAAATTTTAAAAGGACACAAAGGCCTCTGAGCTGACTACAAAGAGGTATCCAGGGATCTACAATCCCTAGAAAGGGGAGAGAGAGGGACACTGCTTAAGGCTGATAGCTTCTGACCCACAGTTCTGGTCTACTGTGTCCTACCAGCCCTTCTAGGCTGAGTGGGACCATACTGTTGTCTACCTTAGGACACTAAACAGGACTGGAGAAATCCAACATTCTCAATCTCCCTCTCTTATAGCTGGCACTGACTGTTGAGGATGCACCTTCCCAGAAAACAGGGAAGAGAGGGACAAGATCTAAGGCTGACTCAGGTTTTGACCCACAAATTTGGTCTGTTGTGTCCCATGGGTCCTTTCAGGCCAGGGAAGCCTTGCTATTGTTTGCCTTAGGAGGCTGCAAGGGAGTAAAGAAACCTGACCCTCTCAATTTCCTCTATGAAGGCGGACTGATTGTTGAAGATGCAGAAGGGAGTGGAATTATTTCTTACCCAGAAAATGGGAGGGGGCTGCCAGAGAAGGCTAGAGACTTTTTTATAAGAAAGTTCAAATTACAAGGCTCTTAGGATCCAGGTAGGACCCTTTCAGATTGATTCAGGCTGTGTTACAGTAAAAACACTCTAAACATGCATTGAACTGAGAGGACTGTCAAAGAGTGCCATCTGTTGGCAGAACTAGGAAGTACATATGAGAAAATAAAAAATAAATGAGGCATTTTTTGACTTTTATAGCTTTCCTCCCAAGGCCCTAGGAAGTAGGTCTGCAAAACATTACTGGGTGCAGAGCACACCTTTGAGCAACTAACAGGGACAACCCTAATGATTCAGGTTGAATCAAGAATCAAAGAGCAACAGTAACACACAGCCTCCTGCCACTAAATCCCAATAAAAGACAAAGAAATTGATCATCTGAGTAAACTACACTCTAATCAGGTGCCTAGACATCAGCAAAAATTTATGAGCCAGAATAAGAAAATGGAAGGCATAGCCCAGGAAAAGGAATATATCAAAGTCCCAGAAGAGATGCAGGATTGGAGAGAACTAATTAATGAGATGTGTACCAATTTCCAAAATTAAATTCATGAGTTGAAAGACAATACAGCTAAAGGGATGAATGACATCAAGAAGATGTTGAGCAAGCAAAAAACAGAATTTGAAATGTGGAACAGAAAAGAAACAGAGCCATGGGAATGAAAGACACAATAGGCAACATCAAAAGCACATTAAAGGTCTACAACAATTTC
Organism: Dasypus novemcinctus; assembly: GCF_030445035.2. Classification (NCBI taxonomy): domain Eukaryota; kingdom Metazoa; phylum Chordata; class Mammalia; order Cingulata; family Dasypodidae; genus Dasypus; species Dasypus novemcinctus. The sequence goes on from NC_080673.1 coordinate 1,505,539, forward strand.
AGGCAGACTTGAAAGGACAGAAGAAAGTAGAAGTGATACCAAAGACAGAACAGCTGAAATTGAAGAGAGAAAAGAACAGAGGGAGGGAAAAAATGGGGGAAAAAAATTGAGCAGAGCCTCAGGGAGATAAATGACAACAGAAAACACAACAACATACATGTCATGGGAGTTCCAGAAATAGAAGAGAAGGGAAAAGGGTTAGAAAGAGTATTTAAGGAAATAGTTAAAATTTCCCAATGCTCACAAAAGGAATGACTCTGCATGTCTAAGAAGCCCACCTTATTCTAATTGGAATAAATCCAAATAGACATACTCCAAAAGATATATTATTCAGAATGTCAAATGTCAAAGATAAAGAGAAAATTCTGAGAGCAGTAAGGGAAGCAAATCATCACATACAAGGGATGCCCAGTAATAGTGTGGATTTCTCATCAGAAACCATGGAGGTAAGAAGACAGTGGTATGATACAATTAGGAGACTGAAAGAGAAAAACTGCCAGCCAAGAATTCTGCACCCAGCAAAACTGTCCTCCAAATGAGGTGAGTATAAAATATCCACAAACAGAAACTAAGAGAGTTTGTAAAAAAGAATCCAAATTGCAGGAAATAATAAGGAAGCCATAGAGCCTGAAAGAAAAAGAAGAGAAAGGCCTGGAGGAGAGTAGAGGAAAAAGAAGAGCAGAAAGGATAATCAAGAGAAAAAAGACAGACCAAAATATGACATGACACATGAAAACAAAAGAATAAAATGTAGGAAGTAAACAATGCATTTATAGTCCTATCATTGATTGTTAATGGATTAAATGCACCAAACAAAAGATATAGATTGACAGGATGGATAATAAACACATGAGCCATCCATATGCTGCTCACAAGAGACCCACCTTTGACTCACGGATACAAACCAGCTATAAGTAAAAAGTTGGAAAAAGATACTTCATGCAAATAGTAACCAAAAAAGAGCAGGGACAGCTATACTATTATTGGACAAAACAGACTTGAAGTGAAAAAAAGTTATGAGTCAGAGAAGGCCATTATATATTAATTAAAAGGACGACCCACCAGAAAGATATATTTATGCACCTAACCAGGGTTTCCCAAAATACATAAGACAAACTCTGTCAAAACTGAAGGGAGAAACAGGTATCTGTACAATAATCACTGGAGACTCTAATACACTACTCACATTATGAGACAGAACAACTGGACAGAAGATCAACAAGGAAAACAGAGAACTTAAAGAACAATAAATGAGTTAAACCTAACAGACACACAGAATGCTGAATCCAAACACAGCAGGTTATACCTTCTGTGCCCATGGATCCTTCACCAGGATACACCATATGTAGGGCACACTGCAGGTCTCAATACATATGAAAAGACTGAAATTATACAAAGCACCTTCTTAGATCATAATGGAACAAAATTGGAAATCAAGAATAGACAGGAAAAAGATAACTTTGCAACTGTGTAGAGTCTGAACAACACACTGTTAAATGATCAGTAGATCAAAGAAGAAATTGCAAGTGAAATTAGTAAATATATAGACAAATGAAAATGAGAACACAAATTACCAAAACTTAAGGGATACAGCAAAGTCTGGAGAGGGAAATTTATAGCCCTAAACACCTATATTAAAAAAGAAGAAAGCACTAAACTCAAAGACTTAACTGAACACCTACAGAAATTGGAAAAAGAACAGCAAACCAATCCTCAAAGCAAACAGAAGGAAAGAAATAATAAAGATTAGAGCAGAAATAAATGAAATTGAGAACAACAACAACAAGAAAAAAAAATAGATAAAATCAAAACCAAAGGCTGGTCCTTTGAGAAGATCAGTAAAATTGACAAATCGATAGCAAGATTAACAAAGGAGAAAAATAGGCAAATAAATACAATCAGAAATGAAAGGAGGGAAGTTATGACTGACCCCACAGAAATAAAAAGTATCAAAAGACGATATTATGAGAAACTGTATGCCAACAATGACAACCTAGAAAGGCACAACCAACCTACACTGACACTACAAGAAATACAAGAATTAACAAACCAACCACATTTAAAGAGACTGAATCCATCATCAAACACCTCCCAACAAGGAAAAGCTCAGGACCAGATGACTTCAGAGATAAATTCAACCAAACATTTCAAAAAGAATTAACAACAATCCTGTTTAAACTCTTCCAACATGATGATGAGGAGGGAAAATTACCCCACTCTTTTTATGAAGCCAACATCTCCCTAACACCAAAGCCAGATAAAGACACTACACGGAAAGAAAAGTACAGACCAATCTCTTCAATGAACACAGAGATGCAAAAATTCTCAACAAAATATTGACAAATTGAATCCAGCAGCATTATTGAAGACTTACACATCATGACCAAGTTGGATTTGTTCCTGGTTACAAGGTTAGCTCAACATAAAAAAAAACCATCAACATAATACACCACATTAAAAAGAATTGAAGGGAAAAAACACATGGTGATCACAATAGACACAGAAAAGGCATTTGACAGAATCCAGCATTCTTTCTTGGTAAAAAACACTTCAAAAGGTATGAATAGAAGGAAAATGCCACAATATGATAAAAGGCATATATGAAAAACCCACAGCCAACATTGTACTCAGTGGGGAAAGGTGGAAAGCTTTCCATCTAAGATCAGGAACAAGACAAGGATGCCTACTATCGCCATTGCTATTCAACATTGTACTACAAGTTCTAGCTAGAGTAATTAGAGAAGAAAAAAAAATTAAAGGCATCCAAATAGGAAAAGGGGACATAAAGCTTGCACTATCAGCAGATGACATGATCCTATATTTAGAAAATTCTGAAATGTCTACAACAAAGCTACCTGACATAAGAAATGAGTTCAGCAAAATGGCAGAATACAAGATCCACATGCAGAAATCAGTGTTCTTGTACAGTAGTACTGCACAATCTGAGGAGAAATCAGGGGGAAATTCCATTTACAACAGCAACAAAAAGACTCAATATGTAGGTATCAACTTAGTCAAAGAAGTACAGGACCTAGATGCAGAAAACTACAAAAGAGTGGTAAAAGAAATTTAAAATGCCTAAACAAATGGAATGACACTCCGTGTTCATGTACTCTAAGACTAAATATCATGAAGATGTCAATCCAACCTAAACTGACTTATAGACTCAATGTAATACCAATAAAAATTCCAACAGCCTACTTGACAGAAATAGAAAAGGCAATTACCAAATTCATTTGGAAAGGAAATGCACCCAAGTAACCAAAAACATTCTAAAAAAGAAGAGCAACATGGGAGGAACTTCAATGCCAGACCTTGAAACATATTACAATGCTACAGTGGCCAAAACAGCATGGCACTGGCATAAAGAGAGACTCATTGATCAGTATAATAGAATTTAGAGTCCAGAAATAAACTCCCACCTCCATGGTCAACTAGTTTTTCAGACACCTACCAAGTCCATGTTAATGGGGGGAAAGTCCCTTTAATAAATGGTGCTGGGAGACCTGGATATCTATAACCAAAAGAATGGAATGGAACCCCTATCTTACATCCCATACAAGAATCAACTCAAAATGGATCAGAGATCTAGATATAAAAGGACCATAAAACTGCTTGAAGAAAATGTAGGGAAACATCTTAAAGACCTTGTGCTACATGGTGGTTTCTTGGACCTTACATCCAAAGCACACAAAACAAAAGAAAAAATGGATAAATGGGACCTCCTCAAAATTAAACACATGTACACCTCACAGGACTTTGTCAAAAGGGTGAAAAGGCAGCTGCCTCAGCAGAAGGAAATACTTGGAAATCACATGTCCAATAAGGGATTAATATCCATGATATGTAAAGAGATGTTACAACTCAAAAATAAAAAAAGACTCAATTAAAAAATGGGCAAAAGACATGAATAGACATTTGTCCAAAGAAGAAATACAAATGGTGAGAAAACACGTGAAAAAATGTTCAATATGAGTAATGATTAGGGAAATACAAATCATAACTAAGAGATATCTTTTCACGCCTATCAGAATGGCCACAATTAAAAAGTCAGAGAACTACAAATGTTGGAGAGGATGTGGAGAGATAGGAACTCTTACTCACAATTGGTGGGAATGCAGAATGGTACAGCCACTGTGGAGGACTGTTGGGCAGTTCCTAAAGAAGTTGAATATAGGGCAGCAGACTTGGCCCAGTGGTTAGGGCATCTGTCTACCACATGGGAGGTCTGTGGTTCAAACCCCAGGCCTCTTCGACCCATATGGAGCTGGCCCATGCGCAGTGCTGATGTGCACAAGGAGTGCCCTGCCACGCAGGGGTGTCCCCCACATAGGGGAGCCCCACATGCAAGGAGTGTGCCCCGGAAGAAGAGCGGCACAGTGCAAAAGAAAGTGCAGCCTGCCTAAGAATGGTGCTTCACACATGGAGAGCTGACACAAGATGATGCAACAAAAAGAAACACAGATTCCCGTGCCGCTGACAACAACAGAAGCAGACAAAGAAGAAGATGCAGCAAATAGACACAGAGAGCAGACAACTGGGGCAGGGCGGGGATGAGGGGAGAGAAATAAATAAATAAATAAGTCTTTAAAAAAAAAAAAGAAGTTGAATATAGATTTGCCAGTGACCCAGCACTATCACTATTGGGTCTACACCCAGAATTGAAAGCAGTGATACAAATACACATCTGCACACTCATGTTCATAGCAGTACTAGTCACAATGTCAAAAGCTGGAAAGAACCCAGGTGCCCATCAACTGACAAATGGATAAACAAACAGTGGTATATTCCCACAATGGAATATTATGCAGTACTTAAGAAGAAATGGGAAAGCAGATTTGGCCAGACAGGGCATCTGCCTACCACATAGGAGGTCCAAGGTTCAAACCCAGGGCCTCCTGATCCATGTGATGAGCTGGCCCATACATAGTGCTGATTTTCCCAAGGAGTGCTGTAGCACGCAGGGGTGTCCCCCGCATAGGGGAGCCCCACGTGCAAGGAGTGCACCCCGTATGGAGAGCCACCCAGCACAAAAGAAAGTGCAGCCTGCCCAGGAGTGGTGCCACACACATGGAGAGCTGACAGAACAAGATGACGCAACAAAATGAGGCGCAGATTCTTGTCGCTGACAAGAGTACCAGTGGACACAAGAAGAACACACAGCAAATGGACACAGAGAGCAGACAACTGGGGGTGGGGTGGGGAAGGGAAGAATAATAAATAAAAAATAAATCTTAAAAAAAAAAGAAAAGAAGTCCTAAAACATTTGACAACATCAATGAACCTGGAGGACATTATGTTGAGTGAAGCAAACCAGACACAAAAGGACAAATACAATAAACAGAGGATCGCTATGAACTAAATATATTGTATAACATATTGTATGATTCCATTTACATAAAACATAAATATAAATCAATTTATAGAGGGGAAATAAAAGTATCTGTGCAAGAATAGCCAAAATGGGGAGCTGTGAACAGTAGGGGAAGCACAGATGAAGAAGTGATGGATTTACTTTTTAAATTATTATTCAAATTAGGAAAATGCTCTAGTAATGATGGAGGTGATGAATGCACAACTATGCGATGCTGCCAAACACCACTGATTGTGCAGTGAACTGTATGCTTTGTTGATAAGTATTGATAAAAATGATTTGTTAAAAAAAACAACAAACAGCACTTAAAAATGGGAAACTATGTAAATAACACTTTCACCAGAGAAGAAACATTCAATTCTTTTCATCACTAGGGAAATACAAATTAAAACCTGCTATGACTTATCATATAGACATAGTAAAATGGCTAAAATCAAGAAAGATAATACCAACTGTTAAAGAAGATGTGGAAAACCTGGAGCCCTCATACATTTCTAGTGAGAATGCCAAATGGTGCTGCCACTTTGGAAAACATTTTGTCAGTTTCTTAAAAATATAAACTTACATCATTGTTGCTAGTTCCACTCCGAGATATCTATCCAAGACAAATTGCTGTACCATGATTCCCACAGCAAGTTCATGGCTGCCAAAACTGGGGAAAAAAATACAAATGCCTATCAACCCGGGCTTGGATAAGAGAAGGTGGTACATCGTAAATAGCTCTGCAGTTCTAACGAGGTAATTTCATTCAACTAACTTTCACAGAATAAACAAGTTATCCGTGTATGGAAAAATGCCAAAGACTGAAGCAGGCCCCGGGTCCCCCGCCGCCCACGGCCCCCGCGAAGGCAGCCCCCCAACCGCACAGCGGGAGCTTTGGCAGCCGGGCGTGTCCTCAGCGCAGCGCGGGGACGGCCGCTCGCCCGCTTTTCCGCGCTGCCGGCGGCCCCCCGCAGCCCCGCGCCCCCTGGTGGGGTCCGCACACGTACCGGGCTCCGGGCCAGGAGCAGGCCGGCATCTGAGAAGGGACCGTGCGCTCCGCCTGAGGGTTCCGGGCCGGTGCTCGCTGCCCGGCGCGGAGCCTCCGCCAGGCCCAAGAACTAGGACACCGCCGGGACGGGAACCCCCAGGGTCTGAAAGCTGCAGCCGCTGCGCGGCGTGCTGGACGGGGCTGAACAGCCAGGGGCGGGGCCGAGCGGTGGGGAAAGCGGCTGCGCGGCCAGCGCCACGCCCTTGACAGAAGCCCCACCCCTGCCACGGCCCCAGGCGGGCCTGCGCACTTAGGGCTCCTGCCCGCTCCAGTCCCACTAGACTTCGGGGCCCCTACCTGCGTCCTCCAGGAGGAGGGTCTCCCCACCCCTGACATCCGGCCAGCGCCTGGCAGCCACGCAGATCCTCCTGGCCAGGTATGGGGATGCCTCCCGGGAGGAGCTGTCAGCCCCAACCCCCCTTGTGAGCTAAATATTCTTCTTTGTCACAGAAGACTGAAGCTCAGGGTGCAGCGCAATAAAGGGCAGCAGGAGGTGCGCTGGGCCGGGGGGAGCGGGGAGTCTCATTGTAAACAGATGGTTACTGGCCCCTTTTCAACTAACAGGTCATGATTCTAGAACCCAAGATTATAAAAATAGTTAAAATGAACAGAATTATTGTAGTTTCCCAAGATACACAGGATTTTAAAGTGGAAAATCTTCAAGGGAAATTAAGACCTATGAAATGCTATGGTTATAAGTGAATCAACACTTGGAATATTTTGGAGCAATACTTGGGACAAACTACCAGTAATTCATCTTTTGGGACTTGTGTAATCTCTCCAAATAGATTATTCCTGTAATGTCAAAAAACTATCATATAAATGGAAACTTTAAAAATTTTTTTATTTAATTGCCTTTTTTTAAGCTACCTTGAGCACAAATGTTACATTAAAAATATGAGGTTCCCACCCCCCTACCCCCCACTATACTATGCAAATAAAGAGAGACAGAACGAGGATTAATGGCTGGCAGGGGTTGAGGGGAGTGGGAAAGGTGGAGTAACTCCTTTTGGGTCTATGAGATTTCCTTCAGAATGGATAAAAAAGTTCTGAAATTAGATAAATTTGATGCGCAACATAGTGAATATACTAAATGCCACAGAATGTACTGTTAAAATTGTTAATTTTATGTTATGTCGCTTTCACCTAACAAAAAATATACAGATAATGTGAAGTGGAGGAAAAAGAAACTCTCATAATTATAATGCTCTTATCGTGCTTGAAAGAAACACTTTCTTTCTACTATATCTCTCACCTGCACAGTTCTGAGTTGTCACCTGCTGATGGTAGAGTTCCATGCCATCCAAAAGGACAAGGTGTGCCTACATTGCAAAGGAGCCACAAAAATCCTGACTGGTTCCTGTACAAGGAATAGGTTTCTCTAGTTCTAAAAATGGCTAAAAGCTAGGGTATTAAGTTAAACAAGTGTTATCAACACAGACATACTCAAGATGAATTAGGAGGAAAAAGGAATTTTGCAATTGAGCAAATCTCTTGCTAGACTTCATTACTAGAACCAATTAAAGCATTTTTCTTTTCTGCTCTAGTACAGAACCTGGTCAGAGGGTTTTTCTCCTAGCTCACTTAAGCTTCCCCTCTTCTATTAGTGCCTTTGCAGGGTCCTCTCTGACCACATGAACCTTCCCTGGCATTCTTTATGTCCCATTTCTCCCCTCCTCCCTCCAGTTCCTCCTCCCCCTCCTCCGCCTCCTCCTCCTGCCTCTTCTCTCTCTTCTCTCAGGCTTTTCTAAACCACAAGAGGCAGTGGCCTCATTTCCATTGTCATAGAACCCTCAAATCCCAAAGAACTACAGAATCGCTCATCAAAGTTTGCAAGTTTTTTCTTTTACTTGTGTAGAGGACATGATTTTTTTGGTTACTGTTAGCATGGAGTATCTTTTTCAAAGATTTCATTTTCAGGCAGTTTTTATCCTGGATCTAAGGTGAGTCTCTTGTAGGCAGCACATGGATGGCTCATGTTTTTCCATCCATTCTGTCAGCCTGTATCATTTTTTTTAAGATTTATTTTATTTATTCCTATCCCCTTCCCCCTCCATTGTCTGCTCTCTGTGTCCATTTGCTGTGTGTTCTTCTGTGTCTGCTTGCATTATCTGGCAGCACTGGGAAACTGTCTCTTTTTTGTTGTTGTTCCATCATCTTGCTGTTTAGCTCTCCATGTGAAGTGCCACTCCTGGGCGAGGTGCACTTTTTTTCACATGGGGCAGCTCTCCTTGTGGGGCACACTCCTTACACATAAGGCACTGCTATGCAGGGGCACCCCTGCATGGCAGGGCACTCCTTGAGTGCAGCAACACTGCACATAGGCCAGCTTACCGCACAGGACAGGAGGCCCTGGGGATTGAACCCTGGGCCCTCCATGTGGTCTGCTTCCCAGCCTATATCTTTTGATTGGGGAGTTTAATCCATTCACATTCAATGTTATTACGGTAAATGCGTTATTTACTTCTGTCATTTTATTCTTTGGTTTTCATATGTCATGTCTTATTTCTGTCTGTATTTTCACTCTCTTGATTATCCTTTCTGCTATTCTTTCTCCTATAATCTCTTCCAAACCTCTGTATCCTGTCTTTTCCTGTCAGGTGGTAAGGCCTCCTTTAATATTTCCTACAAAATGGAATCATTTTCATGAATTCTCTTAATTTCTGTTTTCTTTGTATTTTAAATGCACCTTCATATTTAAAGGCCAATTTTGGTGGATAAAGATTTCTCAGCTGGCAGTTTTACTCTTTTAGTATCCTAATTACATCATGCCATTGTCTTCTCTTCTCCAAGTTCTGATGAGAAATCCACAAAAAATCTTTCTGGGCATCCATTGTATGTGATAGTTTGCTTCTCCATTGCTGCTGTCAGAATTTTCTCTTTATCTTTGACATTTGGCAATTGGAGTAGTCCTGTTAGACCTACTATGAATCTGAATAGACCTATTGGAGTAGGTCTATTCACATTTATTCTGATTGGGGTACACTGTGCTTCCTGGACATGCAAGGTCATTACTTTCATAAGGGTTGGGAAATTTTCAGCTCTTATTACCCCAGATACTCTTTCTACTCCTTTCCCTTCTCTTCCCCTTCTGGAACTGACATGACATGCATGTGGTTGTGTTTTCTGTTATCACTCAACTCCCTGAGCCCTTGCTCAATTTTTCACATTCTTTTCTCTTTCTGTTCTTTTCTCTCTTCCATTTCTGCTGTTCTGTCTTCTGCATCACTTATTGTTTCTTCTGTCATTTCAAACTTGCTGTTGTATGCCTCTAATGTTTTTTGTTGTTGTTTTGTTTGTTTCCTCTTTAGGAGGTACTGACAATCGAACCCAGGACCTTGTGCATTGTAAGCAGATGCCCAACCACTGAGCTACATCTGCTCTGCAGTGAGAGTTCATTTTTTCATTTGTTGTTTTTAGAAGGTGCCAGGGATCAAACCTGGGACCTTGTACATGAAAAGTAGATCCTCAACCACGTGAGCTACAACTGCTCCCCTCTAATTTGTTTTTTATCCCACTATGGTGTCTTTCATTACCATGAGTTCTGTTACTTTTCTATTCAGGCTTCCAAATTCTTCTTTGTGCTCACTTGTCTTCTTGATATCTTTTATCTTTTTATCCATATCATCTTTCAATTCATTAATTTGATTTTGGAAGTTTGTGTGCATCTCCTTGGTTAGTTGTCTGAAATCCTGTGTCTCTTCTGGGAACTTTGATAGATTCCTTTTTTTGGGTCATTTCTTTTCTTTTCTCAGGATGACTTGTAACTTTTTCCTGATGTCTAGGCATCTGATTTGAATGGTGAGTTTACTCAGATGCTCACTTTCCTTTCATAGGGATTTAGTGGCAGGAGACTGTGCGTTACTGTTGCCCTTGATTCTTGGTTCAACTTGTTCTGGGTCTTAGGATTGTCCCTGTTAGTTGCTCAGATCTGGGCTCTGAGCATAGTAATGTGTTGCAGACCTGCTTCCTAGGCCCTTGGGGAGGGAGACTGTAAAGACCAGAAAATGCCTCTCTTGTTTATTTGTGTTCTTTATATGCTTTTCCTTGGTCCAGCAGATGGCACTCTTTGTCAGCCTTCTCAATTCAAAGCCTGGTCAGAGTGTGTTTGCATCCACCAGACCAGATCACTGTGATAGAGGATCCAGCCTGGAGGCTAAGAGCCCCCTAATTCAAACATTCAGTCCTGGTCAATAGAGAGGGCAATTAGTCCCCTGCTTGCTTCCAAACAATAGCAGGGCCCCACCCAGCCTGCTGGAGCTCAAGGGCACAGTTGGCCAAAAGCAGCCAGCCTTAGGCTGTGTTGCTCTCTCCTCTCTTCTGAGAGGTGGGTCCCTGTTTGTAGCCAGTGGCCCTGAGGCCTGAGAATTCAAAGTGTCTATATGGTGGGGGTGGATACTGGCAGCTGCAGCATGTACTCACAGTTCTGTTACCATGGTTTTTTCCATTGCCGCTCTCTCTGCTTGGTGGTGTCCAGCCTTCTCCTGGGGTCCTGACCCCTAGAAGTTTCTTTCCAGGCCATTTCTGCCTGTCCCCTAGCTATTTTTCTGGAAGAGAAGAGAATCCTCTGTCTTGCTAATCTGCCATATTCCCAGAAGAATCATTGTAAAGTAATGGAAGCCATTTGAGTTAACAAGATTTCAATAAAGATAATAATAATATGTATTCAGACTATTTGTACCCCATCTTTCCATAATGGTTTTTTAGTATATGCACAAATATATATTTATAGAAATAATTATGAAATTCTCTTAAAACTAAAGCCCCAAAGAAGTTAAAGCTATAAAAAAGGCAAAAGTAAACATTCTCACAAAGAGAGTTAATACAAATTGCATCAAATTTGACTGAATTAGTGTTCAGAGCAAAGTGAGAATTGTGGACATTTGAAATACTGATTTCCAAAGTGATTTTTCACTTAATGATTTTTTTATTGCTTTCTGGGTCCCATTGGAAAGGTGAGTTGTCAGAGGGAATCATTGGTGTTGGGGATTGCATAATGTCCCCCACAAAAGGTATGTTCAGGTTCCAACCCCTGGTCTGTGGTTGGGAACACTTTTGTAAATAGGACCTTTGAATATATGGGCCCTAAATCCAGTGTCGCTGAAGTCCTTATAAGCAAACCAAATGGATGTGGAAAGGAAGCTCTGGGAGCAGCCTGAAGCTGGAAGTCAACAGAACCCAGAAGAGAAAGGAGAAGATGCAGCCATATGCATCAGCACATGACAGAAAAGCCAAGGAGCACCAACATGGCTGGTGAGTTCTAAGTACTGACTCTGGGAGGAAGCAAGCCATCTAGCCTCTGAAACCTTGAGTCTGTAAATCCCTGTTGGTAAGCCAACCCATTATACGGAATCCGTTACAGCAGTGAGGAAATTAATGCAAGAGTCATGGAGGAAACTGAGAGTACACAGTTCCGACACTCAGCCCCTTCCATCAGGGCAGCCATGCTTTTATCATTTTTGTTAAATAGTTTCTCAGGCTAAAAAGCAACTACATATTTGTTTTTCACAGAGAAGAAAACATACCATTCTTAAGAAAAAGTTTTCCTGATGCAAGAATGCTGAAAGTGATAGTGTAGTGGAGAAATTCGGATAGGCGCGGTTTCGAAGGCCAGGACACGAGAATACCGAGAAGGAAGTTGGTTTATTTCGACCGGCCGGGCTCGGCAGACTCTTGTCCTAATAAAAACCAAGCCCTGAACAGCCTTTTCCAGACCCTTTTATACAGAGGATATAGGATTAGGAAGACTAACAGTGATGGTAAACAGACCTTTGGTTAGGTTCTTCAGATCTTAGTATCAGATAGGTTATTTCCTCCCGGTGAGTTACATATTCTCCACATCCAAGCCAGTTTGGATTAGCATATCTTCCACATCGTCTGGAGGCAGCCCTGAATACACATTCAGTCTCACATCCCTTCTGAACATTCAAAGACTGTAGGGCCTATATTACTTATTTGGCCATCTTGGAGACTAGGTACTCTTGGAAATAATTTTGATTTAATGCACAGGCTATATCAATAGCTTTTACAGGGATAATTAAATAACATATAACTGTTATTAGAGACAATGAATAAAAAAGAATAATAATAAAAAAGATAATTTTTTTTAAGCAAATAAGAACCCTTTCTTGGTAAATAAAAAACAAAACTATAATTTAAAGACATTGTGGCAGGAGGTTAAACTGTGGTCCAGGAATATAATATTTTAGTGGTCAGTGGAAAATGAAGAAGCCAATATATATGACTTATGTCAGGGATTCTGAACCTTTCAATTATTAAATTCATTACAGTCTCCCAACAGAAAGGTTCAATCTTTATTGTACATGGAAATCTTGTAGGAAACATATTTAAAATACTATTTTCTATACCTTATACTCAGATATTTTTATCTGTGATTTGGTGTGGAGAACCAGAAATCTGCAATTTATTTAAAATATATTAGTTTTCTTGATTAGATACATGAACATAATGAAAAATATCTATCTAGAATAATCTCATGATTACTTCTGTCCCATCAGCCTAGTTTACTCTGCCACTCTTTCAAATTATTATTATTATGAATTTCTTAACTCTATCCAGAAAGTTTGTCCTAAGGTAACAATTCATTTTAAACACAACCCTTTTTTCCTACTATTATATGTATTGGATGTTTTGAATTGTACCATATTGATTGCCTTCCTTTTCCTATATGGATATATTGTCATTTCCTTTTCCTGTGTTTTCCATGGGGTTAAAATGCTGGACAGCTCTCCTTATGGGGTGCACTCTTTGTGCATGGGGCTCCCCTATGTGGGGGACACCCCTGTGTGGCACAGCACTCCTTGCACACATCAGCACTGCATGTGGGCCAGCTCCACATGGGTCACGGAGGCCCGGTGTTTGAACCGTGGACCTCCCATGTGGTAGGTGGAAGCCCTATCCATTGGGCCAAGTCCACTTCCCTGATTGAGTTATGATTAGGGCATTGAGTCCCCACACTTTGGTGGTTGAGGACTCACAGATAAAAGGTGTGGCAAAGAACAGAGTTGAGAATTTCTGATGTTGGAGTTTAATGCTGAAGACTTAAGCTGAAGTCCCAGGAAGTCAGCATGCAGAGAAAAGAGAAGCCAGCACCAGGAAGAAAGGAACCTTGAGCCCAGAGAAAAGCCCCAGGAATGTAGGAACCCAGGAAGCCTGAACCCTCACAGACATCAGCAGCCATCTTGCTCCAATTAGACTTTGGTGAGGGAAGTAATTTATGCTTTATGTCCTGGTATCTGTAAGCTTCTACCCAAAATAAATACCCTATAAAAACCAACCAATTTCTGGTATTTTGCATCAGCACCCCTTTGGCTGGCTAATACATTTTCCAAGGGCAGAAAAAACACTTAGAATGAGCCTGCCAGGCTGTGGGTACAGGAGTCCTCTATTTGTGTGACTCCCACCATTGTGCCCTGCCATGCTCAGTGCAGGGCATGGATGAGGTCAGGGCACTGCTTGATCCTCTGGGCTTGCTGTAGGCCCAGGTGGGGCACAGAGAGGCCAGAGCACAGGGGCTGGTCTCCTTTGCCTGACATCAGCCAAAGGACTGATTAATGCACAGGACAATTAGCACTTTCTGTTTATACAAAGAGCAAAGCTCGAGAGCCTTGTTGTATAGAGCCTTGCTGGTCTCCCCCATGATGCCCAATAACAGTCTTCCCTGGTGACATCTGGACAGTGTCAGGACAGCTTCCTTGAAGACCCCAACACAGCCTCCTCTGGCTGTCCTTTCAGAGATAAGCCCCTTAGAAACAGTCCCATGCAGTCCCTCTCCAGACCTATTCATTTCTATTTCAGCCCTCTGTGTTTTTCAACTTGCTGAACCCAGCCAACCACTCCAGTGGAACAACTCTCCTATGGGTATTCCAATTACATTCAAATTCTCACATGAAAGGCCACTTTCTTTATCATTCTTGAACTTTCCTTCCTGATTTTCTGTAGTGTTAACAGATTTGATTATGTTCTTCCCCTTCTGCTATCTTGGCTTCACCATATTTACCTCTTGGGGCTCCCTGCTAATTTTCTTTCATACATCTCAGTGTCCTCTTCCTCTGTTAACCATTTACATGTTGATGTTCCACAAGGTTCAGTCTTCTCACTTTCCTTCTCATTCACCATAGTCTATTTCAGTGACCACATCCAAACCTATTGTTTCAAGCACGATGCCAAGGGCTCTTAACTTTTCATATCTAGCCCAGATCTCTCTCCTGAGTCCCAGATGTGAACTTCTCACTTGTTTTTCATAGATCCCTCAAACTAAGGCTGTTATCCCACAGTTCTACACCCTTTTCTTTTTCAGTATGAATGTCACCACCCCTGCCCAATTCTCTAAGCCAAAAACTGGAAAATTTCCTATATATCTCCCACTCTATCATTCTGAAATACAATTACTCTGAAGATGTGTCAATATTACTTCCTAAATATATCTTCTCAATTCCACCCTGCCTCCCCATTTCTCATTGTAGACTTAGTCCAGTATTTCATCACTGATAGCCTGGATTATTGTCACAAGCTTCCAAATAATTTCTCCACTTCTGGTCCAGCCTCCCTCAACTTTATCTTCTACATTGTGGCTAGCACATGTGTAAAAATGCAAAATATTTCTTATCTAAAACCATTCAATTATTTATATAGTTTGCATATTAAAATTCAAGTTCATCCAGCATTTTAGAATGGAAACCTCCAAACTGGCCACCACCCACCTCTACGACTCATCTGCAAACCACCCAACAGAATTATCTTACACTAAAGGTCAGCATATTCTAAACAGTGTTCCAAGGAGCACTTCTTTCAGATATTAATAAAATTCTGGTCTAATAAGTTTGTGAACATGGGGAAATGGACTTAAACACAGTGATGGGCAGGGAGTTAAACTACAATGTAAACTATAATACACTCTTAGTGGCAATGCTCCAAAATATGTTCATCAATTGTAACAAACATCTATGAATTGTAACAAATATACCAATTGTAACAAATATATGGAGGATGTTGCTAATGTGGGAAAATATGGGAAGAGTTGAGATTGGGGCATATGGGAATCCCCTCTATATTTTTTGTAACATTTATGTAGTCTAAGTATCTTTTTTAAAAAATTTAAAAGTATATTTAAAAAATAGACACTAAAATGGGCATTGGGCATATTCAAATAAGGAACAGAGAAGATAAAGTTTGAGTACTGAACTCCTGTTTTTCATTGAATAGCTATTAACATCTCAAGGCATTCAGTTTGGGGTATGTTACTGAAGGCATTTGGGAAAACCTAAAGTTTCAACAATATGCTCTACTCTCTTACATCTTCACCTCTGCCTGGTGAGCCATCCATTCAGGCATTCATTTGCTCATACATTCCAAGACAATCATTGGAAATCAACTAGTATATGCTGTACTTTCAGGGGGAGAACATGTTCTTGGTGAGCCAAACTTTATAAATATATGATTAAAACAATCAGAATGAGTGCTCTGAATTTTGGAGCATAGTACAAGGACCTGAATTTGGGAGATCAAGAGACATCAAGCTTTCCCCTCCTCCTTGACAGGGGTATCCCTCAGATAGGTGTCAATTTTTTTTACTCTAGGTATTAAATGGAATCTTAGGTGTTAAATGAGCATATATTTACTGGTGTCATATCTTTCCCTTAGGTTGATCCTTTCATTGTTACAAAATCTCCCTGTCTGTAGAGGTATAGGTAAAGTATATGTACATGTCATGAAAGTTAAGTTCGTATCAAATGAAATAGGATTTTATATATTTAGGATGTTAAATTTTGACCCCATGGAAAACAGAGGAAAAAGAAATGACAATATATCCATATAGGAAAACGAAGGCAATCAATGTGGTACAATTCAAAACATCCAATACATATAATAGTAGGATAAAGGGCTTGTTTAAAATGAATTGTTGTTTCCTTAGGAAAAACTTTCTGGATAGAGTTAATAAATTCATAATAATAATAATTTGAAAGAGTGGCAGAGTAAACTAGGCTGAAGGGACAGAAGTCATCATGAGATTATTCTAGACAGATATTTTTTATTATGTTCATGTACCTAATCAAGAAAACTAATGTATTTTAATTAAATGCAGATTTCTGGTCCTCCACCCCAAACCACGGATAAAAATATCCAGGTATAAGTTACAGAAAATAGTATTTTAAATATGTTCCCTACAAGATTTTCATGCACAATAAAGATTAACCCTTTCTGTCAGGAGACTGTAATGAAATCAATAATTGAAAGGTTCAGAATCCCTGATATAAGTCATATATATTGGCTTCTTCAAGTTTCGACTGACCACCAAAATATTACATACCTGGACCAAAGCTTAACCTTCTGGGGCCCTGCTATTGTTTGCCAGGGAGCCAGCAGGGGACTAAAGAGATCCAGGACTGAGGAGATCCGACAATCTCACTCTCTTCCTCTACTGACCAGGACTGGTTGTTGAGGACAGAGAAGGGAATGGAATTACTGCCTACCTGGGATGAGGGAGAGGACTACCAGCACAGCCTGAGGAACTGCCTTTGAGAAAGTTTAGGATTCTCTATCACAGTGATCTGGTCTGATGGATGCAAACACACTCTGAGCAGACATCAAACTGAAGGCCTGACAATGAGTGCCATCTGCTGGTGGACCAAAGAAAAGCATGTGGGAACACAGACATAAATAAGCAAGCTACTTTACTGGAAGTGTAGTTGGTGCTGGGGTTTAAGATATATCTAGGGGATTTGAATCTCTGGACTGACAATATGATAGCCAGGCCCTGAGCCTCAACAGACTTCAACTCCTACACTCTGATTTATTGGCCTTACCCCACTCAGCTAACATGGAGTTGAAGAATGTCAACCACCACACCATGGAGCCTAGAGTGCCTACAACTAAAAGCAGGAGGATTCCATCCAGTATCCATGTGGAATCTGAGCCTCCTCTTGACATAGAGGTGCAATGGACACAACCAATCCAAGGTCCACAGAGAAAAGGTGGCATTGGTGTGGGGAAAGTGACCATGGTGGCTGATGGGTATGGGGAATGGGAGGAAGAGATGAGATGTGGAGGCATTTTTGGGACTTGGAGTTGTCCTGGGTGGTGCTTCAGGGACAATTACCAGACATTGTAAATCCTCCCAGGGCCCACTGGATGGAACGTGGGAGAGTATGGGCTATGTTGTGGACCATTGGCCATGAGGTGCAGAGATGCCCAGAGATGTACTTACCAAATGCAATGGATGTGTCATGATGATGGGAATGAGTGTTGCTGGGGGGGGGGGGGGGGAGTGGTGGGGTGGGGGTGGTGGGGTTGAATGGGACCTCATATTTTTTTAATGTAATATTTTTACAAAATGAATAACATTAAATAAATAAATAAATAAAATAAAATAAAAAGAAGGAAAAAAAAAAGAGAGAGGCATTTTCTGGTCTTTACAGTCTCCCTCCCCAAGGCCCTGGGAAGCAGGTCTGCAACACATTACTCTGCTCAGGGCCCAGATCTGAACAACCAACAGGGACAATCGTAAAGACCCAGAACAAGTTGAATCAAGAATCAAGAACACCAGTAAGAGCCTTCTGCCACTAAATCCCTATGAAAGGAAAGTGAGCGTCTGAGTAAACTCACCATCCAAATCAGATGCCTAGACATCAGCAAAAGTTACAAGTCATTCTAAGAAAATAGAAGAAATGACCCAAGAAAAGGAATATACCAAAGTCCCCAGAAGAGACACAGGATTTCAGACAACTAACCAAGGAGATGCACACAAATTCCCAAAATCAAATTAATGAATTGAAAGACGATATGGATAAAAAGATAAAAGATATTAAGAAGACACCAAGTGAGCACAAAAAAGAATTTGGAAGCCTGAATAGAAAAGTAAAGAACTCATTGGAATGAAAGACACAATAGTGAGATAAAAAAACTAATTAGAGGGGAGCAGTTGTAGCTCAAGTGGTTGAGGACGTACTTCCCATGTACAAGGTCTCAGGTTTGATCCCTGGCACCTTCTAAAAGCAAACAAATGAAAAAATGAACTCTCACTGCAGAGCAGATGTAGCTCAGTGGTTGGGCATCTGCTTACAATGCACAAGGTCCTGGGTTCAATTGCCAGTACCTCCTAAAGAGGAAACAAACAAACAAACAAACAAAAAACAACAAAAAACATTAGAGGCATACAACAGCAAGTTTGAAATGATAGAAGAAACAAGAAGTGATCCAGAAGACAGAATGGCAGAAATGGAAGTGAGAAAAGAACAGAAAGAGAAAGAATGTAAAAAATGGAGCAAGGGTTCATTGAGTTGCGTGATAACAGAAAACACAACAACATGCATATCATGGGCGTTCCAGAAGGAGAAGAGAAGGGAAAAGGGGCAGAAAGAGTATCTGAGGAAATAAAAGCTGAAAATTTCCCAACCCTCATGAAAGAAATGACCTTGCATGTCCAGGAAGCACAGTGTACCCCAATCAGAATAAATGTGAATAGACCTACTCCCATAAGTCTATTCACATTCATAGTAGGTCTAATAGGACTACTCCAAATGTCAAACATCAAAGACAAAGAAAATTCTGAGAGCAGCAACGGAGAAGCAAACTATCACATACAATGGATGCCCAGAAAGATTTAGTATGGATTTCTCCTCAGAACTTGGAGGAGAGAAGACAGTGGTATGATATAATTAGGATATTAAAAGAGAAAAACTGCTAGCTGAGAATTCTTTATCAAGCAAATTGGTCTTCAAATATGAAGGTGAGTTTAAAATACAAACAAAACAGAAATTAAGAGAATTCATAAAAGTGATTCCATTTTATAGGAAATATTAAAGGAAGCCTTACAACTGACAGAAAAAGACAGGAGACAGGGACTTGAAAGAGATTATAGAAGAAAGAATAGCAGAACAGATAACCAAAAGAGAGAAAATACAGACAGAAATAAGACATGACATATGAAAACCAAAGAGTAAAGTGATAGAAGTAAATAATGCATTTACCGTAATATCATTGAATGTGAATGGATACAGGCTGACAGAATGGATGAAAAGACATGAGCCATCCATGTGCTGCCTACAAGAGACTCACCTTAGATCCAGGATAAAAACTGCCCGAAAGTGAAATATTTGAAAAAGATACTCCATGCTAACAGTGACCAAAAATGATCATGTCCTCTACACAAGTAATAGAAAAAGCTTGCAAACTTTGAGGAGTGATTCTGCAGGTCTTTGGGATTTGAGGTTCTATGACAATAGAAAAGAAGCCACTGCCTCTTGTGGTTTAGAAAAGCCTGAGAGAAGAGAGAGAAGAGGCAGGAGGAGGAGGGGGAGGAGGAGGAACTGGAGGGAAGAGGGGGGTAATGGGACACAAAGAATGGCAGGGAAGTTTGCTGTGGTCAGAGTGATGTGGGCTATGAGTGGGAGGCTCTTTGTCTCTTCAGAGATAACCTAAACTATCTGTGACTTGTGGGTGTGGGATAATAAAAGGCTGCAGTCCCATTACAAGGACTCCAGTCCCAGGAAACAGTTTAACAATGCAAGGTCTATAAACTTTAAGTATTCAGGGGAAATGCAAACCAAATATGCTAAAAGCTTATCTAGAATGTCTGAAGTCCATGCTAAAAGCTTACTTAAGCTGTGGAAGATATATATGCTAATTCAAGCCTATTGAGAACTGAAACAAAAGGACCATTTAACCTTTCCTCTCGTATAAAAGAAACTTGAAAGTTTTCCGGGCCTGGGTTTGCAACAGGCCAGCCTTCAATAAACCATTTTTCCTTCTCAAAATCCTTCCTGAGTGCTGGCCTCTCTATACACAAATAATCAAACCTCTCTCAAATTCTACAACATATGTCTGTGTTGATAATACTTTTTTAACTTAATACCCTAGCTTTTAGCCATTTTTAGAACTAGAGAACCTATTCCTTGAACAGGAACCAGTCAGGATTTTTGTGGCTCTTTTGCAATGTAGGCACACCTTGTCCTTTTGGATGGCATGGAACTCTACCATCAGCAGGTGACAATTCAGAGCTGTGCAGGTAAGAGATATAGTAGAAAGAAAGTGTTCCTTTCAAGCACCAAAGAACATTATAATTATGACCGTTTCTTTTTCCTCCACTTCACATCTGTATTTTTTTGTTAGGTGAAATTAACATAACATAAAATTAACAATTTTAACAGTACATTCTGTGGCATTTAGTATATTCACTATGTTGTGCATCAAATTTATCTAGTTTCAGAACATTTTTATCCACTCCAAAGGAACCCTCATAGATCCAAAGGGAGTTACTCCACCTTCCCCACTCCCCTCAACCCCTCCCAGCCATTAATCATCTTTCTGTCTCTCTGTATTTGTATATTATGGTGAGGGTGGAGTATGGGAACCTCATATTTTTTAATGTAACTTTTTTGTGATCAATGTAGCTTTAAAAAAAGGGCAATTAAATAAAATTTTTAAAAAATGTTTCCATTTACTTGATAGTTTTTTGACATTACAGGAATAATCTGTTTGGAGTTATTACACAAGCCCTAAAAGATGAATTACTGACAGTTTGCCCCGAGTATTGCTCTAAAATATTCCAAGTGTTGATTCACTTATAACCATAGCATTTCATAGGTCTTAATTTCCCTTGAAGATTTTCCACTTTAAAAATCCTGTGTATCTTGAGAAACTACAATTCTGCCCATTTTAACTATTTTTATCATCTTGGGTCCTAGAATCATGACCTGTTAGTTGAAAAGGAGCCAGTCACCTTCTGTTTACAATGAGACTCCCCGCTCCCCCCCACCCAGCGCACCTCCTGCTGCCCTTTATTGCGCTGCACCCAGAGAGCTTCAGTCTTTTGTGATGTAGAAGAATGTTTATCTCACAATAGGGGGGCCGACAGCTCTTCCTGGGAGGCGGCCCCATTCCTGGCCAGGGGGATCCAAGGGGCTGCCAGGCCTCAGCCAGGTCTCGGGGGTGGGGAGACGCTCCGCCCAGGAGAACACAGGTAGGGGCCCCGAAGGCGGGTGGGACAGGAGAGCCGAGGGGCGCGAGGGCGCGCAGGCCCGCCTGGCAGGGGCGTGACCGGGCACTCAGCCCCGCCCCCTCGGGCCCCACCCCCTCAGGCCCCACCCCCTCAGGCCCCACCCCGCATGCGGCGCGGCGGCCCTTTGAAGCTCCGGGTGTTCGGGGTCGTCGGACGCGCTGACCTGGTGCTCCAGCAGGGCCGAGGCCCCGCGCGCGGGGCTCTGCCTGTGCGGGGCTCCGTGTGTGCGGGGCGTGTCTGGCCCGCAACCCTCAGGCGGAGCGCGCGGCCCCTCCTCAGACGCCCGCCTTCGCCCGGCTAGGAGCCCGGTACTGTGCGGACCCCACCTGGCGGCGGCGGGGCGGGTGGGTGGGGAGCGCCCGCGGGCCTGTGGGCGCGGCGGGGCGCGGGGCTGCGGGGGACCCCGGCAGCGCAGAAAAGCGGCCGAGCGGCCGTCCCCGCGCTGCGCTGTGGGAGCGCCCAGCCGTGCGGCTGCCAAAGCTCCTGCTCGCTTGACGGTTGTGCGCGGCACCCCCGCCGGTCCTGCCCTCTCTGTGCGGTTTGGGACCGGGAGTTTGGGGGCTGCCTTCGCCGGGCCGTGGGCAGCAGGGGGCTTGGGGCCTGCTTCAGTCTTTGGCATTTTTCCAGACGCGGATAACTTGTTTATTCGGTGAAAGTTAACTGAATGAAATTACCTAGTTAGAGCTGCAGAGCTATTTACGATGTACCACCTTCTCTTATGCAAGCCCCGTTTGATAGGCATTTGTATTTTTTTCCCCAGTTTTGGCGGCCATGAACTTGCTGTGGGAATCATGGTACAGCAATTTGTCTTGGATAGATATCTCGTAGTGGAACTAGCAACAATGATGTAAGTTTATATTTTTAAGAAACTGACAAAATGTTTCCCAAAGTGGCAGTACCATTTGGCATTCTCACTAGAAATATATAAGGACTCTAGGTTTTCCGTATCTTCTTTAACAGTTGGTATTATCTTTCTTGATTTTAGCCATTTTACTATGTCTATATGATAAGTCATAGCAGGTTTTAATTTGTATTTCCCTAGTGATGAAAAAAATTGAATGTTTCTTCTCTGGTGAAAGTGTTATTTACATATTTTCCCATTTTTAAGTGCTATTTGTCAATTTTTTTAAAAAAATCATTTTATTGGTACGTATCAAGGAAGCATACAGTTCATCCAAAGTGCGCAATCATTGGTATTTCGGCAGCATCACATAGTTGTGCATTCATCACCTCTATCATTATTAGAGCATTTTCATAATTTCAATAATAATAAATAAGAAAATCCATCACTTCTCCATCTGTGCCTCCCCTACTCTTCACAACTCCCATTTTTCAATATTCTTGCACAAATACTTTTTTCCCCTTTATAAATTGATTTATATTTACATTTTATATAAATGAAATCATACAGTGTGTTATACAGTATATTTAATTCATAGTAATGCTGTATTTACTGTATTTGTCCTTTGTGTCTGGCTTCACTCTACATAATGTCCTCCAGGTTCATCCACATTGTCAAATGTTTTATGACTCCCTTTCTTCTTACAGCTGCATTATATTCCATCATGGGAATATACCACTGTTTGTTTATCCATTCCTCAGTTGATGAACAACTGGGTTCTTTCCAGCTTTTGACAGTTGTGAGTAGCACTTCTATGAACATAGGTGTGCAGATGTCTGTTTGTATCTTTCAGTTCTGGGTGTAGACCCAATAGTGATATTGCTGGGTCACTGGCAAATCTGTATTCACCTTCTTTAGGAACTGCCCAGCAGTCCTCCACAGTGGCTGTACCATTCTGCATTCCCACCAATAGGGAATAAGTGTTCCTATCTCTCCACATCCTCTCCAACATTTGTAGTTCTCTGACTTTAATAGTGGCCATTCTGATAGATGTGAAATGATATTTCTTAGTTGTGATTGGCATTTCACTAATTTTTACTCATGTTGGACATTTTTTCATGTGTTTTCTTGCCATTTGTATTTCTTCCTTGGACAAATGTCTACTCATGTCTTTTGCCCATTTTTTAATTGAGTCTTTTTTTATTATTGAGTGGTAACATTTCTTTATATATTATAGCTATTAAACCCTTATTGGACATATGATTTCCAAGCATTTCCTTATGCTGAGGCAGCTGCCTTTTTACCCTTTTGACAAAGTCCTGTGAGGTGCACACATGTTTAATTTTGAGGAGGTCCCATTTATCTATTTTTTCTTTTGTTTCATGTGCTTTGTCCAAGAAACCACCATGTAGCACAAGGTCCTTAAGATGTTTCCCTATATTTTTTTCAGGTAGTTTTATGATCCTTCCTTTTATATTTAGGTCTCTGATCCATTTTGAGTTGATTCTTGTATAGGATGTAAGATAGGGGTCCTATTCCATTCTTTTGGTTATAGATATCCAGGTCTCCCAGCACCATTTTTTGAAGAGACTTTTTTCCCATTAACATGGACTTGGTAGATGTGTCAAACGCTAGTTGACCATCGAGGTGAGGGTTTATTTCTGGACTCTAAATTCTATTACACTGATCAGTGAGTTTTTCTATATGCCAGCACCATGCTGTTTTTACCTCTGTAGCTTTGTAATATGTTTTAAGATCTGGCAGTGAAATTCCCACCATGTTGCCCTTTCTTAGGATGCTTTTGGTTATTTAGGTGCACTTTCCCTTCCAAATGAATTTGGTAATTGCCTTTTCTTTCCTTTTTTTTTTTACAGATTTATTTATTTATTTCTCCCCCTCCCCCGTTTGTCTGTTCTCTGTGTCTATTTGCTGCATCTTGTTTCTTTGTCTGCTTCTGTTGTCGTCAGCCGCAGGAGAAGTGTGGGCGGTGCCATTCCTGGGCAGGCTGCACTTTCTTTCATGCTGGGCGGCTTCTCCTTAGGGGCGCACTCCTTGTGCGTGGGGCTCCCCTATGTGGGGGACACCCCTGTGTGGCAGGGCACTCCTTGTGCGCATGAGCACTGCGCATGGACCAGCTCCACATGGGTCAAGGAGGCCCGGGGTTTGAACCATGGACCTCCCATGGAGTAGACGAATGCCCTAACCACTGGGCCAAGTCCTTTTCCCTGCCTTTTCTATTTCTGTAGAGTAGGCTGTTGGAATTTTGATTGGTATTATATTGAGCCTATAAATCAGTTTAGGTTGGATTGACATCTTCATGATATTTAATCTTTCAGTATGTGAACACGGAATGTCATTCCATTTGTTTAGGTCATTTTAAATTTCTTTTACCACTGTTTTGTAGTTTTCTGCATATAGGTCCTGTACTTCTTTGATTAAGTTGACCCCTACATATTTGAGTCTTTTTCTTGCTTATTGTAAATGGAATTTTTCCCTGATTTCTCCTCAGATTGTGCAGTACTAGTGTACAAAAAACACTGATTTCTGCATGTGGCTCTTGTATTCTGCCACTTTGCTGAACTCATTTATTAGCTCAGGTAGCTTTGTTGTAGACATTTCAGAATTTTCTAAATATAGGATGATGTCATCTGCTAATAGTGCAAGTTTTACTTCCTCTTTTCTTATTTGTATGCCTTTAATTTTTTTTTCTTCTCTAATTACTCTAGCTAGAACTTGTAGTACAATGTTGAATAACAGTGGTGATAGTGCACATCCTTGTCTTGTTCCTGATCTTCGATGGAAAGCTTTCAGCATTTCCCCACCAAGTACAATGTTGGCTGTGGGTTTTTCACATATCCTTTTACCATATTGTGGCATTTTCCTTCCAATCATATCTTTTGAAGTGTTTTTTTATCAAGAAAGAATGCTGGATTTTGTCAAATGCCTTTTCTGTGATGATCATGTGTTTTTTTCCCCTTCAATTTGTTAATGTGGTGTACTATGTTGACTGATTTTCTTATGTTGAGCTAGCCTTGCCTAGCAGGAATAAATCCCACTTAGTCGCGATGTGTAAGTCTTTGATAATGTTGCTGGATTCAATTTGTCAATATTTTGTTGAGAATTTTTGTATCTCTATTTCATTAGAAAGATTGGTCTGTACTTTTCTTTCCTTATACTGTCTTTATCTGGCTTTGGTATTAGGGTGATGTTGGCTTCATAAAAAGAGTTGGGTAATTTTCCCTCCTCTTCATCATTTTGGAAGAATTTAAACTGGATTGGTGTTAATTCTTTTCAAAATACTTGGTAGAATTTATCTCTGAAGTCATCTGGTCCTGAGCTTTTCTTTGTTGGGAAGTGTTTGATGATGGATTCAGTCTCTTTAAATGTGATTTGTTTGTTAAGTTCTTGAATTTCTTATAGTGTCAGTGTAGGTTGTTGGTGCATTTCTAGGAATTTGCCCATTTCTAAGTTGTCTAGATTGTTGGCATACAATTTCTCAGAATATCTTCTTTTGATTCTTTTTATTTTTGTGGGGTCAGTCATTACTTCCCTCCTTTCATTTCTGATTTTTTTTTTGCCTCCTTTTTCTCCTTTGTGAATCTTGCGAGCAATTTGTCAATTTTACTGATCTTCTCAAAGAACCAGCTTTTGGTTTTGATTTTCTCTTTGTTGTTGTTTTTCTCAATTTCATTTATTTCTGCTCTAATCTTTATTATTTCTTTCCTTCTGCTTGCTTTGAGGATTGGTTTGCTGTTCTTTTTCTGATTTCTGTAGCTGTTAAGTGTGAGTTTAGCTCTTCTTTTTTAATATAGGTGTTTAGCACCATAAATTTCCCTCTCAAGACTGGCTTTGCTGTATCCCATAAGCTTTGGTAATTTGTGTTCTCATTTTGATTTTTCTCAATATATTTCCTGATTTCACTTGGAATTTCTTTTTTGATCCACTGATCATTTAAGAGTATGTTGTTTAAAGTCCACACAGTTGTGAAGTTGCCTTTTTCTTGTCTATTATTGATTTCCAGTTTTATTCCATTATGATCTAGGAAGGTGCTTTGTATAATTTCAGTCTTTTCACATTTATTGAGACCTGCATTGTGCCCTGCATGTGGTGTATCCTGGTGAAGGATTCATCAGCATGTGTGAAGAATGTATTACCTGCTGGGTTTGGATGCAGCATTCTGTGTGTCTTTTAGGTCTAACTCATTTATTATTCTTTAAGTTCTCTGTTTCCTTGTTGATCTTCTGTCCAGTTGTTCTGTCTCATGATGTGAGTGGTGTATTAGAGTCTCCAGTGATTATTGTAGAGATGCCTGTTTCTCCCTTTGGTTTAGTCAGAGTTTGTCTTACATATTTTGGGGCACCCTGGTTAGGTGCATAAATATATCTTCCTGGAGGGTTGCCCTTTTTATTAATATATAATGGCCTTCTCTGTCTCATAACTTCTTTTCACTTAAAGTTTGTTTTGTCCAATAATAGTATAGTGATCCCTGCTCTTTTTTGGTTTCTATTTACATGGAGTATCTTTTTCCAACCTTTTACTTTCAGCTGGTTTGTATCCATGAGTCTAAGGTGGGTCTCTTGTAAGCAGTGTGTGGATGGCTCTTGTGTTTATTATCCATTCTGTCAATCTGTATCTTTTGTTTGGTGCATTTACTTCATTCACAGTCAATGATACTACTGTAAATGCATTATTTCCAACATTTTATTCTTTGGTATTCATGTTGATATCATATTTTGGTCTTATCTTTTTACTCTTGGTTATCCTTTCTGCTATTCTTTTGTCTCTACTCTGCTCCAGGCCTCTCTCTTCTGTTTTTTTTCTTTCAGGCTCTATGGCTTCCTTATTATTTCCTGCAATTTGGATTCTTTTTTACAAACTCTCCTAGTTTCTGTTTGTTTGTGGATATTTTATACTCACCTACATATTTGGAGGACAGTTTTGCTGGGTGCAGAATTCTTAGCTGGCAGTTTTTCTCTTTCAGTCTCCTAATTGCATCATACCACTGTCTTCTCGCCACCATGGTTTCTGATGAGGAATCCACACTATTACTGGGCATCCCTTGTATGTGATGATTTGCTTCCCTTACTGCTCTCAGAATTTTCTCTTTATCTTTGACATTTGACATTCTGAATAATATATGCTTTGGAGTATATCTATTGGGGTTTATTCAGATTAGGATAAGGTGGGCTTCTTGGACATGCAGGGTCATTTCTTTTGTAAGCATTGGGAAATTTTAACTATTTCCTTAAATACTCTTTCTAATCCTTTTCCCTTCTCTTCTCCTTCTGGAACTCCCATGACATGTACGTTGTTGTGTTTTCTCTTGTCATTCATCTCCCTGAGGCTCTGCTCAATTTTTTTTCCATTTTTTCCCTCCCTCTGTTCTTTTCTCTCTTCAATTTCAGCTGTTTTCTGTCTTTGGTATCACTTATTCTTTCTTTTATCCTTTCAAGTCTGCTTGAAATTGTTGTAAACCTTTAATGTTGTTTTTGATTTCACCTATTGCATCTTTCATTCCCATGAGCTCTGTTGCTTTTCTCTTCCACATTTCAAGTTCTCTTTGTGCTTGCTGAACATCTTCTTGAATGACATTCATCTCTTCAACCATATTGTCCTTTAACTCATGAATTTAATTTTGGAAATTGGTACACATCTCATTAATTAGTTCTCTCCAATCCTGCATCTCTTCTGGGACTTTGATATATTCCTTTTCCTGGGCTATGCCTTCCATTTTCTTATTCTGGCTCATAAATTTTTGCTGATGTCTAGGCACCTGATTAGTATGTAGTTTACTCAGGTGCTCAATTTCTTTGTCTTTTATTGGGATTTAGTGGCAGGAGGCTGTGTGTTACTGTTGCTCTTTGATTCTTGATTCAACCTGGATAGTTAGGCTTGTCCTTGTTAGTTGCTCAAAAGTGTGCTCTGCACCCAGTAATGTTTTGCAGACCTACTTCCTAGGGCCTTGGGAGGCAAGCTATAAAGGTCAGAAAATGCCTCATTTATATTTAGTTTTCTCATATGTACTACCAAGTTCTGCCAGCAGATGACACTCTTTGGCAGCCCTCAGTTCGATGCCTGTTTATTGTGTTTTTACTGTAACACAGCCTGGATCAATGTGACAAGATCCTGCCTGGAGGCTAAAATCCTTGTAATTTGGACTTTCTTATAAAAAAGTCTCTAGCCTTCTCTGGCATCACCCTCCCATTTCCTGGGTAAGAAATAATTCTACTCCCTTCTGCATCTTCAACAATCAGTCCCTGTTCATCGAGGAGATTGAGAGGGTCAGATTTCTTTACTCCCTTGCAGCCTCCTAAGGCAAACAATGGCAAGGCCTCTCTGACCTGGAAGGGCCCATGGGACACAACAGACCAAATTTGTGGGTCCAAAGATAGTCAGCCTTAGATTGTGTCCCTCTCTCTCCTGTTTCCTGGGAAGGTACATCCTCAACAATCAACCCCGGCTATAAGAGAGGGAGATTGAGAATGTTGAATTTCTCCACCTCTGTTTAGTAGCCCAAGGTAGACAACAGTGTGGTCCCAGTCAGCCTGGAAAAGCTGGTGGGACACAGCAGACCAGAATTGTGGGTCAGAAGCTGTCAGCCTTAGGCTGTGTCCCTCTCTTTCACCTTTCCCAGGATGGTAGATCCCTGGATACCCCTTTGTAGTCAGCTCAGAGGCCTTTGTATCCTTTTTTAAATTTAATTTTAAAAGATCCTTAGATTACATAAATTGTTACATTGAAAAATATAAGACATTCCCATATGCCCCACTCCCTATACCTCCCACTGTTCCCAACATTAACAACTTCTAGCATTAGTGTGCTACATTCATTACAACTGATGAACAGATTTTGAAGCATTGCAACTAAGCATGGATTATAGTTTAACTTGTAGTTTACACTCTCTTGCATTCAATTCTGTAGGTTATGGCAGAATATATAATGGCCTGAGTATTAATCAGTCAAAGGTGTACTGATGTAAAATGCCAGAAATTGGTTGTTTTTTTTATAAAGGGTATTTATTTGGGGTAGGAGCTTACAGATACCAGACCATAAAGCATAAGTTACTTCCCTCACCAAAGTCTGTTTTCACATGTTGGAGTAAGAGGCTGCCTACGCCTGTGAGGGTTCAGGCTTCCTGGGTTTCCTCCCTTCTGCAGTCTTGCTTCTCTGTGAGTTCAGGGTTCCTTGCTTCCTAGGACTCCCGCTTCAGCATCAAATTCCAACATAAAAACTCCTACATTAAGAACCTCTAGGGAAACGGACTTTGGCCCAGTGGTTAGGGCGTCCGTCTACCATATGGGAGGTCTGCGGTTCAAACCCCGGGCCTCCTTGACCTGTGTGGAGCTGGCCCATGCGCAGTGCTGATGCGCACAAGGACTGCCGTGCCACGCAAGGGTGTCCCCCGCGTGGGGGAGCCCCACGCGCAAGGAGTGCGCCCATGAGGAAAGCCGCCCAGCGTGAAAAGAAAGAAGCAGCCTGCCCAGGAATGGCGCCGCCCATACTTCCCGTGCCGCTGACGACAACAGAAGCGGACAAAGAAACAAGATGCAGCAAATAGACACCAAGAACAGACAGCCAGGGGAGGGGGGGGAATTAAATAAATAAATAAATCTTAAAAAAAAAAACCCTCTAACTTTGTCCTTTGCCATGCCTTTTTTCTGCCCACCAAAGGGTTGGGACTCAATGCCCTTCTGGCAGAAGTGATTAACATAATTACCTAATCAGGTAAACCTATAAATCCAATATAATCTCATATGCCCAGAGGAAAAGATCATTTTACAAACATAATCCAATACTTCTTTTTGGAATTCATCAATAATACCAGACTGCTACAGCCTGTATCTGTCATTGCAATGTCAGGTCTATTCCAAGTCCTGAAAATGTCCCCATATTATACCTCTTTTTCCCTTTCCATGACTTCAGCACCTCCAGTGGCCATTATCTCCACATTGGTGATAGATTTACCATTGATATAACCACAATAAGTCTATAGTGGAATACCAGTAAGTCCACACTCCTGAGGATTCTGGAATAGTGATGCCTACTCTACCAGAGAGGGGACTTTGATCCCCTTTGGCTGATAAATGGGACTTTCTTGCTTGCAGTTGTAGACTTTCTCAGTTCCTTGGTGTGATGGTTGTCCATCCTCACCTCCTTGTTAGTTGACCTAGGTGAGTCCAATGAACTGGAGAGTAGGTGTTACAACTCCACTGAGGTTCAGGGCCCAGCTGGCACAGGAACATTTCAGAGATTCAAGTCTTTTGGATGTACACCTACCAATTCCAGTGTCAACTATAGTTTCAAATAAAAGAGATAGAAGAGGCATGTGTAGAGAAGTCACATTTGAGTCCAGCTCTGTCACACTCAGGAGCACAAACTCTGAAGTAGGGCCCAATGGCCAGGCTTCAATCTCCAGAGCTATCTACCCTGACCGTATAAGCTGGGTGTCTCTGGATCCCTCAGATGTCCCACTATTTGTGGTAGTATCTGCTTTGGCAGCCTATGAGATCCTGTGGAGACTTTTATAAGGATAACTCTCTGATGGCCTCCTGGCTTACTTTGAAGTCTGTTAGCCATATAAACTCATGTATCTTTACCTTTTCCCCCTTTAGTTCAGTGTCTTTTTCCAGTTGCATCATCCTCTGGTGCTTGGTAGTAATCCCTCAGTGTCAGGGAGGCTCATTCCTGGGAGCCATATCCCACATTGGGGGGGAAGGTAATGCATTTATATGCTGATTTGACTTAGGGAGAGGCCATATTTGAGTAACATGGAGGCTCTCAGGAAGTAGCTCTTCAGTACCCTACATCACTATGCTAACTTGCAAATTTAAGAGCAAAAAGTGCATAAGCATAGTCATCTATCTCAAGCGTATATCAGTGGACCATCCTTTTTCACTAGTCATTGCTCCTTGGAGGATTGCTGCTGTAGCATTAGAGAATGTGGCAGAGCTCCCAAGGATAGGAATTCGGTATTCTTTCAGTTGTTGTGTGAATCTCTACCCACTGTGGCAATGCCCCATGAACATTGGAACATGTTTATATACCTTATATATATCCCCACATGAACTTCCTTCCATGTATCTATCCCCCATCATGTACTCCCCACACCAATGATCCTCCTCTATCATAGTTGTAACCCTTCTGTAATCTAGAAGTTCTTCAAAAATGAAGCTAAGAATATTTTCAAATTTGCTTAATAGGAAAATGAAATAATAACGAAAGGCTTAAACATAAGAAAAAATACATGATAATTTAAGAAAACTAAAACTAAGGTTAAAAAGGGGTATTTAAAAAATGAAAAATAGTAAAAGAATTGTTTTTTAAGTTTTGCCTTTCATCACTGTAATATATGTTGTGCTATATGTACAGTTGCATTTTCTTCCATTACTTCCCCAGTATTTTATTTTTTCATTTTGTCTACAAAGAAGTTTTAGGTCACAGTGAAGTCACATACAGAATGGAGGGGACTCTCATATACCCAACATCCTCCCCTTTTTCCCTTTCTTTGTTAATAATCTTTTTACATGTGGATGGCATATATGTTACAACTGATGTACAAGTATTAAAACATAGCTTCAAACTATGGTCAGTGGTTTCTATTATGGTTTACATTTTACACCATTCACTTTTATAAATTTTTGATGAAATTTAACATGGCCTGTATCCATCATTGCAAGATCATGCAGAATTCTTCCTTTGCCCCCTAAATACTCACTCTTCTGTTGATCCCATTCTTTCTCTCTCCCCCCACAGGACCCACTGTGACCACCAGGCTTCACTCCTTGAAGAACAAAATTTGTAGATATTTGCAACAGTGCTGCTGGCTTGACACAGTAGTCTGTCCTCTCCTGTTAGGAACCACCCATACTCTCCAGAGACACCCTCCCCTGTGTTTGAGAACATATCAAGACTCCCCTGTATGGAAGCTTAATTCCTTTTCACTCATTATGTGGTTCCCCCTCCACTGATCCAACACACTATGACAAAATCATCACTTGCACCTTCTTTAGAAGACTGCCCCAGGTGTGCCCTCTCCCAAATGTATTTCCATCCAACACCCTAAACCAGTAGCCCTTCCTTGTCATATTGCCAAAACAATTTTCTCAGCATTGTAGTTTTAACCACATACCTGCCAATGTTCACCTGCTACCTCCCCCCTCAACTCTTTCCCCATTTCCATGGACCATCCAACCCATCCTCTCTACCCTAGACCCATCAAGCTTGCACCACCCAACCCAATAGTATCCTTACACCCCTGTCATATCCCTTCACTGCACAACTACTCATACTTTATCATAGATTGCACCCCTGTGGGCATTGGCTTACAACCTTCTCCCTTTCTATTTCCTGTAAACCTATCTTCCAGACTCTAGCTCCCTGTGTTGGCTCAATTAGCTTAATTCTTATCAAAGAAGTCATTCAATATTTGTCCTTCAATACCTGGCTTGCTTCATTTAACATAAGACCCTTCAGATTCATTCATGTTATCCCATGTGTTGTACTGTATTCCTTCTTACAGTTGGTAGTGTTCCATTGTATGTATCTACTGAATTTTGATTATCCATTCATCTCTTAATGGGCATTTGGGTTGATTCCAGTTTTGGAAATAGTGAATAATGGTGCTATGAACATTGTTGTGTATAATCGGTTCTTGTCCTTGTTGTCAGTTCGGGGTATATATCCAGCAGTGGAATTGATGGGTCATATGGCAGAATTATAGTTAGTTTTTTGAGGAAACCCCAAACTGTCATCCACAATGGCTGGGCTGTTCTACATTCCCACCAGCAGTGGATGAAGGTGTCCATTACTCCACATCCTCTCCAACACCTTAGTCCTCTGATTTTTAATGTCCACCAGTCTAATGGAAGTAAGATGGTATCTTGTTGTAGTTTTGATGTGCATTTCCCTAATAGCTAGTGATGTTGAGCCTGTTTTCATATGCTTTTTAGCCTTTTGTCTTCCTTATTTGGAGAAGTGTCTGTTCAAATCACTTGTCCATTTTTTAAATGGATTGTTTGACTTTTTATTTTGAGATATTTCTTCACATATGGTGGACATTAGGCTCCTATCAGATATTTGGTGTTTCCAAATATTTTCTACCATTGCTGAGGCTGTCTTTTCACTTTCTTCACAAACTCCTTTCAGGTGCAAAAGGTTTTAATTTTGAGGAGGTCCCATTTATCTATTTTTTTCTTTTGCTTCTCATGCTTTGGGATTGAAGTTCATGAAGACATTTGCTATTACAAGGTCCTATAGAAGCTTCCCTACTTATCTTCCAAGGTCTTTATGGTTTTGGCTCTTATAATTAGATCTTTGATCCATCTTTAGTTTTCATATAAGGTGTGAGATGGTGTTCCTCTAATTCTTTGGTTATTTATGTCCAGTCTCCAAGCACCATTTATTGAAGAGCCGAGTGGATTTGGTGGCCTTGTTGAATATCAAATGACTGTATATGTGATGATCTATATCAGAACTCTCAGTTCAGTTCCATTGGCTAGTATGTGTATTCTTGTGACAGTACCATGCAGTTTTGACCACTCTAGCTCTGTAGTATGCTTTAAAGTCAGGTAGTGTGATTGCTCCAATTTCATTTACTTTTTCAATATGTCTTTGAATACTTGGGGACTCTTGCCCTTCCAAATAAGTTTCATAGTCTTTCCAAGTCATTAAAAAATGCTGTGTTGATTTTTATTGGGATTGCATTAAATTTGTAGATTAGTTTGGGTAAGATAGACATCTAATGATATTTAGTCTTCTTATGCATGAGCAGGGAATATTCTTCCATTTATTTAAGTCTTCTTTGATTTCCTGTAACAGTGCTTTGTAGTTTTCTGGATATAAGTCATTTACTTCTTCAGTTAAACTGTTCCTAGGTATTTGTTTTTTTTTTAGTTTCTATTGTAAATGGTATTTTTTTCTTGATTTCCTCATCAGATTGCTCATTATTGGTATACAAGAATGCTACTGATTTTTTTTGCATTGTTCTTATATCCTGTGACTTTACTGAACTATAAGTTCTAGAAGCTTTGTTTCTGAGGGCATTCTATGTATAGGATCATGTTGTTTGTAAATAAACTTGTACTTCTTCCTTTCCAATTTTGAGGCTTTTTGCATCTTTTTCTGGCTGCAGTGCTCATGCAAGCACTTTGAACACAATGTTACACAGGAGCGGTAACAGTGGGCATCCTTGTCTTGTGTCCAGTCTTAGAGCAAAAGCTCTTAGGATTTCACCATTTTATATGATTTAGCTGTTGGTTTTTCATATATACCTTATGTTCTGTTGAGGAAGTTTCCTTCTATTCCTGTCTTTTGGAGTGTTTTAATCAGGAAAGGGTGTGTTTTGTCAAATGCTTTTACTGCATCTGTAGAGATTATCATGTGTTTCTATTCCTTTGATCTCTTTATGAGGTGTATTTTATTGATTGATTTTCTTATGTTTAACACTCTTTGCATACCCAGGATGAAACTCACTTAGTCATGGTGTGAAATTTGCTTGATGTGTTCTTGAATATGATTAACAAGTATTTTGTTGAGGATTTTAGCATCTAGGTTCATTAGATTGGCCTGTAATTTTCCTTTCTTGTAGCATCTTTGTTTGGGTTAATTTTAGGTTAATGTTCACATCATAGAATGAGTTAGGCAATGTTCCTTCTACTTCAGTTTTTTGGAAGAGTTTGAGCAAGATTGGTGTTAGTTCTTTCTGGAATGTTTCATAGAATTCACATGTGAAGCAGGTCTGGGCTCTTGGTTCGGAGATTTTTGTTGACTGTATCTGCTTACTTCTGATTGGTCTGTTGAGTTCATCTTTCTTCTTTCATCAACATAGGCTGCTTGTGTGTTTCTAGGAGTTTGCCCATTCTAAATTATTCTTGTTGGCATACAGTTTATCTAAGTATCCTCTTATGATAAACTTGATTTCTGTGGGGTCAGTGGTGATATCCTTTTCCTCATTCCTTATTTTTTGTATTTGCATCTTCTTTTTTTTTTTCCTTGTTAGTGTAGCTAAGGGTTTATCAATTTTATTGATCTCCAAGAACCAGCTTTTGGTTTTATTTTTTCTAGTCCTTTCTTATTTTGAATTTCATTTAGTTCTGCACTAATCTTTGTTATTTCCTTCTTTCTACTTCCTTTGGGGTTAGTTGTTGTTCTTCTGGTTCCTCCAGATGTGCAGTTAAGTCTTTGATTTTAGCACTTTCTTCTTTTTTAATATCAGCATTTATAGCTGTGAGTTTTCCTCTCAGTACAGTTTTTGCTGCATCCCAGAGGTTATGCTATGTTGCTGTGTTATTTTTTTATTCATTTTAAGGTAGTTACTGATTTCTTTGCAATTTTCTCCTTGACCCACTGTTTGTCTAAGAGTGTACTGTTTAACTCCCATATCTTTGTGCCTAATCTGCTTCTCAGCCCCTTGCTGATTTCCAGCTTCTGTGCATTTTAGTCACATAAATTACTTCATGTAATTTCAGTCTTTCTGAATTCATTGAGAGGTGTTCTGTTGCCTAGCATGTGGTCTATCCTTGAGAATGATCCATGTGCACTCAAGAATAATATATATCCCACTGTATTTGAGTGGAATGTTATGTATATGTCTATTAGGTCCAGATCCTCTAATGTATTATTCAGGGTCTTTACTTCTTTATTGATTCTCATTGAGATGTTCTGCCTAATGGTGATATTGGTGTATTAAAGTCCCCCAGAGTAATTGTAGAGGCATGCATTTCCCCACTTAGTTTTTTTCCTTGTTTGCCTATGTATTTTGAGGTGCCCTGCTTCGGTGCATAAGTGTTCATGATTGTTCTTTTTTTTTCCTTAAAGATTTGTTTATTTTTATTTCTCTCCCCTTCCCCCCCCACTCTGGTTGTCTGTTCTCTGTGTCTATTTTGCTGCATCTTTTTTGTCCACTTGTGTTGTTGTCAGCAACATGGGAATCTGTGTTTCTTTTTGTTGCCTCATCTTGTGTCAGCTGTCCATGCATGCAATGCATTCTTAGGCAGGCTGCACTTCCTTTCATACTGGGTGGCTCTCCTTACAGGGTGCACTCCTTGCATGTGGAGCTCTCCTATGCAGGGGACACCCATGTGTGGCACAGCACTCCTTGGCACATCAGCACTGCCCATGGGCCAGCTCCACAGAGGTCAAGGAAGCCCGGGGTTTGAACCATTCTTTTTCAAAAGAGATGAGCAGTACCCACTTCCATCAACACCCATTTTCCGGATTAGTGCATCTACAAATTTTTAATCTGCTCAGTGAGTGAAAGGAAAACATGAGGTGATATCTCTCCAAGTAGAGAATATCAATAAAGGGCTAGAAAGTATAAATTTAGTGGAAATAGAAATTCTGGAGTTGAAAAGTAGAATGATATGAGAACTCTAGAGGTGGTCAACAACAGGTGTTTCCCTGACTAAAGAACTAAACAACTCCCTCAGCATCCTGGAGTGGACTTCCTATTTCAGTCCT
Organism: Dasypus novemcinctus; assembly: GCF_030445035.2. Classification (NCBI taxonomy): domain Eukaryota; kingdom Metazoa; phylum Chordata; class Mammalia; order Cingulata; family Dasypodidae; genus Dasypus; species Dasypus novemcinctus. Next base: position 1,542,260 of record NC_080673.1, read on the forward strand.
TCCTCTCCCAGATCATGTGCACTCCAAGAGCAGTGAGACCTTCTAATTTTCTTATTAATTTTACTGGTCACTACTGATGTTGAGTGAATTTTCATACCCTTGCTCATGCTTAACTCACTGCAGATCCTGAGATTTAGGGTATAAAGAGGAGGGGACTTGGTCAATTATTGTGTTTTCAGAGACCTCTACTTCCTTCTGAGAACCAAAAACTTCACCCAGGCTGAATGAAAATATGGCAATGGAGACACAGCTCTGTACTCAGAGATATTCCACATCCTGGCCTCTGTGTCCCTATGAAATTTACAGGAAAATATTGCCCTCCATTAACAGGGAGAATTAGGACTCAAATTTCTGTGAACCCCAGTATCCCTCAGAGAATCCCACATATTCCTACCCAAGTCAACCAGATCTCAATGAAAGCCCTCCTCATATTATATAAATTAGTCTATCCCAGTCTCACAAGGAAGAAAGGTGATTGTTTTCTCTATTAAAGACACTTATTGAAGCCATTTAAATTAGAGAATCAGTTTTTCCATTTCTGTAAACAAAAATGGTGCTGGGATATTTGTAACTATTGTATTGAATCTGTAGCTCCCTATGTTAAGTATTGATATTAGAATAATATAATCTTATCATCATTGAACAATGGATGTCTTGCCATATGTTTAGGTCTTCTTTAGTTTCATTCAGTTTGTTTGCTAGTGTTCATGTGTTTTATCCTTTCATTAAATTCATTCTTAGCTATTTTATTTGTTAGCAGCTGATTGAGTGGACTTATTTTTTGTTGTGCTGTATAAACAAAACTGACTTTTGTGCATTTATCTCATACTATGCAAGTTTGCTTTATGCCTTTATTGTTGCATTAGTATTGTTGTGACTTCTTTGGAATTATGTATTTAAAGGGATATGTCATCTATAGGGATAGCTTTCCTTCTTCCATTCCAGTATGGATGACTTTATTTCTTTTTCTTACCCAATTGCTCTGGCTAGAACTTATAGTACAATGCTGAAAAGCAGTGATGAAAGTGAGTTAACTTATCTTGTTCATGAACTCTTGGGAAAGAGTTTCAGTATTTCACTCTTGAGTGTGATGTTAGCTGTGGATTTTTAAAATGCAGCTGTGAACAGAGTAGAATAATTTCCACAAATGACCATCCACGTAGTGAGCAGCAGAAAGCCCCCAGATTATAGGTATCCTGTGAGTGCATTTTTGAAATCCTGGAATGTGAGTTAATTGTTGGATACCTACATTTTTATGATTTTGAAGAACTTAATTCTCACTAATGTCCATATGTTCAACGTTTAATAATAAGATCATGGGAAACGGACTTTGGCCCAGTGGTTAGGGCGTCCGTCTACCACATGGGAGGTCCGCGGTTCAAACCCCGGGCCTCCTTGACCCATGTGGAGCTGGCCATGCGCAGTGCTGATGCGCGCAAGGAGTGCCGTGTCACGCAAGGGTGTCCCCCGCATGGGGGAGCCCCACGCGCAAGGAGTGCGCCCATGAGGAGAGCCGCCCAGCGTGAAAAGAAAGTGCAGCCTGCCCAGGAATGGCGCCGCCCACACTTCCCGTGCTGCTGATGACAACAGAAGCGGACAAAGAAACAAGACGCAGCAAAACAGACACCAAGAACAGACAACCAGGGGAGGGGGGGAAATTAAATAAATAAATAAATAAATAAATCTTTTAAAAATAATAATAATAATAAGATCATGATAGACTATGCCTGAAATATGTTGATGTGTTCTTAAATTTTAAAAATTCAATAAACCCTATTAAATGAATTTTTCTTTCTAGAGGTTATTTATAAAACAGTTCTTTAACTAGAGTAAGAACAAGTATTAACCAGAATCCTTGAGGACCATGTGTGTGCCTGGTGATAGGTGTAAAGCCATATGGTTGTAATATTGTAGTCCAGATAGAAATGACCCTGAACCTATTGGATTATGAATCTAAAGCAATAAAAATGTTTCAAAATTTGCAGAATATGAATCATGATTGCTAACACCAAATATGTATGAAAATAGGTTGATTTAAAACTAAATAGAAAATTAGTAACGGTAGTCATAAAGTATAAGAAACTACAACTAAGGATTATAGGAATATGATGCATTAAATATACAAAAACAAGATAATTCAGAAATGAAATATAGTATAACGTATTGAAATAACATATACATATTACTTTTGAATATATATAGACTTTCATAGATCATTGATTTTGAAAATCTGTAGACATGTGTATAGAGAATGACTAGATTTTGGCAACATGGAAATATTTCTCCAGAGAGGAGTACATGTAAAAGGAACATTCAATGGTCAGATGGAGAAAGAAAATAGACCAAAAAAGTTGTGGGAGAGGTAATGAATTGAGTGAAGACCCTTTTGGAAGAGTGGTGGAAGTACAGAATTTGAAAATATCAGGAAGAAAGCATCCATACTTTAAAACATTTCATAAAACATGTAGAAAGAGAAACAGATCTGTATTGTTGGAAAGCTATTTTCAGTCTCAATTCTCTCTATAAAATTTTTTTAATCATGTGAAAACCAAGAGAAAAAACAGTTATTTTCAAGTATCAAAGTAATATAGGGAGAAAAGGAGTAAGTGCAGAGTAATCCACAACAAATGAATGAAAGCTCTTTGTCATGATCTATATTATGTACTGAAATATGCTTTCTGAAAAGTAGATAACAGGCATTAAGAAAATGAAATACATGATAAGATATAAATTTTTAAAACTCAAAAAGTGAATGAGAAGAAATAAAAATGGAAATACAGTTCAAAATTGAAGTATAATCTCTAAGAAATAGGGTGACAAGATAATGCTTAAGTAGATAAAGTGAAAAGCTGAAAGGGCTGAAATATTAAATGGAGAATGTTCAAGATTAAAGAAGAACACTCAGAAGTTGAGGAATGGTTCAGATGATCCACTAGCTGAACACTGGGTGCCTGAAGCAGGAAGTGGGTGGGGCCATTCCCAGTCCAGAGGCCTTGGGTGGGGCCTGCACATGGGCAGTGTGGGAAGCTGCCCTGGCCCTCCCTCCCATGATGCTCAGCTCCAGGCTGCAGGCCTTGGAAGGTGGTGTTTGTTTGTTTGTTTGTTTTTTCTTGTCTCCCTCCTTTGTTGTGTCACCTTGCTGAATCGGCTCTCTGCAGCATGTGCGGGCCAGGCAGCGATCGGCAGCCTGTGGGTGAGCCTGCCTTCACAAGGAGGCCCTGGAGATGGGCCACAGCCACTTCTCTGGTGTAGGAGAAATAAAAGCTCCCAAGAGCACCCTGTGCACAGCCGACAAGGCATAGCTTATCAGTTGCCAATACGCTGTCTCTAAGGCAACCACACAGCTAAACAAAATAACCACTGACCACAAGGTCAGACAGAATGGCAACCAGGCCCTGTCCAGCTACACCATGTCTTCTTCCTCCTCTCTGAGCCCTTTTCCCTTTGTTTGATACCCACCAATCAGGCAGTATTGTGTGAAAAAGCTCAGACTACATGATCAACCTAACCGTCCCCCATAGCTTACCCCTCTCCTTGTTTGGGCATATATTCACCCCTGCCAATCTAATACCACCTAGCCCCCCTTCCCTATTGCCCTGAACTATAAATAGCTGTTTCTATGTTATAAAGTTAGACTTGGTCCAGAACCCTGTCTCTGGAGTGTGCATAGTCTCCATATCTGTCCTCACTCCCCTGGGGCCAACTAGTTTGAGCCCACTGGCCTGAGGGACACCTCAGTCTGGTGAAAACCGGTAGCAGTTATCACCCTGTGACACCCTGGATTGTTTTTTCATGGTTGAATTTTGAGAATTTTGGCAATTCTTTTAATTTATTCTAGAATACCTGTGTGTTTTTTTTTTTTTCCTTGGTATTAAGCCCAGAGGTTGAACCCATGACCTTATAAGTGGGAAGCCAGTGCTCTACTACCAAGCCACATGGGATCCCCTAAAAAATTTTTGTTTGCTTGTTTTTTGTTTTTGATTATTTTAGCAAGTACTTAGATCTGAACCCAGAACCTCTCTTGTGGGAAGCAAGTGCTCAACTGCTTGAGCCATAGCCGCTCCCAATATTGTAGATACCTATCCAGATATCAGTTTCAGATAGTCTAGGTATGTGTTCTTTCCTTGTCATAGTTAAGTTTGCAAATATTAGTCCCTGTCTGTAGTTTGCCTTTATAGTTTCTTTTTTGCAGATCTGTAGTTTTAAAATTTTGGTTAAGAGCCGTGTATCATTTTTATTTTTTATGGATTTCATTCAGTGCACCCTCTCTTCAGAATCTGTTTCCATGTTTTCAAATATCAAATAGTTTTGATGATACCCCAGTCTTTCTCTTGCCTAAATCACAACTCCATTGATACCTCTGCTTAAATGTCACAATTTTTAAAAGCATTTTGTTTTCTTTATTTTTAAAGGTGCTTTAGATGCCATAGTGCGACGGCTTGCTCGGTCGGTAGAGGTGGGGTCTGGCTGCGGACGAGGGGTCGGTCCAGCTCTGGATGAGGGGTCGGTCCTGCTTGGGACGAGGGGTCGGTCCCACCTGGGACAAGGGGTTGGTCCGGCAGCAGACGAGGGATCGGTCTCACAAGGGGTTGCACGGTTCGGCTGACGGGGTCGCCCGGAGAAGCAGGCGACGAAGGGGTCGCCCGGAGAAGCAGGCGACGAACTGGGGACAAGGGAGGCCAGGCCCATGTCGGGGGCTCTCAGGACTGGAGGGCGCACGGCAGAAGAACTACCGCGGAGACAAGGTAAACACGCAAGTCCACTTTACTGAGGGAGAGGCAACAGTTTTATAGGGGCTGGGGAAGGCTGATTGGTCGAAGCCACGCCCTGTTCTGATTGGTTGCCAGCGAAAGGTCAGTGGGCGGTACTGGACGGGGGAGGGGTGGTGGTTAGGGATTGGCTGTCGCTGTTGCTGGGGGAAGGGGCAGGGTTTAGGGATTGGTGGCTGCTGTTGCTGGGGTGGAGGGCAGACTTGAGTTTCCCGCCCATGCCTGGCTGTTGCTGCTGTCGGGGGAAGGGAAAAGGGCAGACTGGATTTCTCCGCCCACGCCTGGCTGTTGCTGCTGTCGGGGGAGGGGAAAAGGGCAGACTGGAATTTTCTGCCCTGCGCCTGCACAGGGAGAAGGAAGAAGAAGGGTGCCGCCCCACAAGGCATCGGGTGGTGCCATCTGGGAGGAGGGGCAGCCGCGGAAGCATGGCTGCCGAGAAGGGGAGACCCGAGGGCACTCTGCGCCCATGCCGAGCTTCCTTCACGGGTGGCGGTGGGCCCGACCAGCCACCCTATTATGGGGGCAGCGGAATTAGGCCTACCGCGGCCGCTCCCCTGCCAGGCCAGCAAACCACACTTCAGCCCGAGGGGTGACCGCACCATAGATATTCCATCAAAAATATAGTGGAATCCCATATACCCTACTCCCTCCCCCTAACACATTTTTCCCCATGAACATCATCCTTCATTAGTGTGGTCCATTTGTTTCATGGGATGAGCACATATTGAAGCATTGCTGTTAAGCATGGTCTATAGTTTGCATGATGTTTCACACTTTGCACAGCACATTTTTATATGTTTTGAGAAAATGTAGAATGACTTGTCTCTGTTATTGCAGTATGCAAAATTATTCCAGTGTTTGAAAAATGCCCCGCATCATACCTATTCTTCCCTCTCCCTCTCCTCAGAACCTCTGTGTCCACTGCCTTTATTTATATCAATGCTACAAGTTCTTACATTATTAGAATAATAATAGTCTACTTTCATGCATAGTTGCATTCCTCCTGTTTGTTCATTCCTCTGTCTTTTGGAGTTGGGATTGTGTCACTTTCTTACCCCACAGTAATCCAGCAACAGCTACTTCAAATATGTGTAAAACCCAACCACCTGGTTTCCCTAACTGCTGCTGCTCTGTCTAATCCACCATATCACTTGCCTGGACTACTGTGGTAGCTCCCTAACTGGTCTGCCTTTGACCTGCTTGCCACTGTGGTCCATTCTTACCTAGCAGCCAGAATGATCCTGTTAAAACCTCAGGCAAGTCTTGGCCCTTGTTTTTCTTTACTGAAACCCCCATGCATTCCCAGCTTACAGTAAAAAGCAAGAGTATTACACTGGACTACAAGAACCTCCACAATGTGTGCCCCAAATTTTAAAAGCAGTTTTATTGAGATATAGTTACATACCATATAATCTATCCAAAGTGTACTTTAGTATAATTACGGATGTGTGCATTCCTCACCACAATCAAGTTTAGGACATTTTCATCTCTCCTAGAAGGAAAGCCCTATACTCCTTAGAAGTCACCTCCCAGTCCCTCTGCCATTCCCCAGCCCTACATAACCACTAATTTCATTCCATCTCTATAGACTTATCTTTACGTATATATTAATGAAATCATAGAATATGTGGTACTTTGTGTCTAGTTTCTTTCACTTAGCTTAATGCTTTTTAAAATTACTGCAATTTTTTTAAATGAGGGAAATTGTATGTTTACAGAAAATTCATGTAAAAAAATAATGTTCCTGTGTATACCTCTATTGTTGACTCTGCATTAGTGTGTCAGCTTTGTGAGGATTGATGAATGAATATAATGTATTACTGATAACTATAATCCTTAATTTACATTAGGTGTATTTTTTCCATCTACCTTCCTATTATTAACCATGTTTAATAGTGCCATACATTTGTTGTAATTCATGAAAGAACAATCTTATATTTGTACTATTAACCTCAGTCCATCATCCATAACAGTTTTCACTTAGTTAAACAATCCCATCTTTAGGCTTCTAGCTTTCCTCCTACTAATGTACAAGATCTTAAACAAATTCTCTCAACCACATTCACAAACATATAATTCACAGTAACGTCCTGCCATCACCACTATCCATTCCCAAACATTTACAATCAACCTAAACAGAAATTCTGCAAAATTTAAATATCAGCGCTCCATTCTCTACCCCCATTCTATCCCTTGGTAACATATTCTAGATTCTAATTCTGTGAGTTTGGTTCTTATCCTTAGTTCATATCAGTGAGGTCATACAATATTTGTCCTTTTGTGTCTGGTTTATTTTAACAAACTTAATGTCATGATGGTTCATCCATGTTGATGCATGTATCAGGACTTCATTCTTTCTTACAGCTGAATAATATTCCATCATGGGAAACAGACTCTAGCCCAGTGGTTAGGGCGTCCGTCTACCACATGGGAGGTCCGCGGTTCAAGCCCCGGGCCTCCTTGACCCGTGTGGAACTGGCCCATGCGCAGTGCTGATGCGCACAAGGAGTGCCCTGCCACACAGGGGTGTCCCCCACGTAGGGGAGCCCCACGCGCAAGGAGTGCACCCATAAGGAGAGCCGCCCAGTGCGAAGGAGGGAGCAGCCTGCCGAGGAATGGCACCACCCACACTTCCCGTGCCGCTGACGACAACAGAAGCGGACAAAGAAACAAGACGCAGAAAAAAGACACAGAAAACAGACAACTGGGGGAGGGGAACTAAAAAAAAATTCCATCATATGTATTTACCACATTTTGTTTATTCATCTTCTGGTAGTTATTTGACTTCCACATTTTCTTTATTGTGCTCTGAACATTGGCATACAAATACCTGTCTGAGTCCTTGCTTTCAATCCTTTTGGAGATATATGCAGAAGTGGGATTGCCAGTTCATATGGTAATTTTAGGTTAATTTTGAGTTACTGCCAAGCCGTTTTCCACAGCCAGTGCATTATTTTATATTCCTACCAACAGTGTACAAGGTTTCCTATTTATATGCATCCTTACCAGTACTTGCTATTTCCAATTAAAAAAATAATAGCCTTTTGAATGGGTGTGAAGGATAGCTCATCATGCTTTTGATGTGCCTTTCCCTAATGGCTAGTGGACTTGAGCACATTTTCATATGCTTATTTACCATTTGTATATCTTCTTTGTAGAAATGTCTATTTAAATACTTTGCCCAATTTTAAATGGGCTTATTTGCCATGTCCACCTCCCTTGGAGGTCATGCAGTGATCAAGCTCTGTTTTCCTTCTCCACTTGTCACTAACTATTTCCTTGATGTGGAAATAACCCCTCGCCACTTGGCTGCTTTCTCCTCCTCTTTTGATCCCCAGCTCCAGTCTTGTCTTTTCTGACTTTGGTAACATTTTTTTTTTGAGGTACCAGGACTGGGCATTGAACCTGGGACCTTGTATGTGGGAAGCTGGCACTGAACCACTGAGCCACATAGGCTCCCTTGAGTTGGTTTATTCATTTCTTTCCTTGTTTGTTTTTAGGAGGCACCAGGAACCAAACCTTAGACATCCTATGTGGGCAGCAGGTTGAACTTCATCAACTCACAGCATCTTTCTTACCTGCTCTGTTATCCTACCACTGACCACTCTTCTTCAAGTTGTATTTGCTGATTCTTTATCTCTTGTTCCCTGGACTGTAAGTCACTCCCATAAGGTTTAATTAATCTCTCCTTGCCCTGTGCCTAGCACAGGGTCACCTAAACTGTCACCATGCACTCACTGTTTATTTAATAGAGTATAAAAAGTGGAGACAGTGGCTCTTTCCACCATCTCTATGATGTCTCTCCTGGCTGGGGAGGTGGTTTCAGACCATATTATTTGCAGCCCTTGGATGTAGTTGAAGCTCAACCATGGGCTTTGAGGGCAGCCCAATTTGGATGGAATTGTGACTCTTGTGAAGTCATTTCCACAGTGGTTTAGCCTAAAGTCAGACTTCCCTGTACTTACATCCTGACATGTACTTGGTGGGTCACTTCAGGAGAAGTACTTTGAGATCTTTGTACCTATCCCTCATCTGTAAAATGGTGATTTAAAAAAATACCTAATTTTTACTTTGTTTTATAATTGAAATCTAATTTTAGCTTGCCTGACTCCCCAGATAGTCTCCTTCCAGTGCTGTTACCCAGAAAGGAGAGTGATGGACTCAGTGGGTCCCATGATTTAAAAAAAATTTTTTTTAAATTTATTAAAGTATACCACTCATACATACACATACATAAACAATAAGTGTATAATAATAGTTGTGAATTTACAAAACAAACATATATAGCATCATACAGGACTCTCATACCTCACCCTACCACCAATACCTTGAATTGTTGTTAAACATTTTTAACTAATGATTAAAGAGCATTGTCACAATATTACTACTAACCAAAATATTTTCCCCCAACCCACCCTATTATTATCTTTATATCATTTATATGTGATCATTCATAATAAGTATGGTAAAAATTCTGAACTTAGAAAGCAAACATGTATACCATCATGCAGGGGTCCCATATACCACCACCAACACCTTGCATTTTTGTGAGATGTTTCTTACAAATTATGAAAGATTTTTGTCAAAATCTTATTGTCCTTATCTTACATTTGGTGTATTTTTCCCGCAACCCACCCTATTATTATTTTTTAAGTATATTTTTATGGCAGAAGTTGTAAACTTACAAAACAATCATGCACATGTACAGAATTCCCAAACAACACCCCTCTATCTGAACATTTGTTACAGACCAGATAATATCATCTGATTGTTACCATGACCATAGTGTACATTTGGCACACATTTTCCATACTGCCCCATTATCAACACAGTACATCTTTGGCATAGAAGCAAGAATATTATATCATCAATGCTAACAAGAGTCCATAGCTCCTTCCAGTTGTATTCCCATGCTTCTCCACATTCCCACCACCTTACAGTAGTGATGTACATTTGCTTTAGCTAACAAAGACACTCTTGCATCCATACCATCAAACACAATTCTCATCCACCTCTTGGTTTACTGTGCTATTCAGTTCCTAGATTATTCTTTAGCATTGTGTCACTTGGCATTTCATATCTAGAATACCATTTTCAGCCACATCCCCAATTATTAACTAGCTTTTACTCACTATATGTTACCATCTACTCTATACATTTCCACACTTTTACAGCAAAACTAATTAAAATTCTACATACATTAATCATCAGTAGTTCATCTCAGTCCTCCTCTTATCTTCTTTAAGAATCCACCACATACCACCAAGTCTTGAAGATACTTTCCTACAATTTCTTTAGAAGTTTTATGGTTCTTGCTTTTATTTTTAAGTTTTTGCCCATTTTGAGTTAATTTTTGGATAAGGTGTGAGATAGGGGTCCTCTTTCCTTCTTTTGGCTATGGATATCCAGTTCTTTCAGCACTATTTGTTGAATGGACTATTGTGCCTGAGCTGTGTAGGTTTGACAGGCTAGTCAAAAATGGCTTGACCATACCTCTGAGGGTCTGTTTCGGGACCATCAAATTGATTCCATTGATCTATGTGTCTGTCTTTATGGCAGTACCATGCTTTTTTTAAACCACTATACCTAGGAAATATGATTTAAAGTCTGGAGGTGAGAGTTCACTTTTCCTTTTTAAGATGTTTCTGGCTATTCAGGATCCCTTACCCTTCCAAATAAATTTTATAATTGTGTTTTCAATTAAAAAAAATTCTGGTAGAATTTTCATCAGACTTGCATTGAATCTGTATATCAATTTGAGTAGAATTGACATCTTAATGTTATTTAGTCTTCCAATGCATGAGCATGGAATAGTCTTCCAGTTATTTAGAACTTAAAAAAAATTTTTTTTAACATTGAGTTGCAGTTTTATGAATACAAGTACCTTACATCATTGGTTAAGTTTATTCTTGACTGTTTGAGTTTTATCTGCCACATTTTATTTTCACCATTCTTTTCCACTTTTACTTTTATTGATATAATCTTCATTTCTAGATTCTCTTCCAGGCCTCTCTCTCCTGTCTTTTCTTGTCAGGGTCTAGCACACCCTTTAGTATTTCCTGAAAATCTTGCCTCTTAGTCAGAAATTCTCTCAGTTTCTCTTTGCCTGTGAATATTCTAATTTCACCCTCAGTTTTGAAAGACAGTCTTGCTGGATATAAGATCCTTGGCTGGAAGTTTTTCTCTTGTAGTATCTTAAATATATCAGGCCACTGTCTTATTGCCTTCCTGGTTTCTGAAGAGAAATCAGCCCTTAATCTTATTGGGTATCCCTGATATTATGCATTGCTTTTCTCTTGTTGTTTTCAGAATTCTCTTTGTCTTTGGCATCTGATATTCTGGTTAGTATGTGTCTCAGAGTTGATTTATTCAGAATTTTTTTGGATGGGAGTACATTGTGCTTCTTGGACATGGATATCTATGTCCTTCAATAGGGTTGGGAAATTTTCTACCATTATTTCTTCAAATATTCCTTTTCCCTTCTCTTCTCTTCTGGGTCACCCATGACATGTATGTTTGCACATCTTTTCCTGTCATTTAGTTTCCTGATTCCTTGTTCATTTTTTCCCATTCTTTATCTGTTCTTTTGTATGTTCACTTTCAGAGGCCATTTCTTCCAGCTCACCAATCCTTCCTTTCTTCTGCCTTCTCAAATCTGCTATTATATGATTCCAGTGTTTTTAAATTTCATTTATTGCACCTTTCATTCTGAGATCTGCTAAGTTGCTATGTATGCTTTCAAATTCTTCTTTGTTCTCCTTCAATGTCTTCTTAATATCCTTAATCTCTTTAGCCATCTCAGTGGATTTATTAATGAGATTTGTTTGAACTTCTATAATTAGTTGTCTCAACTCCTTTCTGTGATCTGGTGGGTTATCTTGTTCCTTTAACTGGGTCATATCTTCCTATTTCTTGGTGTGGATTTATAATTTTTGTTGGTGTCTTGGCATCCGGAGTAGTAAAGTATTTATTCTGGGTGTAGTTTTTCTCTTTAGTTTATGGCTTTCTGCCCTTTCTCCTTTGCTGGTTGTGCAGTAGGAGCCAAGGATGTCATTGGTTCTCTATGCTGTGGAGGCTTAAGCTGCTCTCATTACTCAGGGACTGATGAAGCTTCTTTCAACTTTCTCCTTTGCCAGGGGTAGGGACAGAATCACAGCTGTGTGGAATAATTCAAGACATGCAGACCTAGACCATAGTTGCCCAGAGAGATTGATGAAGCTTCACACCCCTTTCAATCCTGCCTGGGTCAGGGATGGAGCTGCAGGCATGGGCAGCAATCTATGCATTGCAGGTCCAAGATGACCACAGTTGTCCTCGTAGACTTCTGATTATTCAGTCCATGTCAGCTAAAGGTTCCTCCAGTTACCTGTATAGGCTGGTGCAGGACCCACTAGGTTCCTCCCTGCCAGAGGTGGGGCTGAAGCCTAGGATAGGACTGCTGCCTGATCTGGATGAAAGAAACTGGTCCCTATGGTCACCATGATTTTTGGTCAGCTGACTTCCCCTGCTGGGGGCAGAGTTAAAATGGTGGCCACCAGTCTCTTTCTGACTTGGACAGGTTCATACTTTAGCTGTTCTTAGGGTTAGACTCTAACAAGCTGAATTTACTAATGAGTAGCTGAAATCAGTGGCCAACCATCTCTTCCTCCCCTGTTTTTGGGAAAATGGAGCTTCCATTTCCAGCCACAGGATAGCTCTTGGGGTGGCTTGTGCTGCTATAGTAGGATATTCAGTGGTGTCTGCAACTTGGCTGGTAATTTCCAAAGAGGCTAATGCAGGTCTCCCAACTTCCTCCCTGCTGGAGATGAGGCTGGGTCCTATGCTAGAGCTGCAGTCTGATCTGGATGGAAAGGTGCTGGTCCCTACTAGCCCTGGGATTTTTATTCTGTCCTGCTTCCCCTTGATGGCAGCTCCCAGCCTCTTTCTGACTTAGTCAGGTTCAAACTTTAGCTGTTCTTAGGATTATATACTATAGCCCTCTGAATTTACTCATCAGTAGCTGAAGTTGATGCCCAACTACCTTTTCCCTCCCCATTTTTGGGAAGTGTAGCTTTCAATTCCAGTCATGGAATAGCTCCTGAGGTACGTTGTGCCACCAGTGGAGGATGGGCACCGGCCTCCGGGGCGTGATGTGCTCTACTTAAAAGTCTTCTCTGTACATGGGCAGACTCCTCCTTCCATTCCTTCAGGATGTTGCAGGATGCTCTTCTGGTCCCCTGGGGCCCCTAAACAGGTACTTAGCTAGCTCCAGATAGCTCAGGGTGTTTACTAACTGTCCTGTAGCAGGAACTGACTCTAGGAGCTCCTCACTCTGCCACCATCTTGCTGGTTGTCCAGCCCTATGCTTTTTTTCTTTTTTTAAGGCAAATTGTCCAAGAATATTTCATATCTTAGGCATATGCATTTCACTGTTTACAGAGCAGAGGTGAATTTTCATCTCTTGTTCACTCTGGTCCTAGTGCCTTGATGCCAGGCCCACACTCTCTAGGTGAGCTGTGATTTGTCTAAACCTTAATTAAAAGCAAAAAAATCACCAGCTTCAAAACACTGAGTGTATCACTTGTGTTTTATTGTATGTACAAGTGATGATGCAGCCCGTTCCATAGTCAGAGTCCCCTTCCCTGGGCCCACTATCTTGGGCCTCCACCTGTGTCTCCCCCTCTTCAGGGGAGGAGAAGGGGCCTTCCCCAGGTCATTTTTACCCTGGGCACCCCATCTATCCTTTCCTTGGATCCACTGTATATTGGACTCCCAGACCTTAAAGTCCAAACACATTTTTAATATTTATGTGTCAGGCTTCATACCCAGGTTTCATTTATTTTGCTGCTTTCCCTACCCCATTACCTGGGACATCAGAAACTTTAAAGAGTTAAGCCTGGCTTTATCCCTCTCCAATTGTGCAAGTCAATGGCTTCTCTGTAGTTGATTTACAGATCAGAGATATATTATGGAAAAGAAAAAGAATTAGGTTTTATTTATAAAACATCTGGAAGCCTGACAAGGAAGATGGGCAGGGCAGGAGGCACCTGTGGCAGCAGTGGGCTCAGCCAGCTCCATGTCTGGAGCAGACAGGCCAAGGCCTCCTCTCCTGCCTGAGTAATCTGGCTGCTGGGATCCTACTAGATGACAACCCAAACCCCCAACTTCAGGAACAAACCTGCAGGGAATGCAGAGGAAATGGAAACCTTTATCTTTGGGTCTCCAGCTGGCTCTAGAAGTGAAGAGAACAGGGGTTGATTTGTATGACACATTTAAACTTGGCAACCTCAGATCCAGCCTGTGGACAAGGCTTTTTTTTAATTTTTAATTTTATTTATTTCTGCCCCCCCTCCATTTTTGCTCTCTGTGTCCATTTGTTGTGTGTCCTTCTGTTTCTGCTTGTATTCTCATTAGGCAGCTCTGGGAACCAATTCTGGGACCTTCCAGAGTGTGAGAGGGTTGATCATTTTCTTGTGCCACCTCAGCTCCTGGATTTGCTTTATCTCTTATTGTATCTCCTCTATATCTCTTTTTGTTGCATCGTCTTGCTGCACCAGCTCTCCATGTGGGCCAGCACTCCTGCATGGTGCAGCTCCCCTGTGTGGGGCAGCACTCCACATGTGCCAGCTTACCACATGGGCCAATTTGCCTTCACCAGGGGGCCCTGGGCATCAAACCCTGGACCTCCTGTGTGGTAGATGGGAGCCCAGTTGCTTGAGCCCCATCTGCTTCCTAAGGCTGCTTGAGGTTCCACTCCTCACACCAGTATTCTCCTTTTAGACCCTGAGATGGTGGAGCCCCACCTGGAGAGAAGCGAATGGGCTGAGGGCCTACATTTCTGTCTCATGCAAAGCCCTGCCTCGTGATGACAGAACCCTGAAGACAAGGCTGCTCCTGGTGGGTTGGTGGGAATAAAGGTTGGGATGGATGTGCATGTAAATCCAGTATGGCTCTGAGAGGTGCTGGGCCTCCACCAGAAGAAGTAAGGGGACCCTGCTGGGGCAGGCCCCTGGGTGTCAAGCAGCTAGTAGGGGCATTAATGCCTCCAAACACAGGGTTCCTCTCAGGGGTGCTGGCTGCCACAGTGACTATAGGAGTGCTCTGGCTCCAGGGCCCCAGGGCTTCAGGCCCAAGCTTACCCCATAGCAGTTTGTGGTGTGGGGCTCCACTCGTTTCTCCTCTTACACTGAGTGCTTGAATGCTGGAGCACAGATCTGTGACCTCCACTTGGCTCCCAGAGCTCTTACATCCTACTGAAACCCCCAACCTGGAGCTGGCTGGGGGGTGCTGCCAAATGTTGAGCATCACTGCCTCATGTTGGGATTGAAATTGGTCACAGCACAGGGGCTGTTGGTGGCAGCTGCAAAGCCAGAGGCATTGGCTGTGCCAGAGGACAATATGGGGGGATGGACCCACAGGCCCACTGGAGCCTGGCATGGGTGCCCAAGGTGGAACTTGTGGGTATCAACTCCCCAAAGCTAACTGGTGCTACTCACGGGTGTCTGGCCTTGAGGAGAGGTTGAGGTGGGAGCTGCCAGTTTCACAAACCGGAAAGAATGGTTAGTGCTGGTGACTCCATGAGGCTGCCCACCAGGAACTTAGGGTGAAAGGGGTCTTTACACTTTGGGGTGGGGTTGCAGGACCCAAATGTGGGTCGGCTGGGGGTGCCTGTGGCTGAGGCAGTGCTGCCACTTGTGTTTTCTGAAGGGCTTGATCAGATGGGAAGAAGGCACTGGAGCCAGCGGTTGGCCCACAGAGGAGTAGTGGGGGAAGGGATGTGTATTCATCAGGGTGACCCCAAGGTTGGAAGATGGTAGGAAACCAAGCCTACAGATATGCTGGTTGACTTGTGGAATTCTTTTTTTTTTTAATTTATTGAAGTATATCACTTACACACAAAATATATAAACAATAAGTGTATAGTAATAGTTGTGAACTTGCAAAACAAACATATATAACATCATATGGGGCTCTCATACTTCACTCTGTCATCAGTGCCTAGCATTGTTGTGAATCATTTATAACTAATGAATAAAGAGCATCATCAAAATATTACTACTAACCAAAGTATCTTACATTTGGTGTATTTTTCCCCTAACCCACTCTTTTATTTTTTATATGATTTATACATTTACAGGCATAAACAATGTATATAGTAAAAGTTGTGAACTTACAAAACAAACATGCATAACATCATACAGGGGTCCCATACATTAACCCAACACTAACACCTTGCATTGTTATGAGACATTTGTTCAAATTATGAAAGAATATTGTCAAAATCTCACTAACTACAGTCCTTATCTTTCATTTGGTATGTTATTCCTCCAACATACCCTATTATTACTTTTTACATTTTTTTATGACAAAGTTGTAAGCTTACAAAACAATCATACACATGTGCAGAATTCCCCTATAACAATACACCACACTGTGGTGGCACATTTGTTACAAATTATGTGATGATATCATCAGATTATTACCAGATCCATAGCTTACATTTGGCACACTTTTTCCATGCTTCCCCATTATCTAAACAGTACATCCTAGGCATAGATGCATAAATGGTACATTATTACTGTTAACCACAGTCCGTAGGTCATTCCAGTTGTATATTTTTCATGCTTCTCCACATTCTCACCACCCTGCATTATGTATATCTGCAGATGTGTATCTTCTCTAGTTCACAAAGGACACTCTTGCATCTGTACCATCAACCACAATTTTCATCCACCTCCGGGTTTACTGTGTTATTCATTCCCTAGAATATTCTCTAGCTTCCTGTGAATTGACATATACATCCCTAGACTACACTTTTCAGCCACATTCCCATTTATACACCAACTGTGACTCACTATAATATATTACCATCAACTCTCTATATTTCCACCCTTTTACAGTAGGGTTAATTAAAACTTTTACATACATTAAACATCAGTAGTCCATCTCAGCCCTGCTCTTAGCTCCTTTAAGAATCGGAGGGTGGAGGAAGGATGTGAGCCGATGTCTGCAGGGGTGGAATTTAAGATGAGATGGTGGTAAGTATGAACACAAAGAAGAGATAAAATGGGGGCAAGGGGTTGCCTTTGGTTGGGGCTTTGCGGGTTTGAGGGTGACTGGGGATGGGCGGATGGGTAATATTGCCCAAAAGTGGGGGGAGAGAGGGGTAGCATAAGAACACAGGAGAGGGTCAGGTGTTGGTGGAGAGTAAAATGCCAAGAAAATCATATCAAAATATAATAAAGTGGGTTACCTGTTTAGAATGCTCGGAGGGGAGGGTCTGATGCAGGACAGGCTCCTGGGGAATGTCTAAATGCTCATTCTGCCAGAGTGGGTGACACCATGGGGTAGAAACCCAAGTAGTGAGAGTGGGGGTGGACCCACATCCTGGGGAGGACTAATGCCATCAATTAGAGGGAACTGTATCCCTTGAGAGAAAGGGTGGCTCCCAGGGCATTGGGGTAGTTGAGCAAGTTAGGCCCTGAACACTATTCCATCTATCTCTGGAAGTGGCTCCTCGGGAAACGGAGGTTGGCTGTCACTGTGGGCACCAAGGTGGAAGGGAAAATGGACGTTAAATGTGTGGAACCAAGGTAAAGGGGGGGTAAGAGAGGAATTTCGTAGGAGTACACAAGGATGGATATAAAACATGTAATATTACACCATAACATATAGGAAAATGACAGACTCATAATGTAAACCATAATGTAAAACATAGAATAACTAAGAATTTAAAAAACTGTGTATCCTAAAGTATGCACCACAATGTAAGCACAGATGTCACCTTGTTTGAAAGCTATTGTCTCAGACTCTGTACATCACGTTAAGTATATATGATGTGAATAGGGTGTAAGAGTATCACTGTGGAAGGGAAAAGGTTTTGTGGTGGATGTATGGGAGTGCTGTATATTATATATCTGCATTGCTGTGGTCTAGGGTTCCTGTGAAGAGAAGTTCAATAATTAGGGGGAAAAAAAAAGAAAAAGATAGGATGTAGAATTTTTTCCAAGTCAACACGTATTCTATATCTAACCTTTAAACCCATCGCTATATGCCATTTCCTAGTAAGGGACCCTGACATTATATTGGGCTTCAAATTTCAGAGAGTTCTGGATCACAGAGTGGTTCAACAATGGCAACGGAGGAATACTGGTATAGGATACCACTGACAGGTGATATATGGCTGACAGGGAGCTGTACAGAACATATGTCCAGGGTGCATGGTAATGTTTGGATATACTCATAGTGGCAACAATTAAAAACCACAGCAGGGGGGGGTACTGGGTTCCTGGCCAGTGGTGCTCTGTCATGGTCCCTAGGGGAGCAGCGACAGTCTCCCAGGTGCAGCGGTGGGGACCGGGAGGGAGTGAGGGTTCAACAGTGAGCCCCTGACACTAATGACTATGCTTGTGAGTTGATAAGCCCAAAATAAGAACAAGGCCTAGAGCAGCATTGTGCCTGGGAATTTCCTACTATCAGCCTTCATGTTACTCAAATGTGGCCAGTCTCGAAGCCAAACTCAGCATGTAAATGCAGTGCCTTCCCCCCAGCGTGGGACATGACACCCGGGGATGAGCCTCCCTGGCAACGAGGGACCACTATCAACTACCAACTGATGATGCAACTGGAAAATGACCTTATATGGAAGGTTCAATGTGGATCAGCAGAATATCCCTGTCTACATAAAATAACATGACTTTAAAATGCTGTTTGACCTAAAGTAAGGGGGAAATGGAAAGGAGAAATGAGTTTATATGGCTATGAGTCTCTAAAAAAGAGTCTGGAGGCTGTCAGAAGGACTGCCCTTATGCACAACTGAGCAGAGTCTGAGAGACAGATAAAGCAGATACAACCCCCAGGTATTGGTTCCTTTGAGGGCTAAAGAGACCCATGGGAGTTATGGTCATGGCAGATGGGGTTAACTACCAGGTCAGATGACTCCTCTTTGGAACTGGTGTTTATGTGTGATGAATCAGGACTCAGATGGGATCTCTCTTCATAAGACTTTCATGCTAATGTCCTGGAGTTGCAGTTAGTGTTGGGGTTTAAGATATATTTAGGGGATTTGATTCTCTGGACTGACAATGTGATAGCCAGGTCCTGAGCCTCAACAGACTCCAGCACCTACAATCTGATTTATTGGACTCACCACACTCAGCTAAGATGGAGTTGAAGAAGGACAACCACCACACCATGGAGCCTAGAGTGATTACAACTGAAAGTGGGAGGATTGCATCCAGCATCCATGTGGAATCTGAGCCTCCTCTTGACATAGAGGTGCAATGGACACAACCAATCCAATGTCCACAGAGAAAAGGTGGCATTGGATTGGGAAAAGTGGACATGGTGGCTGATGGGTATGGGGAAAGGCAGGAAGAGATGAGAGGTGGAGGCGTCTTTGGGACATGGAGCTGCCCTGGATGGTGCTTCAGGGGCAATCACCGGACATTGTAAATCCTCACAGGGCCCACTAGATGGAATGGGGGCGAGTATGGGCCATGATGTGGACCATTGACCATGAGGTGCAGAGGTGCCCAAAGATGTACTTACCAAATGCAATGGATGTGTCATGATGATGGGAATGAGTGTTGCTGGGGGGTGAGAGGTGGGGTGGGGGTGGTGGGGTTGAATGAGACCTCATATATATATATTTTTTAATGTAATATTATTACAAAGTCAATAAAAAAAAGAAAGTACATCACAGGATTAATTAGTAGAGCTAACATATAGATAAGACAGTGGTTTGTTTTTTGTTTTTCTTTTTTTGGTGTAATGAGAATACTCTAATATTGATTGAAGTGATGAATGCATAACTCTGTGATTATACCAAATGCCATTGATTGTACATTTTAGATAAATGGTATTGTTTATGAACAAAAAAAGTAATAGGGTGGTTTGGGAGGATGAAAAATACTTCATCTTAAGATTTATTCAATAAATATTCATTGACCTATAAGGACAAAAAAAAAAAAAAAAAGAATCCACCACCTGCAGCCGTGCTCCAAAATGTGTTCACCCAGTGTGATGAGTGTGCCACAATGATGGGGGAGGTTGTTGGTGTGGGAGGAGTGGGGTAGGGGGTGTGGGGAGTACAATTTTTAGTGTAACATTTTTTGTGATGTGTATGTCTTCAAAAAATACAGTTTACAAAAATGATGGGGTTGGGGCATGGGGAGTGGATTATATGGGAACCTCTGATGTTTTTTAATGTAACGTTCTTTGTGCTCTATTAACTTTAATTTTTAAAAAGTATTAAAAAAAAAAAAAAAAGAATCCACCACCAACCACCAGGTTTTGAAGATATTTTCCTACATCTTCTTTTAAAAGCCTTATGGTTCTTGAATTTATATTTAAGTTTTTGTTCCATTTTGAGTTAATTTTTGTATAAGTTGTCAGGTAGGGATACTTTTTCCTTCATTTAACTATGGATATCCAGTTCTCCCAGCACCATTTGTTGAATGGACTCTCTGCCTGCCCTGAATGGGTTTGGCAGGCTAGTCAGAAATCTCTTGACCTTAGATGTGAGGGTCTGTTTCTGAAACCATCAATTTAGTTCTATCAGTCTCTGAGTCTGTCTTTATGCCAATACCATGCTGTTTTTAACCACTGTAGCTAGGTAATATAGTTTAAAGTCCAGAAGTGAGAGTCCGCCAACTTTGCTTTTCTATTTTAAGATGTTTCTGGCTTTTCAGGACCCCTTACCCTTCCAAATAAATTTCCATTTATTTTTAAAATGCTGGTGGAATTTTTATCAGGAATGCACTGAATCTTTATATCAATTTGAGTAGAATTGACATCTTAGTGACATGTAGGGTTCCAATTAATGAGAATGGAATGTTCTTCCAAATATATAGGTCTTTTTAAAATTTCTTTTAGCAATGAGGTGTGGTTTTCTGAATACAAGTGCTTTAGAATGTCGGTTAAGTTTATTTGTAAGTGTTGGGGTTTTATCTGTCATATTTTATTTTTACCACTGTTTTTAGATTTTCAGTTACTTTGACTGATATAATCTTCATTTTTAGACTCTCTTCCAAACCTCTCTTTCCTGTTTTTTCTTTACAGGCTATAACACACCCTAACCTTTACTGCAAAGCTGGTCTCTTGGTTATAAGTTCTCTCCTTTTCTTTTTATCTGTGAATATTGTAAACTCATCCTCAATTTTTAAAGACAATCTTGCCAGGTGTAAGATTCTTCTCTGGCAGTTTTTCTCCTGCAGTATCTTAAATATATAATACCACTGTCTTGGGAAACAGACTTTGGCCCAGTGGTTAGGGCGTCCGTCTACCATATGGGAGGTCCGCGGTTCAAACCCCGGGCCTCCTTGACCCGTGTGGAGCTGGCCATGCGCAGTGCTGATGCACGCAAGGAGTGCCGTGCCACGCAAGGGTGTCCCCCGCGTGGGGGAGCCCCACGCGCAAGGAGTGCGCCCGTGAGGAAAGCCGCCCAGCGTGAAAAGAAAGAGCAGCCTGCCCAGGAATGGCGCCGCCCACACTTCCCGTGCCACTGACGACAACAGAAGCGGACAAAGAAACAAGACGCAGCAAATAGACACCAAGAACAGACAACCAGGGGAGGGGGGGAAATTAAATAAATAAAATCATTAAAAAAATAAAATAAAATAATACCACTGTCTTCTTGCCTCCATGGTTTCTGATGAGAAATTGACATTTAATCTTATTGGGTATCCCTTATATATTTTGTGTTGCTCTTCTCTTGCTGCTCTCAGAATTCTTTCTTCATCTTTGGCATTTGACATTCTGATTAATATGTATCTGAGTTGGTCTATTTGGATTTATTCATATGGGAGTATGTTGTGCTTCTTGAATGTGGATATCCATGTCCTTCAATAGGGTTGGTTAATTTTCTACCATTATTTCTTCAAATATTCCTTCTGCCTTTTTTCTCTTCTCTTCTCTTCTTCTTCTGGGACACCCATGTCACTGTTTGCATATCTCTTGCTATCATTTAGTTCCTTGAGACCTTGTTCAATTTTTTCCATTCTTTTTTTCATCTGTTCTTTTGTCTGTTTTATTTCAAAGGCCATTTCTTCAAGCTCACCAATCCTTCTGTCTCCTGAAATCTGTTATTATATGATTCATGTGTGTTTTTAAATTCATTTATTGTTCCTTTCATTCTGATAAGATCTTCTCTTTTTCTATGTGTTCTTTCAAATTCTTCTTTGTGCTCATCCAATGTCTTCTTAATATCCTTAATCTTTTTAGCCATCTCATTGAATTTGTTAAGATTTGTTTGAACATCTATGATTAGTTGTCTCAACTCCTTTATGTCATCTGGAGGCCTATTTTATTTTGTTCCTTCAACTGGGCTGTGTCTTTCTGTTCCTTGGTGTGGATTGTAGTTTTTTTGTTGGTGTTTCCACATCTGACTTGTTAGAAGTATTTATTCTGGATGCATTCTTTCTCTTTAGTTTAGGGCTTCCTGCCCTTTCTCCCTTGTTGATTGTGCAGTAGGAGCCAAGGATATAGTTGGTGCTGTGAGCTGTGGAGGCTCAGGCTGCCCTCATTTCCCCAGGGACTGATGAAGCTTCTCCCAACTTTCTTCTTTGCCAGGTGTTGGGACAGATCCACAGCTGTGTGTAATAATCCAAGTTTTGCAGGCCTCAATTGTGGTCACCCAGAGTGACTGATTAAGCTTCAAGTCCTTTTCTCCCCTGCCTAGGGGAGATGGAACTGCAGGTGTAGGCAATAATCTATGCCATGCATGTCCAACATGACTGTAGTTGCCCCAGTAGAGTTCCCACTATTCAGTCTCCTCACTGAATGTACCTGCAGTTACCTGGAGAGGGTGGTGCAGGCTCCATCTGCTTGCTCTCTGCTAGAGATGGGGCTGAAGCCTGGGCTAGGCCTGCAGGCTAATCTGGGTGAAAAAAGCTGGTCTCTACCAGCACTTTGATTTTCAGGTAGCCCAGCTTCATCTCATGCTCGGGGTAAAGTCAAATGATATCTACTGTCCTCTTTCTGACTTGGATAGGTGAAAACTTTAGCTGTTTTTAGGGTTGTACTTCATCCTGCTGAATTTACTAATTAGTAGATGAAATTGGTGGCCAAGCATCTCTTCCTTCCCTGTTTTTGGGAAATAGAGTTTCCAATTCCAGCCACAGAAGAGCTCCTTAGATGACTTGCACCACCAGTGTAGGAGATAACTGGCATCAATTGTGTGGCCTGTATTTTTCCAGAGAGGCTGGCAAAGTTCCCTC
The DNA here is from genome assembly GCF_030445035.2 of Dasypus novemcinctus. Lineage (NCBI taxonomy): Eukaryota > Metazoa > Chordata > Mammalia > Cingulata > Dasypodidae > Dasypus > Dasypus novemcinctus. The sequence goes on from NC_080673.1 coordinate 1,565,226, forward strand.
CAACTTTCTCCATGCTGGAGGCAGGGCTGGGGCTTGGGCTAGAGCTGCAATCTGATCTGGATGGAAAGAAGTTGGTCCCTACCAGCACTGGGATGTTCAGTCCATCTGCCTCCCTTGTGCCTGGGGTGGAGTTAACATGGTGGATACCAAAATCTTCTGACTTGGATAGGTTCAAATTTTAGCCATTCTAAGGATTATACTTTCACCTGCCGAAATTACTAATCAATAGCTGAAGCTGGTGTCCAGTCTTAACTTCCTGCCCATTTTTGGGAAATGGAGCTTCCAATTCCACCTGCGGAATACCTCCTGAGGTGGCTTGTGCCTCCAGTGGAGGATGGACACTGGCCTCCAGGGCATGGTGTGCTCTACTTTTGAATCTTTTCTGCAGATGGGCAGTCTCCTTCCTTCCATTCTTTCAAGGATGCTGCAGGATACTCTTCTGGCTTCCTGGAGTCCCCAAACAGGTGCTTTAGATAGTGTTGTGTGATTACTAACTGCCCCGTAGCAGGAACTGACTCTAGGAACTCCTTACTCTGCCACCATCTTGTTAGTTTTCCTTGAATTTTGGATATTTTATATATAGGTCTAAAGTTTCCTTTTACATTTTTGTTATTTATGTTTCTTTGTTGAGAACTATCTTTTCTTTCATTCCAGGAGGATTTACCTTTCTCATTGAGCAGAGACTGCTTTGTCAGATAATTCCTTCTCTGGTTCATTTGGGACTGTATTGGCTGATTTTTTCCCCTGGAGAATAAATGATATTTTTCTTGTTCTTTCTACATTACGTTGTATAATTTGGGATGATATCTTGGTTGTGTGTGCTTATTATATAGTTAGAGACTTCTGAAAGATTGTTTTGACTAGTTGGTCTACATTATGTTGTATAATTTGGGATGATATCTTGGTTGTGTGTGCTTATTATATAGTTAGAGACTTCTAAAAGATTGTTTTGACTAGTTGGTGCCTTGCTATTCCATATGAGTTTGAGGATCTTTTTCCATTCCTAAAAAAAGGTTGTGGAGATTTTGATAGGTATTGTATTTAATCTGTAGATTACTTCAGATAGTACTAATATTGTAACAATATTAAATCTGAAAAAAGGACATATATCTTGTCATTTATTTAGGTCATCATTAATTAAAATTAATTAGGTCAGATTTAATTAAGTGCTTTGGAGTTTTCAGTGTATGAGCCATTCATCTCTTTATTTAAATTCATTATAGGTATTTTATTATTTTATTCTTTTAGAGTCTATAGTGAATGAAATTTTATGTAAGACAGTTTTTATTTTTTCAAATGTACTTAGATTACAGAAAATGTTACACAAAAAATAGAAAGGATTTCTAAATGCCCCATTCCAAACACCTCCCCCTTCCCCACATTAACAACTTCTTTCATTAATGTGGTACATTCATTGCAATTGAACACATTTGGAGCATTGCCATGAAGCATGGATTATAGTTTATATTCTTTATACTCACTTTCACTCAATTCTTTAGGATATATAGTGGCCTGTATCTGTTTTTGCAGTGTCATTAAAGACAGTTCCATGTTCCAAAAATGCCCCCATATTACACCTCTTTTTCCCTTTCTCTGCCTTCAGCACCTCCAGCAGCCACTGTCTCCACATCAATGATATAATTTCTTCCATTGCTGGAATACCAATAAGTCTATGGTAGAATAGCAGTAAGTCCACTCTCATCCATATTTTATTCCCCAATCCTAAGGATTCTGGGATGGGGATACCTACTCCACCTCTAATTGAGAGGAGGCTTCAGTCCTAAATGGCTGATGGATGGGACTCTCTTGCTTGCAGTTGTAGACTCTTGTTTCCTTGGTATGGTGGTTGTCCATCCTCGCCTCCTTGTTAGTTATCCTGGGTGATGCCAATGAACTGCAGAGTAGGTGTTGCAGCTACTGGAATTGATGTTTAATGCCCATTTCAGATTGTTCTTTCCTGGTATGGAAAAACAAAACTGATTTTTTTTTTAAAATATTTATTTTTATTTATTTAATTTCCCCCCCTCCCCTGGTTGTCTGTTCTTGGTGTCTGTTTGCTGCGTCTTGTTTCTTTGTCCGCTTCTGTTGTCGTCAGCGGCACGGGAAGTGTGGGCGGCGCCATTCCTGGGCAGGCTGCTCTTTCTTTTCACGCTGGGCGGCTTTCCTCACGGGCGCACTCCTTGCGCGTGGGGCTCCCCCACGCGGGGGACACCCTTGCGTGGCACGGCACTCCTTGTGCGCATCAGCACTGCGCATGGCCAGCTCCACACGGGTCAAGGAGGCCCGGGGTTTGAACCGCGGACCTCCCATATGGTAGACGGACGCCCTAACCACTGGGCCAAAGTCCGTTTCCCCAAAACTGATTTTTTTTAGTGTTTATCTTATACCCTGTAACTTTTCTGAATTTATTTCCTGTAGTAGATTACTTGTGGATTCTTTGGGATCTTCAATATGAAGGATCATACCATCTGAGAATAGTGGTAGTTTTTGATTTCTGAATTGAATGCCTTTCTCTTTTTTTGCCTAATAACCCTGGCTAGAACTTCCAGTTTAATTTTGAATAGAAGTGGTTAACAGTGGGCATCCTTGTCTTGTTCTTGACCTCAGGCTTCATTCTTTCATTGCAAGCTTTCATTCTCATGTTGACTATGATGTTAGCTGTGAGTTTTTTGTATTTACTTGTTATGGTTGTTACCTTTCATTTCTGTTTTTCTGAGCGATTTTATTATGAAATCATGGTAGCTTTCATCAGAAGCCTTCTCAGTGCTATTGAAGTGATCATAGGTTTTTCTCTCCTTTGTTTTAATGTGGTGTTACTACAGTGAGTGATTTTCTTAGGTTGACCCACCACTGCATTCTGGGGATATGTCACCCTTGGCCATGGGGTATAATCCTTATAATATATGTAGTTTGATTTGATTTGCCAGTGTTTTGTTGGGAGTTTTTGCTTCTATATTCATATGGAAGTTATTCTTTGTCTTTTGATGTGTCTATCTGGTTTGGGTATTAGAACAATAGTAGCCTTAGTTTTTTGGAAGAGTTTGGGAAGGATTGGTGTTAATTCTTGTTTGAATGTTTGTTACAATTCTCCCTGAAGCCATCTGGACTTTGACCTTTCCTTGATGGGAGGTTTTTGATTATTTATTCAATCTCTTTGCTTTCATATGTCTGTTAAGATCTTTTATATCTTCTTGTGTCAAAGCAGGTTATTTTTATGTTTTAGGAATTTGTTCATATCTTCTCGGTTATCTAGTTTGTTGACATATGAATGTTCATAGTATTCTCTTATAACCCTTTAAATTCTGCCAGGTGACTGTTAATGTTCCCACTTTCATTCCTTAAATAGTTATTTGCATCTTCTCTCATTTCTCTTTGTTTGTCTGGTTAAAGGTTTGTCAATTTTATTAATCTTTTCAAAGAACCAAAGTTTGGTTTCATTGATCCTCTCATTTGTTTTTCTATTTTTTATCTCACTTGTCTCCACTCTATAATCTTTATTATTTCCTTCCTCCTACCAATGTTAGGTTTGGTTTTCTCTTCTTTCCTCAACATATGAAATTAGGTTATTGATTTTAATATCATTCTTCCTTAATATAAGAATTTATAGTTATTTTTCCTAGTGAGTACTGTCTTGCTCCTTTCCATAGTTTTTTGCACATTTAAAAAAAATTTCTCTAAGAATTTTCTGGTTTTCTTTGTAGGTGGATTTCAGAAAATTAGCCCATTAGTTATTTAAAAATGGGTCATATATTTTCCACTTAATCGTATAATTCCAGTTTTCTTTCTATTGATTTTTATATAAATCCATTGGGGTAGGAGAGGATTTTTTGTGATTTCTATCTTTTAATTTTTGTTGTCTTGTGCCTAGCCTGGAAAATGATCCATGGACACTTTAGAAGAATGAGTATTCTACTGTTGTTGGGTGGTGTTCTATATATATTAGGTGCAGTTTGTTTTTAATATTGTTCACATCCTCATTTTCTGTTCTGAAAATTATTTTTACGAATTACATTCAAAAAACACGAGGTCCCAATCAACCCCACCGCCCCCACCCCCCACTCCCCCCACAGCAACACTCTCTCCCATCATCGTGAGACATCCATTGCACCCAGTAAGTACATCTCTGAACATCACTGCACCCCGTAGTCAATGGTCCACATCATAGCCCACACTCTCCCCCGTTCCATCCAGTGGGCCCTGGGGGGGTCTACAATGTCCTGTAATTGTCCGTGAAGCACCACCCAGGACAACTCCACATCCCAAAAACGCCTCCACATGGAAGAGATGAAACTCTGTCTTAATGATTGACTCATTCTTTTTTTTAAAGATTTATTTAATTTCTTTCCCCTTCCCCTCAGTTGTCTGCTCTCTGTGTCCATTAGCTGTGTGTTCTTTTGTGTTTGCTTGCATTCTTGTCAGGTGGCACTGGGAATTTGTGTCTCTTGGTTGCATCATATTGCTGTGTCAGGTCTCCCTTGTGTGTGGTGGCACTCCTGGGTGGGCTGTGTTTTTCATGTGGGGTGACTCTCCTTGAGGGGTGCACTCCTTGTGCATGGGGCACCCCTACACTGGGGGCACCCATGCATGGCATAGCACTCCTTGCACATGGCAGTACTGTGCATGGGCCAGCTCACCACATGGGCCTCAAGGCCCTGGATATGGAACCCTGGACTTCCTATATGGTAGGCAGACATTCTATCAGTTAAGGCACATCCACTTCCCTTATTCATTCTCTCTTTTTTTAAGATTTATTTATTTATTTATTTCTCTCCCCTTGCCCCCCCCCCCCGGGGTTGTCTGTTCTGTGTCTATTTGCTGCATCTTCTTTGTCCATTTCTGTTGTTCTCAGCGGCATGGGAATCTGTGTCTCTTTTGTTGAGTTATCTTGTGCCAGCTCTCCATGTTGATGGTGCCATTCTTAGGCAGGCTGCACTTTGTTTCGCACTAGGCGGCTCTCCTTATGGGCCACACTCTTTCCATATGGGGCTCCCCTGCGTGGCACGGCACTCCTTGTGCACATCAGTACTGCGCATGGGCCAGCTCCACACAGGTCAAGGAGGTCCGGGGTTTGAACCGTGGACCTCCCATGTGGTAGACAGACACTCTAACCACTGGGCCAAGTCTGCTTCCTGTTGATTCATTCTTGAAAGTGGTGCTTTGAAGTCTCCAACTATTACTGTATAACTATTTTGTCTTTCAGTTTTGCCAGTGTTGTTTCATGTATTTTGTGGCTCTGTGTATGTATGTTGTCTATTGCTATACCTTCTGGTGGATTGACCCTTTTCTTAATATATAGTGTCCTCCATTTTCTTTTGTTGTAGTTTTGGACTACAAGGCTATTTTATTCTGCTAGTAGTTTAGCCACCCCTGCTCTCTTCTAGTTACTCTTAGTATGTAACATTTTTTTTCTTTTCAAAATTTCCAAACTATTTGTTTCTTTGGATCTAAAGTGAGTGTCTTCAATGTATATGAGGTGCAGAGGTGCCCAAAGATGTACTTACCAAATCCAATGGATGTGTCATGATGATGGGAACGAGTGTTGTTGGGGGGGGGGAGAGGGGGGGTGGGGGGGTGGGGTTGAATGGGACCTCACATATATATTTTTAATGTAATATTATTACAAATTCAATAAAAAATAAAATTAAAAAAAAAATAAAAAATAAAAAATAAAAAATAAAAAAAAAAAAATAAAAAAATAAAGTGAGTGTCTTGAAAATAACATAGGTGTTTGAAGTATTTTTTACAATACATTCTGCCAATATGTGTATTTCAATTGGTGAGTTTAATCTACTTCTTTATTTTTTAAAAGATACTTAGATTACATAAATTATGTATAAAAAACATAGGGGATTTCTGTATGCCCCCCTCCATATACCTCCCCCATTTTCCAACATTAACGTCCTCCATCAGTGTGGTACATTCATTACAGTTGATGAACACATTTTGGAGCATTGCCTCTAATCATGGATTATAGTTAACATTGTAATTTATATTCTCTCCCACACAATTTTATAGGTTATGGGAAGATATATAATGGCCTGTATCTGTCATTGCAATGTCATTCAGGGCAATTCCCAAGTCCCAAGAATGCACCCATTTTACATCTGTTTTTCCCTCTCCTTTCCCTCAGAACCTCTAATGGCCACTGCCTTCACATGAATGATATAAATCTTCCATTGCTAGAATCACAGTAAGTCTGTAGTAGGATACCAGTAAGTCTACTTTAGTCCATAGTTCATTCCCCCAGTGCTGAGGATCCTGGGATGGATGCCCATTCCACCTCTAATTGAGAGGGGGCTTTCCTCCCATAGAGCAAGATGCATGAGAATATCTTGCTTACAGCTGTAGACTCTTTATGTTTCTTGGGACCATTGTTGTGTCATCAACCCATCATTATTGTGCCATCATTTTCTAGTTAGTTGTACTGGGTTAGTCCAATGAACTGTTGAGATTCAAAGCCCAGCTGTGACATGGACAGTCCAAAGGCTGAAGTCTCTTGGGTGTACACCTTATAATCTATTTATTTTGAAGCAAGTACTTTGAAAAGCAGGATTCATTTAGGCATTTTAAATTCATTTTTTATACATCTTATACTTTTTCCCCTCATTTTCTCCATTCCTGCCTTCTTTTGTGTATAGTTGATCTTTTGTAGTGAAACAGTTTTTTCCCATTCTTATTTCTTTTTCTGAAATTTTTTAGATATTTTATTTGTAGGGTTATGTTGGAGTTTATATTTAACATCACAAATTGATGATAATCATCTTTGAATTGACTTGAACTTACCTTCAGTTTCAACAGTAATAAGAAACTAAAGGGAAGCAGATTTGGCCCAATGGTTAGGGCATCTGCCTACCACATCTGAGGTCCAAGGTTCAAACCCAGGGCCTCCTGACCCATGTAGTGAGCTGGCCTACATGCAGTGCTGATGCATGCAAGGAGTGCCTTGCCACGCAGGGGTGTCCCCAGCATAGGGGAACCCCACAGGCAAGGAGTGCATGCAATATGGAGAGCCACCCAGCATGAAAAAAGTGCAGTCTGCCCAAGAATGGTACCACACACATAGAGAGCTGACTCAGCAAGATGACACAAAAAAAAAAAACAACACAGATTCCTGTGCTGCTAACAACAGAAGCAGACAAAGAAAAACACACAGCAAACAGACACAGAGAACAGACAACAGGGGGGAGGAAGAGAAATAAATTTTTAAAAATCTAAAAAAAAAACCAATAATCATATGCAGAATGGAAACAACAGGGTACAATAGAGGCAGAGAGAACAAAGACCTATATTTAAGAGTGGGAAAAATATGGAACCAGGAAATACCCAGAATTAAACTGCCATATTTTTGAGCATTTTACAGAAACTACAGGAGAGACAGCTCTGTGAGGTTGGGAAAGCTATTCTGAATCATAATACTGCCTACAAATTCAAGGGGGAAAATCATATAAATTGACCAATAGAAAAAATACTCATGTCAATCGACATACAAAGGTAATAGAGGGCAAAAAAAGGAATAAATGCAGAGTAACAGCGTAGAATGAAATGAAAAATCTTCATTTCGGTGTCCTTTATGTTGTAGTTTTTCAAAAAAACATGGCATAAGGCATTAAGAAAATGAAGGAAGGTATGAAAAGACATCAGATAAGAAATAAAAAATGAAGGGACAGAAATGTGGAAAGAAGATGGAAAAGAAGAAGGAAAAATCACTTCAAAATGTAATGCAAGCTAGAAGAAACACAGTGAATGATAATGCCTTATAAGAAATAGAAATTGATGAAGAGAAAAAATATTCAAGAGAAATAAAAATTTGTTTAAAGATTTGAGAAAAAGTGTCAAAAGCTAATGATAGGTACAGAAGAGCCAGTATGTTAATAACTGGAGTGCATGAAAAGACAAAACCAAAGCAGAGACCTGAAACAAATTTTAAGATGTCATTTTTGTCTGTAAATAGAAGGAATGCTTTGAAGTTTCTTATTGAAAGTACATACTGAGCACTGAATAAGAATGAATATAATAACAATATATAGTGTAGTAGAATTGATGGGCTTTGCAGAAAAAGAAAAATCATTTGTGCGTTTAGCACAATAGATAGAAAGAAAATTAGATCCCCATCAAGGTTTTTGAAGACAGTGCATTGTGTCAGAAGAAAATGGAGCCATTAATTTTATACCCAACAAAATTAATTTGCAAGTATAAAAGACAGGAAGTCCAAGTTATACTGTTAGACCCTGGGTAATATTGTTCCCACATTCCCTTCCAGCTGAGTGAACAAAGTTCAGTAAAGGTATGTTTAGAAAAACATTGACCTGAGGACAGATGCTTAACTAAGTATTACATTTACACTTGTTCCACTATGACTAAATGAGGGTTGTATGAGAGTGTCTTTGGTGAAAGCTACTAGGGAAACAGACATAGGATAATTCAGGAAGTTCTAACTCTCTTTAGGGTGCTTGATAAATATTAAGAAAACTTGTAGGAGATAAATATTGTTTAATATAATAATACCTAACATTAAAAGTGAAGTCTATAAACCTCACTTTAAATCTGTCAAAACCAGACTTTCACTAAATCAGCTGATTAGAGAATGGGTATAAGGGGCTGAGTACTGAGGTTTCTCCATTTCATGGAATTATGCCTTTCAGTCTGCAAACACCAGCTCCTCTGAGGCTCTGGCAAAGACCTTGAGTTCATGCATGGTCTTTGTAGCTGTTGATACTAGGATCTGGAACACAAACACAAGTTCTAGAATCTGGAAAGGCACAGATTAATGGAAGAGGAAGCTGTATACAGTGACCCTACATGCACCTACAGCTCTCTTGCCCAAATTAAGGAGCCATTGGATGGATGGCCAAGCAACTAAAGGGCTTTTATGGAAAGCGTTTCTGTCCCCTGGGTAGAAGTTGTCAGGGCATCTTTACCTCCTGTGCCTATTTTTACCAGCTAGTTCCCAGCTCCACTTGCATGTTCACATAAAATGTTAATTGCAGTTACCTAGTGTTCCCCTCAGTTTTGCTGAATTTCCTGAAATGCCAAAAAGAAAGCTAGAAAAGCAGTGGATTCCATATACACTTATTTCCCTTCCCTTCTTCTGACCTGCTCCACATTTCCTCTTCTTTCTCTTCAACTCTTCATTCTTCCCAAGTCTCTTCTCTTGAACCAGTGCAGAATAATTTTTGGAACCAGACTTGCTCTGGAACAGTGTTGACAGCTGGGGGAAGGAAGAAAACATTTATGCCAGTTGGAGTGACCCAGTGCAGGAAAACTATGGCCTGAGGAAACTTCACAGGGAGGGGCATTGGTAGAGTCTGGGGGACAAGGCTGACCTGTCTCACTGGAGCTGTGGGTTCTGAGAAGAGCAGGGAGCCCTGGGCCCTGTGGTCCAGAGATTCTGTGGTGGGTCTAGTTCATTCCAGGAAACCATGTCAGCAGGAGTGTGAGAGCCAGTGTGTGGAACAAGCCAGGCAGTAGCCCCTTCACACAAGTCCTCCAGAAAGCCTGCCAGGCCTTGGGAAGTATTGAGGGGCAGCTGGACAGCAATCCCTCTCAACTGAGAACAAGTTCAGGTTTTATTCCTAATCCTTGAATTTTGGATCTGGGTGTAGAGTGGAGGCTAGAAGTGTGTTCAAGGATATGCATCCCACTGTCCCTCTCCAGGACACACACTCACACCCCCTCCCCTGCCCCCACATTCACAAGCACACCACTCAGACTTGCACATAGACAGTCCCCAGTGCCTGTACACAGAGTCCATGACATCTAAGGGAACATTGATGCTTGTAAGACCTAGTTCTTTACCTGGAAACTCTCTTTTCTTTAGCCATACCCCAATCTTCATTTCTTCCGGGATATGGAAACAGAATGACTCTCCAGACAAAGCCAGCAAGAATGCTCTGATTTTCTTATGCAGATATTTCCTCAAACATGAGTGCTTCCAAAATATGTGCTGTTTTTGCTTCTGCTTAGTGTCATTCCCAATTATAGAAATGAAAACTCCATAGTGGATCATGCTGTGTAGTGTTTGCTCAGGTACTTTGTTCCCTTGGTGCTTTAGAAGAACAGATGGGAAACTGTGGTCAAGTCGAAGACCCCATAAGCAAGTGGAGGGACATCTGTGGTAGGGCACATGCTTTGCTTGAACATAAATCTCTCAAGTCCGTTTTAGTTTGTGATTACAAAATTCTTAATCAGTGGAGGGAAAAATTTTGCTGAGGTAAAGACCCCAACCACATAGTTTATAATCTGCTGCCTTTTGTGGATGCTCTTTTAAAGAAGGGGTCAGTTTGAAGAGGACCCCACTCGACACTTGCCTCTCCTAGGAAATTGTATGTATGAAAAATATTATACGTAATTAGATAACCTTATCTGAAGTCAGTGGAAAGAGAAAGAAACAAAAAGGATAACATTTATATCTTAGACAAAGAATAGTGACCTCACCTCAGCATTAGTTGGGCTACCTCATCTTCTTGGTTTTTGGGAAGCTCCACTATCATTTATTCCTTGGGAGCTTGGATGACACAGAGTATCTGTGAGCACACTAATTGTTTAACCATGAATTACTCAAGTAGTATTCTAGCCTTGGGCAGGAGGGTAGAGTGGAGTTTGTGGATTAACAAGTACAGTATGAGCTGCTGCTGGGCCATCCTTCTTACTGTAAGAAGAATAGCAAAGACAATAGAAGAAAAGAATTGTAGTTAATGGCAATCTAAAGTAACTTGTAATAATCAGCCTACAAATGGTTCTAAAATTCAGTGACAGGTTTCCATGGTGCCTCCCATTTGTTCTGTATTCACCTAAATTTCCAAAATTGGCAGTGTCTTCTTGACATCTTCCAGATCATTTCAATCTCCATGTATCCACAAATGCTGACCCTGCAGATATTGTATGTTCTATAGGAATTTCCCTAATGAATAATGACTTTGAATATCTTTTCATGTGCTTATTGGTACTTGATATATCCTCTGGAGAATTATCTATTCAAGTCCTTTGCCCATTTTTAATTGTTTTTTTTTCTTTTTGTTGTTGAGTTGTAGGTGTTCTTTTATACATACTGGCTATTTAAACCCATACTAGAAATAAGATTTGCAACTTTTCTGTAGGTTCTTTACACTTTCTTGATAATGTCCTTTGACTGACAAAACTTTTGACTTCTGATGAAGTTCACTTCTGTTTTTTTGTCATTGTTGCATGTATAATTCTGTACCTCAGTTTTTCCACCTGAGGAGGAGGAGAATATATCAACCATTACATTTGTTTATGAATGACTTAATATATATCAAGTATGTACTGTAGATGCTTGGGAAGGTTAATTAAAGGTCCAATGTCTTGCCTGAGATCTCACAACTTAATGTGACTCAGAGCTGGATTCACACCTGGGAGTGGAAACTCCAAGGTCAGTGCCCTATCTATGAAACACAGCTGCTTTGCCAATAAATGACCACTTTATTTTAATCCTTTCTTAAATTTAAGTGTCTGTCAGAAATGGTGTAGTGGGTTGTGGGCCAGTGCCCTTATGGGCAAAATTGATGATAAGGTGGAAGGGTGTAGCTTTGCAGTGGCTGGGCATGATGGTGGTGCAGTGAGGCTATTGGGATGGGTGGTGCTGGTCTGCGAGGGGGTAGGGTGGGGGTGGGTTGCACTGTCCATGGAACTGGGGCAAGGGTTGGGGGAGGGAACAGATGAGCTCTGGGGATTAGTGTTGTAGTGAATGGGTGTGACAGTGGTGCAGTGAGGCTCTTGGGTTGGGTGGTGCTGGTTTGTGAGGGGTTGGGGAGGGGAAGGTGGGTTGGACTGTACAGGGAACTGGGAGGAGGGTTGGGGGAGGGAGCAGGTGAACACTGGGGATTTGTGGGTATGTGGTTGAAACGACAACATTGAGAATGTTATTTTGGCAAATATGGAAGGGAGAGTTATTGGTTTAGGGTTTTGGATGTGGGGAGCATGCAGGACATGGTACACCTGAGGCAGGCCTCTAGGGAGTGTGTGAGTGTTCATCCCATCATAGTATGTGTTATCAGAGGGTGGAGACCCACATAATGAGAGGGAAGTTGTGGTCTCCTGGGGAGTCGACTAGTCCTGCTGTGTTCTCAGAGTGGCAGGAGTCTCTTGAGATTATAGGCAGTGCCTTAAATGGGAGGACAGGACAATGTATGAAGCCCTCAGTGTTGTTGTAAGTAACTATGAATCTCGTTCTTATGGAATGAAGCACAATGCTTGCCCAGATCCCAAGGGGAGGCAAGAGAGAAATAAAATAGGTGGAACTTGGGGCATTTTTGGGGTGATGGAATTGTTCCACATGGTCTTACAGTGATGGATGCAGGCCTTGTTAAATGTCATCAAAATTTATAAAAGTGTAGGGTCCAAATTATAAACCATAACGTAAATCATTGACCATGGTTAGTAGCAATGCTTCAATATTTGTACATCAATTGTAACAAATGTACCATCCACATGTAAAATGTTATTGATGGGGGAAACAGGAAAAGGGGGAAGATATTGGGTATATGGGAATACCCTATATTCTGTACATGGCTTTTTTTAATAACCTAAAGCTTCTCTGAAGGTACAATGAAGAAAATAAGACTCTGGGGGAATAAATGGAAGAAAATGTCACTGCACATACAAGACAACAGATCTTATAGTGATGAAAGGCACAATGAAAATTTTTTATTTTTAATTTTTTTTTCAATTTTTTTCAATTTTATTTTTTAACCTATCATTTCATTTTCTTATTCTGTTTGGTTATTTCATTGGCTTCATTTTTTGAATAAATGTTGGATCTAAGAAGGGTTCCAACTGTGGCAGGGGAGGATCAATGGTGTGGGGTGTCAATGATGTGGGATTCATGGGAAGAGGTTCACCTGGGGCATATATGTGAGGCATGTGGTCAGATGTTCATGGGGCATTGTCACAGTGGGTGAAGATTCACACAATAACCAGAACATTAAATTTCCAGTTCTGCCATATTCCTTAATGGGACAGCAAGAACCCCCTGAGTATACAGGCAGTGACTAGTAAAAGAGGATGGACCATTGATGGACCCTTGATATTGATGACTGTGCTTTTGAACCTTTACTTTGAAATTGAAACCTAGCTTAGTGTTATAGGCTGCCTAAGGGTTACCTCCTGAGAGCGTCCTTGTTGCTTAAGTGTGGCCTCTTAGCCAAATTCAGCATATAAATACACTATCTTCCCCCTGGCATGGGACATAATGCCCAGGGATGAGGCTCCCGTGCACCGAGGGATTACCACCAAGCACCAAGTAGCAATGCAACTGGACATTGATCAAAAGGAGGAAAGAGTAAAGACAAATGAGTTTATATGGTTAAGAGACTTCAAAGTGAATGGGGAGGTCATGCTAGATGTTACATTTATGTACATCCTAGCAGGACTGATTGACTGCCATAGTAAATAATTGCCTCAAATAGCTAGGTTCCCGAGGGCTCTGCAGACAGCCAGACACTATAGGCTGGGTCGATGTTTGAGGAGTTTGGCACCCCGCCATTGGGTCCTACTTTGGAATTTATGCTCCCCAGTGTGACAGAGTTGGACTCAGTTGTAGTTTACAAACACATGGCTCTTCTGCCCATTGTATTTGAACCTATAGTTAGTAATAGAACTGATAGGTTTATGTCCACAAGACTTATAGTTTTGGGCTTTCTATGTGCCAGTGGGCTCTGAAGCTCAAGAGATTTGCAACACCTACTCTCCAGTTCATTGAACTTACCAAGGACATCTGTCAAGGAGATGAGAATGGACAACAGCCATTCCAAAGAACAGAGTCTGCAACTTCAAGAAGATAGTCTCATCTGCCTGCCCCTTGGGATCTAAGCCTACTCTCAGAGACAGACTGGGCATCACCTTTCCAGAAAGCTTGCAATTGGGGAATGAATGATGGACTACAGTAGACTGACTGTTATTCTGTTACAGACTTATTGTGATTCTAGTAATGGGAGAACTTTTATCATTGATGAGGAAGCAGTGGCCACAAGAGGTTCTGAGGGGAGGGAGAGGGTATAGGTATAATAAGGGGGCATTTTCAGGACATTGGAATTGTGCTCAATGATATTGCAGTGTCAGGTGCAGGCCTTTATATATCTTCTCATACTTATAAAATTGTATGGGAGAGAATTTAAACTATAATGTAAAGTATAATCCCCACTTAGTGGCAGTGCTCCACTATGTGGTCACCAATTGTAACAGATGTACCACACTAATGAGGGATGTGGTTAATGTGGGAAAGTGTGGGAAGGGAAGGGAGTGGGTCATTGGGGAATTGGGAAAGGGAAAGGATTTCCGGAGCCCTTTAACCTTCCCAGCCCCATGGGCCTTACCTTTCCAGAGCTCTGAGTGAGGGGATAGGTGTGGCAGATTAAAAGAATCATCTAGGCTGTAGAAATAAAAATCAGTTTGTCCTGTGGGTCCCCAATTTAAAACTTTTAATAGCCTTAAAGTAAAGGTGGTTAATAATCCTGTTATCCCTGAGACAGATAAAGAAGATACAACCCCAGGTATTGGTTGTTTTGAGGGCTACAGAGACCCACAGTTTCTATGGTCATGGTAGATGAAGTTCAGTGCCATCTCAGTTGGCCCTACTTTGGAGTTTCTGTTTCTGTGTGATGGAGCTGGACATAGATGTGATCTTTGTCCACAAGTCCCTTGTGGCTTTGTCCACAGCCCTCAGGAGCACCAGCGCCTGGGGCTCGATCGACCAGGCAGCTGCGCCTCGGCGAGAAGGCCTATCGGCTTTGGTTTGGAAATCTGGACAGTATCCCGTGGCATTGCCCGCTCTGGTAGCTTGGAACGGCAATCAATAAGAAAATCACCTGGTTTCGTGGCGTGCTGTGGCAGAGGGAAATGTGCTGAAGATGATGGGTTCTCCCTTTTTTTCCCCCACAAACGGATGGGTACGACTCGAGTCAATGCCCAGACAACCCATACGTCCGCTTTGGACGGTCACGATGGCCGCTTAGAATATACCCGGTCCATGGAACACCTGGACCTGTGAGCCCACTTGACCGCAGCGCCTGCCTCAAGTGAGCAGAAATGATTTCCAAGTGTCTCACCACCCAATAGTTAAGCAGTTTCGTTTTGTCTCCCGCGGCCCCAAAGCTGAGAGAAACGCTCGTTGGTTGGTACGGTCCCAAAAAGGAGGGCGAGAGGAGAAAGGGCAGGCTCCTTGCTCAGAGTGGTCGGGGTGCTCTGGGGCCCCTCTCGTCCCAGAAAAGAAACGCAGAGAAAGAGAGGTCATTGACAAGGGAGAGGGAAGACTCTGGGCCTGTCCTCTCCGGGAGACAGGCCTCTGCAGGCCTGGCCGGGAGCCCAGGCCGGAGCCCGCAGGCCACCGGTGGGAAAGGCCGGGGTTCCCCTGACAGAAGCTGGAGGTGACGGCGATGGGAGACAGCATGTCTGTGACCATGGCCGTGGGAGAGACCTGCAGGGCAACGCCGGCCGGCCCTAGCTAGGCCCCCGCTTGAGGAGGCCTCGGGGACTTTGGTTGGCGAGGAAACCCCCGTCTTCAGACGGGTCTGGCAGCCTGGCCCAACCCAGACCCTTGGCCTGGGCCAGGTGAGCTATGGCATGGAGAGGGGGCTCTCCCAGCAGCCCCAGATCTGGCCCAGGGGTCCCTTCCCCCACAGCCCCTTCTGCAAGGGGCCCTGCCCCTCCCCCTGCCTTAGAACTCAGCCCTCTGCCCCCCAGCAAGTGTCAGCAAGGAACTCTTCCTATCCAACAGTGGCCCCTAGCGGTGGAAGCTTTGCCTCTGACTTTGGGCACCGGAGCCGCTCTCTTGTTCCTGGAGCTTCTTCTGTCTCTTGGCTTTTCACCAGACAGACAGGAGGGAACAACTGTCCAGGACAGCATAGCAGAGCTTCTCTCCTAGCCCAGTCCCCACCCAGCAGGCTCCGCCCACGTCGGCGACCCCTTCCGTCGCGTCCCCGTGGCCTCCTGCTGGCATTCGGTGTATACATTTTGGAACCCCGCTTCCCCCGGCGCTGGAGGTTTTCCTGGCAGTGGACGCGCTCCCCGAAGTGCATCGGGTGGGTTTGGGCAGGATGCCTATTGGCCGCATCTGTCCCGGCACTGCCACTGGGGACAACTCCCGAGTGCAGAAAACGCCTCCCCTCCCCCCCCCCCCAATCCATCACAACTGTCTTCCCACTCCCGGGCTTGGGCACCTCCCGCCAGTGGCCACCGTCTCCTGAGCAACCAGGAGGGGCGGGGTCGGGGCGAGTCTGCCGGGGGGGGGGGGGGGGGTGAGTGGCGCCTGCGCGCCAGGGCGGTGCTGGGCGTGGCCGGCCCAGCGGGCCGGGGCGCCTGCGCATTTGTCCCGGCTTTGCGGGCGTCAGAGAGCGGGGTACGGCGGCGCGGGAGGCCTAGCGCTTGGCCCTCCCCCTCCCCCACCCCCACCCCGGGCGCCGTCTGGGCGCCCCGAAAGGAGGGGGTCCGGCGGAGGCAGCGGACGGAGCGAGAGGGGGCTTAGATCCCACAGGGCTGTTGGATGCGGCTCTCCCGCTGGCAGGTGTCGGCACTTTTGCTTCCCTCCGCGGTGAGGACCACGTTCTCCTCCCTCTCAGCTGACCTGGGCCGGTCCAACGAACCTGAGCGCAGGTGGTGCACCTGCGCTGGGGCTCAGGTCCCAACCGGCACGGGGCCTGTCCAGAGACATGCAGAAGCCTGTCTCCTGAGCATGCACGCACCCAGTGCCAGGCTCAGCCGCAGCCAAAGTGACAGAAGAAGAGGCATGTGTAGGGAGGCCCCCCTGCAAGCGACTCCCCCCCCCCACACACACACCCCGTGCAAGAGCACGGATTCCCAAGTAGAGCCCACTGGCAGGCCACTGAGGCCCGGAGCCACCTGCCATCAGCAGCGCAGTCCTGGGTGTCCCCGCAGCCCTCAGGAGCACCAGGGCCTGGGGCTCGATCGACCAGGCAGCTGCGCCTCGGCGAGAAGGCCTATCGGCTTTGGTTTGGAAATCTGGACAGTATCCCCGCGGCATTGCCCGCTCTGGTAGCTTGGAACGGCAATCAATAGGAAAATCACCTGGTTTCGTGGCGTGCTGTGGCAGAGGGAAATGTGCTGAAGATGATGGGTTCTCCCTTTTTTTCCCCCACAAACGGATGGGTACGACTCGAGTCAATGCCCAGACAACCCATACGTCCGCTTTGGACGGTCACGATGGCCGCTTAGAATATACCCGGTCCATGGAACACCTGGACCTGTGAGCCCACTTGACCGCAGCGCCTGCCTCAAGTGAGCAGAAATGATTTCCACGCAAGTGAGTCACCACCCAATAGGTAAGCAGTTTCGTTTTGCGTCCCGCGGCCCCAGAGCCGAGAGAAACACTCGTTGGTTGGTACGGTCCCAAAAAGGAGGGCGAGAGGAGAAAGGGCAGGCTCCTTGCTCAGAGTCGTCGGGGTGCTCTGGGGCCCCTCTCGTCCCAGAAAAGAAACGCAGAGAAAGAGAGGTCATTGACAAGGGAGAGGGAAGACTCTGGGCCTGTCCTCTCCGGGAGACAGGCCTCTGCAGGCCTGGCCGGGAGCCCAGGCCGGAGCCCGCAGGCCACCGGTGGGAAAGGCCGGGGTTCCCCTGACAGAAGCTGGAGGTGACGGCGATGGGAGACAGCATGTCTGTGACCATTGCCGTGGGAGAGACCTGCAGGGCAACGCCGGCCGGCCCTAGCTAGGCCCCCGCTTGAGGAGGCCTCGGGGACTTTGGTTGGCGAGGAAACCCCCGTCTTCAGACGGGTCTGGCAGCCTGGCCCAACCCAGACCCTTGGCCTGGGCCAGGTGATCTATGGCATGGAGAGGGGGCTCTCCCAGCAGCCCCAGATCTGGCCCAGGGGTCCCTTCCCCCACAGCCCCTTCTGCAAGGGGCCCTGCCCCTCCCCCTGCCTTAGAACTCAGCCCTCTGCCCCCCAGCAAGTGTCAGGAAGGAACTCTTCCTATCCAACAGTGGCCCCTAGCGGTGGAAGCTTTGCCTCTGACTTTGGGCACCGGAGCCGCTCTCTTGTTCCTGGAGCTTCTTCTGTCTCTTGGCTTTTCACCAGACAGACAGGAGGGAACAACTGTCCAGGACAGCATAGCAGAGCTTCTCTCCTAGCCCAGTCCCCACCCAGCAGGCTCCGCCCACGTCGGCGACCCCTTCCGTCGCGTCCCCGTGGCCTCCTGCTGGCATTCGGTGTATACATTTTGGAACCCCGCTTCCCCCGGCGCTGGAGGTTTTCCTGGCAGTGGACGCGCTCCCCGAAGTGCATCGGGTGGGTTTGGGCAGTATGCCTATTGGCCGCATCTGTCCCGGCACTGCCACTGGGGACAACTCCGGAGTGCAGAAAACGCCTCCCCTCCCCCCCCCAATCCATCACAACTGTCTTCCCACTCCTGGGCTTGGGCACCTCCCGCCAGTGGCCACCGTCTCCAGAGCAACCAGGAGGGGCGGGGTCGGGGCGAGTCTGCCGGGGGCGGGGTGAGTGGCGCCGGTGGGTTGCGTGGCGCCTGCGCGCCAGGGCGGCGCTGGGCGTGGCCGGCCCAGCGGGCCGGGGCGCCTGCGCATTTGTCCCGGCTTTGCGGGCGTCAGAGAGCGGGGTACGGCGGCGCGGGAGGCCTAGCGCTTGGCCCTCCCCCTCCCCCACCCCCACCCCGGGCGCCGTCTGGGCGCCCCGAAAGGAGGGGGTCCGGCGGAGGCAGCGGACGGAGCGAGAGGGGGCTTAGATCCCACAGGGCTGTTGGATGCGGCTCTCCCGCTGGCAGGTGTCGGCACTTTTGCTTCCCTCCGCGGTGAGGACCACGTTCTCCTCCCTCTCAGCTGACCTGGGCCGGTCCAACGAACCTGAGCGCAGGTGGTGCACCTGCGCTGGGGCTCAGGTCCCAACCGGCACGGGGCCTGTCCAGAGACATGCAGAAGCCTGTCTCCTGAGCATGCACGCACCCAGTGCCAGGCTCAGCCGCAGCCAAAGTGACAGAAGAAGAGGCATGTGTAGGGAGGCCCCCCTGCAAGCGACTCCCCCCACACACACACACACCCCGTGCAAGAGCACGGATTCCCAAGTAGAGCCCACTGGCAGGCCACTGAGGCCCGGAGCCACCTGCCATCAGCAGCGCAGTCCTGGGTGTCCCCGCAGCCCTCAGGAGCACCAGGGCCTGGGGCTCGATCGACCAGGCAGCTGCGCCTCGGCGAGAAGGCCTATCGGCTTTGGTTTGGAAATCTGGACAGTATCCCCGCGGCATTGCCCGCTCTGGTAGCTTGGAACGGCAATCAATAGGAAAATCACCTGGTTTCGTGGCGTGCTGTGGCAGAGGGAAATGTGCTGAAGATGATGGGTTCTCCCTTTTTTTCCCCCACAAACGGATGGGTACGACTCGAGTCAATGCCCAGACAACCCATACGTCCGCTTTGGACGGTCACGATGGCCGCTTAGAATATACCCGGTCCATGGAACACCTGGACCTGTGAGCCCACTTGACCGCAGCGCCTGCCTCAAGTGAGCAGAAATGATTTCCAAGTGTCTCACCACCCAATAGTTAAGCAGTTTCGTTTTGTCTCCCGCGGCCCCAAAGCCGAGAGAAACGCTCGTTGGTTGGTACGGTCCCAAAAAGGAGGGCGAGAGGAGAAAGGGCAGGCTCC